>NC_067246.2:146050896-146675896 GCF_019359855.2 Lolium perenne
CAATAGTTTTTAAGCTATTTGTCCCATGAGCTATGTATTGCAAAGGTGAATGATGGAATTTTAAAGGTAGCACTCAAGCAATTTACTTTGGAATGGCGGAAAATACCATGTAGTAGGTAGGTATGGTGGACACAAATGGCATAGTGTTGTTTGGCTCAAGGATTTGGATGCATGAGAAGTATTCCCTCTCGATACAAGGTTTAGGCTAGCAAGGTTGTTTGAAGCAAACACAAGCACGAACTAGTACAGCAAAACTCACATAAAAGGCATATTACAAGCATTATAAAACTATACATCGTCTTCCTTGTTGTTCAAACATCTTACTAGAAAATATCTAGACTCTAGAGAAACCACTCATGCAAACCCAAATTTTAACAAGCTCTATGTATTTCCTCACTAATGGGTGCAAGGTATATGATGCAAGAGCTTAAACAAGAGCACAACAATTGCCAAGTATCACATTATTCAAGACATCACACCAATTTCTACATGTAGCATTTTCCAATTCCAACCATATAATAATTTAACGAAGCAGTTTCAACCTTCGCCATGAATATTATGAGCTAAGAACACATGTGTTCATACGAACCAGCGGAGCGTGTCTCTCTCCCACACAAGCATTTATTCAAACACAAACAAAAACAAAAGCATACAGACGCTCCAAGTAAAGCACATAAGATGTGACCGAATAAAAATATAGTTTCAAGAGAAGGAACCTGATAATTTGTCGATGAAGAAGGGGATGCCTTGGGCATCCCCAAGCTTAGACGCTTGAGTCTTCTTGATATATGCAGGGGTGAACCACCGGGGCATCCCCAAGCTTAGAGCTTTCACTCTTCTTGATCATAGTATATCATCCTCCTCTCTTGACCCTTGAAAACTTCCTCCACACCAAACTCGAAACAACTCATTAGAGGGTTAGTGCATAATCAAAAACTCACATGTTCAGAGGTGACACAATCATTCTTAACACTTCTGGACATTGCATAATGCTACTGGACATTAGTGGATCAAAGAAATTCATCCAACATAGCAAAAGAGGCAATGCGAAATAAAAGGCAGAATCTGTCAAAACAGAACAGTTCGTATTGACGAATTTTAAAATGGCACCAGACTTGCTCAAATGAAAATTCTCAAATTGAATGAAAGTTGCGTACATATCTGAGGATCATGCACGTAAATTGGCTTAATTTTCTGAGCTACCTACAGGGAGGTGGACCCAGATTCGTGACAGCAAAGAAATCTGGAACTGCGCAGTAATCCAAATCTAGTACTTACTTTTCTATCAACGGCTTAACTTGGCACAACAAAACACAAAACTAAGATAAGGAGAGGTTGCTACAGTAGTAAACAACTTCCAAGACACAAAATAAAAACAAAGTACTGTAGTAAAATAACACATGGGTTATCTCCCAAGAAGTTCTTTTCTTTATAGCCATTAAGATGGGCTCAGCAGTTTTGATGATGCACTCGCAAGAAATAGTATTTGAAGCAAAAGAGAGCATCAAGAGGCAAATACAAAACACATTTAAGTCTAACATGCTTCCTATGCATAGGAATCTTGTAAATAAACAAGTTCATGAAGAGCAAAATGACAAGCATAAGAGGATAAAACACGAGTAACTTCAAGATTCTCAACATAAAGAGGGGAAACTTAATATTATTAAGATGCATATAACCATATTTCCCTCTCTCATAATAACTTTCAGTAGCATCATTGATGAAATCCACAATATACCCATCACTTAAAACATTCTTATCATGGTTCATATGCATAGAAGTATCATTAATTTTGGCATAAGAAGAGTTATTCTCATTATTAGTAATTGGAGCAAGATTATTATCAAGAATTTGAACATGGTAAACAAGTTGCATATTAAAAGAATTGTTTTTGGTAATCCAATCATGACTATGACAAGTTTCATAAGGATAATTATAACCTATATCATAGCATTCTTTATAATAATCATCAAAGATCGGAGGCACAGTGTCATCATAAGAAATAGAATAGTTATCTTTCACAGTCGGTTTATCTATAACCATACCATCATTGTTATTAGAAGGAGATGTATCAAACACATAATGATCAGTAGCAAAAGGATTTTCAAACACCTCTTCCCCAAGCTTACAGCTTTCTATATTATTATGGGAGGAAGCATGGATAGCACTGACACTATGGCAATTATTATCATCATTTTCAGAATTAGTTTCCCAGAGATTTGCAATATCAAAAGTAGTGTGTTCATTCAAATCATGATTGCTAATGTATGTAAAGGGCATAGGAAGATCATCGTATTCAGATTCATTATCACAATAATCATTAGGAGCAACATACTTACGGTTACCTAGCGTTATCTCATTCACGCGGGGATACGCCGTTACCTCTTTCTTTTTATTCTCCTTCTTCTTCTTCTTCTTCTTCTTCGTTCCCTTCTTCTTCTTCTTCTCTTCCTTCTCCTCGTTCCCTTCTTTAGGAGGAAGAGGCTTGAAGGGTGGCTCGTCCGCATAACCTGATTTACTTTCAGAAACAATAGAAGAAACTTGGGAGGATCCCTCCTTTTCATTAATTAGTTGAAAACACACAGCGGTCCTATCATATTTTGGCAAGGTGTCATCTTCTAAAATATTTTGTATGTAAGTATTTGTATGGCTATTATCAATGCAATAAGAAAAACACCCATGCGGGACATCATCAATATCAAGATCACTCATATGTAACAAAGAGATTTTTCTCGACAGTTCTTCACACCCCAAAAATAAAGTAAGTTCATCATGCTGATTAGGAGTAATTTCATCATCACAATACAAGTTTGCAGCACTCATTGGGTTCAAATTATCATTGGAGGAGCATTGAAAATTAAAATGACCCACTTCATGGCAAACTTCACAAATAAAAGGATAGAGGGCGCAAACTTTTTTACCAAGATTATCTAGAGCCCTAAACCACTTCCTAGTTTTTTCATTAATATGATGGATGCAATATTCATCTTTGACTTGATTAATTCCACAAGGTCTATGCATTCCACAAAAATTAACATGCTTATAAGAAATAGAATTCTTAGGAGTTTGAGCATGCTTATTGCAATAATTAACAACAATTTCATTCTTCATGCAAGCCTCTTTAAAAGGTTCATGATACTTATCAAAATTCTTCTTAGGCAATTCAAAATGAGAAGCAAAGGATTTATAAAGATTTGCAGCAACTTGAGAGTCAAGACCATAAGTAGCACTCATATTTCGAAATTTATCGGTATCCATAAAAGCTTCAATGCATTCATAATCATAATTTATACCTGACTCTTTACCTTTGTCGTTCTCCCATCCTTCAGCGTTGTCCTCAATCCGATCAAGAAGATCCCACCTAGCTTCAACCTCCTTGCTTGTGAAAGATCCCTCCGAACACGCGTCCAGATAGTCCTTGTGTTGTCCTGAAAGCCTCGCATAAAAATTGTTAACAATAACATTACGGGGGAGCTCATGAATGGGACATTTGAGCATTAGTGACTTTAGTCTCCCCCACGCTTGAGAAATACTCTCTCCATCACGAGGATAAAAGTTATAAATATAATTCCTATCAATATGCACTTCATGAGGAGGATAAAATTTAGAATAAAAGAGAGATGCAATTTCCTCCCAACCAAGAGAATGTCTATTCTCCAACAATTTATACCAATGCGCCGCTTTACTGCACAAGAAACAGAGAATAGCTTCTTCCTCACTTCATCCATAGAGATACCTGCACACTTGAATAACCCGCATAATTCGTGCAAAAACAGTAAATGATCTCTAGGATGGACAGTTCCATCCCCTTTATAGTGGTTGTCCATAACACGTTCAATAATTTTCATAGGTATTTTATACGGAATACTTTCAGCAGGTGGAATTAAAATATCAGAAGCATCATTAGAATCATCGCATATGGGAGATAAAGCATTATCAGAGCAAAATATTTCTTCCAAAGCTGAGGAGCAAAAAAGATTATCTTTATATAAACTAGCTTCCCCAAGCTTAGACTTTTCCATAGTATTAGCAGTAATTGCATTCATGCTAATAACATCACTACTATCATGCAAATAAGGTTCCATAGGTTTTTTAATTTTCGCATCAAACAATTCTAAATCAGGAAAAAGACTAAAAAGCTCACCAATTTTTTTGTTGTTTTCCATTATGCCTAAGTAGTGTAAACAAGAAACAAAAAGATGCAATTGCAGGATCTAAAGGAAATAGCTTCGAGCACAAACACAATGGCGCCAGAAAAGTACTTTACCTGGAACCGAAGTATGAGTGCCTTTTACCTTTCCTCCCCGGCAACGGCGCCAGAAAAGTGCTTGATGTCTACGTTCCCCCTCCTTTCCTGTAGACAGTGTTGGGCCTCCAAGAGCAGAGGTTTGTAGAACAGCAGCAAGTTTTCCCTTAAGTGGATCACCCAAGGTTTATCGAACTCAGGGAGGAAGAGGTCAAAGATATCCCTCTCATGCAACCCTGCAACCACAAAGCAAGAAGTCTCTTGTGTCCCCAACACACCTAATAGGTGCACTAGTTCGGCGAAGAGATAGTGAAATACAGGTGGTATAAATAAGTATGAGCAGTAGCAACGGTGCCAGAAAATAGCTTGCTGGCGTGTAGTTGATGGTGGTAGTATTGCAGCAGTAGTAACACAGTAAAACAGTAAACAAGCAGCGATAGCAGTATTTAGGAACAAGGCCTAGGGATTACACTTTCACTAGTGGACACTCTCAACATTGATCACATAACAGAATAGATAAATGCATACTCTACACTTTTGTTGGATGATGAACACATTGCGTAGGATTACACGAACCCTCAATGCCGGAGTTAACAAGCTCCACAATAATGCTCATATTTAAGTAACCTTATAGTGTAAGATAGATCAACAGACTAAACCAAGTACTAACATAGCATGCACACTGTCACCTTCATGCATATGTAGGAGGAATAGATCACATCAATATTATCATAGCAATAGTTAACTTCGCAATCTACAAGAGATCATGATCATAGCATAAACCAAGTACTAACACGGTGCACACTCTGTCACCTTTACACACGTGCAGGAGGAATAGAACTACTTTAATAACTTTGCTAGAGTAGCACATAGATAAATTGTGATACAAACTCATATGAATCTCAATCATGTAAAGCAGCTCATGAGATTATTGTATTGAGGTACATGGGAGAGAGATGAACCACATAGCTACAGCGGAGCCCTCAGCCTCGGAGGTGGATTACTCCCTCCTCATCATGGAAGCAGCGATGGCGGTGAAGATGGCGGTGAAGACGGCGGTGGAGATGGCTCCGGGGCAATTCCCCGTCCGGCAGGTGCCGAACAGAGAGTTCTGTCCCCCGAATTGGAGTTTCGCGATGGCGGCGCCCCTGGAGTCTTTCTGGAGTTTCATCAATTGGTACTGCGTTTTTAGGTCGAAAGGGCTTTTATAGGCGAAGAGGCGGCGCAGGGGGGCACCTGGGGGCGCCACACCCTAGGCCGGCGCGGCCTAGGCCAGGCCCGCGCCGCCATGTGGTGTGGTGGCCCCCTGGCCCCTCTCCGACTCTTCTTCGGTGTTCTGGACGCTTCCGGGAAAAATAGGAGGTTTGGCGTTGATTTCGTCCAATTCCGAGAATATTGCCCGAACAGCCTTTCTGGAACCAAAAACAGCAGAAAACAGGAACTGGCACTGTGGCATCTTGTTAATAGGTTAGTTCCGGAAAATGCATGAAAATGATATAAAGTGTGAACAAAACATGTTGGTATTGTCATAAAACAAGCATGGAACATCGGAAATTATAGATACGTTGGAGACGTATCAAGGATTTAGGTCGGTGCAGCGCCTGGTGGGCCCAGACCACCCCTAGGCGCGACCTACCCTAGGCGCGGGCCAGGTCCAGGCCGCGCCTAGGGGTGGTCTGGCCGCCCTGCTGCGCCTCTTCGACCCCCTCTGGACTTCGTCTTCGTTTAGGTCAAATATTGACTTCGGCTTTTCTTTCGTCCAATTCCGAGAATATTCCTGTACAACTTTTATGAAATACAAAAACAACAGAAAACAGGGAACTTGCATCGTGGCATCTTGTTAATAGGTTAGAGCCGAAAATCATGTAAAAGTGCAACGACGTGTAAACAAAACATATATGAATTGGTGTAAAACAAGCATGGATCATCAAAACTTATAGATACGTTTGAGATGTATCATCCCTCCCCGCGACGAAGCCCTCCGCTGTGGCTGCGACTGCGAGCTGCTTCCCTTGTGGCGGCGCTAAGGGACAACTCCTCGGTTTCCTGGTGCTCAGGCATGTACCCCATAATCTCTGTCTCGATGGTGCGCAACTCCCCTTGGAATGCCAACCACCGAAGTACGCCCGCCGTCGCCTCTCCCCGTCACATAGGAGATGCCTGCCATTGACGACACGATTGCTTGCCTCCACGCCGCGAACGAGGGGCAAGCCTCCACACCTGCCCGATGTGCTGCGAACCGAGGTGTCATCCTATGCCACAACTATTGGGTAAGGGGCAGGGCGGCCTCCGCCGTGGTGCATCCCTCTGGCGGCCGCGCCAGGAGGACTAGGGCGGACACACGCGAGCCGGAGGAACATGAATGGCTCCGCACTGGGTAGATAAGGCAGGGACGCAGGAGTGTGGACTAATAGAACCCGGCGGTATGTGAACCTGGCTTAACTCAGCTTCTGATTGGTCCAGAAAATATACGTGGGGCCCACTGCTGCAGTGTGCTGTACCTATGCCACAGTAAAATACATATGTGGTCCTCCCCCATCCCCCATCGCATCCTCTTCTCTGCCACCTATCCATCCCCATCGCGGTTCAAGGCCGTCGTGGCCGACTGCGCCGCGCACAGCCGCATGCGCCTGCTGCTGCACTTCCTCGGCATCCTCCCCGTCGCCAAGCGCCGCCCAACCTCGACGTCGCCCGTCCTGGACGCCACGTCGACGGCGCCCTGTCCTCGACGCCGCCCGTCCTCGACGCCACGTCGACGGCGCCCTGTCCCCGACGCCACGTCTTCGACGCCAGCTCGACGGCGCCAGGTCCCCGTCGTCGACCCGTCCTAGACGGCGCCCTGTCCCCGGTGCCGCCATGTCCTCGACGACGCCCCCGTCTCCGACGCCAGATCGACGGCGCCATCTCCCCGACGCCGATCCGTCCGAAACGGCGCCCTGTCCCCGATGCCGCCGCGTCCTCGAGGCCGACATGTCGTCGACGCCGCACCCGTCCCGACGCCGGCTAGACGCCGCCACTGTCCCCGACGCCGCGCCGTCCCCATCGTTGCCTTGTCCTCGACACGGCCACGTCCCCGACGCGAGCCACGCACCGGATCGCGCATCGACGAGCGCCGCTACTCGAGTCGCCCTCCGACGCTAACCACCACCGCGGGCACGGCCATGGGCGCACCACCACGCAGAACGCTCGCGACGGTGTCCGCCTCCGCCGTCCGCCCGCTCCTCCGCCGACCGCCCGCTGACGGCCGCTGCGCTCCGCCATCAGCCTCTCCTCACGCTCGCGCTCGCGCCGCCGCTGTTCGCCCCGACGGCCATCTACTACTGGTGACGTTATTCTGGAGGAGTGGAGGACTGAGGAGAGATATGGCGTGATTTGGGGAAGACCCCCCGCCCCACTCTTCTCTTAACTGCATTTGGCCCACCTCTGTATTGTATCTGTATCGCGCGTGGGTTTGGAAAAGTAGATCAACTGTTGTGTGGGCCCCAGCAAACACATGGACCAATGGCAGCCTGACTTCCACCAGGAGCATATGCCGACCGGTTCACTTATGCACTTTCAAGGGACGCAGGGGCTGCAGCTCCGCGAGACGTGCTCGGATGCGGAGGGCGAGAACCTACAAGTGTTATTTGAAGACCATTTTGCAAATATTATTGCAAAACTGGAACCTACTAGAGCTGACAAGCGGGGTCCACTACTGCCACGTCCACAAATACAACGGCGGAGCAGCATGGGTGACCCTCTATGAGCACACGACGTGTCTTCAGTGACCGTAATTTGGTATTTTATGCGTACGATGACCAAACTGAAGCCCACCAACAAGTTTAAGTACCTACATGTATTTTTTACTCTTTCAAGTATGAATAATTAGCCAAACATATTGGCGCACCCACCGGCCACCACCCAGCGACGAAGACTTGGCTGCCAGTCCACGCCCATCCTCACCGCCGGCGACACCTGCAAATCCAGATCCAGAGAAGGCCCCCTTCAACCGGCGAGATGGAGATCGCAGTGGGCGCGGTCTCAGGCATGGTGGACGCGCTGCCAGGCAAGCTCGGCGAGCTGCTGCAGCAGGAGTACGCGCTGCTCTCCGGCGTCCGTGGGGACGTCACCTTCTTCCAGGCCGAGCTGAGCACCATGCACGCCGCAGTCCTCCGCTCCGAGGCCCTCGACGATCCCGACGTGCAGACAAAGAACTGGATCGGCCAAGTCCGCGAGCTCGCCTACGACATCGAGGACTGGGTGGACCTCTTCGCCCACCGTGTCGACGCCGGCAGACACGACGCGGACCTAGCCACCTCCTCCCGGTTCTCCCGGTGGATTCGCCGCGGCATCGACAGGCTCACGACCATCCCCGACCGCCACGTCATCGCCACCGAACTGCAGGAACTCCGGCAGCGCGTCGTCGAGGTGAGCGAGCAGCGGAAGCGCTACAGCCTCGGCCCGCAGGTCATCCCAGCAGGGCCCCGGCACACGGCTGCGCTCGATCCTCGGATCATCTCTCTCTACACCGACAGCGCTAGCCTTGTGGGTCTGGATGGGCCCCGGCGCGAGGTGGCGGAGATGTTGACCGGAGCGGGCTCGGACAGGCTCAAGGTGGTGTCCATCGTTGGGATGGCCGGCTCCGGGAAGACGACGCTTGGCAGGGAGGTGTATGGGTTGGTCGGTGCGGGGTTCAAGTGCCGCGCGTCGGTGTCAGCCGGCCGGAGCTCAGATATTGCCAAGGTGCTCACTGATATGCTATCCCAAGTGGACAGCGAGTACAGACGACGAGGTGATACCGCCGATCTAACTCAATTGATTGGGAGGCTGAGGGAGCATTTTAAAGATAAGAGGTATTAGTGCAATTTGTTTGTCCACATTAGTTTGCTAATCTTTTACAAGCTGGCAATTTAGGTACTGACTTAGTGCTCTACTTAGATTCCTGTACATGTGCTCTATTTGCTAGAAATTGGATTAATCCACTTCAATTGTTATACTTTGTCCTGACAGGAGCTTTAAGTTTAACCCATGCAGTTAATTCATCTTTCTAGATAAAAATACACTGCATTTTTTTCTCCAGTACACTGAATCTGTGGCACTCGCCGATACACATCACCAATCATGGATAGAAACTTAGTCCTGATGCCTCTTGGTTGACGTGTTTGCAAACTCTTTGATGCATTCCCTCTTGTTATTAAATAGGTATCTTGTTATGATTGATGATCTATGGAGTATTCAAACTTGGGGGACAATCAAATGCTGTTTTCCAGAGAACAATCTTGGAAGTCGGATTATCACTACAACAAGAATTGAAGCTGTTGCAAAGGACGGTGGCCATGTTTACAGGACACATCTTCTTGAGGAAGCTGATGCCGAAACTTTGTTTTCCCGAATAACTTTTGGGAGTGTCGGTGGGTGTCCTCCCCATTTGAAGGATGTTTCAGCTCAGATCTTGAGAAAGTGTGGTGGTTTGCCACTTGCTATAGTGAGTGTGGGTGCCATATTAGCCAACAAGACACATACGAAAGATGAATTTGAGCAGTATGGATTGGAATGGCAAGCAAATTCACAGCTAGAAGTGATGAAACAGGTCATCAAACTTAGCTACAGTGATCTTCCTGCTCATCTCAAAGCATGTCTATTGTCCCTTAGCATATTTCCTGAGAACCATGAGATCGAAATAACACGTCTTGTGAGGCGTTGGATAGCAGAAGGATTCATCAGCGAACATCGTGGTACAAGCACAGAGGAAATAGCAAGGAACTACATCAATGACCTCATTGGTAGAAACTTAATCCAGCCAACACAGCTGAATCATGATGTCACCCCTAGGAGTTGTGCTCTTCATCCGGTAATACACGAGTTCATTGTTTGCAAGGCCATGGAAGATAACTTTGTTGCCTTGGTACATGCTGAGCAGCAAGATGTCCCACCTGGCAACCGCACTGTCCGACGCCTATCCTTGCTGAATAGTGGTAAATCTGATCAGGCTGTGGCACAAATTGATGGGACAAAAGTATCTCGTGCTCGCTCGATCACCGTATTTGCTCACACCTGTGGCACACCTCGTCTAAATGAACTTAGTGTATTGCGAGTTCTGGACCTTGAAGGCTGTGAAGGTCCACTTTGCCTTGACGGTCTCTGCAAATTGCTGCTTCTGAGGTACTTGAACCTCAAGGGAACAGATATCAGTCAGCTGCCAGCACAGATTGGGGATCTCAAATGCCTAGAGACACTGGATGTGAGAACCACAAAGGTGAAAGAGCTACCTCTCAGCATTCTCAGCCTCGAAAATTTAACGCATTTGCTCACCGGAAATGCCAAGTTGCCAACGGGGATAAGCAAGATGAAGTCTGTGTTGACACTGTCGTGCAGCAATGTTGGCAAGAGCGCTACGGTGAATATCATACAAGAGATAGGTGAAATGGCCAGCTTGAGGGAACTTGAATTATTTTGCGATGTTACTCAGATGCCTGGGGATAAGAAACAAGTCGTATTTCAATGTGGCGGGCTCCGGAGTCTTACGAAACTTTCCATTCGGTGCAGCTCGCCATCAGTGGCCTTTGTGGCAGGTGCTTTACCAAAGGTTGAAGTGCTTGAGCTAAAGTTCGAAAAGGGCCCTTCAAAAGAGTCAAGTGGTGTGTCTGGCATAGAGCATTTGTCAAGCCTCAAGCATATGCCAATCGAGTTTTCGCAGCATGTTGCAGGCGCTGCAGCTGCTGTGGCTGCAGTAAGAAATGTCGCTGAGATTGCCCACCCTAATTGTCAAGTGATCACCGTGAATGTTGACCAATAGAGTTTTCGAACATTGTGCACATTTGACTCGTGCAGGCGCGAGGGATTTTACATACCTTCTACCTGCGTCAGTTGAACGCATTTGATGTTCATTTGAACACTTTCCTTATAACAGGCGATGCCCTCGGATTAAGTGTATGATGCTGTCTCCTTTGTTCCTTACTTCTTTGCTTCTATGTTTATGTCCGGTTTAACGTTGTACTCCTACCATGTTTCACATTAATTGCTACACATACTTCGTTTTCTTCTTCTTTTCAATCTGAACTAAACTATAAGGCCATGAACAATGCAAGTTTATTTATCTTTTTCAGATGCTTTATTACTGAAAAGGTTTAATCATTACATCCGGTCTATGTATAACTGAGATGCACATAGCTGCACAAATTAACCAAGTTGCTTAGTTAAGTGCTTATGAAAATAAATAAATAAAAATTCTTAAGCACCAGTGCTTATTTGTACAGGGAAGGTGCCTAGTTAGAGTTTATTTTTCTAAGCATCCACCTAAATATCTTTCATCATGGATGCCACAAATCCAAACACCTGCATCCAAATAGGGCGTGATAGTCTATAAATGGTTTCAGTACAGCAAACACATGAAATTTGGTGGGCGAGCAATGATATAGCACTATTATATTTCTTTTACATATAGAATATTTTTCCCAACTTTATGACTTCAAAGCTTGTTCTTACATGAACTTTGTTTTTTTCAAAAGAATACGGTAGGAGAAGCCTCTATAGTGATTTTTTAAAATAATGAGAACCAAAATCTACGTTCATGCGGATTTAAATCTGGGTCGTTGGCTGGGAGGTACATTCACTTTCTTAAAGCTCACTTACATGAATTTAGTGTTAAAACTGATGTGATTCTGACCTATATATGCACCTGGCATCTTCTCACCCATATTGTGTGGCACATCTTCTTTGAAGAGTGATTCTCTTCTACCTTCTCAGCGTGTTATGACTCACCTCATGCCTATATTTATTGAATGCAAACTGAAACTTATTTACAAATATGTTTGCATTTCAATTTTAGGTTAAATATTTCATATTTCTACATCTACTGGGATTTTATACAATATTAATCCAAATCTAGCCAATCAGGGAAATATAGTTGTATTATTTATGCACTTATTTTTTTTCAAAAATGGAACTTTGCATCGACCTTTGCATCGAAACGATGCACAGAACCTTCATTTATTGCAATTTTTTATATTTAAAGTTTATATTTCACGAGTCACGCAAAACGGCAAAATGAATTAACCAGTGAAAAAACAACATAAAAACATCTATGCATCTTGCAATCTATTAGATACTTAGAGCATCTCCGGTCGCGTCCCCCAAAGCGTCTCCTAAAGCTATTTGGGGCGCGTCGGACCAAAAAACCGTTCCAGCCGCGTCCCCCAAAGCTAACTTTTGTCCGGCGCGGCCCGATACGTTGTCCGGCGCCCCGAGCCCGTCCCCGTCCCACAGGGGACGCATCGGGCACTCCGGACACAACGAAAAGCGAGGCGAAGCGACGCGGGCCCGACGCGTCGGCGACTCATTCAAGTTTGGACCTAACCGTCGCCTAACTCGCGGCGGAAGTTATTCGCGCGCAGTGACACACGACGGCATCTTTGCCTTAATGGCGACGGAGGGGCAGGCGAGACGTCTCGTCGGTGCTGCCGAGCCTCCACGCGTCGCCGGCGTTCGCACGCTGTTGCGGTCAGAAACCCACTGGCGAGCAGCGACGGGCAACACAGTAGAGCCGGGAACAACTTAGGGCTGCGGCTGGCCCTGGTCCCTCCGAGCGATGGCCCGCAAAGCCTCTGGTACACACGTCCGATCTTTGGTGCAGGCGTGCCACCTGACCTATACCTGGTCAGGAAGGTGATGGAGATGCCTCGCTTAGTTTCCTGCATGGCATACACGTAAACATTAAATACGAGCCTCGATCGGCTCTCAGGTTATCCTGTGAATCGGCTCAAGGAGCCGATCCACCCATGATTCGTACGAGGTGCACGAATATATGGTGGTCCTGCTTGATCAAGATAAAGCAAAAGCGATCTACGACGATATAGGGTTTTCACCGCATAATCGGATCATCCTACTCACGATTGGGCCTCGCGGTCACGTACGGTGATCGTAAGCCGGTCCTAGACAAGGCCTAAAAACCAACACGAGGTTGATCCTCGGAACATCCTGTCTAGGACTAGCAAACGACACCCTACGCGTCGCTGGATCCTCCAACCCTTTGTAAGGCCTAACTATTGCAGATATTAAACTAATCCTTGAAGAACAAGGAGCAACCGTAACGGATCGGATCTACTAAATAATGATCAAGCGGGGTGCCGCCCCTACACCTAAGATAGGTGTAAGGGCGGCTAGATATGCAAGGGTTGCACTACGACAGCATATGATACGAAGAACAATGCTAACCCTAACACATCTAAGATAACTACGTTGCTCGCCATCAAAAAGGCTTCGATCGAGCAACGCATGAACAACAAAGAAGCTTATGCCTAGATCGCAAGATGCGATCTAGGCAGCATGATGCTTACCGGTAGAAACCCTCGAGACGAAGGAGTTGGCGATGCGCCGAGATTGATTTGTGGTGAACGTTGGTTGTTGTTTATTTCATAAACCCTAGATACATATTTATAGTCCAGGGGACTTTCTAATTCAGGCGTGCACCTAACCGTGCACGGGTAAAACTCTATCTTTTAATCTAAGATGCGATCTACTATATTACAGATACACGGGCAAACTAGCCCAAAGTTTTCGTGCAAGGCCGCTTCAGAGATCTTCCACATGTAATCTTCTAAGCCCATCTCCCTTACGGCCCATCTCCTGATTTGGCCAAAATCTGGTGATAACACATGCCCCCCTGGTTTTGGTAATGATAATTTCAAAACCACTCTGTCTTTTTCTTCGAAGGGTCATGTCGTGGCAGATCAGAACCGTCGCAGTATTCTTCATCATGATGACTTGCCTTCTCATCTTCTCTGCATGATTTGACAATTTTGGCTCCATCTCCTCGGAAACTGCAATGGCATTAAATCTCCACTGGGCTCCCCATTATTTAACTGTGTCGATTGATTAACCCTCTTCATCTCCTTCCTCTGTTCTAGCTATCGGCACCAAAAAACCCTCCTTCCCTGTAGCAATGTCTTCCTCTTCCTCCGTCTCCTCCGGCCTCTCCCTCCAGTCTTTCTCCTCGAGCGAGCCGGAGTGGAACTTCGACCATGTGCCAGACGGTCCACCCGAAGCATTCGTCGGGTCAGATGGCGACCTGCCTCTGACCGATGGGGAAGACGACCTCAAGTTCCTCATCGAAGGGGAGCTGATAAGCGAGAGCGAAGACGACCTCCATCCCTGGGTGAAACCCACCTCCTCCAACGGGAAGGAGGAAGAAGAAGAAGTAAAGGAAGAAGAGGAGAAGAAGGAGGAAGATTCCTCCTCCCCCGCTAAGCATCCGCCGGCCAAGCGATTCCGCGCTTGGGCGGACAGCGAAGACGATGATGATGACGAGGAGGAAGAGGAGGAGGATGAATCCTCCTCCTCCATCGGATACCCGCCGACAAAGCGCTTCCTCTCTTGGGCGGACAGCGAGGATGATGATGATGACGAGGAAGAAGAAGCTCCAGCCGAGGGCTGGGGCAGCAGCGACGAGGAGCTTCCTGGGAGCAGCGCCGACGGCATCGACGACGGCGACGATGAGGACAGCGACAACTAGTAGAGTAGGACTAGTAGTAGCAGTGCACTAGGCACCAGATCCTCCTTTTGAGAGCCATCGGCTCTTTCCTGTAAAGCCGCTCCTTTGAATTAATGAGAATTGTTCTTCCAATTTATCTTTCAATTAATCCAATTTCAATTCTCCCGCTTGCCACACCAAGACCGATAGCAACGTATCGGATTCTTTTTCTTTAGACGCCCATGAAGCCGGACTCAGATATCGATTAGGCCGTCAGTCAAGCACTTCTCAAATTCAGACTGCGATTTGATACCTGACCATAATATTTCGCAATCCCATAGCCGATGACTATTCATCGGCTATTTTGAGAATCCAGTCTCTTTCCTTTTCTTGCAGCAACAGGACGGTCCAAACCCCGTAAAAGCCGACGGCTCCCTTTTCCGGCTCCTCTTCGTAGCTTTAGCAGTCTTCTTCTGCAACACCTCACCGCTTTCGGAGAAGATTACGATGCAGGGTCAGCCGATGCAACTCCAATCGGCTCCCAAAACAGAGCATCTACCAAGTTAGTTGCCCCCCGAGCCTTAATCAAGGCGAGAATACCGGCGAGGATGCACAGGTCAAACAAAAAGGCTTTGATCTCAGGTAATCTGGTAATCCGAGATAGTCACCATGAAGAGTCAGCCAAACTTGCCCCCATTGATCAGCTTTCTTCCACTGAACGCCGATGTCGTAGATGAAACACCAACAGCTTAACTGGCGCAAAGGATTGTCGGCTCATTGCAGCCGAGGCTGCTCTCATTGTACATTCCCTGAGCCTTGAGCACATAGCCGGTAGGTCTTGTGTAATTGTACTAGAGTCGATGGCTGTGCATCGGCTGTATATCGTGATGCTGATTTTTTTTTTACTGGCCGATTTTTCTAATCGGCCCCCAATGTTTCACTGTACACATGGTCATCTGCACATGTTCACATGTTCATCTGGTTTAGGTGCCCCCCGAGCCGAATCTGTCAGGTAACTGCAGATATCGGCTCTGTAGTTTAGTCAAAGCACTGTATATGTACGTCGGCTCCGTTAGGATTCGTGTTGACTCTCATCCGCCGACGTAACCGCTGCCCAGTAGATCGACGTTGCATCCAAGCAGAACATGTGGTGAGGATAATTCTGGCCGATTGCTGGAATCGGCCTCCATATTGATCGAAGTGCTCAATGAAGGCATTGTAACGTTCCTTCATAGATCTTTGGGGCCGATCCAAAGGATCGGCCTCGCCATGTTTGCTCATCGGTTCGTTCTTGCTACACGGTCAGGCCAGTGGATAAGACCAGCCTAACTCTGCCCTTCGTCACGTCGATGTGCTCGCAGTCATCTACATTGGGTGCCTCGTGTAATCCTGGAGCACTAAGCTCCGTCGGAAGGACGAACACCATGTTTGTGCCAGCCGATGTCTCATCATCGGCTTTCCTTTGCTTGGGGCGCCACTCCATTTTCCGTGGTCGACCCTCTTCATCCAGGGTTCGCTGGATCTTCGCGGCCAGATCAGGCCGCGCCTTCCTTAACGTGTGGAGATATAACCTTTCGGCTTCTTCCAAGCCGCGCAATCGCTGAACCCTACGCTTTTGGGAACGGCTGAGTCCATCAGGGCACCACCTTGGCCGGTGGTACCTGTCTTCTTCTTCTTCTCCCTCATCTTCCAAATCCTCGAGATCTTCCATCCGAGGGGACTCAGCGCGTTTGCTTTGTGGTGGGAGAGGCCCTAGACGTTTGAACACGGACACGTTGGCTGCCTCCTTCTTCTTCTGGTTGCATTCTGGGCAATTGCCGATTGTAGGCAATCGGCTCATTCCTGAATCCCAGCAGTGTCTGAAAAAGGGGCAGTCCCAGTGCCTATCTTCGTCGTTTTGCTCCCTTGATTTTTCTTTGGCACGGCGCTCGTACTCCTCCTCATCGCGATCATGCCGACGATGTCTCCTGGCGTCCCTATCCAGACGATCTCTATTATCATCGTCGCTAGATCGTCGGCGTTGGCTATACTGACTGACGTACTTGTTGAGGAGGTGATCAGAGAGAGGTCGCTGATATCTTATATTCTTTACTTCTCCCTCTGTGACGTAGCACTTGCCATCGTGACGGAGCCGATCGCGTGGAGCGGCCTTCTCTGTGTCCTTGCTACGAGAGCAGCTGCCCTCGTCTCCATCCTTGCCAGAGTGGTGCCCAGGTCCTACCATGTTGATACTGAACGAGGATCCTGGCTGGCAACCTTGAGGGTAAGTGTACTCCACCATGTTAACGGCGGGAAAGGGGTGGGTGTCGACCTTCATGGCGTACTGGTTGACAATCAGACGTCCTTGTTCTATCGCCATTTGGATCTGCTGACGCCACACCCTGCAGTCGTTGGTGGCATGGGAGAGCGAGTTATGCCATTTGCAGTATGGCTTTCCGTTTAGCTCCTGTACCGTGGGGAATTTGAGACCTTCGGGTATCTTCAACTGCTTCTCCTTGAGCAAGAGATCGAAGATTTGCTCGGTTTTGGTCACGTCAAAATCAAACCCCCTGGGCGGACCTGGTGGCTTAACCCATTTGCAGGACACGGGGGTTGCCCCCCGAGTCCATTCAGCCACTGCTACCTCTTGATCTCCCATGAGCCTTCGTCTTCATCCGCCTCAACCAGGACTACCGCACGCTTGAATTTGTCCTGGTACAAGTCCGGTGGCGCTGTTCATATCTTGTGACAGTTTCTGAACCATGTGCGCCAGTGAAGGGTAGTCTGCTTGGGAGGCCATGTCTTTGATCTGTGAGGCAAGGCCCACCACTGCCAACTCGACTGCTTCTTTTTCAGTCACACGAGCCGAATAGCATCGGTTCCTTAGATTTCTGAAGCGCTGGATGTATTTTGCCACAGTTTCTCCACGCTTCTGACGTATCTGGGCTAGATCGGCAATGCCGGCCTCGGAAGCTTCTGAGTGAAACTGCATATGGAACTGTTCTTCCAACTGCTTCCAAGTCCGGATCGAATCCGGTGGCAACGAAGTGTACCACCCGAAAGCCGATCCCGTGAGGGACTGTCCGAAGAACCTCACGCGCAGTGGATCCGACGCTGAGGCCGTTCCTAGCTGGGCCAAATATCGGCTCACATGCTCGATGGAGCTGGAACCATCTGATCCGCTGAACTTGGAGAAGTCAGGGAGCCGATATTTGGGTGGTAGCGGGACCAACTCGTATTCATCGGGGTACGGCTTGGAATAGCCGATTGTCCTCCTTTTCGGCACCATGCCGAACTGGTCCCTCAGGATCGTGCTGATCTGATCCACGGTGCTAGCTGTAGGAGTCGAACTCTGAAGATTCGCCGGGGTGGCGTACTTAGCCAGCCATGCTTGTTTTTCCAGCTCTGAGCCAACTGCAGGAGCTGAGCTCTGGAGGTTCATCGGGGTGGCATATTTAGCTAGCCACGTCTGCTTCTCAAGATCCGTCGCTGACGTTCCTCCTGCTTTCCCAGAAGTCCCTGCTGTCGCGGCCTGGTTTGTGAGTGCCCGATTACAGCGATCGGCACGTATGTGCACATGTACCCGTGAGGGATCTCCTTAGGCACCTCATGCAAGAACTGGCAGTCACTAGGGTCACCACCGATCTTGTAGACGACGAATGCCGGTGAATTCGGCACTTCTGGTGCTGCCAACGCAAATGGCAGCGGTGGACGGGACTGGAGTGGCATCTCTCTTTGGTGTGTCCCGAGAGCTGGTCCTGACGGAGAGTACTGGTGCCTCATGATCTCCTGGATCACCCGGAGAGCGACACGCTCCAAAGTGTTCACCAGGTTCTCAGAGTGGCGGTGCAGCGAGTGAGCCACCAAGTAGTTGATCTCCTGACGTAGGGACCTGGTACGTTCTTCTGACGGGGCAGAGAGGTCTATCCCATCGAGCGCACCATCAGGCGAGAACCCCTTCCACCTGATGCCATGTGAACGGGTTCTGTGAAAAGAGCCGATGAGGTCGGCTTCGAGGATTGCTTTGACCTCGTCATACTTATTCTTGAGCTCGTCGGTCAGATCCTCGTACGTGACTGGGGTGCCGTCCGCCATCTCAGATGTAGATGGCGATGTGGTTGATGACGAAGCTTGTCCCACCGGGCGTGCCAGAATGTGTTGCGGTCAGAAACCCACTGGCGAGCAGCGACGGGCAACACAGTAGGGCCGGGAACAACTTAGGGCTGCGGCTGGCCCTGGTCCCTCCGAGCGACGGCCCGCAAAGCCTCTGGTACACACGTCCGATGCTGGTGCAAGGGCGTGCCACCTGACCTATACCTGGTCAGGAAGGTGATGGAGATGCCTCGCTTAGTTTCCTGCATGGCATACACGTAAACATTAAATACGAGCCTCGATCGGCTCTCAGGTTATCCTGTGAATCGGCTCAAGGAGCCGATCCACCCATGATTCGTACGAGGTGCACGAATATATGGTGGTCCTGCTTGATCAAGATAAAGCAAAAGCGATCTACGACGATTTAGGGTTTTCACCGCATAATCGGATCATCCTACTCACGATTGGGCCTCGCGGTCACGTATGGTGATCGTAAGCCGGTCCTAGACAAGGCCTAAAAACCAACACGAGGTTGATCCTCGGAACATCCTGTCTAGGACTGGCAAACGACACCCTACGCGTCGCTGGATCCTCCAACCCTTTGTAAGGCCTAACTATTGCAGATATTAAACTAAGATAGGTGTAAGGGCGGCTAGATATGCAAGGGTTGCACTACGACAGCATATGATACGAAGAACAATGCTAATCCTAACACATCTAAGATAACTACGTTGCTCGCCATCAAAAAGGCTTCAGTACGAGCAACGCATAAACAACAAAGAAGCTTATGCTGCCTAGATCGCAAGATGCGATCTAGGCAGCATGATGCTTACCGGTAGAAACCCTCGAGACGAAGGAGTTGGCGATGCGCCGAGATTGATTTGTGGTGAACGTTGGTTGTTGTTTATTTCATAAACCCTAGATACATATTTATAGTCCAGGGGACTTTCTAATTCAGGCGTGCACCTAACCGTGCACGGGTAAAACTCTATCTTTTAATCTAAGATGCGATCTACTATATTACAGATACACGGGCAAACTAGCCCAAACTTTTCGTGCAAGGCCGCTTCAGAGATCTTCCACATGTAATCTTCTAAGCCCATCTCCCTTACGGCCCATCTCCTGATTTGGCCAAAATCTGGTGATAACACACGCCACCGCCCTTTCCCGCGCTTTCTTCCCGCCTCTTCTCGCCTCTTCCCGTGCTTTCTTCCCGATGCAGGCGTCTATAAAAGGCCCTCCCGGCTCAATGGCAGCCACCACAGCCGCCAGCACCCCTTTCTCCGCCACAAACCCAGCCCTCGTCGCTCCACCACCGTCTCCTCCACCACCAGTGCGCAATGACGAGCCGCCTCGGCGATGGTCAGTTCCCTCCATTGTCGTCTCCTCCAGCACCTAGTCCACCACCGGACTCACAGTTCGGCGTCGACGTTGCCGCCCGGGAAGAGCGGCGGCGGCGAGGGATGGAGAACTGGCGTGCACATCGTCGGCAGCAGCGGGAGGCACTCGAGCAGCATGCCCGCCAGCAGCGTGAGGCGGCGCACGCAGCGGATGTAGAGGCGTTCTACGCCCCTGGACCCGCAGCTGACGAGACCGCGGCGGCAGCAGCGTGACACGAGGAGGCGCTGGCGAACACAGTTGCGGCGTTCGACGCCTCGACGGAAGAAGAGGCGCGGCGGCGCTGAACGGAGGCGATGAGCCGGCGGTGCGATGATGAGCGCCGGCGCCAGCGCGAGGAGCGGGAGGCGGCGTACCGTGAACAGCGGCAGGCGATCGAGCGCCGGCGGCGGGACTCGATCGAGCGCCAGCAGCAGCTGGCGGCGGAGGAGCGTCAGCAGCGGGAGGCAGCGCTGGAGGCAACAGAGGCGGCCTGGGGGAGGCAGGCGGACGAGTTGGCGGCGGAGGCCGACACGTTGGCGGCGGCGATGATGGAGGCGCCAACAGATGAGGAGGAGGCACCAATGGAGGAGGAGGAGGCCGAGGCGGAGGAGGAGGAGACCGAGGTGGAGGCCACCGCCGACGACGACGACGACGAGTTCGAGTGTTTCGACGACGACGGGCCGCACCCGGACGAGACGGCCGATCAGCAACGCGCGCTCATCGAGTCCTTCGAGTCGGAGAAGAAGCTCTGGACGACGCCCGTGCCCGCGAAGAGGCGCAGATTCGTCGCGCCGTCGAGCTCTCCCTCCAGGCGGCGCAGCAGGGGAGGGCGGACGTCGACGCGCTGCCGTCGCAGCGGCGTCTGGCCACCGCCCTACGCACGGAGAGGCGGCGCGTAGCAAGAGCTGCGGCGGAGGGCAGACGACGATGGGGCGGGGCCGTTGAACGCACCGCCGGGCGGTCAGTAGGCTAGGTTTAGATGAAAGCTAGCCGTTTTTATTCAAACTTTGTAATATATAATCATATGAAAACCTTTATTTTCGTGCACCAATATTCATTTGGGGGTGGTGTTTGGGGGACGCGACTGGGAAGCGACGTCCCCCAAACGCGGCATAAACAAAACACGTCCCCCAAACGCTCGATCCGGCACGTTTTGGGAGACGGTTTGGGGGACGCGACTGGAGATGCTCTTAGAATGTAGTCAACCACCTTGTTGAAGATACAACCGGCATCAATGATTGCACCCATTGTTCCTCTATTAGAAGGAGGAAGGACCACATGTGTATTCACTAGGTAGCTATGTATACAACCTCTAGAGAAAATTAGGGGTACTGATCTCATTAAAAATAACATTGTTTTTACAATTGGATATTATCCAAACTAAGGCACATCCTACCGTACGAATTCTAGCCTTTATCTTATTTCCAATCTTATTTAGCCATTTTCCAAATATATTGAAGATATTTTTCGGTGGGGGTATATTAAAAGTAAAGTGTCCAACTCTCCAAACTAGATGCGCGGATGGATAAGAAAAAAATCTCAACTGACTCCTATTCACAAAAAACTTGTTTTGCACATTTAGTCCATCATCTCTTATCTAAACTAGAACATAAAGGCGCGCTTTGCCGCGCAAGCCCATCGTAAGGAAAGAGTGATTGAAATACCTCAGATATTTGTTGTAACGGTTCAAAAGTTTGAACCATTTCCAACTCATGTGCTCATTATGTAAGTTAACATGAAATTTCGTGATAAGATTTTTTATCTTTCTAGAAATTCTGATTGGTCCCCGGGTATACTAAATTTCTTTCCTCAAAAACAATAAAACATGAGATTATATAAATCCGAAATCCAAATATTAGATTTCCATGCTTAAAAAAATCTGAAAATGGAATAGAAAAACTTGTATCAGTTAAGGAGACAGTGATGTTTGTTCCACTTTGTGAAAGAATGAAGCCGGGGAAAGTAATTAGTATATGTCAATAGGACCTACACATCAACCCGTGAAAATTTCCATTTGATCAAACATAGAGAAAATCATCATGTTTATGCATCAATTTGACCAAAGATTCTAATTTTAGACCAATGCCTTTATAGTGACAAAATATAGTTGAAGAGCTCAGCTGCTACTTTCCTCTCATCTCGAGGCATAAACTTCCAAAGGTACCTATGGATTCACAGTTAGAATAGACTTTCAAATTTCAACAAACAAATAAATTACTGGCTGAAATTATTCTCCATAGGCAAAAAAAATACCTCTCTTAACCAGTATCCATTTTCAGGTAGAACATCTTGGGCCGTGTTGCATGGCCGAAAGGAAAAGGTGGGGAAATCAAGAAGCTTGAGAATGTCATCACAAAATTTGTTGTGTTAATGTTTCAATTCTGGTATGATCGCTACTAGAAAAAGGCCTAGCCGTAAGATCACTAGCAGTGGCGCACCCCTCTTGTGGTGCTCCACTGCTATGTAGCAGTGGCGCACCAATAATAGATGCTCCACTGCTACAAAAATACTAGTGGCGCACCACAACAACCATGCGCCATTGCTATTTGTTTTTCCTGATCCAGCCCCACCTCAAACTTAGCAGTGGCGCACCTAATATACGGTGCTCCACTACTATCTCAACTAGCAGTCGCGCACCTATCAATAATGCGCCATTGGTGAGTGTAAGTCTAGATTACAAATCAGGTTTAGAGATAGTAGTGGCTATGTGTGCCACTGCTGCGTCAAATAGCAGTGGGGCACGTACATGTGGTGCGCCACTGTGCTACACACACCGGCCCAGTACACGCCACACTCCCCACCACGCAGACGCCACCTGCCCCCAGGCCCCACCACGCACGCCCCGACGCCTCCTCGATCAAATAATTTCCCCAAGTCCTCCTGCACCGCACATGGCATGGCCTGGCCTCCACCATCCTCTCTCTCCAATAATTCCCACCCGTCCCTCCCGCTCCCCGCCTTCGTCGCCATCGCCTCCGGTTCGGTCCGACTCTGTGATACGTCTCCGATGTATCGATAATTTCTTATGTTCCATGCCACATTATTGATGATATCTACATGTTTTATGCACACTTTATGTCATATTCGTGCATTTTCTGGAACTAACCTATTAACAAGATGCCGAAGTGCCAGTTCCTGTTTTCTGCTGTTTTTGGTTTCAGAAATCCTAGTAACGAAATATTCTCGGAATCGGACGAAATCAACGCCCAGGTTCCTATTTTGCCCGGAAGCATCCAGAACACACGAGAACCGCCAGAGAGGGGGCACAGGGCCACCAAACCCTAGGCCGGCGCGGCCAAGGGGGGCCCGCGCCCCCCTATAGTGTGGGCCCCCCAGAAGTCCACCGACCTTGCCCTTCCGCCTATTTAAAGCCTCCGTCGCGAAAACCCTGACACGTTCGACAAAACCAGAGAAAACCTTCCAGAGCCGCCACCATCGCGAAGCCAAGATCTGGGGGACAGGAGTCTCTGTTCCGGCACGCCGCCGGAACGGGGAAGTGCCCCCGGAAGGCTTCTCCATCGACACCGCTGCCATCTCCACCGCCATCTTCATCACCGCTGCTGCTCCCATGAGGAGGGAGTAGTTCTCCATCGAGGCTGAGGGCTCCGCTGTAGCTATGTGGTTCATCTCTCTCCCATGTACCTCAATACAATAATCTCATGAGCTGCTTTACATGATTGAGATTCATATGAGTTTTGTATCACTATTCATCTATGTGCTACTCTAGTGATGTTATTAAAGTATTCTATTCCTCCTGCACGGTGTAATGGTGACAGTGTGTGCATCCGTGTTAGTACTTGGCGTAGGCTATGATTATGATCTCTTGTAGATTATGAAGTTAACTATTGCTATGATAGTATTGATGTGTATTATTCCTCCTACATAGCGTGAAGGTGACAGTGTGCATGCTATGTTAGTACTTGGTTTAGTCGAATTGATCTTTCATGCACTCTAAGGTTATTTAAATATGAACATTGAATTGTGGAGCTTGTTAACTCCGGCATTGAGGGTTCGTGTAATCCTACGCAATGTGTTCATCATCCAACAAGAGTGTAGAGTATGCATTTATCTATTCTGTTATGTGATCAATGTTGAGAGTGTTCACTAGTGAAAGTCTAATCCCTAGGCCTTATTCCTAAATACTGCTATCGCTGCTTGTTTACTGTTTTACTGCGTTACTACTGCTGCGTTACTACTGCTTGTTTACTGTCCTGGGCAAAGCAATTTTCTGGTGCCGTTGCCACTGCTCATATATATTCATACCACCCGTATTTCACTATCTCTTCGCCGAACTAGTGCACCTATTAGGTGTGTTGGGGACACAAGAGACTTCTTGCTTTGTGGTTGCAGGGTTGCATGAGAGGGATATCTTTGACCTCTTCCTCCCTGAGTTCGATAAACCTTGGGTGATCCACTTAAGGGAAAACTTGCTGCTGTTCTACAAACCTCTGCTCTTGGAGGCCCAACACTGTCTACAGGAAAAGGAGGGGGCGTAGACATCAAGCTGTTTTCTGGCGCCGTTGCCGGGGAGGAAAGGTAAAAGGTACTCACACTCCGGATCTCGGCTACTAAGCTATTTTCCGGCGCCGTAAGTACTCGAAGCTATTTCCTTTAGATCCTGCAATTGCAACTTTTTGTTTCTTGTTTACACTAGTTAGGCATAATGGAAAACAACAAAAATATGAGAGATCTTTATGAACTTTATCTTGAATTAGGACATGATGTGTTTGAAGAGAAAATTAAAAAACCCATGGAACTTTATATGCATGCTAATGGGAATGTTATTGATATAAATGCTTTGAACACTATTGTTGCTAATGCTATGGAAAATTCTAAGCTTGGGGAAGCTGGTTTTGATGAGCATGATCTTTTTAGTCCCGCAAGCATTGAGGAGGAAATTTTCTTTGATGATACTTTGCCTCCTATTTATGATGATTATAATGATAGTAGTCTTTTGTTGCCGCATGTTATGGAGGATAAATTTGATTATGATTACAATATGCCTCCTATATTTGATGATGAGAATAATAATGATAGCTACTTTGTTGAATTTGCTCCCACTAGTACTAATAAAATTGATTATGCTTATGTGGAGAGTAATAATTTTATGCATGAGACTCATGATAAGAATGCTTTTTGTGATAGTTACATTGTTGAGTTTGTTCATGATGCCTCTGAAAGTTATTATGAGAGAGGGAAACATGGTTATATGCATCTTAATAATATTAAGTTTCCCCTCTTTATGTTGAGAATCTTGAAGTTACTCGTGTTTTATCCTCTTATGCTTGTCACTTTGTTCTTCATGAATTCATTTGTGTACAAGATTCCTTTTCATAGGAAGCATGTTAGACTTAAATTTGTTTTAATTTGCCTCTTGATGCTCTCTTTTGCTTCAACTACTATTTCTTGCGAGTGCATCATTAAAACTGCTGAGCCCATCTTAATGGCTATAAAGAAAGAACTTCTTGGGAGATAACCCATGTGTTATTTTGCTACAGTACTTTGTTTTATATTTGTGTCTTGGAAGTTGTTTACTACTGTAGCAACCTCTCCTTATCTTAGTTTTGTTTTTTGTTGTGCCAAGTAAAGTCTTTGATAGAAAAGTTCATACTAGATTTGGATTACTGCGCAGAAACAGATTTCTTTGCTGTCACGAATCTGGGCCTAATTCTCTGTAGGTAACTCAGAAAATTATGCCAATTTACGTGAGTGATCCTCAGATATGTACGCAACTTTCATTCAATTTGAACATTTTCATCTGAGCAAGTCTGGTGCCATTTTAAAATTCGTCTTTACGGACTGTTCTGTTTTGACAGATTCTGCCTTTTATTTCGCATTGCTTCTTTCGCTGAGTTGGGTGAATTTCTTTGTTCCATTACCTTCCAGTAGCTTTGAGCAATGTCCAGAAGTGTTAAGAATGATTGTGTCACCTCTGAACATGTGAGTTTTTGATTATGCACTAACCCTCTAATGAGTTTGTTTCGAGTTTGGTGTGGAGGAAGTTTTCAAGGGTCAAGAGAGGAGGATGATATACTATGATCAAGAAGAGTGAAAAGTCTAAGCTTGGGGATGCCCCGGTGGTTCACCCCTGCATATTTCAAGAAGACTCAAGCGTCTAAAGCTTGGGGATGCCCAAGGCACCCCCTTCTTCATCGACAAATTATCAGGTTCCTCCCCTGAAACTATATTTTTATTCGGTCACATCTTATGTACTTTACTTGGAGCGTCTGTGTGCTTTTGTTTTTGTTTTTGTTTGAATAAATGCTTGTGTGGGAGAGAGACACGCTCCGCTGTAGCATATGGACAAGTATGTCCTTAGGCTTTACTCATAGTATTCATGGCGAAGTTTCTTCTTCGTTAAATTGTTATATGGTTGGAATTGGAAAATGATACATGTAGTAATTGCTATAATGTCTTGGATAATGTGATACTTGGCAATTGTTGTGCTCATATTTAAGCTCTTGCATCATATGCTTTGCACCCATTAATGAAGAAATACATAGAGCATGCTAAAATTTGGTTTGCATATTTGGTTTCTCTAAGGTCTAGATAATTTCTAGTATTGAGTTTGAACAACAAGGAAGACGGTGTAGAGTCTTATAATGTTTACAATGTGTCTTTTATGTGAGTTTTTCTGCACCGGTTCATCCTTGTGTTTGTTTCAAATAACCTTGCTAGCCTAAACCTTGTATCGAGAGGGAATACTTCTCATGCATCCAAAATCCTTGAGCCAACCACTATGCCATTTGTGTCCACCATATCTACCTACTACATGGTATTTCTCCGCCATTCCAAAGTAAATTGCTTGAGTGCTACCTTTAAATTCCATCATTCGCCTTTACAATATATAGCTCATGGGACAAATAGCTTAAAAATTATTGTGGTATTGAATATGTACTTATGCACTTTATCTCTTATTAAGTTGCTTGTTGTGCGATAACCATGTTTCTGGGGACGCCATCAACTATTCTTTGTTGAATATCATGTGAGTTGCTATGCATGTCCGTCTTGTCTGAAGTAAGAGAGATCTACCACCTTATGGTTAAGCATGCATATTGTTAGAGAAGAACATTGGGCCGCTAACTAAAGCCATGATCCATGGTGGAAGTTTCAGTTTTGGACAATATCCTCAATCTCATATGAGAAAATTAATTGTTGTTACATGCTTATGCATAAAAGAGGAGTCCATTATCTGTTGTCTATGTTGTCCCGGTATGGATGTCTAAGCTGAGAATAATCAATAGCGAGAAATCCAATGCGAGCTTTCTCCTTAGACCTTTGTACAGGCGGCATAGAGGTACCCCTTTGTGACACTTGGTTAAAACATGTGTATTGCGATGATCCGGTAGTCCAAGCTAATTAGGACAAGGTGCGGGCACTATTAGTATACTATGCATGAGGCTTGCAACTTGTAAGATATAATTTACATAATACATATGCTTTATTACTACCGTTGACAAAATTGTTTCATGTTTTCAAAATCAAAGCTCTAGCACAAATATAGCAATCGATGTTTTCCTCTATGGAGGACCATTCTTTTACTTTCATTGTTGAGTCAGTTCACCTATTTCTCTCCACCTCAAGAAGCAAACACTTGTGAACTGTGCATTGATTCCTACATACTTGCATATTGCACTTATTATATTACTCTATGTTGACAATATCCATGAGATATACATGTTACAAGTTGAAAGCAACCGCTGAAACTTAATCTTCCTTTGTGTTACTTCAATGCCTTTACTTTGAATTGTTGCTTTATGAGTTAACTCTTATGCAAGACTTATTGATGCTTGTCTTGAAGTGCTATTCATGAAAAGTCTTTGCTATATGATTCACTTGTTTACTCATGTCATATACATTGTTTTGATCGCTGCATTCACTACATATGCTTTACAAATAGTATGATCAAGGTTATGATGGCATGTCACTCCAGAAATTATCTTTGTTATCGTTTTACCTGCTCGGGACGAGCAGAACTAAGCTTGGGGATGCTGATACGTCTCCGATGTATCGATAATTTCTTATGTTCCATGCCACATTATTGATGATATCTACATGTTTTATGCACACTTTATGTCATATTCGTGCATTTTCTGGAACTAACCTATTAACAAGATCTTTGAAGTGCCAGTTCCTGTTTTCTGCTGTTTTTGGTTTCAGAAATCCTAGTAACGAAATATTCTCGGAATCGGACGAAATCAACGCCCAGGTTCCTATTTTGCCCGGAAGCATCCAGAACACACGAGAACCGCCAGAGAGGGGGCACAGGGCCACCAAACCCTAGGCCGGCGCGGCCAAGGGGGGGCCCGCGCCCCCCTATAGTGTGGGCCCCCCAGAAGTCCACCGACCTTGCCCTTCCGCCTATTTAAAGCCTCCGTCGCGAAAACCCTGACACGTTCGACAAAACCAGAGAAAACCTTCCAGAGCCGCCGCCATCGCGAAGCCAAGATCTGGGGGACAGGAGTCTCTGTTCCGGAACGCCGCCGGAACGGGGAAGTGCCCCCGGAAGGCTTCTCCATCGACACCGCTGCCATCTCCACTGCCATCTTCATCACCGCTGCTGCTCCCATGAGGAGGGAGTAGTTCTCCATCGAGGCTGAGGGCTCCGCTGTAGCTATGTGGTTCATCTCTCTCCCATGTACCTCAATACAATAATCTCATGAGCTGCTTTACATGATTGAGATTCATATGAGTTTTGTATCATTATTCATCTATGTGCTACTCTAGTGATGTTATTAAAGTATTCTATTCCTCCTGCACGGTGTAATGGTGACAGTGTGTGCATCCGTGTTAGTACTTGGCGTAGGCTATGATTATGATCTCTTGTAGATTATGAAGTTAACTATTGCTATGATAGTATTGATGTGTATTATTCCTCCTACATAGCGTGAAGGTGACAGTGTGCATGCTATGTTAGTACTTGGTTTAGTCGAATTGATCTTTCATGCACTGTAAGGTTATTTAAATATGAACATTGAATTGTGGAGCTTGTTAACTCCGGCATTGAGGGTTCGTGTAATCCTACGCAATGTGTTCATCATCCAACAAGAGTGTAGAGTATGCATTTATCTATTCTGTTATGTGATCAATGTTGAGAGTGTCCACTAGTGAAAGTCTAATCCCTAGGCCTTGTTCCTAAATACTGCCATCGCTGCTTGTTTACTGTTTTACTGCGTTACTACTGCTTGTTTACTGTCCTGGGCAAAGCACTTTTCTGGTGCCGTTGCCACTGCTCATATATATTCATATCACCCGTATTTCACTATCTCTTCGCCGAACTAGTGCACCTATTAGGTGTGTTGGGGACACAAGAGACTTCTTGCTTTGTGGTTGCAGGGTTGCATGAGAGGGATATCTTTGACCTCTTCCTCCCTGAGTTCGATAAACCTTGGGTGATCCACTTAAGGGAAAACTTGCTGCTGTTCTACAAACCTCTGCTCTTGGAGGCCCAACACTGTCTACAGGAAAAGGAGGGGGCGTAGACATCACTCTGCGCCGACAAGCCCGCCCAAACCTCGCCGTGGAGCTCGTGCTGGCGTCCATGGCGGCGGCGGCACACGCTATGCTGGACCTGGATCTCGTAGCTGAGGAGAAGCCTCGCAGCGGCCGGCGGCCCCGTAAGCCCCTTCCCTCCGCCGCGTCGCGCCGCACCGGGCTCCGCCGCTGCCCCCTCCTCTTCGTCTGCGCCTCCGCCTCCATGGTCCGCAAGGCCCCGCCGCCGCGACCTGCATCATCGTCGGCCCCGCGCGGCGACCGCGCGCACCTGCCCGTGGTCCGCGCCCTACCCCGCCATCCTCGCGGCCACCAGCCAGCCGCCTCCCTCCCCGCGCTCGCCACGACCTCCGCCGTCGAGGACCAAACCGATGAACACCGCCTGGCGTGGATCAACGACGAGCATCGTCGCAGGTGGCCCGATGATGGCGCGGGACCACAGGGCCTCTTCACCTGCTCACACCCGTGATGCTGTAGGCGCTCCTCCCGGCGTCGGACGCGGAGGGCCTGGTGCGGATCGACGACAAGCATCGTCGCGGGTGTCGCCCAGCGTGCAGCGTGCTCGGGCTCCACCGGCGACCGTCGACGCATCCCTCCGCCGGCGACATGCGCGTGCAGGAAGCCGACGTGCGCCGTCCCTGTAGAGCAGGGACCTGATTGCTTTTTCGTTTTTCTTTTAGGGATTTAGTTGCAAAGTTACAGAATGGTTGTATTTTTGGTAGTGTAATAATATTGAGTATATTTTATTAGTTTTACTAGCACACTTGCCCGTGCGTTGCTACGGTCTAACAAACTGAGATAAATAAATAGATAATAATAATGCATGTGCGTTGCGATAGGAGACCAAAATCTTTAAACACAAAAAAAGTAAAATCTCCCTTCAACTTTTCCACCTCCTTGCTTGTCTAACCATGCCGCTACTACAATTTAGACATGCCTAAGTCAACGTGATAATTCTGATCTTTCCTGTCACCACCTACAAGAGAAGCATCACATGGAAAACAATACACTAAGAGCGGAGAAATCAATTAGCTGACCTAACCTAATCATGAAAATTCAAGATAGATCGATGAAATATTTTTTAATGTGCAAAAATAAGCATCTTTTCATCTAAATTGGAAACCAAGAAGACATATTTTTATCCTTGCAGGAACTTTGTGTAGTACATGTTTGAAAAGCGAAAAATATAAGGAGGAGCTGCCTGCGGAGAAAATTATCAAAAAATTTAAACATTGAATCATTTCGGATCTCATCTCACTTCCATGTTGAAAAGTATCCTATAAGAAGAACTTAATCTGACAATCTCTGTTAAAATAAGTCATAAACCAATCTATAATAAAGATAGCTCTTCGTATCTGTAGTGCAATTTATTTTTGAATCCCATGTTGTTTTTCCTTTTTCTGTTACCAAAAATGTTCATCCAGGCAAGGAAGTAAAGATTGCCATTTTTCTCTGATTTAATTCAGATTAGTTTAAAATACCACATTGAGTCGCTTCAATTTTTTTCACTGCTTTGTAATCGATTTGGTGACCATCTACTCATAGTTTCATACTACATATCTTGTCAGGCTGCTAAGTCCAGCTGTTTGACGGAGCTACCACCAAAAAACCCTGATTCATCAAGAAAGCTGTACTAAGCTAGAACATCACCAACCAATACTGTGCAAAGCTAGAAACGCATACAAAACATATAGAACTATACACTACTGACATCAGTTCAGCAATCAAACCACACATGTAAACCAATGGAGATCGTGTTTTTGTAGACGGTCATCATGCCAGCGATTACGTATGACATCAATCACAAAGCCATTGTGCGATGTCTGTCGGCGCTCGAATGAGTAACCACAACAAATACATGGGGATAAAAACATGACGAACTCAATGTCAGGTCAGCGTTACCGAGATGGTAGTCGAGGACAACAAGGAACGGCCTCGTCACGGCACTCCGGCGGCAGACGCCAATATCCTTGCCAGGCCGGGTCTCCTGCTCTAGACTACGGTGCTGCGCCACCAGGCTCTACTCGTTGAACGTGAAGTACTTCGAGGTCCCCTCATCGGAGTCGTCTGTGCCGCCGTTGTCCATGGCCGTTGTTGTAGAAGATCGGTCACGGCGTTGGCACACTCCTCCCCGCTAGACGTCTCATCCTCGACGTGTGCTGCAAAGGCAATGGAAAGCAAACCCAAGTGAACTGTCATGCCAGCACACCCGTCCCTGACGTGACATCATCACCAACATCGGAGACTAAAGCGATCGTCGGGGCGATGTCCCTGATTCCCGTCGGGAGGAGGAGCAGAGAGGTGCCTCCTGGCACGCCGTCGAAGCGTTCTCGTCACCCAGTACTTCTTTGTCGTCGACTTTCCGGCAACACTGTGGAAGGCCTTATGGCCGTGGGAGGAGATCCGGAGCAGCCTCCAGCGAAGCGAGACGCCGCTGCAGGAGAGGATGATGGCCGCCGGTGGTCGTCGTTTTCGACTGATCGCTTTTGAAAGACTTGATATCGCGCCGAACTCTAATCCTCTCTAGTGAGATAAAAACAGAATTGTGGAATTGGATTTGACCGTGTCTGCCTGCATGTCTTTTATGTCCTTGACGTACGTGAAGTATGTTGGATGGATTCGATCGAGACCAAGTAGACACAATCGATGCGAACCGGTGGCCTGCAGGCGGCGACGCGCATCATGCTCGAGCCTCGAGGGTAGCCGCCGCCACAATTTCGCCTTGTAGAGTTGTAGAGCATCAACGAGCGGATCGACGCGGACAGGCGGCTGGTCCTGCATGGCCGTGCGAGCCTGCGAGGGCCATCGGAAAAATACGTAATTCGAGCTGCACTTTTCTTCTGGCCAGCAGTCGTATCCAGCCAAAGAAGTGACGAAGGTTTTGACGGATATTTGAGGCAGCCTGTAGGTCGCTACGGGTGGATCCGGGTGGAAAGAATAATCCAAACGTTTTTTTACTTATTGGTGGCATTGGTGGGTAATTTTGTATCAACTTTAAGGGCAGTTTTAAGTTGAACGACCGAGGGAGAAACCCTTTTGCTTTTATTATTAGGTATAGACTAGGAAATTTGCCCGTGCGTTGCTACGGGATATATATTTCGTAAACGATGGTGGATGTATATTGAACAAAGTTTTATGATATGTTAAGCGAGCAAATTATTTATGGATCTCAAAGAGTTCGTATAACCATTTATGCTAATATCGCAGTAGCGCAATTATCATATTATTTCAAATCCCTATCAAGGAAGATGTCTTACCACTCTTCCATCGCATCAAGTATTTCCCATTCTAGAGATGGCCTGACAATTCGGGAGGTAGATAATACACCTAAGGAACACCTCTTGTTTCCCGACCTCTCAAATTGTCCAAACCCAATTATCATTTGCTGTCCAATTTTGAACTACCTATTGACAAAATGAGTTTAAACATTATTTTTTAGTGCAAGTTAAATAAACATTCAAATTGTTAAATTTACATACTTCAAATTGTAATCAAATACTCAAATTTCCTCCACAGTAGTATGTCTCCTAAAATGTTCAAATTTCAAATTTACATAACAGTAGTAAATACCAATATCGGAGTAAATTTTAATTGCACAACATAAAAATATGTGTATTTACACGAAAGCACCGTATACATGTGCAACTAACACCCACGATCTAGCTACTCATCATCCTTCTTCTGAAGAAAATGGAGGCTAGTCCTCGTTTGGTCAGCTCCTCATCGTTCCAGTACCAACCATGTGAAAAGGCCTATAGCATCAACCCCTCATGGACATCAACCACCTGCGGTCCGGCCTTTCTATCCTAGCAGTCTCCATCCACATCTCTCGCCTGCTGAGATCTCGAGGGAGGCGTGCATCCTGGAACACGATGGAGCGCCGCCCCTCTCTCCGGCACCCTCCCGTTAGAGCTCAGGGCCTGGAACGCTCATCCCGAAGCTTGATGGATGCGGCGTCCGCGCCGGAGAACACGCGCGGGAGGACGTCCAGGGCGGCACCCACGCCGCGCTTGTTTATCTACCTCCTTGGACCGAATAAGAGACCAGATAAACTCCCCACAGAAATTCCGTCTAATCGAGCGATTAAAATCCACAGAATTTCTTGGAGAAAAAAAATCTGCAGATCAAGTGAATCGCGGAGATTTTGGGTTTGTTGGAGACGGATCTGTCAGCGACGATGGCGGAAGGCCCGGTAGACGCAGGACGGGGGGAACAGGGGAGACTTGTGTTTTTTTTCTTATATTACGAGCAGATGCGAATCGTTATTTCTTTAAGCGGTGGCATCCTCTGTAAATAAGATGAAAATCGATGGCAGTAAAAAACGGACCAACAAGAAATCTTATTTTCTTTATTATTAGGTATAGATAGGACAATTGCCCGTGCGTTGCAACGGAGATACGTTGTTACAATATATCATAGCATCGAAAAGCAGAAAAAAGAAGAAAAAATGTGAAAGGATTATGTGATTTTACCTTCTCATAATTTCCTAATTGACACCATTCTTTCCATGCATGGCTTCGGAGCTCGCCTTACTGACTATGATCTATATTGTCATTGAGCTTTTATATGGGTAGGTTTTTCCTCTCGTTTTAGAGCACCATCATGGCCCCTGCTCCGAGAAATTGCTCATGTTCTTGCTCGTCTCACCACCTTGTCCGGGTCATTATGCTACTGCTTCGCTGTGACGAACCACTTTAAGTGTGTGTTACTTTTCGTGCAGTAGTTTTATTGTTGTAGAAGCATGAACGCCCTGCATTTATCTCTTCAGCATCCGCATGACGATGCCTTGATGCAGCATTCTCTCTGTCCCTGCTACCTTTGATTTCCATATAGTTAGTTGAATCAACTATACACCCTACCATCTCTCTTTCTTTTGTTCACGCAAGGATCAATGCCATGCTGTACGCTGAATTTTAGTACAGCTTGAACCCCTTTTGTCCTGTAGTTTGCAGGAAGTGCATTTCTCTTCTCCTGATTTTCTCCTAAATCCAACGATGGAAAAACCATGGTGGTGTTTCTTTCTTCCTGAATGTTGCACGTTAAGCAAAGTAGTAGCAAAGTACACGTTTTAGTACAGATTCTACTCAAACAAACCATGTCATGCCATCGTGGAGAAGGTAAAACTCACGTCGACTTTGTACGTGGCATGTTCTGGCGGCGCGGCATGTGCTGCTCCCTTGTCCTCCCGCTAGCAGACCTGCTCTCTCCCGTCGTAGCCACACACGACGTACGCCGGCAGCCGCCCCTCCGTCCAGGGCCTCCCTGCCGCCGGCCGTTCCTCATGTTGTGCTCGACGCCCGCATCGAGCTCCAACCCACTGCTCGCGCACGTTCTAATCCTCCAAGCCGTGCGCGTGCTGGAGTCACGCCTTGGGCACCAAACACATAGGTGTATGTGTGCATCAACACGAATACGGAATAGCCGCGCGCTTCCGCGGCGGATCCAGCCGAGAGCGCCTACCCGTGCAGCAGCGTGCTCTACCAATCGACGTGGCCGGGCTGGGAAACGGGCAAAGGAGACCACGTTGAGCATGAGCATCCATGAGCACTCATAGCCGCATGCTCGCGCAGAACTCATGTCGAGAGCCTGCATCGTCGCACTCCCCGGGGCCCCATCCGTGAGCATCCTAACGTCAAAGCTGTTGCGGTTTCGACGCGTCGGAGCCGATGGCCGACGACCTACGACCACGCGATCAGATACTGCATGCGTCCTGGTTTTGTTTCTTTTTCTGTCGCCTCGTGAGGCAGACCGTAGCCTGGCTGTATTTTTATACGCGATGCATACTCGATGAGTTGTACACGGCAAAGCGGTGCGCTTCCCTTCAGCTAGGTCGAGGAGACCAGGGCGCAGGCGCTGTCGGCTCCGCTAGTCCGCGACTCCCAGCCGCAGCTCGACGAGCTATCCTCTTCCGAGGAGACCAGCATCTTCTCCAGCTCCATCGGCTGTCCCAGAAGCAGCTTGTAGATAAGGTCGACGAAGAGGCGGCTTGGGGAAGAAGGGCGATGCACAAGCGAAAAAATAGCGTCCAAACCTCAATCAATCCCCAAAGCATCTATCTCCCAGTCGCTAGCGGCCGCACGCGTCATTCAGGACGGTCGACGAGACGTGTAGGCGCAGCCGAAGACCTCGGATGGATCGGTATTGCCTCCAACTACGGCGGCAAACTTCCCCGTCAGCGAGCTGATCCAGGCCGGGCAGACCGTGTACAATTTCGGCGCGCGAGCGGCGACTGTACACATGCTTCGTAGCCGACGATTCGTCGATCCAGGACTTTCTCTTGCGATGGAAAGCTCGGTTTCGAGGGAATTCCAAGATTAGAGAAGGAGATTAGATTAAACCTCGATATCGAACAAAGTCGGTAGAACGGCGGTGTCTAAACGAATCTCATGTTGAGGTGGTATTTATAGCTGGCTTTGGCTTGAGGAACGGGCAAAGTTACGTGTACATGCGCAGGAGAGTTCAGGCTTGAGCGGACCAAGAGCTTTCCTCTCGTACGATGTCGTCCTATAGTCAGGTCCTGGACCTCCTGGATGTGGGATTTGTTTATTGGCAGCCAATAACAGGCCGTGTTGTTTTGTTTACTGGCAGGGCCAAACGACATGGGCTCACGGACGGGTCCATGTGCGATCGTAGGTAAAGATAGGCTGCATGCGCGAACCGTTATTCACTAAGCGGTGGCATTCTCCGTAAATTCAACTGAAAACCAAGGGTATATACAAAACGGACGAAATTTTTGGGGAGAAACCTTACTTCCTTTATTAGTAGGTATAGATTACCGTGGTGAACCGATAAAGCATCTTCCGAGCAAAGAGAGCCACCGAGCCACCATGCGGGGGCACAATTCTTTTTTTTTTGGCACAATTCTTTTTTTTTTGTTTTTTTCTCATACTAGTAGTGACGCATCATTTAGGACCCTAGTGGCGCACCTCTGGGTTATATGTGTGGCGCACGTCAATGCAATGCTACCTGTGGTGCGCCACTGCTATGAGCCATATCTATGGCGCACCAGTGGTGCGCCACTGATAAGTTGTTTTCTAGTAGTGGATGGCCGCCTCCTTCTGATGTCTCTCCTACTACTCAATTGACGAGTTCTCTTCTTACAGTGAAAATCATGTTGGGCTCATAAAGGTCATCACGATTCAAGCTTGAAAAATAGGCATCGCTTTAAAAGCACTGTGACATCTACCTATGCACTTATGCATCAATAATCAGTGCTTCACGTCTCAAAATTTTCCTCACCGGTGCTTAGTTTTATCCAAATAAAGGTGCAACCTGTAGGAAATCAGTATAAAAATTTAACAACTATTTTGATAGTTCTAAAATTAGCACAACCCGAGGATAAAAAACAAAATAAAGTTAAGTGGGTAAATAGCTTGCAGTACTATTCGATATGATTTCATTTATTTTGTTGGCAGATATCAACTAGTCGATCAGCGTTGCCCCAAGGATTGCCAAAGCGATTACCAGGTGTCGACACACAGCACATGGAGACAATATGTGGAGTTGTAGGAAGGCTAATATGTTAGCAAAAAACAACAATTGTCAAAACAGCAATGCAATATTGAAAGTATGCTCAACGATACTGTGTTGGTCCTAGGCTAGATCGTACTAGAGACACGATCCTAGAACACTAACGACATCACGGCGCGGCACACAAGCGCGATGAGGTGGCAACCAAAAAATCGAAAAATCACTATGATGGCGAGTGTCTCAAACTGATTCCCAAGGTCTAAAAACAGTATAGCCTCAGAATTTTTTTTGTCAAAATTTATGAAAAGTGCTCCGAAAAGCGCACAGGCATCAAAAAAATATCGCTATAACGGCCTGTGGAGAAAAGTGATCCCCAACGTCGAAAAACTGTGTAGCTAGAAACAAATTTTGGAGGCGGTTCCAGACTTTTTTTGCACTCCTTCACAATCTTTGTCGGCGACTGAAACTTATATCACGGAATTTTTTTGTACAACACGGGCGAAATTAGAAGGCAACAGCTAATAAGGAAAAACAGGAAAACCTAATTCTACTCGGACTATATCGTGGCAGAGAAACGGCAAGAATCCGTGTCGTGGTAGGAAACAGGGTATATGGCGGAAGTGGATGGCGGCTGTTTTAGGGCTTGCGATGCGGAACAACGTATGGTGGGTGTATATGGAGGTGGTGGCGGTGATCTACGTACGGTGCGAGTGGGCGACAACGGCGTGACTAATATGACCAGAACTCGAAACTCTAAAAGACTAGACACTAAGACCAGCAACTCGGCATGAAGATGCAGACACAAATTCAACTATGCAAAAATCAAAATACAATGCAAAGGCTCGGGGTTGTTTATGGAACGATATGATCTAAAACCCTAACTGTATTTTTTTTGCTTTTTTCGTGGTTTATAGGTATGAAGGCAGATGCAATCTACACTAGGAAAACAATAAATCTCACCGAGCAACCTGAATTCCGATACCACTTGATAGGGCAATGGTGGCCGATCTTTTGATGAGGGGGGGGGGGGGGCTGCTACACCACCCGAGCCTCCCTCTACGTTTGATGCGGAGATGGTGGGGAGGGGCTGCTACTTCACCCGTGCCTCCCTCTCAAGGTAGTCAGTATCCCGATTCTACTACCGGAATCCTACGATTTGACAATCTTACATCACCGTATCGATCTAAATCCCACTATGAAACCCAATCAGGTAGAATCCATGTTGAGTCTCGATCCAAATCATAGAATCCTTTACAATAATATAGAATCTCGATCCTTTTTATGGATTTTTCGATTCTAGCAACTCACTATTTCTCCCATCAGCTAAGAGTTGTAGCTATGAGTGCTACAGACGAGTTGATGAGAGGACTGCAAGGATACTACTTAAACATCCCAACCCTTTTTCACTTTCACTACCCTTTATTTACCTACCAAATCTCAAATAATCTATCGCTCGAACATTATTTCTAGAAACTTTATGGATTATTATTTTTATCTCCATTATACTATTAAAAAAATTGTGTGCTTGCGTGGGAGAGACTCTTAAGTGGTGGGTTGGAGAGAGAGAGAGAAGAGGAAGAAATGAGAGCCCCCAAGGGAAGAACATTTGAATGGATCGGTGGCGCGACTAGAGGGTGGAGGTTGAATGGTCTCTACTCAATTTTTATGTCTTTTTCAGTTTTAGGCGATGCGGAAGTAAAGGTGGCAACTTTAGCAACTACGGTGAACCTAGCATGATGCCATGCAATGCAACAAGTAAAGGAATCGATAAGCGGGTAAAGAGTGGCAGCGGGACAACCAGGGTAGCGAAGACGGGACGCGATGTGTTTCTCGCAGTTCCTCCCACAAGAGAGAGTACGTCTGCGTTGAGGAGGTGTGGACCACAATGGTCCAACGACCACACATGCTTCACCTTGTTCCTCGAGAAAACCCCACGAAGGAGCTTTCCCTTCTCCACTAACGAGGCCGATCGAGGCGGCGATTCCTTCACAAGGTTGGGACGAGACTAATGGTTGAGCCTAAAATGATAGGCATGTTAACCATGACTAGTCCATGCAAGAGAATGACCTGCAACGAGCAAGTCTGTGCTTAGTACATGTTTCATATATTATCTTGTGCTTATTTCTGCTACATGCTATTATCTGATATCTACATTGCATAATACAAATTTGAATAGTTCATTGTTGTAACAATGTTTGCAATATTACCAGAATGCAGTTGTAATGATGCAGTCATCATTAGAAGATAGGCGCCAAAAAAATATCTGTAGTGAGACTGTGCAACGATATAATGTAAGTCTATGCTTTGTACAAGTTTCATACATTATCTTGTGTTTACTTTTGCTACTTGTTATTATCTTATATCTGCATTGCATAATACATGTTTGAATAGTTGACTGTTGTAACTATGTTTGCAATATTACCAGAATGCAGTTGTAATGAAGCAGTCATCAGTAGAAGATAGGCGCCAAAAAAGGATCCGTGGTGAGCCTATGCAATAATATAATGTAAGTTTGTGCTTAGTACAGTTTCATACATGATCTTGTGCTTATTTTTGCTACTTGTGACTATCTGATATCGATAATTCTTAATACATGTTTGCATAGTTTATTGTTTAACTCTTTTTGCAATATTATTAGAATGCAGTCGTAATGAAGCAATCCTCATCAGACGAGAGGCCCCCAAAAAGTTCTGACCTTTCTTCTGATGCATCCTCCCATAGAGGTCAACCTAGACCATTACTTTCAAATAATAAATATCTCAAGGTTGTACTGTATGAAAGACAGGGTGTTGCTGCTCTAAGATATGTTGCTGATATGTTGAAAAAGAGTACACAGAATTCAATCAAGGCGATTGCCAAATACCAGCGTGTTATTGATGATGCTAGTAGAATCCCTCCATGATTATATGTAATTTTTTTATTTGGGCACATTAATTGCCTTGTAATTTTCCTTATTATTTTATTTTTTAAAATGAATTGGACACAATGCTACAATGTGAAACACTAAGTGGGTATTTTATTGATATCAACTTTTAACTGTAATTGGCTTTCGCAATTAGTTTAGCAGGATAATCCTAACTGGGTCGGCTCAGAATGCAGGTTGACTAGTCAAACGCCTTGGGCTCCACCGCTTACTTATTGGGCCGGCCCACTAACATATTGGGCCGACCCACCTACTTTTAAGTTGTCCCACTTACTTATTGGGCCGGCCCACTAACTTATTGTACCGACCCATTTATTATATTGACCTGGCAAACAAAGTCATTAGGTCCGGCCCACGTGTTTAGTGGGCCAACCCAGTTATAATGTTGACCGGTCAAACAAAGACATTAGGTCCGGCTCACGTGCTTATTGGGCTAGCCCATTTATCATGTTGACCGGTCAAACGAAGATATTCGACCCTGCCCACATGCTTAGTGGGCCGACCCAGTTATCGTGTTGACCGGTCAAACGTAGGCATTTGGCCCGGCCCACGTGCTTAGTGTGCCGGCCCACCTGTTGACCGGTCAAACAAAGATATTCGGCCTGGCCCACGTGCTTAGTGGGCTAGCCCATCTACATGATTGACTAGTCAAACCAAGACATTCGGTACCCACTAGCTGAATGGGCTGGCCCATTTAGGTTTTGACCAATCAACCTGAGAAATCAGGCCCCGACTCACTTACCTAATTGACCAGCCCCGTTGTATAGTTGACCGGTCAAACTAAGTCACCTGGCCTAGCCCGCAAACTAAAATGGGTGGGCCTACTTAAGGCGTGGCAGGCCTTGTGTGGGCCTACCATCTACCACGGCGTTTCAGCCAGTTAACGGCGTTATCGGACAGTTAATGGCGTCTGCCACGTGTCAATTTGCATGACGTCAGCAGTCAACGGCCTCCCGAAAACTCGTTTGCAACGGTCCGATTTTTCGTGGCCAAAAGGGCGACCAAACGCGACGCACCAAAAAATCCGTGGTAATCCTTTACCTGAGGCAGTATGCACCACAGAACCCATATCGTTGAGTTAGGCTCATAGGCGATGAAAAAGGACCAATACCTGACAAAAATTTGATGTTGTAGATACAATTTTTTCTTGTAGTGGCAATTCATCTACAAGCAGATCAACACAATTCACCCTAATTACTACTTAGAAAATTTTTTGTTTTCCCCCCGATTCTAGCACTTTGGACACATAACAAGGTTGCAAAAGTTGGGGTGTTACAGATCCTTCCCCCCTTAAATAATCTAGTCCCGAGATTTCTAAGCATAGAGATAGAGAGGTTTTATAGATTGACTAAAATTTAAACTCCATCATCAGGTAGACTTGTCGTTGTCGAACGGGTCACAGCTTGAGCTTCTGAGAGATACGATAGATTTCTTCCAAGGGAAATTTTCGTGGAGAGGTTGACTTCTCTATGCGGATGTTAGATCACCAGCTTCCTAACGATCCTAGAGAGGCCCACAAAACTTGGAGAGTTAGGGCATCCTAACGGTGCTTTAGAAGAGTCAAAAGTTTTAGGGTTAGCTTCAATTTTTAGTGGAAGACGAAGTCTTCCACCCTTAAGATTGCTCATCGGGGGTGGGGGGAGGGTTCGGAAAAACTCAAAGCTTCAGTCATGGGGTCTTGTCGGACACTTCCGAAGAAGTCATCGATCTCCCGTCTTGCGTTGAAGAATCTTCAGGGGCAACAGGCAGTCTGCAGCTTCAAGGGGCACACACGGTCTTTACTACTTTGTAAGGCACTTGTTAAAGTTAGTAAGTCAGCGGAATCCTGGTTGGTCTCCATATGAAGCAGCAAACAAAAGTCGCCGAAAACAGTCTTCAGGGTTAGGGTTGGTGCTGACTCACACAAGTTAAGGGATGGGTGGGTAATCTTCTTCTAATCTTGAGTCTCGAAGTGTCTTCAGAGGCTTCACTTGATACAAACCAGATGAACCATGAATGGTAACTTGGCTTCAATGCTATCGCTCACTCAGCTTGTTGGGTGGTGCGCCAAGGTGTAGTTTTAAGAACATATTCTCAAGGGTAGTGCGATTATGCTCTATGGTTAGTCAAACTTAGTACGGCTTCATCTTCTCGCAGATTACAGTCAACCTTGAAGGCACTGGCTTCTGCTTCCTTGGCGTCGTAGGGTGTCTTGGGTTGAATGTCGTACCGAAGTTGGGTCTTTTAGAAAAACAGGGTTGCATCTGGTTGTTACCCAAGTTAGAGTTAGGGTTCCCCGGTAACTACACAACCTAAAGGTTAGAATTTCTACCAGAAATTTGAGTGGATTCGAGGAAAAAACATCCTGGGGGTTTTCCTAGGCGAGGTTGTTAAACAAAAAGTGTTTTCAAGCCGAAAGGTCAAAACAATCACGCACATACCAAACAGGCACAAACACTCTAAGCAACAATCTCAGAAAACGACAAACAATCATGGGATCCACACGAGGTACTTAAGAGCCTAGGGATACCTAATATGTGGGGGTAGCTCAATCAAAACAATTGAGTTTGTCCTATCCATCCTATAGGCTTGGGTTGGTCAGAGATGTAGACGTCAGCATTTACTGATATTGACTTCAACATGGATTCTTGTAGCAGTTGGTGATGAAACAATCCTAGCGTTGATTCATCAATGTTGAGGTGGAGGTGAAATCTGCGTACGTAGGGCTTCTGATCCCAACATCCTAGGGATGTGGGATCCTCGAAGGGTAATTTCTCAAGTGCCCAGGACAGTAACTTCCACGACGAACCGAAACATTACTAGTCAAGAAATTGAGGACTTGATACCTGACGAATTGCAAAAGTGCAAGTCCAAAGAGGAACAAGGTCAGATCCTTGACGGACTTTGGTGACAACCAAAGACATGATCTTAATATCTCTATACGCATACTGCTAAGTCGACATCCATCTTAAATAGCTTGCAGGCAGAGATACTTGAGGCTTGCTGAAAGGTTGATCCATCTTCACCTTCGAGTCTCTGCGTCTGAGTTGGGGACATCGTCAAATATGTTGATTTGGAAGAGGATGAGATAGTAGAATCGGAAGTTTTTCAAAGTCTTTAGAAATCATAAGAATGAGAAGTTTTGAAAGGATGAAACGTTGAAACTAGGTTTCCAACTACTTAGAAAAATTTATTGCACAAATAGTTTTACCCAAATATACTATTTTCCTTACTAACGTCCATGCTAACTAAGGTCTCCTACCGTCAGGATGGCTCTGATACTAGCTCTGTGGGGCTCAGACTAGTTGTCCGAAACACCCGTTATGCATACACATTCACGATCCCATGATCAGTGTGTCGTGAAGGCATAACCGAATTGGTATCAAATACAACATAAATTCCAGTACCGAATTAAAAGATTTCAATGGTCACATGACCAAATACTTATATAAGAGCCTCAATGAGAGGAGATCAACAACCACACAGCGGAAATACTTGAGACGAAAAACATTCACACGGCCCAATTCATGTCATAACCCTACAGGCAACTGACTAGGAAGACGTTCCTAGCTCGCATAGACGTCGTCAACTCCTTCTTCATCTGCCGAACTCCACCAAGTCTGGCCAAGTAAATAGCCATGGACAAAGCCATGAGTACATTTTAAATTATACTAGTAAACCACCCTAGAGAGAAGTAAATTATACTAGTAGCAAGCGACATGCACTATGCTAGGGTTATAAGGAGTGAGAGATAGTTTCTCTAGGGAGTATGACATCTCTATATCTTTGTTGAAAAACCTTTTTAAAACAAGTTTATTTGAAGACTAATAGGTAAGGTGACCCAATTTCATTTCTGGCCATCAGAGTGACCAAAACACTTTCAACTTTGCTCCATACCTCCCAGGTACATCTCCACCTGTCCCACTGGTACCATTTTCCAAACCCTTTGGAAAACTCTTATCTAAAACAACAACTCTTCAGCGTAAGTATCATGCCTTCCCAACCGTCCATAACCGCGGACACAGCTATTCGAATAGTTTTCACTATGCAGAGATTTCACCATAAGATACGGGGACTTATCGTGTGGGCATCATCCCCGCATACCAACATATGCCACGACAAGCACCCGATCGCAGTTTTTCGCCTGCTCGCCTTATCCTAAGACATGCCGCCTAGAGTTGCACCTGCCAACACCAGAGTCTGAGGGCTGTCCAGGAGTAGCAAGGTCCCTAGCTAGCTCGATCCCCCGGAATGCCCCGACCAACTGCATGGCATATTTCAATGGGAGCTCATAGGTTGTACCCCTGCCATCTCTACGAAATGGAAAGGCGTCCCCATAATACTAGGAAGGCCACGGTCGATAGGTGTACATGCTTGGACTACCCCTTACACTTGCAGGACCCAGACTAAGGCGAGACAAACTACTACGCTACGCCCCGTGCCCATGTTGGGGTAATGTGGTTGCACTATCAAATTGGTCAGGTTAAGTACCCAAGGCACCGAAGTTTTTCGAAAACACTTTTATCTATACTTGCCTCCAACAATTTCCTTTGCAAAACCTTTTTCTTAAAAAATTACACTTGGGCAGGGCTGCCCCATTCCAAGGTCTTCGAAGAACTTCTTTTCCTGAAAACATTTTCACAAAACTCCCTTTTTCCAGGGTTCCGAACCAATAGTCCAGTCTTTCTTGAATGGTGGCGACAAAGAATAAGGTGATAAGCACCATAACACTAAAGGGGTGGTGATATATGTAACAACAAGGCATCACTCCTAAGAGTGGAACATTAAAACTTCGAGTGGTATAACCACTCACATAAAATAAAGACATGCATTTCATAAGAGTGGTTAAATATGTAAGAGTAAGATATTTAGGACAAGTATGCAACAAGAGGTGGCTTTCCTTGGTTGGCCATTTGTCCCTGGACTTCATCTTCATGAACCATCTTCTCTTCCTTCCTCTTCGAAATCCTCACCAAGATCCTCTCCTTCTCCGATAGTGTTTGCATTCTAACGTCGCAAAATAAAAGACGAACAATCAACACATAGTTATAGCATCAATCACACACTCAAGACTAGTAGCAACCACTCAATCAGAGACACTAACACATCAATAAATGGCACCTAGGGCAAGATGGTCATTTTATTTATAAAAAGGACTATTTTTCATCACTAGAAAAGACCTTGACAAAACATTCATTTGGTAAAAAGGCTATGCCTCACATTAAAGCATAAACTACACAAGCACTTGTGGCTAATGTCCTTTGAAAACCACCAGAAGTGATCTAGTGCCAAAGTTCACTTAAAAAATTCTAATAGAAGCAAAAGAATCAATCATGCCATTCCAGAGCACTCCACACAAAAAATGTGGTAAAATCATAGAGAGTAAGACTTGATTTTATAAAACTACATGAATTGGATTCACTCAATTTAAGTTTTTAAACAAGAGATATGAATTTTCCAACACCAGAATTGACTTAGGGGCTAATAAAAATGGCCTAAAACTTTTTGTGGTTCACAAATTTACAAACAAGGCATCTACTGGATGCTAATAACATTTGAACTCACATCCACTGGGATATCTCAAAAATTAGCTTCTAAAAATTATAAAACATTTTAATAAGTCAAAAACTAGAGCAATCCAATTTTAAAGCACGCAAAAATCAAAGCATAGCAAACCAGTAACAAACATACCAGGCGATAGGTACTAAAATATTTGATCCATCAAAATTGGTTTGGCATTTTTTCTGAGCTATAAAATAATTACCACAATTTTTATACTGAAAAGGTACTCTGTTTTGGTTCTAAAATTTCCAGAAATAAAATATGGATCACAAAACTAATTCCTCTAACCTAGTTACGTGATATCTAACAGAGGAACTTGTTTTTGTTGCAAAATATTTTTTTATTTTTCAAACTAAACTTGAAGAAAGGGCCTACTGGACAGATATAAATTTTTAAACCATTTAAAATCTAGGAAGTTCCTGCATGTGCTACCTATGCCAAAATAAAGCTACTGACATGTACTTTCTAGCAAAAAAATTATCTCTGAAAAAAGGGTATATAAAACTCTCTGAATTAATTTTCTAACAAAACAGTAACATTTCAAAAAAAATGAAAATACAAGTAAATATTTAAAACATAAATTCACATACATGCAACTAGAGATGGTCCAGATTTTGTGTAGCAACACAGAGAAATTTGAATCAACATATTTGGGGGTGTGATGAATTTTTAGTGAATTAAAAGGTAGACAAGATTTCTCAGGGAATTTAATTTTAGTAAAAGGAAAAAGGGAAACGGGCCGAGTCGGCTAGATTTAGCAGATTCCACCGCGGGTCGGCCCAACTGCAACTGCACGCGCGCGGGAGATCTAGATTTAAACGGCCTGGAGCGAGGTCCGATGGGGTCCGCTAGCTTCTGGCCATACGTGGGCCTGGGACACATGCATCTGTTGGATGCAGGATGGATGGCTCTGGGCGCGTCCTTCTGTGACGCCCAGCAAACGGCGGCGCGGCCGATTCCTAACGACAGAGGAGAGCAAGGCTCACCGAGGGGAGGTCGTGGGCGACAGCGACGACGCAACGACGCAACGACGGGGTAGCAGCCCGGGGAAACTGGGGACAGTGTGGAGGTTGCGGCGCACCGGTCGAGCTGGTCGTGCCCCAGGGCGTCTTCCCAAATGCGAGCGAGCGTGGTGCCGCGGGCGGCCGCTCGGGCGAATCCGTTGAGTTCGCGCCGCGGTGGAGGTCGGGGAAGATGTGGGAGACGTGCGAAAGAGGCTGAGGTCCTGGGAGGATTCCTCTTGGATACCCGGACATGCTCGCATGTTCGTGATCGCCGGCAAGATGGATGATGTGGACGGAGGGTCGCGATGATCTGTAGTCGACGAGGACGACAACGACAACCTCCTCGCAAACACCTGAGCAAGAACATGGCCGGGGTTAGGTTTGAGCTGGAGGGACGAAACAAGGAGAAGAAAAGAGAGATGAGTTGGAGGGAGAGAAAGGGCGGAGGAGGGACGGCAGCCTCGTTCACGTCAAGGTGCGGGGCGACATGCTCCGGCTCGGTTGCAACCTAGGCGAGGAAGGACACGGAGCAAGGCTCCTCCACTGCGTTTTCAGAGAGGTGAAGAGAAGTGGGAGAAGGGATAGGAAGTGGGAACTGAGGAGCGTAGGAGGGCTCAGGCTCCTGTTAAAACAAAACTGAGGCAGTGGTGTGGCGTGCACCGAGTCTACCATGACGGCTCGAGCGCTGATTGGGCGGGTTGGCGGTGTCCTCACGTGCTGCAGGGTGAGTAGGATGCTTTGTGGTCCAGGGAAGAGAGAGGCACACCCTGCAGTAGCCGCATCAAGATGGTATTTGCGAGGCTGGTGCAGTTGTTTGATTGGGTAAAATAGGTGCTCAGTGCACTAGGGGGTCAGGTGTTAGTTGCGTTAAGGTTATGGCACGAGGGTAAACACTGAAACAAAAGATCGTGCCCTAGAGTGCAACGAGAAAACATGAACGCAAATGGCATTCACGACCGAGGTGACCACGTCCATGGCGAGCACGGGCGGGGCTTCTGCAGGACGGGGCTGGCCTCGAAAGCATACGGGCCTCAGAGAGGATGGACAGGACATAGCCCTGGCGCAGCCTAAGGTGCAGGGCACGTCGTGTAAGTGTTGCCCAAGGTTTTGGCGTCCACCGGGTAGAGAGAATTAATGGGAGGGGGCTAGGGTTTGCTAGGGTGGCTTCCAGGAGGGGACAGAGGACGCGTGGGGTTCTGGTTTTCTGCTGGTAGAGGTTGGATGGGGGGAGGTTGCAGCAAGAAATCTTGCCAAAGATCTTATCACTGGCCATGCCTCTCCCTTCTCCCTTCTCTCCAAACACAAATATCCAAAAGGGGGCACTGTAGCTACTGTAGCGGTAGCAAGGGTCGAGCAGCGAGAGGGAGGTATGGTAGAGAGGTCAACGGAAGGTTTGATGATGATTTAATGCAAAAGAAAAGAATGAGAGGAGAGAGAGGGAGGAGATGGTGCATGGATGTCGTTTATGGCAGGCAATGCATGGACAGCCTCCTCTTGCGCCATTGCAAGGATGGCTCACAATAATGCTACCAAGGGTCAAGCTAGGCTAGTTAGGTTATGGAGTTGGTGATAGAGATGATGCACTCGTGATTTATTAGAGATAGAAATGAAAATAGGGAGGCTAATCAAGTGAATGATCAAATGAGCACTCACTTAGATCATGGCTTGGTAGGTGAGGTGATGTTGTTGGCTGGATAAAGGAGGTACTTTTGGTGTACAAGGGTTGCCCTATAACTTGAAATTCATTTGGAAGAGGTATAGATAACAAAAAATAGAGTGGCAAGATATATGAGGGAGTGAGATTGATGGGTATTAGGTGCCATAAAATGTGGGATTCCTTTGAAACAAGTACGATCACCAAATGAGAGTTTGTCCAATTTGAAATAAAATGATTTGAAAGAGATCTTGAAATTTTGGAAAGTAGAAAATAGGTTTTGGGTTAAAAGGGTCCTGCTACCATAGGATAGTTTGATGAAATGCTCCCATGCCTTTTTAGAGAGTAAAATTGCAAGAAATTGCATATACACCATTAACATGCATTAAAATAAGTTTTACAGAAATAATAATTCAAAAGGAGAAAACATAAGTTCTAACACCATGCCTTTTTGTTTAAAACCACATAAAGAAGGGAAAATATTTTTAGAGAAACTCTTTTTAGAGTGGAAATGAGATGGTGTAGAATACCACTAACATTTCCTATTTTATTTGAGAAAATAAGTTGAAATGCTTTGATAAAACTAGAAATAGTTTTGTAGCCAAAATAGAGAAGACGATAAAATAGGGTTTTGGGAATTTTGGAAAAGAAATAGGAATAACTTGATTTGAGTAATAATAATTTTGGGAAATTATTATCTCAAGGGTAGATGATTACTACACAATGTAGCCATCATTTCCAGTCTTGGTTTTGTGAAGGTTTAAACTTGAATTTAATAAAACAAGAGATTAGAGTGGGAGAAGGGATCTAGAGCTAAAACATTATATATGGTATAAGATCATGTTGAATATGTGGGTTGCAAGGATATCCTGGGACATGCAAGACGTGGGAGTTGTAGAGGGAGTTTCATAGATGCATAGAGATCAACTGCCAAAGTTTAAACCTTTTAACACTACCAAAAATAGATTATTGACTTGGCCTCAAAACCATCTAGGATAAGTGGGTATCTAAGGGATATGGTCCAAGGAATTGGTATGGTTGGAAAGAGCACAAGACAAGGTAGGACGAGGGCTAGGAGCATTGCCTCAGATGACAAAGGATAAATATAGGTAGAGTCTCGAAAATTGAATCTGATAATAGTTTTTTTGACTTAGCCAAATTTGGAGTTGATCCAAGGTTGGTGTCTAGGCTTCATGATTAAAAGTACTAGGGATTAGATGATTTTCAAAACTTGAATAAAGTATAGGATGAGCTAAAGTGCATCACAAGGAGGATCTCAAGGTAGGTGCATTCATGGTTCCACAAATGGAAGGGTTTTAGTTGGTTAGTTGCCAAAAGGTTTTACTCAAAAAGGGTTTTGCTATTAGGTAGCTCAAGAACATTTTAAACAAGCATATTAGAGCAATTCATCTACAAGAAGCTCAAGACAATTCATCCTAATTACTACTTGGAAAAAGTTTTTGTTCCCCCTGATTCTTTCACTTTGGACACATAACAAGGTTGCACAAGTTGGGGTGTTACAGAGCACGTTTGCGCAAGCATCGGATCTTTGTCTCGCTAATGTCCCATAGGATCCGAGTTCTTGTTATATGTTCGAGATTGAGCGCTCTAGCCGTACGTGGGGGAATGGGACCCCCTTCACGCATTACCTTTCCTCGAGTCTGTTTATTGGGAGCCACAACCTTGGTTTTATTTGCTCATATGCACGATATGCACAATTTACTTGATGTTGCTTTCGGGTGTTTATATTATGTACTGTACATCATAACATCTTAACGTGGAATGATTAGCAAAATCAGGCTGTTCACACTTAGCATAGCCGTTTTCGCAAATCTCTGGGTCTGTATCGGAGTACGGCCGAACTTCGTCACGGGTAGCTTAGTGGGGTGGCTCCCCTTAAACTTTCTTGTGCATTGGGAACCTTCTTGTTGTGAGACTCCGCCTGTCGTAAGCGGGTTCGAGAATGCGTATGGTTACATTTGGGCAACCCCTGCAGGGTGTACATCTTATCAATAAGCCATGTCCGTGGTTATGGACAACTTGGAGTTTTATGGTTTGATCACAGAATAACTTATACCTTATAATTCTTTCTAATAATTTGCTAATAACTTGCATAGCAATATAGCATTACTACGACCAATATCTAATAAAATTGTCCACCGTTGAGTGCCTTTTACATTGCTTCTTCACTTTGTTGAACGGGATATGTATAATCGGTTGGGTTATGTTTGTGTGGTATTTTAGTTGTTATCTTATGCGCTCTCTTATCTTCTCTGAGTAGACGGATGTTGTAGCGTGTCTATATTGGTTATAGTTTTTCTTCCGCTAAACCCACCATACAGCCGGGTAATAATAGCCCACCGGTGAGCACAGTCGTTCTAGTCTCGCTTGGTACGTGCCTTGGTACTTACGCTCCGCTTTCTCCCTTTTTTGTCTTCTCCCCCTTTTGTCGGCAACCCTTGGCCCAACTTTTGACAGGTATGAGATGACGATGTTACCAAGGTTACCCTTCCGGCTTGGTCTGGGCAGGGTTATGGATGCCACTGGTTATCTTCAATACTCTTAGTCCAATTTGTATCTTGTCCGTACTTGGACGTATTTGCTCTCCTGTATGATTTGGATCTTTGTATTGTATATTTGAATTATTGACTCGTTGGACTCGTTGTTGTAATATATGTTTCTTGTGGGCTATGTTATAAACCTATTGTAATGTAACTGCTCGTGGTAATTCCTCTTGCATCACGTGAGTGATTTGTCGCCCACGTCGTGTATGAGGGCGTCTTAGAATCGATACGTGCGGATTTCAACTGAACCGTTGGAATCCTCATGGTACCTGTTTTGGAGCATCATAGTGGTGGCCCTTGTGAGACAATGTGTGGCATAGGAATAGGGACACTCGGGGAATGGTTACTTCGTCGTGGAACTGCATGACTATCCCCCAGGTCTCTCTTATCCTCTTTGGTATCTTCCTCCCCTTTAGTCGGTGTGCCAGTGTCTCCCACTATTTCTTCATCATTAGGTTTCCCATTTTCGGGGACAAAGCTAATGAGAGGAATTTTAGCAGTAGCCTTTGAGGGAGAGACCTCGGCACTAGGAATGAGATTTTCTTTGGGACCAAGGAATCCCGTCATCAAGGCTTGCATTTGCAACATGATGGATGCCTCCAATTTCTTGAGGTCAGCAAACGTAGCTGGAGTGCTTATCGTTGGTGGTGGAGTAAATTGCTAACTTGGGAGGGTGAACATACCATCCCCTTATTTGTCGGTAACTTCATCCATAACTCTTAGGTGATGAAGCCCAAATCAAGAGCAGATGATCTGATACCAATTGAAAGGGGGTGAAGTAGCGACTAGAAAGCGGGGGTTGAATAGGAGCTACATAAGTTTTATCCTTTTCAATTTTATACGAAAGCGGGAAAGTAAAGGTGTTTCTTGTGAGAAACGGTGATCCTATATGCGATGCAAACAAGGAAACAAAAACACAAGTAAAACAACAAGAGTAAAAGGAAGCTGTATGACCGGGGAGATGAGCAGAGACGAGACACATTATATTTCCCTTAGTTCCTTCCATAAGAGGAAGTACGTCTACGTTGAGAAGGTGTGGCACCAGAAAGTTGCCAACCGCCACAAAGGCATCACCTTGTTCCTCATGAGCACACCACAAAGCTCTACTCACTTCTCCACCAAGCAAAGCCGGTCGAGTTGGCAAACCTTCACACAAGGTTGGGGGCCAACTCCACAAAGGATACAGAGGCCCCTAATGACATCAAGACCTATTCAAATCAAGATCTAGGCTCTAGATACCATCAACAATAATGACCCCCACTGAGGAGATGTAGGGTTTCCAAATCTACAAAGGAAAAGTATGGGGATCACAAAATTTCTTGGGTAGATGGGTAGATGTAGTCATGCTCCTTCGATTCCCAAAGTTTGGGGTGTTTGATTGGCTATGGAGGGAGATCCACGCAGTTGAAGCTCGGGAACTATGGAGAAGAGAGTGTGTTCTTCGTCTTGGGCAGATTCGATCTGAGAAGGAAGAAGGCTTCCCATTTTATAGCCCGTACATCACTTGGAGCCGTTGCAGCGTCGGGGGGGGGGGGGGGGGGGGAGATGGGTCAAAAGATCCGGCCAGGCACGGATGAATATTTCTTCTAGGGGTGGATGAAGAATACTTCCGCCCCCTCTCTGGGGGGGCGGGGGGGCTTTTCTTCTGATGCGCCGGATGGAAAAACCATCAGGAGTGGGGGGGGGGGGGGTGGAAAATACTTCCGCCCCCTTCTGGCAGGTGTCCTTTTATCCTATTGCCATCAGGAAATATGGGCCGAAGATATGGCGCCAGGCAGTCCGGATCATCCGGCCTGACTTTTCTTCATAGCTTCGAAGCACTTTTGCCTTAGGCCACCTGGATAAGTGGCCCTGATGATCCAGCCTGCTGATTTTTGCAGGCATCATCTTCTTTCCTCTTCATTTCTTCACATCTCCTCAACAAGTCCTCTTCCACCAAAACCAGTGATGAATCATGAAGTAAAGTAACCAGACAATGAACCGTAGGAAAAATGTGGGTCATCATTCGTAGTGCTAAAATTCATTAATACACAGTTGAGCACATACAATAAAATTCATTTGCGTGTCGTTAACAAACACTCATAATTGTAGAGATAGATCATGCTCCTTCACAAACCAAAAGGGGCTATTGGTAAAATTAAGACTTGATTTTTTTGGATGATGTAGAGGATAGAATTGACTCCCACAAGACTTGATACAAATGTCTTATGACTTAAATAAAATAGAAGAATTCATAAAAATGAAAAGACTTCTATTCCGTTTTTGTTTGTGGGATTTGCCAACATCAAATAATATTTTCCACCTGACCAAACACCCAAATACAAAACTCATAAAAACACAATACTCTAATGCATATGTAATTAGCACAAAACATACTTAGGTCGCGGATGTCCTTTAAACCTCCCCCTATTGGTGGGTGATGAAAATATGATGAGAGCTCACAAAGTGTATATAAATAACAAGAATTTGAATTTTCTAGATATAGATGCCGCTCTTCATAATTTTTTGGAATTAGCCTTTGAATGCAAATGCAGACCATTTCAAGTTAAGAGAGCCGCCAACTTTAGAATCCAGTGGGGTGCAAAGGTGCAAGATACGTCAATAATAAAGGTTTGCACAAGGTACGTGTGTGTGACATGGTAGTAAACAAAAAATACATATGCATAGTAGTAATCATGGAGAGAAAGAAATCAAAAAATAAACAACACAACATGATTAACTACATAAGTAACAAATTACAAGAATAGTAAAGGATAATATATCATAACACAAGCTTACCAGAATACATGAGGGAGCAATAACTTGTGATCTAAACCATATAGAAAAATCTAGGGTAACCTAATCGAACTATTTCTCCTCCTTGTGGCAAAAAAATACCAAAATGGGAAAATAGTGTTGCTACATAAAGCCCTACCCTAGTACTACTCTCCATAGTACCCATAGTTGCCATCACTGTAGGCTAGATATACTCCCTCGATCATCACCAAAATCATCATCATCGTGCTTGTGAGTATCAAAACCTCCAAGTCACTAGATTCCCTCTCGGGGCCATTCACAATGTGCACACCTTGCTTATCATGATTTTACACTAGTACAAAGCGACGCTAAAGACACGAATCAACGGAAAAGGCGGCAATACGGACCACGACTAAATGTTATTCCGTGTTGTCAAGGAGGCCTGCTAGAAATGGGCTAGAACCGCCTAGACAACACTTTCCATGATGGTATTTATATGTCCGTCACTGCAATATTGCAAATGGGCCTCGTCTCCCTGTTTGCAATATAGGAAGATATGGTACTACAAGACCCTCATTTTCGATAAATCCAAGCCCATTATATTCAACACTTAACCCTAACAAGAACCCTTCCCCCCACTATCTCCCCACTCTCTCCCAACATCTGAATAAGGAGTGGCAGTGGCGTTCGAGGTGACCTATAGGTCTCTTGCCTCTTATCCCGGCTGGACAAAGCGCGTCCTCCATGTCTAGAGGCATGTCGACTCAACTTCATCCTCTCCTCTTTATCCAGATCTGGTCGCACCGGGATGGAGGTGGCCTAGAAGGAGAGATCAAGTATGAAGCCCGCCGTATGTGGGCGGATATGATAGATGGCGATCTCATACAAATTCCTCTCCAGATTGTTCTTTCGGTGGGCATCGGCTAGTCCATACATCGAGGTCCTACATCCATCGCACGTAGATTTGTGGATAGAGTAACCAGTGATGGAACAACCAGACTTGAAGAAGATGGCAACATGAAACTCCTGCTAGATCGAAGGTATATAATATTTGTGCAGATAAACAAGGATGTCTTCATAGTTAAAGCTATTGTTTAAATATATTATGTGGTGCTTAATTATTGTCATTTAAAGAAAGGGCCTTTTTTAAAAAAGGTAGAAAAGCAATCAAGGACAAGGGCATCTCTGCCACCGAACACCGGTAACCTCCAGGCATCAGCGCCGAGGTTTGAGGGCAGGAAGCTCGTAGGCCCTACTCCGACAAAGCACCAACACCGCCAGTCACCACCGCACCATCGGGGATGAACCACTTGACAGCATGGTGGCGCCGAGCTCCAGTGGCTGGCACCAGAAGAGGCCTCTGCCATGGAGCTAGAAGTCGGGCCGCCCTTTCGGCCTAAAATCATGGCATCAATCTTGGACGCCATGTGATTCGCACAATAAGAGCTTGACGAAGCAGCTTCATAGCACCACTCAGGAAAAGATTGATGAAGATTGTCGCAGAAAGCTTCACCGGCGCAGCCACTCTCCTTACCTCCATGGTAGGTTAGAGCAAGCTACATCATCTCATCTCTCCAGAGCAATCAACATCACACCACTAACCTGGACCTCAAGCAGGAATCAGAAAGAAGAAGGCTGTGAACCCCCTCTCCCTCGCCACCAAGGCCGGCCGAGAGCAGAATCGCAACAGATTTCTGCCAGGCGAGCCAATACTCCACCTCGCTTCCATGGCCGGCCGGGAATACCGTCGCATCTTGGCCTTCACACATCAAGCGGAGACCCGCCGCAGAATCTTTTTTGAAGAAGATGGCGTTGTCTCTGCTCTCAATCCGCTCCGACCAGAGGAGCAAAATAAACAAGATCAACAACCCTAGGTTGCCGGGGATCTGGTAGCAGTGATCCCAGGCACCATCTCTAGAACAGGGAGAACCCTCAAACATCGGCATCAAGCCGAAAACTACAAAGAAACGACACCTAAACCTAACCTAAACTACTTCGGCTCCTCACCACGACCAACTTTGGCCAGCTAGCTTGGCAGAGAGGTCGATGGTGGCCCGGTCAAAGGAGAAGAGCTCAGACGATACTGTAGTGCACTAAGATTGGTGGAGGGATGAAAAAAATCTATACTTTGCCCAGATGTTATGCTTGTGATAATGTTATGTAACCCAGATAAATGTGCTGTCAAAATATATGTGGTTGTTGTATGCGCATGAAAAATACTCGGTGCAAATGGGTGGAACCAGAAAAACCTTAAGTGATGATCTTGACTCAGTGCAAACTGGTGGAAGTAGAAAAACCTTAACTGTATGAAAACGAAGGGAACTGTATTAACCGTTTCCAAAAAATGGGCCTCATCGGTGATGGTTTTTTCACCGTTGGTGAGGAGGCCTTCACATCAGCCACATGCCCGTGGCAACGAGCCCTTTCTCCGTGCCATAGGAATTTTTTACTCTTGTTCATAGTGTGTCTCTGTACTAGTGGTAGTGCTCGCAGAGTTGCTTGCAAGAGTGTGTGCCTTGTGCTCTTTTACATGAGTACCCTTGCACATCGCAAACATAGACTTGAGAAACTTGACCAAAGTTCTCTTCTTCTTGAGTGTCCTAGATGAAGGAACCCCCACTGTGGAACCTCAAGTCCTTTGTTGTAGTGGTGGTAGAGGACAATAAAGTAATAAAGGTCGTATGCATCTTCTTAAGTGAGCAGAGGCTGGGGGGTTCGTTCCTCTTTCGAAAAAAGTGGTGGTAGAGCTGCTTCAATCTTTGAAATATTGACTTTGAATGTTGCATGCTTCACTTTGTCCGAAAAGGTGTTGGCAATGCATGGAACGGGAATACAAATATAAACATCCCTTCTCGACTTTATTAATTACTATATTAGTTCCAAGTAGTTGAGGAGCCAAGCTTGTTGCCACCTAGGATGTAGCACCGGCACAATAAAATTTCCCACAATAAAAAGGTATGAAGCATTTGAGCCAAATCATGAAGATCATATTAGTCTAACACCATACATCCCCTCTGGAACCATTCTTATAGTTTTTGGCACCGTCCCTTGTTCAAAAATATATTTAAAAGGCAAATGATACTCCCTTCAATCCAATTGTCGAAGCTTTAGTACATTTCGTACCAAATTTAAACTAAAGCCCCAACACTTTGTATGGACCGAAGGGAGAAGGACAAATAAACAATTAAATTTCAAAATAAATGGATATATTAAGTCATACTACCATCACAATCGTAATTTGTTCCCGTCCTTGAGTATATGTAGGATGAAAAAATAAAATGACTTAGTTAGTGAGTAGTATGCATGCTTATCTCCCCATACTTGCATTAACAATGTTCTAATGTGAAGATATGAAATCACAATGCAAGTTGTCCAAAACAACTTGTTTCAAAAACTAATATCATCATGATTAGGATGGTAATTTCTAACAATCCATAGTGAATATATTTTCAATATTTATGTCATAATGGTAATTTTTTAGTGGAAGCATAGATAACATGAATACTAAAAGAAACTTGGTCTAGCAATGCTCTTATGTTGAGGGAAGTTTATTCTTGAAAACAATGCAGACCAATAACTATGCACCAATTATCTCATTATCATATCATTGATATTCAAACATCAATTGGTAGCTGGTTCAAATCATAAGGCCAAGATATCAATAAACATGGTCAGTAATTTGCAGGATAAAAATATTAAATTGACTTAATATAAAGTAAAATATAGGTCATTTGGAGAGTAACGCAGAGATTTCAACAGCTCGAGAGATGTCCGGATGTTTGACAGTGCGAACATTCTAACTTTGAGTTGTACCACATAATCGTTTAAATATAGAATACTGATGAGTCTTATCGTGGAATAAATGGGGTGCTTGGCTTCATTTATTGCAACGGATTATGGCTATAAATTTAACAAACGGGGAAGATAAATTTGTCTGAAAACTAACTGCGTTTGGAAGTTTTACAATCAAATCAATGTATGTTAATGTCTTAAATGCCCATGCAGTGTTTCTACAGAAATATATTTGCAAATTGAAGATACCATTAAAGATTAAGATCTTTATATGATCCTTACATAAGCAAGTTATCCTAACAAAAAAATAATTTGGCAAAACATCGGTGGAATGGTTGTAACAAATGTGCCTTTTGTAACCGAGAGGAGACTATGAATCAATTATTGTTTGTTTGTCCCTTAATTTACTCGTTCTTTTTGGAGAGAGATTTATTCTACTTTTGATGTTGGGGTGTATTAACACACTACAAATGAACACGGTCACTGCCATGTACATACATTCACATATAAATGTGCGCACGTATACCTACCTCTATGAGCATTTTCGAAAGACGAAGTCAGAAGATCTTAAGATTGGCAAAGTTACCATAACAATCTTGCTTTCTACAAAAAATCGCCTCCCACTAAAAAATAATTTCATTTATGTAATGCATCAAAGCATTACACTTGAGGTTTTATCTGGTGGGCTGACGGTACCACCCATCCAACTTGATGCACTGCCTTGTCGTAGATGTATGTGACAGGTCGCTGACCAGTGACCACACTATTGATGGTTGTTACCGTGTGAGTTGGCTATATCTGCAGCACTGCAGAAACTCCAAGCCACGCACACCTCTTTGATGCGATGGCCGATTAGAACGCCCTTACTTGGTCGCAACTTGTCTTTGTGTGGCTTTGAGAAGACGAATACCACAACTTTATAAGGATCCGCATCTGACTCTAGTTCCACAATCAGTCACTTTTCACGAGAAAGAAAAAACCATTTGGCATGCTTTGATAATGAGGTGGTTTTGGTGCGGTTAAGAACTATCACCACATTATTAGTAGCGAACCATCTCCGGATTGGATGATCCACAAACTGACGCTACATTAGTTTCCTTATATTATTATATATACCAAGAAAAGAAAAGGTGGCAGTCAATCGGCAGCTTCAAACATACTCCAGTGCCCTTTTGTACACGTGCGAATTTCGACCGTACATTGTACAGACGTACTACAGTAGTGCATGAAGTAGCAAATTGACATCCTTAGATGCAACGAATCAAGCTTGACCAAATCTGTTGCATTTTCTGCAAAATTCACTTTTGGCTTCTCGAATAATGGTCCTCTCGTCCATAATGCACGTGTTAAATTTCCGGGCAGGCTTCACGTCGGCGATTTATGATTGACCAGCATAAGACTTCGGACGATTGGTTGACACAGGCAAAGCTTCACAGCCATACATGCTCCGTATGCTTTGATTTTGGAAGTAATGAAGTCGTGGCCACTAATGGCACAAATATTACACCTTTGTACTTTCAGAGAAAATTCCAGGAAGGAATATTTTAGAAGGTGTGGTGGTTCTTCACGAAAATATACATGAACTTCATAGGAAGAAAATTGATGGAGTTCTTTTTAAAATCGACTTTGAAAAGACTTACAACAAAGTTAAATGGTCCTTTTTACAACAAGCTTTGCAGATGAAAGGCTTCCCACCTTTGTGGTGTGACTGGGTTGCAAGGTTTGTACAGGGTGGTAGTGTCGGTATCCGTGTGAATGATGATATAGGTCATTATTTTCAAAATGTAAAAGGGCTTAGACAGGTGATCCGCTATCTCCCCTTCTTTTCAATATTGTAGCGGATATGTTGGCAATCCTTATTGCAAGGGCAAAAGAGGATGGTCAAGTTGGTGGATTGATACCCCATCTGGTAGAGGGAGGGGTATCAATTCTTCAATATGTCGATGACATTATCTTGTTCTTGGAACATATATTGCAAAAGCAGTGAATATGAAACTTATTCTTTGTTTGTTTGAAAAACTCTCGGGACTTAAAATCAATTTTTACAATAGTGAGATATATTGTTTTGGGGAAGCAAAAGAGCAACAGAATGATTACAGACATATTTTCGGGTGTGAAATTGGGGCTATGCCGTTTAAATATTTGGGTATTCCTATTCACTATAGAAGGTTGCTGAACAAGGAATAGAAACCAGTAGAAGACCGATTTGAACGCAAGTTGGGCTGCTGGGCAGGAAAGTTACTCTCATATGGAGATCGATTAGTACTTATTAATTCCGTTCTTAGTAGTTTGCCAATATTCGTTTTATCTTTTTTTCTTATACCCAAAGGGGTAAGGAAAAAGTTAGACTTTTATAGATCTCGGTTTTTTGGCAAAGTGATCAAACAAAAAGGAAATATCGTCTAACTAAATGGAACATTATTTGTCGGCCAATAGACCAAGGGGGTTTGGGAATTGAAGTTTTAGATATTAAGAATAAGTGTTTGATTAATGAGGGTGGAGTGTGGCCGGAGTTGCTACATAACAATTACCTCAATAATAAGACTCTTTCTCAAGTCGAGGTTAATTCTAATGATTCACCCTTTTAGAAGGGTTTAATGAGTGTCAAAAATGATTTTTTCCAACGAGGTTCGTTCGTCATTGGTGATGGACAGAAGACTCGGTTTTGGGAAGACCCTTGGCTCGGTATACAACCTCTAGCGGAGCAATATCCTTCTTTGTTCAACATTGCAAGAAATAAAAATGCAATTGTAGCTCATGTTATGAGATTGGTGCCACTGAATATTTGCTTCAGGCGGACACTATCTCATGACAAATGGAGGGCGTGGGTTCACCTCTTGCAACGCCTAATGGAGGTGCAATTAACGGAGGAGCCGGATAGATTTGTTTGGTAGCTCACAAAAAACGGAATTTTCTCGGTAAAATCATTATATGTTGACCTGATGAATGACCATATTGTTTTCTTAAAGAAATATATATGACGTTTAAAGGTTCCACTAAAGATTCGGATTTTTATGTTGTTCCTAAACAAAAATGTTTTACTCACAAAGGATAATTTAGCCAAAAGGAATTGGACAGAAACAAAGAAATGTGCTTTCTGAAGTTCTGATGAATCCATTAAGCATGTTTTTATTAAGTGTCCCTTTGCAAAGTTAATTTGGAGAGTTGTTTATTTTACATTTAAGTATTTCTTCGCCTGCTAATATCAAGAACATGTTTGGGAATTGGCTTAATGAAATTGATAAAAAAGCTCAAATCCGCGTAGGAGTTTGTGCTTTGTTATGGGCAATTTGGAATTGTCATAATGATATTGTTTTTAACAGAGCGGAAGGTGTGTTCTTTATGCAGGTTATACGCAAGGCTACTTACTGGATCCACATGTGTTCATACCTCAAGCCGGAGGAGCAGCGTACACATATGGAGTCTGTATGCACTCGATTGATGGCGGTCGTTCGGGCTATCTTCAGCCAGGGTGGTTGGCAGCGTGCTGATAGGATACAATATGCATAAGCGTATTATGTATTCCCCTACTATTACTATTTTCCGGTGGATTATTTTTGTGAACATCTTATGTGATCGCTGAGACTGAGTTTGTAAGACCTTAAACCTGGAGTTTGTTCAATAAATGGTTGTGTGCATCAATTTGATGCAGAGGCCGGGGTGATCCCCATTTCGAAAAAAAAACTTACAGAGCAAATATTTTGGTTAAAGAAAGAATTGTTAGGGTTTGCTCCGTCTTTCTTGGGCGATTAGGGTTTCCCTGCGCCGCCACGGGGAAACGGGAGTAGGATGGTTTCCCGTCCGATTCTGTGGCTGGAGAGCTCGTATCGGAGAACTTCCAAGTCTACAGCACCGCATGACGGAGGGACTCGTGGTGTCGCACGACCGTAGGAGGCTAGGGTTGACTCGGGACATATAAGGGAACCTCCAAATCGGAGGAGGGAGTTTTCGCATATTCTATTAGCTACACCCATGGTGGCACCTGCAGCAGATAATGGCGTGCCGATGGCTGAAGAACTATTCAATGACAACTCCAGCGACCCGCATGCGAGCGCTGATCGCGCAGAAGCTGATGCCCACTTTGAAGAGGAGAATGATGAAGTTCTGGAGGAGGTCGACTAGGTCCGGCCGGTGGAGATTGAGGAAGATGATGAGGATGAAGCGGACCTGGATGCTGCTGTTAGCAGGTGGACGGCTCTAGCGCGCTATGTCTCACGTCGCCAGTACAGCGCTTGTACCATGTTTGATGAACTGGGTTCGGTCTGGCGCACAAAACATAAGATGACGTACAAGGATCTTGGTGATAACCTGTTCCAGCTTGATTTCTATGGAGAGGCGGATTACAAGTTCGTAATTAAAGGAGGTACTTGGCGCCATCGCCATGATGCTGTGGTCGTCGTCCCGTTCGGCTGAGAGCAGTGTGCGGCAGACGCCAGACCCCTAGCTTTCCCTATATGGGTTAGGGTTTATGATCTGCCAAGGAAACTGATGATGAGGAAGAAAGGTACGACCCTGCTGGAACAACTAGGAGAAGTTTTGGAGGTGGATACTGATGATGGAGAGCAAGCAAGTGGCCCTTTTCTGAGAGTGCACCTGTGTTGGCCAATTCGCAGCCTCTGGTCTATATCTTACAAGTCTCCAGGAAGGAGAGAGTTACTAGACATCACATCCGATATGAATTGGTCCCGAATTTTTGTTTCTTCTGCGGCCGCGTTGGTCATGCTTGCAAGGAATGCAAGCTTGAGGTTGTTCCCCATCCTGGTCGTTGGTACGGGCCTGAATTGAGGGTCTCTCCCTTCAAGAAATTTGATGCTCGTCGCTTTATGGTTAAGGGCAGGAAGCCGTCTATTGCCTGTAAGCTCTTTCCTGACGAAGATGAGAGTAGCATCAGAGGAAGTGGCCGGTCGTCAGGCTAGAGCTCACTGATACGTCCAAAAAGTATCTACTTTCCCGAACACTTTTGCTATTGTTTACCCTCTAATTTTTGTGTTTTTAATACAACTAACACGGACTAACGTTGTTTTCAGGAGAATTGCTATGGTGTCTCGTTTTTGTGCAGAAATCCAACTTTCAGGAAAATTCCCAGAAAATATCGTAAAGTCCCTATTTTACCCGAAGACTCACGGAGCCAGAAGATGAGACGGAGAAGGGCCACGAGGGGCCCACACCTGGCATAGGCGCAGGACAGCCCTGGTCGCGCCTAGCGGTGGTGAGGCCACCTCGGGCACCCCCTCAACCTCTCCTCCGGACTATATTAAGCCTCTAACCCTAAAAACAGAGGGGGGTTCGACGTTTTTCTAGAAAGAGTTCCGTTGCTCCGCCACCACCAGAAACCCTAATCCGGGAACCAGAAACTCCGTTCTGGCACCCTGCCGGGATGGGGAATTGGAGGAGATCATCGCCATCGCCATCACCGACGCCTCTCCATCAACCATCCATGATTCCCCATCCATGTGTGAGTAATTCCCCGCTGTAGGCTGTAGGGGATGGTAGGGATTGGATGAGATTGTTCAGGTAATAGCTATAAGATTGTTAGGGGCATAGTGCCTAATATCTGTTGTTAGTATTTTTGACATTGTTGCAACTTGTTATGCTTAATGCTTGTTACTTTGGGCCCGAGTGCCATGATCTCAGATCTGAACATGTTATTGATTCATGAGGATAATTTTTTTATCATACCTGCAAGTTGTATACACATAACGTTGTCTGGAACCCGAGGCCCCAAAGTGACAATAATTGGGATAACCGGAGGGGATGGCTTTGATGTGAGGATCACGTGTGTTCATGGAGTGTTAATGCTTTGCTCTGGTACTCTATTAAAAGGAGTACCTTAATTACCATTAGATTCCCTTGAGGCCCCGCTGCAAACGGGGCTGGTAGGACAAAAGATGTCGTGCAAGTTTCTCCTTGCGAGCACGCACGACTAAATAGGAACACACGCCTATGGTTACTTACTACTAGGATGCTTTTATCATTATTACCTGCAAATGCCCATGTCTTGCTTATTATATGAATTATCTTATCCATGTTGCACCCGTTCATCCATCCCTATGCCTACAATATTTTAATCCCGCTGTCTACTGCAATCATCGCTATTGCTGTTTTTATTTCATTACTGCAGTTACTTCACTACTGCTACTGCTATAAAACTGTTACCACTGATAAACTGTTGCGAGCAAGTCTATTTCCAAGTGCAGCTGAATTGACAACACATCTGTTAAAGCTTATAAATATTCTTTGGCTCTCTTTGTGTCAAATCAATAAATTTGGGTTTTACTTCCCTCGAAGACTGTTGCGATCCCCTATACTTGTGGGTCATCAAGACTATTTTCTGGCACCGTTGCCGGGGAGCATAGCTTTATTTATAAGCCCAGTTGAAGGTGATATTGTTGGCTGCAATTTATTTATTATGGGAAAAGCTCGTGAAGGGAAATTCCCTATATTGCCATCCACTACAAGAAGAGGTACAACTCTGAACACCTCTGTTGCTCTTGATTCGCCATCTGTTATGAGTAAGCTTCTTACTCCGCCACATCCACATCTACACATACTGCTACTCATGCTGAATCTGAAAATGCTTCTGATGATTTTGATGATGCTTCTACTGTGCTTGATAAGAGTGGTTCATTAGGTCCTTTTTTAGATACTACAATTGCTAGAGCTAAACAAATTGAAAACACTAAAAATACTATTACACCTGCTAGTTCACCTGAGCCTAGAGGGGATCCTAGTGATGATCTTGATGAAACATATATTGAACTTGATGACGACTTGATTGAAGAATGTCATGCTACTAGAGATGCAAGTGTTATGAAAATAATTCTTGCAAGATGAGCTGTTAGATATAAACTGTCTCCTGATGCTAAGTTTGCCACATCTCCCATAAACATTGGAGATAAGGATTATGATTTCTCTCTAGATTTATCTTACATATCTATTGTTGAGAAAGAACCTTTTTGTGGTACTGAAAATGAAAGTGCTATGAAACATATGAATGAACTATCTACTTTGAGCAATTTATTCTCCGATGATATTAAGAAACACACTTATTTTGTCATTAAATTTTCTCTTTCTCTTTGAAAGGTGCAGCTAAAAATTGGTATGATAATCTATCTCCTGGATCTATTGATAGTCCTATTGGTTTGGTTAATGCTTTTTTTCAGAAATATTTCCCTGCTAGTGCTCAACATGTTGCTTTGTAGAAAATCTTTGACTTTGTGCAGGTAGAAGGAGAGAAATTGCCTGAATCTTGGGCAAGATTTTGTTCTTTAATTAGAGCACTACCTAGATATCCATTAGCTAAAAATGAACTCTTTGATCTATTCTATAATGGACTAACTGTTGAATCTAGGACATACCCGGATGGTTGTGCTGGTTGTGTTTTCAGGAAAAGAACTCCTACTGAAGCTGAGGAATTACTGGCCAAAATAAGCTAGAATTATGATGATTGGACTACACCTGAGCCAACACCAACACCAAATAAAAGGGGAATGATTGAATTAAATGATGAAGTAATGAGGGAAGCCAAGAAATCTCTTAAGGAGAAGGGTATTAAATCTGAAGATGTGAAGAATCTACCACCTATAGAAGAATTATGTAAGCCAATCCCCCGTCCTTCCACTATTGAAGTACACTCGCTCCAACGTTTTGATAGTAGAGATATTCTCTACTCCAAACCTCCTGATCAATTCTTAGATGAATTTTATAATTATATTGTTAAGCAAGATAACTTTAATAAGAGAGTGGAAAATCACCTAATGGAAAATTCTAGAGCTATCAATAATTTGCATGATATTGTGGAAAGAACCTCTAATGATGTTAAAATTCTTGTTAAACATTTCCATATGGTTCAAACTCAAATTGATCAGCTCACTAAAGTGCAAAAAGATTTGCTAGTTAATGCTTCTAGGGAAAAAGATTCTTATGAAATAAGTACTAGAAGTGGTGCTTCTACTCAGGATCCTTTATATCCTGAGGGACATCCAAAGAGAATTGAACAAGATTCTCAATGAGCTAATGATGCTAGGACTAAATCTAAGAAAAAGAAGAAGAAACATAAAACTGTTGTAGAATCTTCTGAACCCACTAAAGATCCTAATAGTATATCTATCTCTGCTGAAACTGAAAGTGGTAATGATAAAAATGATGCTTCCAATAAAGAAGAAATTGAAGAGGAGCCTGAAAAGCATACTAAAAATACAAAGTACACTAAGGAAGATTTCATTGCTAATAAACATGGTAGTGAGAGAGAACCTTGGGTGCAAAAACCAATGCCTTTTCCGGATAGAAACACAAATCAAAGGAGGAAGAACATTATAACAAGTTCTGTGAATGGATGAAACCTTTGTTTTTGGAAATTCTTTTCACTGATGCTATTAAATTGCCTCCTTATTCAAAGTATATGAAAGATATTGTCTCTAATATAAAGGAAGATTCCAAATGAGGAAATCTCCACTGTGCTCGCTAATTATTCTTTTAATGGAAAGGTTCCAAAGAAGCTTGGAGATCCAGGATACCCACTATTCCATGCTCCATCAAAAATAATTATGTTAGAACTGCTTTGTGTGATTTGGGAGCAGGAGTTAGTGTTATGCATTTTTCTCTCTATAAGAGACTTGATCTATAAAAATTAATACCAACTGATATATCCTTGCAAATGGTTGATAAGTCTATTACTATTCCTATTGGTATATGTGAGGATGTTCTTGTTCAAGTGGCTCACCAATGTATGATATTAACTGACTTTGTTGTGCTGGAAATGCCTGAAGATGATAATATGTCTATTATTCTTGGGAGACCTTTTCTTAACACTGCAGGGGCTGTTATTGATTGCAACAAAGGGAAAGTAACTTTTAATGTTGATGACAAGGAGCACACAGTTTATTTTCCCAAGAAGATTGATAGGAAATATGGTCTAAATTCAATTACTAACATTGAGATCATCCAGATTGGGAAATTCCATTTGCCTATGCCAATGCCAAAGAAAGAGAATGATATTGTCATGATTGGGACTATGCCTACCAAGATTGAGGTAACATAATCATTTAGTGAAATGCAAAGTTTTGTTTCACATGATTTTTTTTTTGGTAACAAGACCTGATCAACCTTGTTAACAAAGTGATTTTGAATGAATGAAACTATGTTTTCACCTATGTGCCACTAATTCATTTCATATTAGAATGTTTTAGAGCTTCTGTAGACTTGGTTTTAAGTTTGTTTTTCATCATTCCATAATTGTTTTCCTCTGTTAAAATCATTATTCAAATTCTGGAAATTTCCCAAAAATAAAGTTTCTCGAAAAATTCCAAAAAACTTTTACAAAAATTTAACGCATGAAAAGGGACAGATAGGCACTTGGGGCAACCCAGGGGGACCCACCAGGCCGCCACACCATGTGGTGGCGCGGGGGACACCTTGGCCGCGCCAAGGCCTAATGTGGGGCCCCCTTGTCCTCCATTTACTCTCCCACCCTGCCATTCTACTCTCTCTCCCAAAAAAACACATCAACATTGCTCAAACTCGTGTTCTTGCTGTTCGTGCTCGCGATTTTTGATCTCCTTGTTCAGCCCATATTTCCTGCTGAAATTTGGAGCATTTTCTCTCCGGTATGTGACTCCTCCGATTATCTAAGTAGAATTTTGTTCAGTGGAGTATTTCTTGAGTATTTTGCTGTTGTAGGTGACATGTTAAGTGAGCTTGCATGTTCGTATTATGCTTATATAAGTTGTTTTGATGCATGTTTAGTCCTCTTGCAAGTCTCCATAGTGTTCCCCTTCGTTTGTTTGTCTTAAAATCATATTTTATGAGAATTGCTAAAAATTTCGGAGAAGAAGGATGGAAAACCATACCTATGGAGAAATCTTTGAGAGAGAAGCACCAAGGTCAACAAGGCCTTCAAGATCAACTGCTCAAATTAGGCAATCCTATAATGAAGATCTTATTGCACCAAGCAGAGATGCACATCCATCCACTTTCCCTTGTACTAACTTTATGAGAGATGTAGGGATCTTTGAGGATTTCTTGATCCTTGTTAGCAGGGTTGGTTTGACTACATACATGAATGATGAGAGTGACCAATATGCTTTGCTTACTAAGACCTTTGTTGAGAGTTTTTCCTTTCATAACTCTACCTTCAGGCCACATGTTGCATTTAAAATCTATAATAAGTCTATTACTATGTCCTTGTCAAGATTTTGTGATATCATAGGTATTGCTATGTTTGGGACAACGAAGAGGATCAAAGACAATCCCGCTGATTTGTTGGAGCTCTATCGAGAGGTGACAAATGATGATGACCGCAGAGCCCAGCGTGGCAAGATAAGGAACATTCAACTCCCGGGTATTCGATACTTTGCTTATTATCTTGCCACTAGTATTCTTGGTAGGGAAAACACTAGTAATATTTCTCATTATCATTTGGCTTTTCTAGCTATTGCGCTCAATAATAGTACTAAGTACAACCTTGGTGCTCTCTTTGCTCGTAGCTTAGCTGCTAGAGGACCCATCTATGGAGGAATTATTGATGCACGTATTACAGCTGCTTTGTATCTTCCAGCTGATCCAAATGATGTATTGTTGGCACCACAGAGACTTGATCTTGCTGCTATGAAAGTCCATCAATTTGTTACCGCTGACTCTTGTGCAGGAGGCCTAGTATATAGAATGTTATTTGCTGATGGAGATGAAAGGGAAGTTCCCCTGCCACAATCTAATTTGTTTAGTATTCATAGGATGTCGTGGTTGCGCTCAAAGGAGGAGTTGGATGAGCAGTTGCATCTGCTTGGGTTCCATGGGCAGCACCAGGAGGAGGCAGCCACTGATGACTACGCCGCGCATTACACAAGGGCGTCCTCGAGTTCATATCGGGATGAAGGTGCTTCTTCGTCGTATTATGGAGGCGCCACTTCTTGGCCCGCGTGGGATTGATCTCCACTTAGGCCAAAAGCCTAAGCTTGGGGGGAGGTCGACATCTCACTCATCGATACACCATATTCTGTCGAAACTTTGTATATCCATGTTTTTGCTTTATTTTGTTATTGTTCTTGTTTAGTTTATTTCTAAAATTTCTCTTTTATTGAATCTTGGAAGTTGTTACCAATGTAATAACCTCTCCTTATCCTATTTATTTTGTTTTTATACCGAGGATAGCCTCTAATAGGAAGGAGGTAAGAATTGGGGAAGTTGCTGTCCCAAAACAGATTCTGTGTTGTCACGAAAAAAATTCGTATTCCCAGCCAGAACGTTGTATTGAGCTGCCAATGTTTGAGCATATGCCCCAGATTGTTATCTAAATTTCATTAGTTTTGCACTTTTCGATTTGAGCAACAGAAGATATTTGAAAAAATCAATCTTTGCTTGTTGTTCTGTGTTGGTAGATTTCTGCCACTATTTGCATTTGTATATCTATGTTAGTTTTCTTTCTTTTGTTGTTCTTGTTTTGTTTCTACTTTCCAAAACACAAAAATACCAAAAATATTTCTGTTGTTTCTCTTCATTTGCTTCTTTAGTTTTCTAAGTTTTAGTTTGTTTCATTTTCTAGTTATGGTTTGCTATTCGAAAATCCAAAAAGATTTTGCTTTGTTTGATGATTCAAAATCGAAAACCCAAAAATATTTGTTGTTTTTCTTTGGTTTTGTAAAGTTTTCTGCAGAGTTCAACAGTCTTCCGTGAAGCTTGGTTATCATTTCATATTATTCAAGCCACACAAGTGAAGGGCAATAATGTAATCTATGAAAATTCGAGATGTGGTGAGAGGCTGGTATGAACTCTATTTGTTTTCGTTTTTGTACATATACTCATTTATGTCGCCAATGCACAAGAACCAAGGTCACACAAGAAGCTAAAGCATATCAAGCTGCGTTTTCATTCGATTCGCGAGTACATCGAAGATGGTGAAGTAAAGATTTGCAAAGTACACATAGATCTGAATGTGGCAGATCCGTTGACTAAAGCTCTCCCTAGGGCAAAGCATGACCAACACCAGAATGCCATGGGTGTTAGGTACCTTACAATGTAATCTAGATTATTTACTCTAGTGCAAGTGGGAGACTGTTGGAGATATGCCCAAGAGGCAATAATAAAGTGGTTATTATAATATCTTTGTGTTTATGATAAGTGTTTGCATACCATGTGATACGTCTCCGACGTATCGATAATTTCTTATGTTCCATGCCACATTATTGATGTTATCTACATGTTTTATGCACACTTTATGTCATATTCGTGCATTTTCTGAAACTAACCTATTAACAAGATGCCGAAGTGCCAGTTCCTGTTTTCTGCTGTTTTTGGTTTCAGAAATCCTAGTAACGAAATATTCTCGGAATCGGACGAAATCAACGCCCAAGTTCCTATTTTCACCGGAAGCATCCAGAACACCCGGGAAGGATCAGAGGGGGGGCACTGGGCCCCCAGACCCTAGGCCGGCGCGGCCCAGGCCCTGGCCGCGCCGCCCTATGGTTTCGTCGCCCCTTCGACCCTCCTGCGCCGCCTCTTCGCCTATATAAAGCCCCTGGATCGAAAACCCTGAAGCGTTCGACGAAAACCACAGAAACCTTCCAGAGCCGCCGCCATCGCGACGCCAAGATCTGGGGGACAGGAGTCTCTGTTCCGGCACGCTGCCGGAACGGGGAAGTGCCCCCGGAAGGCTTCTCCATCGACACCGCTGCCATCTCCACCGCCATCTTCATCACCGCTGCTACTCCCATGAGGAGGGAGTAGTTCTCCATCGAGGCTCGGGGCTGTACCGGTAGCTATGTGGTTAATCTCTCTCCATGTACTTCAATACAATGATCTCATGAGTTGCTTTACATGATTGAGATTCATATGAGTTTTGTATCACAATTCATCTATGTGCTACTCTAGTGATGTTATTAAAGTAGTTCTATTCCTCCTGCACGTGTGTAAAGGTGACTAGTGTGTGCACCGTGTGGTTCTTGTCGTAGGCTATGATCATGATCTCTTGTAGATTGTGGAGTTAATTATCATTATGATGGTATTGATGTGATCTATCTGGTTATGTTGATCTATCTTACACTATAAGGTTACTTAAATATGAACAAATTGTGGAGCTTGTTAACTCCGGCATTGAGGGTTCGTGTAATCCTACGCAATGCGTTCATCATCCAACAAAAGTGTAGAGTATGCATTTATCTGTTCTGTTATGTGATCAATGTTGAGAGTGTCCACTAGTGAAAGTGTAATCCCTAGGCCTTGCTCCTAAATACTGCTATCGCTACTTGTTTACTACTGCTGTGTTACTACAGCTTGTTTCATCGTTTTACTGCGTTACTACTGCTGCAATACTACCACCATCAACTACACGCCAGCAAGCTATTTTCTGGCACCGTTGCTACTGCTCATACTTATTCATACCACCTGTATTTCACTATCTCTTCGCCGAACTAGTGCACCTATTAGGTGTGTTGGGGACACAAGAGACTTCTTGCTTTGTGGTTGCAGGGTTGCATGAGAGGGATATCTTTGACCTCTTCCTCCCTGAGTTCGATAAACCTTGGGTATCCACTTAAGGGAAAACTTGCGGCTGTTCTACAAACCTCTGCTCTTGGAGGCCCAACAACATCTACGGGAAAGGAGGGGGAAAGTAGACATCAAGCACTTTTCTCGGCGCCGTTGCTGGGAGGAAAGGTAAAAGGCACTCATACTTCGGTTCCAGTGTAAAGTACTTTTCTCGGCGCCATTGTGTTTGTGCTCGAAGCTATTTCCTTTAGATCCTGCAATTGCAACTTTTTGTTTCTTGTTTACACTAGTTAGGCATAATGGAAAACATCTGTGAGCTCTTTGTACTATTTCCTGAGTCAAGACATGAATGGTTTAATGCGAAAATTAAAAAACCCATGGAACATGTTAGCATGAATACTTTGAACACCATTGTTGCTAATGATATGGAAAATTCTAAGCTTGGGGAAGCTGGTTTTGATGAGCATGATCTTTTTAGTCCACCAAGCATTGAGGAGAAAATTTTCTTTGATGATACTTTGCCTCCTATTTATGATGATTATAATGATAGTAGTCTTTTGGTACCACCTACTATGGAGAGTAAATTTTGTTGTGATTATACTATGCCTCCTACACTTGATGAGAATAATAATGATAGCTACTTTGTTGAATTTGCTCCCACTACAACTAATAAAATTGATTATGCCTATGTGGAGAGTAATAATTTTATGCATGAGACTCATGATAAGAATGCTTTATGTGATAGTTATATTGTTGAGTTTGCTAATGTTGCTACTGAAAGTTATTATGAGAGAGGAAAATATGGTTGTAGAAATTTTCATGTTACTAAAACACCTCTCTATGTGCTGAAATTTTTGAAGCTACACTTGTTTTATCTTCCTATGCTTGTTACTTTGCTCTTCATGAACTTGTTTATTTACAAGATTCCTTTGCATAGGAAGCATGTTAGACTTAAATGTGTTTTGAATTTGCCTCTTGATGCTCTCTTTTGCTTCAAATACTATTTCTTATGAGTGCATCATTAAAACTGCTGAGCCCATCTTAATGGCTATAAAGAAAGAACTTCTTGGGAGATAACCCATGTGTTATTTTGCTACAGTACTTTGTTTTATATTTGTGTCTTGGAAGTTGTTTACTACTGTAGCAACCTCTCCTTATCTTAGTTTTGTGTTTTGTTGTGCCAAGTAAAGTCTTTGATAGTAAAGTAAGTACTAGATTTGGATTACTGCGCAGTTCCAGATTTCTTTGCTGTCACGAATCTGGGTCCACCTCCCTGTAGGTAGCTCAGAAAATTAAGCCAATTTACGTGCATGATCCTCAGATATGTACGCAACTTTCATTCAATTTGGGCATTTTCATTTGAGCAAGTCTGGTGCCATTTTAAAATTCGTCAATACGAACTGTTCTGTTTTGACAGATTCTGCCTTTTATTTCGCATTGCCTCTTTTGCTATATTGGATGAATTTCTTTGATCCACTAATGTCCAGTAGCATTATGCAATGTCCAGAAGTGTTAAGAATGATTGTGTCGCCTCTGAACATGTGAGTTTATGATTATGCACTAACCCTCTAATGAGTTTGTTTCGAGTTTGGTGTGGAGGAAGTTTTCAAGGGTCAAGAGAGGAGGATGATATACTATGATCAAGAAGAGTGAAAGCTCTAAGCTTGGGGATGCCCCGGTGGTTCACCCCTGCATATATCAAGAAGATTCAAGCGTCTAAGCTTGGGGATGCCCAAGGCATCCCCTTCTTCATCGACAACATTATCAGGTTCCTTCTCCTGAAACTATATTTTTATTCCGTCACATCTTATGCACTTTACTTGGAGCGTCTGTATGTTTCTTGTTTTTGTTTTTGTTTGAATAAATGCTTGTGTGGGAGAGAGACACGCTCCGCTGGTTCGTATGAACACATGTGTTCTTAGCTCATAATATTCATGGCGAAGTTTCTCCTTCGTTAAATTGTTATATGGTTGGAATTGGAAAATGATACATGTAGTAATTGCTATAAATGTCTTGGGTAATGTGATACTTGGCAATTGTTGTGCTCATGATTAAGCTCTTGCATCATATGCTTTGCACCCATTAATGAAGAAATACATAGAGCATGCTAAAATTTGGTTTGCATATTTGGTTTCTCTAAGGTCTAGATAATTTCTAGTATTGAGTTTGAACAACAAGGAAGACGGTGTAGAGTCTTATAATGTTTTCAATATGTCTTTTATGTGAGTTTTGCTGCACCGGTTCATCCTTGTGTTTGTTTCAAATAAGCCTTGCTAGCCTAAACCTTGTATCGAGAGGGAATACTTCTCATGCATCCAAAATACTTGAGCCAACCACTATGCCATTTGTGTCCACCATACCTACCTATACTACATGGTATTTTTCCGCCATTCCAAAGTAAATTGCTTGAGTGCTACCTTTAAAATTCCATCATTCACCTTTGCAATATATAGCTCATGGGACAAATAGCTTAAAAACTATTGTGGTATTGAATATGTAATTATGCACTTTATCTCTTATTAAGTTGCTTGTTGTGCGATAACCATGTTCACTGGGGACGCCATCAACTATTCATTGTTGAATTTCATGTGAGTTGCTATGCATGTTCGTCTTGTCTGAAGTAAGAGAGATCTACCACCTTATGGTTAAGCATGCATATTGTTAGAGAAGAACATTGGGCCGCTAACTAAAGCCATGATCCATGGTGGAAGTTTCAGTTTTGGACATATATCCTCAATCTCAAATGAGAAAATTATTAATTGTTGTTACATGCTTATGCATAAAAGAGGAGTCCATTATCTGTTGTCTATGTTGTCCCGGTATGGATGTCTAAGTTGAGAATAATCAATAGCGAGAAATCCAATGCGAGCTTTCTCCTTAGACCTTTGTACAGGCGGCATAGAGGTACCCCTTTGTGACACTTGGTAAAAACAGTGCATTGTGATGATCCGGTAGTCCAAGCTAATTAGGACAAGGTGCGGGCACTATTAGTACACTATGCATGAGGCTTGCAACTTATAAGATATAATTTACATGATGCATATGCTTTATTACTACCGTTGACAAAATTGTTTCATGTTTTCAAAATCAAAGCTCTAGCACAAATATAGCAATCGATGCTTTTCCTCTATGGAGGACCATTCTTTTACTTTCAATGTTGAGTCAGTTCACCTATTTCTCTCCACCTCAAGAAGCAAACACTTGTGTGAACTGTGCATTGATTCTTATATACTTGCTTATTGCATTTGTTATATTGCTTTGCATTGACAACTATCCATGAGATATACATGTTACAAGTTGAAAGCAACCGCTGAAACTTAATCTTCTTTTGTGTTGCTTCAATGCCTTTACTTTGAATTATTGCTTTATGAGTTAACTCTTATGCAAGACTTATTGATGCTTGTCTTGAAGTGCTATTCATGAAAAGTCTTTGCTTTATGATTCAGTTGTTTACTCATGTCATTACCATTGTTTTGATCGCTGCATTCACTACATATGCTTTACAAATAGTATGATCAAGTTTATGATGGCATGTCACTCCAGAAATTATCTTTGTTATAATTTTACCTGCTCGGGACGAGCAGAACTAAGCTTGGGGATGCTGATACGTCTCCGACGTATCGATAATTTCTTATGTTCCATGCCACATTATTGATGTTATCTACATGTTTTATGCACACTTTATGTCATATTCGTGCATTTTCTGGAACTAACCTATTAACAAGATGCCGAAGTGCCGGTTCTGTTTTTCTGCTTTATTTGGTTTCAGAAATCCTAGTAACGAAATATTCTCGGAATCGGACGAAATCAACGCCCAAGTTCCTATTTTCACCGGAAGCATCCAGAACACCCGGGAAGGATCAGAGGGGGGGCACTGGGCCCCCAGACCCTAGGCCGGCGCGGCCCAGGCCCTGGCCACGCCGCCCTATGGTTTCGTCGCCCCTTCGACCCTCCTGCGCCGCCTCTTCGCCTATATAAAGCCCCTGGATCGAAAACCCTGAAGCGTTCGATGAAAACCACAGAAACCTTCCAGAGCCGCCGCCATCGCGACGCCAAGATCTGGGGGACAGGAGTCTCTGTTCCGGCACGCTGCCGGAACGGGGAAGTGCCCCCGGAAGGCTTCTCCATCGACACCGCTGCCATCTCCACCGCCATCTTCATCACCGCTGCTACTCCCATGAGGAGGGAGTAGTTCTCCATCGAGGCTCGGGGCTGTACCGGTAGCTATGTGGTTAATCTCTCTCCATGTACTTCAATACAATGATCTCATGAGCTGCTTTACATGATTGAGATTCATATGAGTTTTGTATCACAATTCATCTATGTGCTACTCTAGTGATGTTATTAAAGTAGTTCTATTCCTCCTGCACGTGTGTAAAGGTGACTAGTGTGTGCACCGTGTGGTTCTTGTCGTAGGCTATGATCATGATCTCTTGTAGATTGTGGAGTTAATTATCATTATGATGGTATTGATGTGATCTATCTGGTTATGTTGATCTATCTTACACTATAAGGTTACTTAAATATGAACAAATTGTGGAGCTTGTTAACTCCGGCATTGAGGGTTCGTGTAATCCTACGCAATGCGTTCATCATCCAACAAAAGTGTAGAGTATGCATTTATCTGTTCTGTTATGTGATCAATGTTGAGAGTGTCCACTAGTGAAAGTGTAATCCCTAGGCCTTGCTCCTAAATACTGCTATCGCTACTTGTTTACTACTGCTGCGTTACTACTGCTTGTTTACTGTTTTCCTGCGTTACTACTGCTGCAATACTACCACCATCAACTACACGCCAGCAAGCTATTTTCTGGCACCGTTGCTACTGCTCATACTTATTCATACCACCTGTATTTCACTATCTCTTCGCCGAACTAGTGCACCTATTAGGTGTGTTGGGGACACAAGAGACTTCTTGCTTTGTGGTTGCAGGGTTGCATGAGAGGGATATCTTTGACCTCTTCCTCCCTGAGTTCGATAAACCTTGGGTATCCACTTAAGGGAAAACTTGCTGCTGTTCTACAAACCTCTGCTCTTGGAGGCCCAACACTGTCTACAGGAAAGGAGGGGGAAAGTAGACATCACCATGCTATAATTGTATTAACCGAAACATTGATACATGTGTGTTATGTAAACAACAAGAAGTCCCTAGTAAGCCTCTTGTATAACTAGCTTGTTGATTAATAGATGATCATGGTTTCGTGATCATGAACATTGGATGTTATTAATAATAAGATTATGTCATTGGGTGAATGATATAATGGACACACACCCAAATAAGCGTAGCATGAGATCAAGTCATTAAGTTCAACATGCTATAAGCTTTCGATACATAGTTACTTAGTCCTTCGACCATGAGATCATGTAAATCACTTACACCGGAAGGATGCTTTGATTACATCAAACGCCATTGCGTAAATGGGTGGTTATAAAGATGGGATTAAGTATTTGGAAAGTGTGAGTTGAGGCATATGGACCAATAGTGGGATTTGTCCATCCCGATGACGGATAGATATACTCTGGGCCCTCTCGGTGGAATGTCGTCTAATTAGCTTGCAAGAATGTGACTGGGTCACAAGAGATGACATACCACGGTACGAGTAAAGAGTACTTGTCGGAAACGAGGTTGAACTAGGTATGGAGATACCGATGATCGAACCTCGGACAAGTAAAGTATCGCGTGACAAAGGGAATCGGTATCGAATGTAAATGGTTCAATCGATCACTGAGTTATCGCTGAGTGTGTGGGAGCCATTATGGATCTCCAGATCCTGCTATTGGTTATTGGGCGGAGAGGAGTCTCGACCATGTCTGCATAGTTCACGAACCGTAGGGTGACGCGCTTAAGGTTCGATGTTGCATAAGTAGATTCGGAATATGAGATGGAGATGAAGTTTGTTCAGAGTCTCGGATGGGATCCAGGACAACACGAGGAGGTCCAGAATGGTCCGGAGAATAAGATTCATATATGGGAAGTCACTTTCCGGGGTTCAGGAAAGTTCCGGTGTTTTGACCGGAGCTTCTAGAAGGTTCTAGAGGGTCACCAATGGGCCCACCACCCCGGGAGGGGCCACATAGGTGCCACATGGCATGGTGGGTCCTGCCTATGACATGTAGGCTTAGGCCGGCCCACCCCTGGAGATAAGATATATCTCTAATTTAAATGGTTTAAATCTAGAGATAAGATCTATCTCCTAATTTAAAGGGTTTAAATGAAGAGATAAGGGGATATGCTTGGGGGGAAGATATCCCCCCATGCGTCGGCCAAGGGAGAGGTGGGCCAAGGGGGAAACCTTAGGCTGACCCCTCCCCCTATATAAAGAGGGGAGGGGGTGGCCGGCCATACCACCCCACACACCAAACCCTGGTCGCCCCCCTCTCTCCTCCATACAACTGCTCTGGCTTAGGCGAAGCCCTGCAGTTCTTCTCCTCCACCACCACCACCACGCCGTCGTGCTGCTGGGATTCCGTGGAGATCTACCACACCTCCGCTGCTCGCTGGAACGGGGAGAGGACGGGCTTCATCGATACCGTACGCACGACCGAGTACGGAAGTGCTGCCGGATTGCAGCACGGGCGATCGACTACATCAACAACGAGATCTAATCTCGTAGGCTTTGGAATCTTCGAGGGTTAGTCTCATGATCTTCTCATTGCTTCGATCTTGGTAGATTAGATCTTGCTTCTTCCTAGATTGAATCTTGGTTTTTGTTCATGTTCACGGTAGAAATTTTTTGTTTTCCATGCAACGAACCCATCAGCAACAACCCATGCCGTCAAATAGCCAGAAATCTGAGGATACACAGGGGAAGGAACCCTCGGTGAACTCACCGTCAGTTAAGTCGAAATTGTTTGAGAAAGAGGAGGCCGCTCCATCAGCTCATCATACGGAATCAAAAATTTCTATGAAGTTACAGGAATAAATTATCGGATCTATAATAATCGGAGGGGCATAGTTAATCAGCTAAGGATTCGTGAACTCTTTGGAGCCAAGGGTGTTGCTGAGCTTCGTGCAAACAGTCTTTTGGGTAAGAGAGTAGATGATTTTGATATGGCTCACGCTCATGAGTAGGGGGAGTCCATCTTTGAAGATCTCCTTGGTCCTAAACGCACCAGGAGGGAGGAAGTATCAACGGCCAACAATGTAAACGTGTCGGAACCTCATGACGAGGCCCGACATGAGCAATGAGTATCCTAGGCTGGAACTGCCGGGGGCGGGGCAATCCCCGACAGTTCAAGAGCTAGTATGTCTTGTACAGACGCATCACCCCGGTCTCATCTGTTTGTGCGACACTAGACAACACCTTGATCGTGTGCGAAATTTGAGATATCGTTTGGGAATGAAGGGTTGTTTTGTTGTTAAAGGTGACGGCTCTGGTGGTGGCCTGGCTCTCTTCCATTCAGATGATATTGAGATTGATTTGTTCTCTTTTAGCAATCGACATATCGATGTGCATATCCAGAGAGGGCCTTTTGGGGCCAGGTGGAGAGGAACTTTTGTGTATGGTGAGCCAAAGCCGGCCGAGCGTCACAATATGTGGACATTCTTGCACCGGATCAAGACTGAATCTTCTGAACCGTGGATGCTGCTCGGTGATTTCAATGAAACGATGTGGCAGGCTGAACATTTCTCCAAAACCAAGCGGTCTGAATGCCAGATGTTGGACTTCAGAAACACGCTCTCCTTTTGCGATGTGCATGACTAGGGTTTCGCCGGAGTTCCCTGGACTTTTGAAAATAAGAAAAAGGGAGACCCCAATGTTAAAGTTAGACTTGATCGGGCGGTAGCCTCGCCAGTATGGTCGCAGCGGTTCCCGGCTGCCAGGGTGCAGCATCTGATCTCCTCGCGCTCTGATCATTGTCCGCTTCTGCTGTCTCCGTTTCAGGTTCGGGAGGCGCAAAGGAAACCTGCAATCAGGTGATATGAAATTGTGTGGGAAAGAGAACCGTCGCTCACTGCTATTGTTGAGGAAGCATGGTCAAGGCGTGTAGGAGTACGCGACCTCGGTGATATTTGCTCTTCGCTTCGTCTGGTTATGGGCTCTCTGTATGATTTGAGGAAACATCACTTCAAGCCTGTATCAAAGGAAATTGATAGTAAACAGAAGAAGCTGGAAGCTCTAACGGCCTTAACTGATGATGAGAGTGAGCGTGCTCGGAAACAACTTCAGTGTGAGATGGATGAGCTGCTGTATCGGGAAGAGTTGATGTGGCTACAACGATCGCAAGCGGCTTGGCTCCGTGAGGGAGACATAAATACACAGTATTTTCATCGTAAGGACTCTTGGCGTAGAAACAAGAACCGCATCAATAAGCTCGACGGTCGGATGGTTCGTGGACAGAAGACTCTGAGGAGATGGGTGATCTGGCAAATTCCTTCTTCCACCAGCTGTATACACGAGATGATAGCATTGATCCAACTGAATTACTAGATCTCTTCACACCTCACGTAGATGTTGAAATGAATGCTACCTTGTGTGCCCCCTTTTCAGAAGTGATGCTTTGTTTTAAATTGGACCCTTGAAGGCACCTGGCCCCGATGGTTTTTCCATGCGTTTTCTTCAACGCAACTGGGACTTGCTCAAGGAGGACATTGTCAAGGCAGTACAAGTTTTTTTCAGCTCGGGTGTACTCCCCGCGGAAGTAAATGAGACGGCAATTGTCCTAATTCCAAAGAAGAACAACCCTGAGGAGCTCAAGGATTTTAGACCTATCAGCATGTGCAATGTAGTGTTTAAGATCATTTCTAAATGCCTGGTCAACCGCCTATGGCCCCTCCTCCAGGACATCATCTCCCCGATGCAGGGTGCATTTATAATAGGTAGGCTCATCACGGACAATGCTTTTATGGCGTTTGAGTGTTTCCATGCAATACAAAGTAACTCGGCAGATCGGTCAAAATTTTGTGCTTATAAGTTGGATATGGCTAAGGCTTATGACTGTGTGGATTGGCGCTATTTGGAGGGTGTAATGACGAAACTGGGCTTTCATAGCACTTGGACACGGTGGATTATGCAATGTGTCACCACCGTATGGTATTCGGTTCGTCTCAATGGACATGCGTTGGACACCTTCACACCTACACGTGGGCTATGCCAAGGCTATCCGCTCTCCCCATATTTGTTTCTCTTTGTTGCTGGTGGCCTCTCTCATCTAGTGCAGCGAGAGGTTTAGGATGGCCATTTAAATGAGCTGAAAATCTGTCGTCATGCCCCTGGCATGTCTCATCTTCTCTTCGCGGACGATAGCCTCCTTTTCTTCGAGGGATTGGTCCAACAAGTTATGGTTGTCAAGAACATCCTTGATCGCTATGAGCAGGCTACAGATCAGCTTGTTAGTTTGGGCAAGTGTTCGATCATGTATGGACGGCGAGTACCCGAGCCAGTGCAAGCGGAAATCAAGCAAATTCTTCGTTATGACACGGAGAGCTTTGAAGAGAAGTACCTCGGGCTTCCAGTTCCAGAAGGTCCGATGTGTAAAGGCAAGTTCAAATATCTGAAGGAGGGCTTCCAAAAGAGGTTGAGCGAGTGGGTGGAGAAATACTTATCAAGTGGACGCAAGGAGGTACTCATCAAAGTTATTCTGCAAGCCCTACATGTCTATGCGATGAGTGTGTTCCAGTTCCCTGATGGACTCGTTGAAGAGCTGAACCAGATGATCCGAGATTTTCATTGGGGAGATGAACATGAGAGGTGGCGCATGCATTGGCTCTCCTGGGATAAACTGACGCATCCAAAGCTGAATGGCGGCATGGGCTTTCGAGACTTCGAGTATATAACCAGGATCTACTAGCTCGTCAGGCATGGCGGTTACTGCAATTCCCTGAAAGCCCATGTGTTCGGCTTCTTAAGGCGAAATACTTCCCTCCAAGGCATCGTCTTGACACTGCGTTCATCCAGGAGGTGTCGGCGACATGGAAGGGAGTGATGCATGGACTGGAGCTTCTGAAGCAGGGAGCTATATGGCGTATTGGCTCAGGCTCCATGGTGAAAATCTGGAGGGATAACTGGCCGCCGCGAGTGGATAATCTGAAGCTTTCAGGGATGAAAGAAAGGTGCAAAATGAAGTGGGTGGTGCAACTGATCGACCCGGCGATGAACTCATGGGATGAGGCAACAATTAGGCAATATTGTCTCCATCAGGATGCTGAAGTCATTCTACAGCTTAAGCTACCGCAACGGAGGTCGGATGATTTTGTGGCATGGCACCCAGAACCTTCTGGCATTTTTACTGTCCGCATCGCATATCGTCTAGGCATGAACCAAAGACGCAATCTCTCTTAGCAGGGGACAAAGCAGCTTGGAGCCAAATGGCGAGCGCAGTATATGGAATCTTGTTTGGAAGACGCATGTGTCTTAGAAAATCAGGGTTTTTGCTTGGTGCCTAGCTACTGACTCCCTGGCTATCACTGCCAGTTTGCACCGGCTCATCCCTCGGATCTTGCCAACCTCCTCTGTTTGTGGGGTTGAAAATGAGGATGCTCATCACTGCATGGTTCGCTGCATCCTAGCTTGGGCCCTCCGGGATGGTATGTGCAATGTCTGGTCGCTACCAACGGAGGAAGAGTTCAGATACACTGGCAGCAATCGGTTCCTTCTCCTCTTGGATGGTGCCTCTAAGGAAATGCGTGTCAGAATCCTCTTCCTGTTTTGGCGGACCTAGCATCACTGGAATAATTTCGTTCACGACGACGGTAAGGCCTCCATCGTGGCTCCAGTTCCGTTTCTCCAAAGCTATGTCCTATCTCTGCATGCGGATGCCCCAGAGCCTGATGGAAGGGAAATGCGGTTGTGTTCCCTCCGTGTAAACTTAGCCATGCAACAACAGCTGAAGCGCCTTCAAGCTGGACACTCGCCTGAGGCGGGGTGGGTCAAAGTCAATATAGACGCTATGTGGAATGCATCGGACGCTGCTGGTGGTGCTGGCATCGTGGCGCGGGATGATAAGGTCGTGGTGTTGTATTCTGCATGGAAGACCTTAGCGCGGTGTGCTAGCGCGGAGGAGGCTGAAGTCCTGGCCTGCCTCGAGGGCACCAGGTACCTAGCCGCACACCCGCAGTATCGAGGAATTCTTGAAACCGATTGTGCTCGGATTGTTGCCGTCCTCTCATTGACAACTGAAGACCGCTCGGCTCATTGGAGTCTATTTCAGGAGGCAAGGTTTTCGATGAACATGCTTTCAGGTGTGAAAGTTTGTAGGGTGTCTAGGGTGAGTAATAGAGTGGCACATGATTTAGCGCAATTAGGTAAGCGTGAGTGTGGTGTTTTGCATGAGGCCGTCCCTTCCTGCGTGCTGGGCTCTCTCGTGCGTGATTGTAAAAACGTTTTTCCCTAATCAATAAAGCTCACCCAGTTCAAAAAAAATATTACACTTTTGTTCGCAAATTTTCTGCATCCTTGATTTAGTTAAAGTTAAACGTTGTAAAGTTTGATCATGAATATAAAAAGTATCAACATCTGTAATATTAAATACATTCAAGATAAATATATATTTATATAATAAAGTTTGATAATATTTATTTCAAAAATAAATGGTCATACTTTATTCTATATGCTTGATCAAATATTAAAAAGCTTGACTTGGACTCAACTTAGAATATAGAGTAATTATAGACATGGTGAGTATGATCCCATGAGTAGGAAATAATGTTTTGCTAGAATCAACTATTGGTTGGATGAGGAACAAATCTATTCATCATTTGTTCTTCCGGTGCATTGTTGCTAAGAATATTTGACAGGTAATTTATTTCTTTAACATTAATACTGGAGAATGATTAATTTTTTGTTGCTAATTTATAGGTGGCAAACAAAAAACATGCAGTTTTAAATTCTGTTTGTGCAGCTTTTATGTGATGTCTTTGAAAAAATAGGAATAGTATGATTTTTAGTGGGCTACGATGGCTTGTTATGCACCATGTTTGGAGGAAGATTCCAAATTCTGTGAAAAGGTGGAAGTTGATCTTCAAGGAACACACGTAAGCAGGAGTGAAAATGTAATGTGGCCACTTGTCGCAGATTCTGAAATCACTCCCGGCTTTCGAGTGGTGTACTCCCATGTGTATGCTCGAGCCTGCTGCTTTTCCATCTCATGAAACTTGTCTCAGATGAGCGCATAGAAAAGCTCCATATCTTTTCGAGCTTTTCTATGTGCTCATCTCAGACAAGTTTCATGATGGTAAGATGACATTTTTTTGGAACACTTCATGGCTTCTTGGTCGTTTCTCTAAGGACATTGCGCCTCTTATCTACGGGACTTTCAAGCGGAAAAAGTTTTGTGTTCACAAAAGGTTGGTGATGGTAAGTCGCTTGTTTTTTGGCACACTCCCTAGCTTCTTGGTCGTTGCCCTAAGGATATTGCGCCTCTTATCTATGGGATTTCCAAGCAAAAAAGGTATTGTGTTCACAAAGGGCTCAACCGTGACTATTGGATCTCTAACATTGACACCACCGCCATGCTCACCATCCAACACATCAATGAGTTCTTCGAGCTATGGGTCATGCTTCAAAGTGTGCACCTCAGTGAAGTGGAGCCGGATGGCATCATTTGGAACCTCACCGCCTCCGGTGAATATTCGGCGGCTTCGACATGCCATGCTCAATTCGAGGGGCTGATTTCTACAGTCTTCAAGCTGGATGTATGAAATAATTGGGCGCCTCCAAAATGCAATTTTTTTGCTTGACTAATCTTGCAGGACCGAGTATGGACTACTAGCTGGCTAAAGAGGAGGTTGGCCAAATTGTGACCTTTGTCAAATGTGTAAAAGGGAACCAGCAACGGTGGACACATTATCTTTTAGTGCCGGTAAACTTTGCATATCTGGAACGGTATCTTCCGTGGATCGGTGGTGACCCTTCTCTTACAACCACTTGGGACAATTTTGGTTCGGTAGATGAGTGGTGGTTCTCACTCTTCAACGCGCACAGATCTAGAAGAAGAGCAATGGCCACTCTCACCATGTTGGTATCTTGCGAAGTTTGGGGCAAATGCAACATCCGGATATTTAGAGATATTAGCTCCATGCCTACCTTCATCATCAAGAAGATCAAGAATGAGGCAACAAATTGGGAAATCGCCGGGGCTAAACATTTGAGCTATGCCATGCTATAAGAGTAGTTTTATTCCTAATTGTTTTCGTTGTTTGTTCATTTTGGGGTTCTTTGGCTGATGTTTGTGAACTCTCCTTAATTACACGGCCGTGCTCACTGTCCAACACATCAGAGAGTTCCACGAGCTTTGGGTCATGCTTCAAAGTGTGCACCTCGGTGAAGTGGAGCCGGATGGCATCATTTGGAACCTCACAGCCTCTGGTGAATATTCGGCGGCTTCAACATACCACACTCAATTCGAGGGGCTGATTTCTACGGTCTTCAAGACGGCTGTATGAAACAATTGGGAGCCTTCGAAATGCAATTTTTTTTTTGCCTGGCTAATCTTGCAGGACCGAGTGTGGACTGCTGACCGGCTAAAGTGGAGAGGTTGGCCAAATTGTGCTCTTCATCAAATGTGTAAAAGGGAACCAGAGATGGCGGACACATTATCTTTCAGTGTCAGTACACTAGCTTTGCGTATCTGGAACGGTATCTTCGCGTGGCTCGGTGTTGACCCTTTTCTTACAGTAACTTGGGCCAATTTTGCTTCGGTTGATGAGTGGTGGTTCTCACTCGTCAACTCACACAGATCTAGAAGAAGAGCAATGGCCACACTCACCATGTTGGTATCTTGGAAGTTTGGGGAAAATGCAACAGTCGGGTATCTAGAGATATTAGCTCCATGCCTACCTTCATCATCAAGAAGATCAAGAATGAGGCAATGAATTGGGAATTCGGCGGTGCTAAACATTTGAGCTACGCCATGCTATAAGAGTAGTTGTATTCCTTGCTTTCGTTTTTTCCTTTTGACCTTATTTTGCTGATGTTTGTGAACTCTTCTTAATTAATGAAGTGAGACAAAGCTTTTGCCTCTGTTTCGAAAATAAAGTTATTTGAGATTTTTCAAAATTTAGATGTATCTAGTTGCTATTTAGTGTCTACATACATTCAGATTTAGGTAAATCTTAGACAACTTCATTGAATGGACGAAGTATTTTTGCTTTAGCTACTTAAAAAAAGATGTGTAACTTTATTTTCTTTCTGGTCCTACCCCATACTTTTCAGACATGTTTCTGTGTGTTGTACCAATTGAGGCCTGATTATTGTGTCTGAAAAATTGGTACAACATGCTTGGAAAAGATTTAATTATATAATGATAACTGCAGTTATCATTGCATACAGTTATGTTGTACCAACTGAGGCCCCATACTTTTCAGACATGTTTCTGTGTGTTGTTCCAAAGCTCGTAGTAGTCAATACACACTATATTAAAATATAATATTGTATGCACTATATTTTGAAAGAGAGGGAGTATAGCGCATAAATTGGCGGAAAACTTTTTCAAACGGAGGCCGAGCTACACGCAGCACTTTAGTTTCAAACACACAGAATTTGCATTTTAAAATTTTAAAAAATTCTAGAGATATGCAATGATGTACACTACAATGGTGTAAAATCTCAATACAAACTACTTTGTATTTCAGGCTACACAAAAATAACAAATTCTAACAAATTTTATAGTGAATAGTACACATTTCAAGATTACTAATTTGTCAGATTTTGTCAATTTCGTGTAGCCTAGAATATTTGCATTGAGATTTTGCACCATTATAGCATACATCATTGGCTACCTCTAGAATTTTATTTTAGATTTTTTAAAACTTTAAAATATAAATTTTGTATCTTTGAAAATAAAAAGCTACATGTAGGCCGGGCTCCAAAATGCCCCTCTTGAATTGGCATGTTATCACTCATCAGACATTGGTTATCATCAAGCGGATACAGATTGACTCACAGCTAGCAATTATAACCACTACGTGCTACGATCCTGATAGATATAAGAGCATCTCCACCGGCGTGTCCATAACGGCTCCGATAGCATTTTCGGGGCCGCCAGCGAAAATGGGCTCACACCGGCGCGCCCCAAATAGCGATGGCGCTTTTTCGAGCCCAATAGAAGCGCCGATAACCCCGTGCCGGCCCTTGGCGAAGGGCGCGAATCGGGGGCGCCGGTGTCTCGCGAGGCGAATTTTTTTGGGCGTGGGAGCCACCTGTCAGCCACACATCCCTAAATTGTACATCTTTTCCACCAAAACCCCGTCCCCTGCGCCACTCATTTCTCCCGCCCGCCGCTCCATCTCCCACCCAGACTCCAACCTTAAAAACCCTCGTCGCCGCCATGCCACCGAAGAGAAAGTCTCCGGTGAAGGCAGCGAAGGCGCCGCCGAAGCAGCGCATGATAAGGGGTGTCCCGATCTTCTCAGTAAGCGACGGTGGTGATGAACACACGATGGTAGCAGCGGATGGAATCGATGATGATGAGGAGGATAACTTGTATGACGCCGACGAAGTCTCTCGATTGATTCCTGATGCCAATGCAACAGCTCTCAACCCTGCAAGATATTCGCAACTCCACACACTTGCGCACGTAGCCGCCGACCACGAAGCGGTAGATTGCAATCTTCTAATCCCCAATGGAACAGCAGATCACACAAACTTTCAGTAGCATAAAACTCCAGATCGCAACGAATTGGAGAGTTGGGGAACAATAGTTTTGCTTAGCAAACAACTATGAACTAGGGTTTATCTTAAACGTGGTCTAAAGCAGCTAGGGGGTCGTCCAAGGCACTTATATAGGCGTCCGGGACGAGTTCTGGTCGAAAAGATACAAAGAAAACCGACCCAGAATAGATCTGGTCGAGACAGACTCGGACTGGTCCGGTCTGGAATCCGGTCAACCGGGCCAGTGACCGGGCTGCCTAGCATATAATCCGGTCAACCGGGCCAGTGACCGGGCTGCCTGGCATAGAACCCGGTCAACCGGGCCAGTGACCGGGCGGCCTAGCATAGAACCCGGTCAACCGGGCGGCAAACCGGAAAGTTCGCAAAAATCCGGTTTTTGCCCGGTACGATAAATCCCATCCGGTTGGCGCCCGGTCAACCGGGCCAGGGACCGGGCGGGCCGGTCCAGAGGCCGGTCTAACCGGGTGCTGGACCGGCCCGCCCGGTCCCTGGCCCGGTTGACCGGGCGCCAACCGGATGGGATTTATCGTACCGGGCAAAAACCGGATTTTTGCGAACTTTCCGGTTTGCCGCCCGGTTGACCGGGTTCTATGCTAGGCCGCCTGGCCACCGCCCGGCTTGACCGGGTTCTATGCTGTGCAGCCCGGTCACCGGCCCGGTTGACCGGATTATATGCTAGGCAGCCCGGTCACCGGCCCGGTTGACCGGATTCTGCATCGGACCAACCGAGTCTGTCTCGACCAGATCTATTCTCGGGTCGGTTTTCTTTGTATCTTTTCGACTGAACTCGTCCCGACGCCTATAAGTGCCTTGGACGACCCCCTAGCTGCTTTAGACCACGTTTAAGATAAACCCTAGTTCATAGTTGATTGCTAAGCAAAACGATTGTTCCCCAACTCTCCAATTCGTTGCGATCTGGAGTTTTATGCTACTGAAAGTTTGTGTGATCTGCTGTTCCATTGGGGATTAGAAGATTGCAATCTACCGCTTCGTGGTCGGCGGCTACGTGCGCAAGTGTGTGGAGTTGCGAATATCTTGCAGGGTTGAGAGCTGTTGCATTGGCATCAGGAATCAATCGAGAGACTTCGTCGGCGTCATACAAGTTATCCTCCTCATCATCATCGATTCCATCCGCTGCTACCATCGTGTGTTCATCACCACCGTCGCTTACTGAGAAGATCGGGACACCCCTTATCATCTTGGTATCAGATTTCCAGTTTTCCTCGGTAAGCCATCCACAATCCACCCCATAGTTGAGTTGTGAGTGTTTCCTATCCAGAAAAAGCCATAAAAAGTTAGGGTTAGGGTTTGCCATAGCCTTAGATTGCACTAATTTCGAGTTTTAGTTGCTTTTCGTAGTTGTTTTTGCGTATCTTTATCTTTCTTATAGTAGAATTGTTAGGGTTTGTGTTTTCTCTATCATCTAGTTTATCATATCGTGTCAGTTTTGTTACTCCGAGTCCACATAGCGTACAGTGTGCTCGTTCCCAACCATAGACACAGCCTATCGATAAAGTGACTAGGAACTTCCCCAGAAGAGACTAGTTTTACCGCTCGACAGGCTGCTCGTTAGGGTTTTGGTGCTTTGCAATTTCTGTTGGCCGTGTTATCAAGGAGTTGTGTCAGAAAATCAAAAAAAAAGAGAAAATTGAAAAGAAGCAAAAAGAGCTACATAGCTGCGTGTGTTATACAAAAAGAAAAATCCACAAAAAAGAAAAGTGAAGTGCTAGTTGAATCAAGTGAAGGCCTAAGTTTACTTTACTGCACCCGTAGTTGAGCAATCTTGTGCCTGTCTCGTTGAGCTTTGCTAGCGTCTCTCGTGTGCATTGCAACCTTTCCCACATATAGTTGCATTGCCCCATTATATCGCCTTGTGTGAGTATCATTGGTTGTCTACGGTCAGCGCTAGAGCTTGTTATTGGTGCAAATAGGTAGCCTACCTACAGCCCCACATATATCCTGCTTTGTCGTGTGATTTGTTCTTATACCCTTGATATTCGCTTCGCTACATCCGTGCACTAGTCCGTCAATCCAAGTTGGTAAGCAATTCTATTCACTTTGGAGCGGTAAGATTTACCTTTCTTATCAGTTTTGAGTGAGTTGTGAGCGTACCACCAAAGATTTTGTTTAGTGCACTAACCTACTAATCATGTCTTCTTCTGAGTTTGACGTGATGCAGAAAAAGCCCGACGATACACCAGTTACTTGGCGTGAATATGAGGGTCTTCGTGATCATTTGCAACGTGAAATCCGAGTTGCTAGTGATGTGTTGGACAAGGAAATGCAAGGTGTTCACTTGAAGGTCGATGAGGCGACTACAGCGGTTCACGCCGTTCAAACATCCGTGACAACTATGCAAGCATCTATACAAGCGTTGACAAACGCCGTTGCTGAGATACGTACTATGGTACAACAACAACCACAACAACCACTTGATGAAGATGGCAGTGTCAATGGTGACAATGCAGATGCTGCTGCCGCTCAAGGCATGGGACGTGGTGTTGGTCGTGTTCTTCCACGTGGCGTCAATCGCGGTCTTGCTGAAATTGGAGCCCGCCGTGTTCCTCAACAACAAGACGATGGTTTGGGTAAGCCCAAGTTCTCAATTCCCAGATTTGAAGGAGGTACTGATGTTGAAGAATATCTTACATGGGAGCTGAAGATTGAGAGACTATGGCGTTTACATCCTGATTATACTGAAGATAGGAAGATCAAACTTGCTTCCTCTGAATTCGATGGCTACGCATTGCGTTGGTGGGATGCTCTTGTTCGGAATCGAGAAGAAGATGGTGAGCTGGCTATTATCACATGGCGAGCTATGAAGGCGGCAATGAGAGCTCGTTTTGTGCCTACCAATTACTTGCGTTCCGTCTTTGACAAGTTGACCCAATTGAAGCAAGGTGTGTTGACAGTTGATGCTTACTACATGGAGATGGAGATGCTTATGCAGCGTGCCCGTGTCCGTGAGTCTCTTGAGATGACACTACAGCGTTTTCTGAATGGTCTGCGGTTTAATATCAAGGGAATTGTGCGTCATCACAGTTACGCTACTATGAATGAGCTACTACATCATGCAAGAGAAGCTGAGTCACAGTTGGCTGAAGAACTGCAAATGAAGGGCCGTACTACAGGCGCTGGGCGCTACACACCCCGCGCGCCGCCCTCCATGGCGCCATCATCGCGCCCTGCGGATGTTCCTTCTTCGTCTAGCAAGCCGGTCTCCAATGTGTCTAACACAAAGAAGCCCATCCCTGCAGCAAGTGGAACTGGTTCTAGTATGTCTACAGCGCGCAACCGTGATATGGTTTGTCATACATGTGGTGGCAAGGGTCACTTCAAGAAGGATTGTCCTAATCGTAAAGTTATGATAATTAATGAGGACAATGAGTATGAAACTGGAGATGATGTTGATCCAAATGCTCCAGATGAGGATGATTATGATAGTGATGGTTATGATGCTTTTCCTTCTGAAGCTCAAACTATTGTTGCCTCAAGCCTCGCCAGTCTTCCACACCTCATCCTCCCTCTCGACTAGCTTGTCTTGAACTTGGCGCCCCTTTGGTCTTCGACGCCATCAACCTGATTGAAGACACAAGCATCCTCCCAAATGCAACTGAAGTGCACCATACATATCACCCAAAACAAACAGAACAAACAACTGTCCGCCATGGATCCAAATAAGCTGAACACACCCGAGTACGCACTCTCTTGGATCACCAATGTCTTCCTCCTTTGAAGAATTTTTTTCATACACTCCACGATGAACAAGCAACAGCAGCAACAACAGCAGCAGGAAACAGCCAAAAACAGACTCACGGCAGAAAATTCCTGTCGCGGCAGAGAAACTGGCATAAATCCTGCCGCGGCAGAGAAAACTGTCAAAAATCCTGCAAAACCGGCCCAGAGCCCAGTCTGACCGGCCTGGGAGCCGGCCCAGCCGGCCCGGGGCCCGGTTGACCGGCCTGGTGACCGGCCGCGGCGCCAGCCGGTTTGGCGGCCGGTTGGCCGGGCGTGGAACCGGCCTGCCCGGTTGTGGATCCGGTCGGCCGGGCGGCGCACCGGATCGGACGGATCTATCTTCTTCTTCGCGAATTTCCTGCCGCGGCACAGAATTTCGACGAAACTCTGCCATGGCGGACGGATCTGTTTTCTACCTCGCGAAATTGTCTGTCGCGGCAGAGATTTCTTGCGAACTCCTGTCGTGGCAGAACTCTAGTAGCGGTCCTCCTTCCTCTCCCTTGTAGCGAAATTTCCTGCCGCGGCACAGAGTTCCGACGAAACCCTGCCATGGCAGAACTTGAGCAGCGTTCCTCCTTCTTCTCCCTTGTAGCCACCACCTCCGCATGCACGAAGGCCGTGAGAACTTGACTCTGCTGCCCACTTCCTCCTCCTTGATCTTCACCAACACCATGGCGGCGACGTACCCAATGGTAGCCACAGCAATCGAGCAAGAACAATTGAGCAACGAACCAATCTGCACCGTGATCAACCTAGCAATCTGATACCAGATGATGAGGATTAGTTTCCCGATCTTTCACGATGCACCTTATTGATCCATAGGACCGATAGATCTTGAACTCCCTTGACAGATTCAAGGATACTCAAGCGCATATGATTACTCTTGACAACTCAAGAACTCACACATCTTTATTGGATAACTAGACGAACGTCCGAGACGCCGTCATAGGGCCAACCCCTTATCAGCGCACCATGATGCCGAAGGAGAAGCTGGCGACCATGTCGCAGGAGGAGCGGGAGGAGAAGAAACGCCAGAGCTGCGGCCAGGGCTCGCCGAGGATGAGGAAGTCGTCGAGATTGAGCCGCCCTTGACCCCGTTCATCTGATCATTTAGCTTGGAAGCCGAAGTTGTTTTTTGCAGCCGGAGACGGCGATTCGGTGGCTGTATGTTGGCCCAAACTTCATATTCGAAAACCTATTTGAATTTGGTGGCCGTGTGTTGGCTCAAACTTTAAATTCAAAAATTTATTCGAATTTCTATACTTTTGTTTGAGTTTTCAATTCAAATCATCTATCGGGGCTGTCGTATAGGACGCGCCGGTGTGGGAGCAGCTCCCCTAAATAGTGGATGATGTGCCGGCGCGCCCCATACGACAGTACCGGCGCTCCTGCCGGCGACTATATGGGACGCGCCGGTGAAGATGCTCTAAGTTCAGGCAAATGTAGTGCAATCTTAATGCTCAAGTTTTAGGAGTAGTACTCTTCGCAGCCTTTGGTCAATAAACAAATGCGATGCAACCACTAAAAGCACACACGTAACTTCCCTGTTGCATAGTGCAACCTATAGCTCTACACATATCACTGTCATGCTTATCAACACGTGTAAGCATATACCGATCGATCGTCGTCTATAAATACCCGGCGCAACAGAAACATGAGGGCATATCAACTTATCAAGCGATCGAATTAAAAGACCAGAAAAACAACTTACATCATTGGTTGATATGGAGAAGATGGCGGCAACGACGCCTGCTCGTTCCAACGCTGAAGGAACGCCAAAGGCTCCGCCGTCTAGCTTCCATCCTAGCCTCTGGGGTGATTTCTTCCTCACTTACCAGCCGCCCACTGCGCCGAAGGTAACAGACGGCACATTCTTACGCACACAAAATATGGCTCAAAATTTACAATTTACACTAACCATAAACATCAATCCTTGATTTGCAGCATGCATGCATGAGAGAAAAGTCTGACGTGTCAACAGAAGAGGTTAGGAAGATAGTAAAGAGCACAAATGAATTACCCAAAATGTTGGATCTCATAATCACGTTACAACGACTCGGGTTAGATATTTACTATGAGAATGAGATCAACGAGCTGCTGCACATTATTTACAACTCTGATATCAGAGGTGAAGATCTACATTTTGTTTCGCTTCGATTTTATCTTCTGCGGAAGAACGGTTATGATGTATCTGCTGGTATGGTTCTCTGTGCATTTTTCTTAGATATATATGGAACAGTTAAAACACCTTAACTTGTTACCATGGTTCGTAAGTTCTCTCTTAATTTTGCTTACCTACTGATGAATGTATCTTATTTTACTTGCCAACCAATATCAATATGTTGACCCAAATCAAAACATTTTGATGCCACATTCAAACTACAAGAGCAAATAATGTTTTATTATATTAGTTAACTTCAAGATTAGAAATAGCTGGTACAGATATCAGAGGCAACTTAGATATGTAGTTAAAACCGGAAAGCACAAGCTAAAGGTGAGAAGCCAACCTTAAAACGGAAATATAAATAAAATATCAATTGGATATAACTTAGTAGCACTGTATATCAGATAGCACACATAAATGTGCATAAATCGTACATGGTATGTACGTTAGTATAATCTGAGTAGTATGTAGTTCGATGGGAAACTGTAGTAAAAATTTGTTGTATATTCTTTTTAAAAACGCTTATATGTATTAACTTTTTGACCAACTCCATGCAGATGTATTCCTTGGTTTCAAAGATGATGAAGGTAATTTTGTGGTCAACAATACAAGAAGTATTTTGAGCCTCTATGATGCAGCATACCTTAGGACACATGGAGAAAAAGTGCTCGATGAAGCCATAAAATTCACTACAAGCCACCTTGAAGGTGTATTACATCAATTATCACCACCACCCAATGAAGTATATTTAGCCCTTGAAGCTCCTCTTTTCCGAAGAGCTCGCATTGTAGAAATGAGAAACTACATCCCTATATATGAGAATGATCCTACAAAAAATGAATCCATATTGGAGTTTGCAAAGTTGAATTTCAATCTTCTGCAACTTCTTTATTGTGAGGAGTTAAACAATATAACACTGTAAGTTTATGGAAATTCCACTTTGTTTTACTTCCAAAAAAGAATGCATTAACCTAGGGATCCTTTGATTTATTGGAATCACACAATTGCTAATTGGAATTTCTCTTGTGTGTGCCATTGCAGTTGGTGGAAGGAGCTCCATGACGAATCAAAGTTAGGCTTTTCTAGAGATAGAATAGTGGAGATGTATTTTTGGATGAACGGAGCATGTTATGAACCTCAATATTCTCATTCCCGGATAATACTTACAAAGATGACAGCATTTATGACCATACTGGATGATATCTTTGACACATATGGCACCACCGAAGAGAGCATGCAACTTGCTGAAGCAATTAACAGGTCAAACCTCTTAAATTAGCTTCACATATTCTCTTAAACTAGTTTCAGATATTATTTTACTTTATTTTAGGTTATCATCTGTTTTCAATTCTTGTTCATATCTGGCATCAACTGTGCATGTTAACATGTGGGCACATAACAATTAAATGGCCTATTTAATAGAAGATGGATATTGGTGGACCAATATGTAAACTACATATATAATCTGCTCCCTCCATCCTGGTTTATAGGTTCTGCATGTATCCCTATGTCATAATATAAGGTATATATTATAAAATATATATCAAGAGAAAAATCAGGTGTTCTACTTTTAATAATATACGTTTTGTGGTGTATAATTTGTATTAAATTGTTCAAATTAACGATCTAGTGATGCGCAATGGCAAACAAAGGCAATACTCATTTCAAACTTTTCATAAACTCAAATCATCTACATCATTTTTTAGCTTTAAAAATAATCAAAACATGCATGTATGTCTGTACAATTAATTAGACATAACTAAGTATAGACTAGTCGTAATTACTATGGATATTTACCAAAACAAAGTGATCGGCAATGCCAAACAAAGTATAACTGAGTCCATGCACGTGTTCATATAATATATACGGTACAATGCAGGTGGGATGAAAGCGCAACAGAACTACTTCCGTCATACATCAAGAGTTTCTACTTATATTTATTGAAGACATTTCGTTCATTTGAGGATGAACTAGGACCTGGGAAGAGACACCATGTACTTTATCTGAAAGAAGCGGCAAGTATTCTGTCAAAGATGTAGAATTAGTAAATTTTATAACTGTATTCTCACACTTTTTCAATTATTTTGCTGTAAAATATTATATAACAGCGCCTGCGTATATAGATAAGATTGTCCTAAAATGCGAGTTTCAATTCAGATTTGCTCATACTCAACTCGATCAACCATGCAGTTGACGCGATTAGTTCAGGCTTACACGAAGGAGTTAAAATGGCGTGATGAAAATTATGTGCCAAAAACACTGGATGAACATCTTGAGGTCTCAGCGAGAAGCAGTGGAGGATTTACATTAACTTCTGCTTCATTATTTGCTGGAGTAGGTGACATAGTTTCGAATGACACTTTCGAGTGGGTTTTGAGTTATCCACAACTTTTTAAGTCATTTGATATGTTTGTACGGTTCTCCAATGATATTGTATCAAGCCAGGTGCGTCTCTATCTTTGCACATTTTGATGTAACTATGCATTTCCATTCTAGTAACATTTAAAATATCTGTAGAAAAAACTAACATTTAAGATTTTCAGCGTGAGCAAACTGGAGACCACTACGTTTCTACGATCCAGTGCTACATGGAGGAGCACGGCGCAACTATCCACGACGCGCGCGAGAAGATCAAAGAGCTCGTCGAGAACTCGTGGAAGGACATGGTGCGATACTGCGTCGAGCCAACAAAGCAGCAGCCGCTGGTCGTGCCGCGAACGGTAGTCAACTTCGCGAGGACGGTGAACAACATGTACAAGCATGGCGACGCCTTCACTTCCTCGCACGACATCAAGGGAATGATCACGTTGCTTTACGTGGAACCAGTTTGTTAATGGCAACATGAAGCGAAAGTTCATTGAGAAGATCAGGCACGATTAGTTCTTTCTACACCAGACACGATTACTTATTTGTTACATTACATGGATGTATGTTGTGCTTTATAAAATAAAACCCTTGATTGAGCCGTTTGTATCGTCCGATGGAGAGGAAAGGATGATCAAAAAGAAGAAGGGTTTTTCAGTACTCTCGAAGTGATGTGGGCCAGCTATTTTTCTGAATATAGTTGTTCATATGTAGTATGGTGCCTAAAATTAAGCATCACCACAGGCATCCCATTAATGTGTCCGGCCGCTATGTGGCGATCGGACACATGTCTCCACCTATGTGGCTAGCTGCGCTAGCGGAGCCGGCCCTATTTACACTGGGCGCTACTTTCACGTTAATATGTCTATATTTCTATTTAAGTAATACAATTATATTGTGTAGTAATTTTAACACATAAATTAATTCAACAATAATTTAAAGGGATTTTTATTTTTCTGCCCTCAGGTTCTTAGTTCTACTCAATTTTCCCCAACTTCTTAGTTTTTTCTCAGTTTTCTCCAAGCCCTTGTCTGAAACCCGTAGAAGGAGCTCGGACGGTAGGATTCCCGTTTAGTTGACCGTTTCGTGCTGACGTGTGGGGCCGCGTCGTGTGAGGCCGCGTCGCGTGGGGCTGGTGGAAAGGGACCGCGTGGGACAGGACGAGACCGCGTTTGGTTATACGTGAGTAGGAGCTGGGTTCTGTCTCTCTCGGCCCAAATTGGTATTTTTAAGAGCACCTTTTCCCCCTCTCTCTCTGTCTTTTTTCACCACATTAGTATCAAATCTAGAGAAGCTTGCATTTCTGTCTTTCTTCAATTATTTGTGCCTTTTGGCCCTCCTTGTTTGCCCAATATGGCAGCAAATCTAGTACTCTCTCTGGTCCATATGTATGTAGTTAAATCTAGAAGCAAATCTCCAAGGTAATGTACGATAAATTCACACAGTCATAGTAAATCGAGAAAACAAAGTAGGGCCAACAAAATATAGTAGAATAGGGATAGATAATAGGGATCCCTCCCTAGATAATAAGCGGCATACATCAGCCAACATAGTAACAGGTTCGAGGTTCTTCACAGCACCATCATACTAACAACATAACAATAAGGGATCTCTAGCTAACAACAAAATAGAAGCTGCTTTGCAGCAGTAGCACACGTCCAGGACTCCGCATACCCCATCTGGCTCTGCCTCCACTTGTTGCTCCCCTTGGGCACCTTGGGCTTGATCGGAGGCATGCGCCCGGCGGAGATCTCCACCCGCTGGAAGTTGCGGAGGTGAATGCCGAGCGCCTTGTGCTTGGCGCGGAAGGAGTAGACGTTCACTGTCGCGCCGACCTTGGGGAAGGTCTTTCCGATGTCCTCGGCATGCGTGAGGAGGCAGTTGAAGTCGGTGCCGCCGAGTCTCCTAGTGCACAAGGGGCACATGTAGACACCCTTGGCGAAGTAGGAGATGTACTGGCCGACCTACAGCCTCCGCAGCACCTGCCGAGTCTTGGTGTGCTGGTCCTCATCGTCGGTGTCGACGTCGCTGCCAGACACCTGATCCATATCAAACGGAAATTACGAGTGAATGAGTTGCAACGATGACTAACGTGCATGATAACAAAGTTAGGAAAAATAGAGGCAACATCAGTTAGAGTGGACACGATTATATATCTACAGGGACGGTGTTAGCGAACCAAAGCTCATGCACAACAGATTTGTACACAGCAATAGTTCGCTGAACCCTCCCTGTAAAAAATTGTGCCCAACGATTCATCATAGGCAAAGAAACAGATTCCAAATCTGGATTTGAACGCATTCCAGATTATTTGCAAAATTAAACGGTTGATATCTTTTGATTCGTGCATAAAATTACTGATTGAGATCCCATGGTTACTTGCATAAATGAACTGATTGAGATCCCATTATTACTTGCATAAATTAACCGAACGGCCGAACCCCAAATCTTAGACGAAATCAATAAGGGATCAAAATAAAATAGAATAAAATTGGCGCAAATATTAACCCAATACTCATCCATCTACAGATCGGCACTAATAGTTACTAGGAAACCAGAAAAATAGGGTTGAAAAAGGAATGGGGAACTAAAAAGGGAGCAAACCGTAGTTACCTCGTTCCATGGGTCATCCATGCAGGTGTCGTAGGGGTTCGGGGGCGAGATGTACGGCACCTCCTCATAGGGGTCCCATCCCGGCGAGATCTGACCGCCACCGGCGGCAGCCTCCGATGCATCGACGGCGGCGGCAGTGACAGCCGTTGAGGGGACAGCGTCGAAGAGGGAGGCGTCGCGCTTGGAGCCGATGGTGTCGTGGACGATGGGATTCGCATTCTCCTTGACCATCTCGCTGGCAGAGGAGAGGGAGAGGGTTTTTTTTGCTTTGGAGAAGATGATGGGACGTGAGAGGCGGCGTTGCGTGAGCGAGTGAGAGTGACAGAGATAGTGCGAGGAGGCGTCTATAAAGGCGAGGGGTGGTTAATGCGACCCGCATTCTACGCGTCCACTATTGCACGTCTGCATGTCTTGGACTTCTGCAACGCGACACGCGTCCACGATTGCACGTCTTCGACTTCTGCACCGCGACCCGCGTCTACGCGTCAACAATTGCACGTCTTCCACTTCTGCACCGCAACACGCATACTCGAGTCTAACCCTGGAAATTTTGATATACTCATGTATACCCTCGAGTCTTATACTAGCATTTTTTGTGTGTTCAGTTTTCCCCTTGAGTGCTAATGCTGGCTAGTGCAATATACTCAGTTTTACCCTCAAGTGGCTGGTCAACAGAGAGTCAACAAATGGGATTAACTAGTTAAATGAGTCATTTAATATGCAAAAAATTCCGAAAAAGAGTGGCACTTACTCATGGAGTCTTCTTACGCGACCTGCCACGTTGGGAACCATAACAATCATAGATAAATCAAGTTTTACCACAAATTGTCACTTCTCAAATCACCTAGTAGCTATGAAGATGCATGGATTTCCACAATAAGCCCTTCCTAAAACAGCTTTCCCCAAAACATACTTTGTCTAAATGAGGACACAATTCTCACACTCATGTATATTTGTATTGCAAATAATTTGAGGTAGGCCAAGATGGGTTTTCATTGTATAAAACACGCATTTTCCATTTTTTTAATCTCATATTTGAATCCCTTAGTCTGTTTACTACTCAGGTGCCCTTGGTTTCTTGATACTACTCAGTTTTGCCCTCTCCCTTCACAAATTCTCACAGACGTGCAACATTGCCCTGATTGGTCTAGTCCATGTCACGCGGATCGTGCCCGCCGACCGTTGATCGTATGATCTAACGGGCAGGATAACCCCTCTCTCTCTCTGATCGGGGCCACCACCCTCTCTCTCTCTATCGGCGGTTAGCTTCCACCCTCTAAGTATGCTAAATGGCGGTTTTCTGTATTATTTTTCACGCGCTAAAAATTATAAACTCTTTTAGGCATTACTTTTCACGCAAAAAATGATAAACCATCACCGATTTGTTGTAGCCATTACTTTTCACGCAAAAAATGATAAACCATCACCGATTTGTTGTAGCCATTAATTTTCACGCAAAAAATATAAACCATCACCGATTTGTTGTAGCCATTACTTTTCGCGCAAAAAATGATAAACCATCACCGATTTCTTGTAGCCATTACTATTCATGCTAAATAAACAATCTATCTATCTCTGCATTTGAAGTTTGGGAGGGTTCACCATCTACTTATGTTAACTTTCGAGGTTTTGACCTGAAAATCAAATGGGTATTACAAAGGGAAATAAAAGTTCAAAAAAATGTAAAAACGAAACAATCTACCTATCTTTGTATAGAAGATCGTCTGTATGATTTTTAAGGTCATTTAGAGAAGGTAGAAAAAATCCCTTTAGAGAAGGTCGAATAAACCTAACTTGTTACAAAAGCTGGTTTCAGTGAGACCTAACCAAGTTTGGCATACATGATGCCATACCTATAATAACAAGGAATATCTAAAAGTGAAAGTTTCACAAAATTTGAAATTTAGGGTGAAAATGATGCCATACATGATGCTATTTTTCGAGGTTTTGACCTGAAAATCAATTGGGTATTATAAAGGGAAATAAAAAGTTCGAAAAATGTAAAAACGAAACAATCTATCTATCTATGTATATAAGATCATCTGTATGAAATTTGAGGTCATTTAGAGAAGGTAGAAAAAAATTACCTTGTTAGAAAAGCTGGTTTCAGTGAGACTAAACGCCATGCGCTTAAGCGAAGTGATTTTTTTCGAACATCTCCAAATGACCCCCAATTTGCCATACATGATGCCATACATGTAACAACAAGGAATATCTAAAAAGTGTCAAAAAAGTTTGCCGAACCGTATAGCTCTATCAAAAAGAACCTCACCATGGCGGTAGTATAATTTTTAATTACAAACTTTCATTACCTAACCTTCAACATGAAACTTGTTTCAAATTCATTTTGGCGTACAAGAAACAAATCCCACCTTGATTCGAGCACCAGAGCCTCCAAACAATGCCGATGCCGATATCGGCATGGTTAGAACGGCTATGCTCGCCGCCACTGCTAGGTCACCGTCGGGATGCACCCTCAATCCCGTCCCCTCGTTCGATCATTGAGACACCAGAGATACCGCCGAGGCCAATGTCGAACGTACATGCTGATGCCAATGCCAAACGTGCATGCACGCCGCTATGGGCACAACCATGCCGCCTTGCTATGCTGGACGCCACAGACCACCGCAAGGTCTTTCCCTTCGCCACCACACTCTCCTAGCGCCCATCTATACACGCCAGAAAGGAGAGACACTAGTTTTCTCTACATTGCTCGCGTTCGTGTCCGACACGGTCAGTCAAAGTTTTGAGGTAGTCGTCGATGTCCTCGACCATTTCTTCTCTTCTTTGCATGGTTAAACGTGTCTAGTTCATATCTATCTAATGCGTCTGGTCTCGCCTCATGTAGTTCTCTGTGGACAACTTTAAGTATGACATTGGACGCTCAACCATGACCTTTATACAACTATTGCCAAGCGAAATTAGAATATTATGTGCTCTCTGGTTCATTAAGATATAATTTTATTTATGATAAATATAGCAGCAAGCATGATTTCTTTGTACCGGTAATATCATCCCATAGAAAAGAATGGGAAGAAATGTTTGTGTTGAAGTTTTTTCACAGGGAATGGAGGAATATCACACTGAGGTTAATTCAAGTATAGTGAATATCAGAAGATTGGGGATGCCCATGGCACCCGACTGGACTCATTCTAAAACTCCTAGTTTAAGCACCTGTAAACTCTGTTTTTTGAGCAACATAGAATTTTCGCAACAACTTGAAGCTTCCTTGCTTTATTTGTGTCTAGTTTTGTTTTTAAAATGAAAGGGCCATCATATTGAATGTTCATAATGCATATGAATGAGCTACTGGACCAAACTCTCTTATCTCTGAATGATCAAAGAAAATAAAGTTGCATGATTCTAAAAGAAAAGGAGGAATGCCAATTAAAAGCTGAATTTTATTTTGTGTATGGTATTTCTAGTTTCACGTGCTCTATTGAGTTATAATTTTCTATGTGCCTTATTCAGTGCTACTTCTCAGTAGTATACATATATGTTTAATTTTAAAATCATTGTTTGATGATGAATGGATAGCTATATGGATACTATTACATGCTTTTAGACCTCTTGCTAGCCAAAAGAATTGAATTCTTAGACAAGCATAGACTTGTTTCCAAGCTCAACCCAATGTCTATCATACCTACTTATATAGCACTTGCTATTCCAAGTATAATATGTGTGTTATGCCTCCAACCTTTTCAAAATATCATTTTTGTGTAATTTAAAGTTCATAAGAAAGTAAGGTTTGGAAGGAAAATACCGTTATGCATGTTGTGGGTTTCACTATTAATGAGTAATGAGCTAGACCATAACCGCGCTTACTGGGAAGTTTTTCAACATTGCACCATTGGGTATTGCGCCCTGCATTTATCATCATTTCTTTTGTGTTGTTGATGGTTATCTCTTGCCAAATAAGTGGAGGTTGTCAAGAGTGAGCCTGGCCCAAAACTAATGATGTCGCAGCACCATGTACTCATATGGACGAAATTATGAAGTGGGAAACTCTATATTTCATCTCCAATTATGGTGGCTTCAAAGTTCTAAAATCTCCACTCGGGGTGTCCTCTTCAATCCTCACATGTTTGCTGCCATCTCCTCTATGCGTGATCATGCTCCAATGCTTATCCTCCTCATCCATGCTAGGTCCATCATTCCTAAGAGTTACAAACACATCTTATTTAGGCAGCATCATATTCTCATGTATGTGAGGAATAGTTCCAAGAAACGAAAGTACCTGATAGTTAAGTTGTTTGGCACAAGCTCGAGTGATTGGTCCTTGTATTTCTGTTGTTGTAGGTACATCGGTTGTATCAATGGATGGGATGTCCTCATCATGCTCCCCTTCTTGAATTGAAGTCGTCCTCGACGAAAGCTCATCTTCTTCACCAAAGTAAGACTTCAAATCTGCAATGTTAAGTGTAGGACTAACCGGACCCAATTCTGCAGGAAGCTCAAGTTTATATGCATTATCATTTATTTTCTCTAACACCTTAAAAGGACCAGCGGCACATGGCATGAGCTTAGACTTGCGCAATGCAGGAAAACGATCTTTGCGCAAATGCAACCAAACAAGATCACTAACATCAAACACAACATGATTTATTCCTCTATCCCCAGCAATTTTATACTTAGCATTCATGTGTTCTATGTTGTCTTTAGTAGTCTCATGCAATTTTAATATCAATTCAGCACGTTGTGTAGCATCCAAATCATTTTGCACCGAAGATGGTAAAGGCAATAAATTAATAGGTGCACGTGGAACAAAACCATACACAATCTCAAAAGGGCACATCTTAGTGGTAGAATGCAGCGAACGATTGTAAGCAAATTCAATATGAGGTAAACATTCTTCCCATAATTTTAAGTTCTTCTTCAAAACAGCCCGCAATATAGTAGACAAAGTCCTATTTACTACTTCAGTTTGTCCATCAGTTTGGGGATGACATGTACTACTAAACAACAATTTAGTCCCCAACTTAGCCCATAAACATCTCCAAAAATGGCTAAGAAACTAAGGGCCATTTTTCGTCGCCTATGGGACTAACCCGACGATATGGGTTCTGTTGTCGAAACTGCGTCACACAAAGTCCTACGACGTTTTTTTCGGTCCGTCGCGCTTGGGCGCCCTTCCGCCACTGAAAATCGGACCGTTGCAGAAGTGTTTCCGGGAGCCCGTTGACTGCTGATGTCATGCAAACTGACACGTGGCAGACGCCGTTAACTGGCAGTTAACGGCGTTAACCGGCTGAAACCCCGTGGTAGATGGTAGGCCCACACGAGGCCTGCCACGTCTTAAGCGGGTCGGCCCATTAAGTTTGCGGGCCGGGCCAGCTGACTTAGTTTGACCGGTCAACTATACAGCTGGGCTGGTCCATTAATTACGTGGGTCGGGCCTAACCTCTAAGGCTGACTGGTCAAAACTTAAATGGGCCGGCCCACTAAGCATGTGGGCCGGGCCCGAATGCACTCGTTTGACCGGTCAACAGGCAAAAGGGCCGGCCCACAAGACATGTGGGGCCCACTTTCCTATTATCGGGCCGGCCCATTTAACAAGTGGGGTCCACCTTAAAGCAAGTGGGCCGGCCCAATTAGCATGTGGGTCCCACTTTCCTGCTATCGGGCCGGCCCATTTAGTACGTGGGGTCCACAATAGATCAAATGGGCTAGCCCAACAAGCCAGTGGGCCGGGCCAAAAAACACAGGTGGGTCCCACTTTCCTGTTAAAGGGCCGGCCCATTTAGTATGTGGGGTCCACCATATAGCAAGTGGGCCGGCCCAATAAGCAGGTGGGGCCCACTTTCGTGTGACCGGGCCGGCTCATTTAGTATGTGGGGTCCACCATATAGCAAGTGGGCTGGCCCAACAAGATAGTGGGCCGGCCCAATAAGCAGGTGGGGCCCACTTTCGTGTAAACGGGCCGGCCTAGTTAGTAAGTGGGGTCCACCATAAAGCAAGTGGGCTGGCCCAACAGGTTGGCGGGCCGGCCCAATAATAAAAGTGGGGCCCACTATCGTGTTAACGGGCCGGCCCAAGTAGCCTGTGGGACCCATCGGGTTGGCCCCATAAGTAGGTGGGTCCCACTTTCCTGTTACCGGGCCGGCCCAGCTAGTGAGTGGGGTCCACGTAAAGCAATTGGGCTGGCCCAATAAGTAAGTGGGCCGGCCCAAAATGAAAGTGGGTCCCACACTACTGTAAGTGGGCCGACCCAATCTGTTGTAGGGCCCTGGTTGTTTGACTAGTCAACTTGCATTAAATTTCATGAGCCTAAAATCTGATATCAATGATACACACAATTACATACACAAATAAAATAACTAGGAAAATTACAAGGCAATTAATGTGCCCAAATAAAAAAATTACATATAATCATTGAGGACTTCTATTAGCATCGTCAATAAAACGTTGACATTTGGCAATCGCCTTGATTGAATCTTGTGTACTCTTTGTCAACATATCAACTACATATCTTAAAGCAGCAATACCATGTCTTTTATAAAGTACAGCCTTGAGATATTTACTGTTTGATGAAAGGAATGGTCTAGGTTGACGGCTATGAGAAGATGCATCAGAACTTTTTGTGGGCCTCTCTTCTGATGAAGATTCTTCATCACAACTGCATTCTGATAATAATGCAAAAAGAGTTAAACGATGAACTATGCAAACATGTATTAAGCATTGTCGATATGAGATAGTCACAAGTACTAAGCACAGACTTATATTATATCGTTGCATAGGCTCACCCCGGAACCTTTTTTGCCCTCTATCTTCTACTAAGGACTTCTTCATTACAACTGCATTCTAGTAATATTGCAAACATAGTTACAACAGTGAACTATTCAAACATTTATTATGCAATGTAGATATAAGATAATAACAAGTTGCATAAATAAGACAATGTATGGAACTTGTACTAAGCACAGACTTACATCATAATGTTGCACAGGGTCGCTACAGATCCTTTTTTGGCGACTATCTTCTAATGATGACTGCTTCATTAAAACTGCATTCTGGTAATATTGCAAACATAGTTACAACAATTAACTATTCAAACATGTATTACGCAATGTAGAGATCAGATAACAGCATGTAGTAGAAATAAGCACAAGATAAGATAAGATGCATGTACTAAGGACATACTGGCTCGCTGCAGGTCCTTCTCTTACGTGCACTAGTTGTGGTCGACATGCGTGTCATTTTAGGTTCAGCCATCAAGTGAAATGCTAATCCTCCTGCTCCACTGTCTTTAATCTGTGTTTAGATATCACATTTAAGACCAAGTCAGCTGGTTTTAAATAACAAAAAACTTGAGCTGCCAAATGAATAAGCCAATATTTACCAGATATCAGATTAAAACCAACTAGATGTTACTTTGCATGAGATACAAATTTCAGACATTCAGATTTAGAGTAGGGTAATGCCAAGGTTTTCCACATAAAGTAAACTGGCATTAAGAATGACCAAATGTCAGGTTCAAATCACCTTCGCAGTTGCTCCAAGACAAGCATATCAAATAGGTAGAAACATAGTAAAGCATGAATGGCATTGCTATGGCAGGGTTCCAAGTGTTAATCTCTTGCATAAGGAACAATGCATATAGGTTATAGATAATAACGGAAGTAAACTGCCAAAATTACCAACCAAGAACTCAGATTCCAACCTTCCCTAGCGTTCCCGCTGTTAATGTTGGATGTTCTAATGAGTGGTTCGCATGATCAATCCCTAGGAAAAATAACATTGACAAGTTAGTCTACGATAATAAGACTAGACATGCACGCAGCAATAACTATACAAGATGTGCGACAGGAGCATTCATGGAAAAAAAATAGCTATAAGCTAAAGACGAGGTATAAGAGTAAGCAGATTGGAAATGCACATAGCATGATTATAAAAGCAGTGTGAGAATAGCAGGCACGAGTAAACAGCTAGCGGCTAGCGGTGAGCTAATGACGTGGTATAAGAACAACCAGATTGAAAATGCCCATAGCATGACTATAAAAGCAGTGCGACAATAGCATGCAGTACAAAAACAGTTGGCAGCAAATGAATGGGTATAAAGCTATAAATATGTGGATGCACACAGGTGTCAGTAGAATGAACGGTAGCGACCGGATAATGCTTTTGTACTATACAATATTTAAATGAACTTCATGCGAAGCAACACATCAAGAAAGTTAATGGCATATGAGATCTGCAAATAACTACACAAAACATGGCTAAAGAAACACCGCGATCTAACGGGCTAGCGTACTAACCAAGCTGCGGCGGGGTGGACGGGGGCGGCAACTTGCATTCCAGCGGCGGCGAACGCGGGAGACGATGAATCGACCATGTTTCAGTAGAAGCGGGCGTTAGTGAAGCAGATCTGGTTGGCTGGCAAGGGATTCCGTGAAGTTGATACAGCCGGGTAGTCGGTGGAATAGATCGGCTTCTGTGGAGGGGGGGCGCGGTGAAGTAGACCCGGTTCCGTTGGAGAGGATCCGATGCATCGACAGGAAAGGCGTTGATTGCTACGTTGTGGATGAGGTCGGCGGTGAAGCAGATCCGTCGGTGGCGAGGTCGGCGGTGAAGCAGATCCGTCGGTGGCGAGGTCGGCGGTGAAGCAGATCCGTCGGTGGCGAGGGCGGCGGGGGAGCGGATCAGGTGGGTGGACAGCCAACACGATCAAGGCTACGCTGTGGAGGAGTATGCCGGCGGCGAAGCAGATCTAGTACTGTAGAGATTCAGAGCTTTGGCGTGCGAGAGTATTTTTGAGCTAATGGGGCGAATGGTTGGTGGGTGGGTGTGGGCCTGTGGGGAGGGTTCGGGATCTAGGCAAGATATTTCATTGTTACCGAATGAGCCCTCCATGGTCGGTGGGTTGTAGCTTCCGGACCAGGGTTAAAAGGGTAAAACTGGTAACGGGATTTTCGAATGGATGCGGCGGGATGATTTGGCGCGCGGCCGAAATTTTCAGTTTCAAGCTACGAGCAGAACGTCAAAAAAAATGTTCTTCCCCGGGAGCTCTCATTTCTTCCTCTTCTCTTTCTCTCTCGAGTATCTCCCACTCCCCCGGCTCCTCTCCCCCTTCTCTCCGGCGGCCTCGCCGGCCGGAGACGAGGCTGACTTCTCTCTGTATATCGTACATCCTCCGAACTAAATTAATTGATTCAACTTTCCTTAGACGTGTATGTATCTAGAGTAAAAACATGTGTGGATACATCCATATTTAGATAAGCAAAGTTGAGTCAGCTAATTTGGATCCGAGGGATTAGTGTTGTTGTACGCTTAGATCCAGTGTTTCCCATGAGCAGAATGGCGCAATGCAGTTTGGGATCTCGTCATCGGCTTCAGATCTGGCCTATGGTGAATCTGGCGGATCAGATCTGGTGGATCTTGTCGGCCAAACCCCGACCTGGTGCCATCAAGGTGATGGCGCTAACGGTGAGGCTTGCTTTGGTCAGTGCTTCAGATCTGGCCAATGGGGAAGTCAAGCTGCTAACGTTCACAAGCTCGGGGCATACGACGGCGTCATCCGTCTTGCCCGTGAACATCTTGGCCTTTCAGCGGCCCTTCTTAGATCCAATATGACGTTGTTGAGGCCCTTCTTCTCCTTCGTCCTGGCGACTACCGGCGACACCGTCCCAAGTGGTGCGTCCTCGGCGACGGAGTTGCTGGAAAGGATGCGGAGAAGAGATCTGATGTGCGGTCGAGAAGGACTCGATTGATTTTCTTCTATATGTTTTGGGGTCCTTTTTGTAAAGTTGCAGGTCCTATTAGTTATTGTCTAGTTCTTTTGGACCTCTATGTAATTTTTTGGACTAGTTTCCATTTGCACCGATAAACTTGAATTTTGACAAGTTCACGGGAAAAAAATTCCTTTGCACATATGGCCTATCATGTATGAACATTCTTGAGATTTAAACGATATGTAATGGCCAGCACTTGCGCAAGGGGCTCGTCTAGTGCGCACTAGTTTCCATTAGCACCGATAAATTTGAATCTTGACAAGTTCTTGGAAGAAAAAATTGATTCACATATAGCCTATCATGTATGAACATTATTGGGATTCAAACTATACATAGATGGCCAACACGTGTGCAAGGGGGTCCTCTAATGTGCACTAGTTTCCATTAGCATTGATAAATTTGAATCTTTACAAGTTCTCGGAAAAAAATTGCACATATGCCCTATCATGTATGAACATTATTGGGATTCATATTATATATAGATGGCCAACACTTGTGCAAGGGGGTCCTCTAATGTGCACTAGTTTCCATTAGCACCGATAAATTTGAATCTTGACAAGTTCTCGGGAAAAATTGCTTTACACATATGCCCTATCATGTATGAACATTATTGGGATTCAAACTATATATAGATGGCCAATACTTGCGCAACGGGGTCCTCTAGTGTGCAATAGTTTCCATTAGCACTGATAAGCTTGAATTTTGACAATATATTCAAGAGACTTGTTTCGCGATTGTTGGCCTATATCATGCATATATGAACATTTTTGGGATTCAAACTTTATATATGGCCAACACTTGCGAAAAGGGGGTGTCCTCTAATTAATGTGCACTAGCTAGATTCCATTAGCACCGATAAACTTGAAATTTGATAAGTTCTCGAAAAAACTAGCTTCACGATATAATATGGCATACCACATGTGTATAAACATTCTTGTGATTCAATCTATAGATGGTGGCAAACACACTTGCGCAAGGGTCGGGGTCCTCTAATGTGTGCAATATATAGTAGTTTCGATTAGCATCGATAAAGTTGTATTTAATTTTGAAAGTTCTCAAAAAAACTTGCATATGGCCGATCATGTATGAACATTCATGGGATTCAAATTAAATGGCCAACAATTGCGCATCAAGGGGGTCATCTATAAATATGTGCACTAGTGTACATTTAGCATTGGTAAACTTGAATATATATATATATATATATTTCGAAGAGTTCTCAAAAAAACTTGCTTCCCGATATATGGCCTATAGCAATATATATACCATGCATGCATATATTTCTATATAAATTTGAACATATTAATTCTTGGGGATTTCAATCTCTCTCTCTGTCGTATCGTTGGTGGCCAGAACAACACACATATGCATGCACTTTATGCGCAAAGGCGCGGGTGCCTCTAATAATTCATGTGTGTGCGCATACTTGAACATATTCTTGGGGATTTCAATCTCTCTCTCTCGATCTATATATCGTTGGTGGCCAAAAAACACACATATATACGCATGCACTTTACGCGCAAAGGCGCGGGTGCCTCTAATAATGTGTGTCCGCACTCGATCGATGATCCCTAAACCTTAAACCATAAAACCCTAAAACCCTAATCCCTAATCCCTAAACACCGTAAACACCATAAACACCCTTAACACTAAACCCTAAACCCTAAACACTAAACCCTAAACACTAAACCCTAAACCCTAAACACTAAACCCTAAACCCTAAACACTAAACCCTAAACCCTAGACCCTAAACCCTAATTAACCCTAACCCTAACCCTAATTAAACCCTACATATATAGGCCAACGACACTTAATTGCGCATGAAGCAGGCGACCAACTAATTAGCGCTGATAAATTAATTAACTTGAATTTTGACAAGTTCTCTCGAATGAAAAAACATTTGATTAAGTTGTCTCATAATATATATATAATTAGTGTGCATGCGCGCATGGCATACCTTGCATATCATTCGTGCATATATTTCAATATATATTTGAACATATTCTTGGGGATATATATATATTTCAATCTCTCTCTCTCGATCTATATATCGTTGGTGGCCAAAAAGACACTTATATACGCATGCACTTTATGCGTAAAGGCGCGGGTGCCTCTAATAATGTGTGTGTGCACTCGATCGATGATCCCTAAACCTTAAACACTAAAACCCTAATCCCTAATCCCTAATTAAACCCTAAACGTACACCCTAAACACCCTAAACACTAAACCCTAAGCCCTAGACCCTAACCCCTAAACACTAAACCCTAAACCCTAACCCTAGACCCTAAACCCTAAACACTAAACCCTAAACCCTAACCCTAACCCTAAACCCTAGACCCTAAACCCTGATTAACCCTAACCCTAACCCCTAGGTAGCTAACCCTAAAACCTAATTAAACCCTACAAATATAGGCCAACGACACTTAATTGCGCATCAAGCAGGAGACCAACTAATTAGCGCTGATAAATTAATTAACTTGAATTTTGACAAGTTCTCTCAAATGAAAACACATTTGATTAAGTTGCCTCATAATATATATATAATTAGTGTGCATGCGTGCATGGCATACCATGCATATCATTCATGCATATATTTCAATATATATTTGAACATATTCTTGGGGATATATATATTTCAATCTCTCTCTCTCTCGATCTATATATCGTTGGTGGCCAAAAAACACACTTATATACGCATGCACTTTATGCGCAAAGGCGCGAGTGCCTCTAATAATGTGTGTGTGCACTCGATTGATGATCCCTAAACCCTAAACCCTAAAACCCTAATCCCTAATCCCTAATTAAACCCTAAACATACACCCTAAACACCCTAAACACTAAACCCTAAACCCTAGACCCTAAACCCTAAACACTAAACCCTAAACCCTAAACCCTAAACCCTAAACCCTAAACACTAAACCCTAAACCCTAAACCCTAAACACTAAACACTAAACCCTAAACCCTAACCCTAACCCCTAGCTAACCCTAAACCCTAAACCCTAATTAAACCCTACATATATAGGCCAACCACATTTAATTGCGCGGGTGTCTCTAATAATGTGTGTGCGCACTCGATCGATGATCCCTAAACCTTAAACCATAAAACCCTAAAACCCTAATCCCTAATCCATAATCCCTAATCCCTAAACACCCTAAACACTAAACCCTAAACACTAAACCCTAAACCCTAAACACTAAACACTAAACCCTCAACCCTAAACACTAAACCCTAAACCCTATATCCTAAACCCTAATTAACCCTAACCCTAACCCCTAGGTGTAGCTAACCCTAAACCCTAAACCCTAATTAAACCCTACATATATATAGGCCAACGACACTTAATTGCGCATCAAGCAGGCGACCAACTAATTAGCGCTGATAAATTAATTAACTTGATTTTCGACAAGTTCTCTCGAATGAAACACATTTGATTAAGTTGCCTCATAATATATATATAATTAGTGTGCATGCGCGCATGGCATACCTTGCATATCATTCGTGCAAATATTTCAATATATATTTGAACATATTCTTGGGGATATATATATTTCAATCTCTCTCTCGATCTATATATCGTTGGTGGCCAAAAAACACACTTATATACGCATGCACTTTATGCGCAAAGGCGTGGGTGCCTCTAATAATGTGTGTGTGCACTCGATCGATGATCTCTAAACCTTAAACCCTAAAACCCTAATCCCTAATCCCTAATTAAACCCTAAATGTACACCCTAAACACCCTAAACACTAAACCCTAAACCCTAGACCCTAAACCCTAAACACTAACCCCTAGCTAACCCTAACCCTAAACCCTAATTAAACCCGACATATACAGGCCAACGACACTTAATTGCGCGGGTGCCTCTAATAATGTGTGTGCACACTCGATCGATGATCCCTAAACCTTAAACCATAAAACCCTAAAACCCTAATCTCCCTAATCCCTAATCCCTAAACACCCTAAACACTAAACCCTAAACCCTAAACACTAAACCCTAAACCCTGAACCCTAAACCCTAAACACTAAACCCTAAACCCTAAACCCTAAACACTAAACCCTAACCCTGGACCCTAAACCCTGATTAACCCTAACCCTAACCCCTAGGTAGCTAACCCTAAAACCTAATTAAACCCTACAAATATAGGCCAACGACACTTAATTGCGCATCAAGCAGGAGACCAACTAATTAGCGCTGATAAATTAATTAACTTGAATTTTGACAAGTTCTCTCAAATGAAAACACATTTGATTAAGTTGCCTCATAATATATATATAATTAGTGTGCATGCGTGCATGGCATACCATGCATATCATTCATGCATATATTTCAATATATATTTGAACATATTCTTGGGGATATATATATTTCAATCTCTCTCTCTCTCTCGATCTATATATCGTTGGTGGCCAAAAAACACACTTATATACGCATGCACTTTATGCGCAAAGGCGCGAGTGCCTCTAATAATGTGTGTGTGCACTCGATTGATGATCCCTAAACCCTAAACCCTAAAACCCTAATCCCTAATCCCTAATTAAACCCTAAACATACACCCTAAACACCCTAAACACTAAACCCTAAACCCTAGACCCTAAACCATAAACACTAAACCCTAAACCCTAAACCCTAAACCCTAAACCCTAAACCCTAAACACTAAACACTAAACACTAAACCCTAAACCCTAACCCTAACCCCTAGCTAACCCTAAACCCTAAACCCTAATTAAACCCTACATATATAGGCCAACCACATTTAATTGCGCGGGTGTCTCTAATAATGTGTGTGCGCACTCGATCGATGATCCCTAAACCTTAAACCATAAAACCCTAAAACCCTAATCCCTAATCCATAATCCCTAATCCCTAAACACCCTAAACACTAAACCCTAAACACTAAACCCTAAACACTAAACCCTAAACCCTAAACACTAAACACTAAACCCTCAACCCTAAACACTAAACCCTAAACCCTAGATCCTAAACCCTAATTAACCCTAACCCTAACCCCTAGGTGTAGCTAACCCTAAACCCTAAACCCTAATTAAACCCTACATATATATAGGCCAACGACACTTAATTGCGCATCAAGCAGGCGACCAACTAATTAGCGCTGATAAATTAATTAACTTGAATTTTGACAAGATCTCGAATGAAAAGCACGTACATTTGATTAAGTTGCCTCACAGTATATATATAATTAGTGTGCATGCATGGCCTACCATGCATTCATGCATATATATATTTTAATATATATTTGAACATATTCTTGGGGATTTCAATCTCTCTCTCTCTCTCGATCTATATATCGTTTGTGGCCAAAAACACACACATACGCATGCACTTTATGCGCAAAAGGCGCGGATGCCTCTAATATATAATGTGTGTGCGCACTCGATCGATGATCCCTAAACCTTAAACCCTAAAACCCTAATCCCTAAACCCTAAACACCATAAACACCCTAGACCCTAAACCCTAACCCTAACCCATACTTAAAACACATAACCCCTAGACCCTAAACACTAAACCCTAAACCATAACCCCTAGCTAACCCTAATCCCTAACAACCCTAACCCTAATGACCCTAGACCCTAGAACCTAAACCCTAATCCCTAAACCCGAACCCTAATCCCTAAACCCGAACCCTAATCCCTAAACCCTAAACCCTATAAACCCTAAACCCTATCTCTAGCTATATATATATAGGCCCCAAACGACACTTAATTGCACTCTCACGCAGGCCAGGGGGCCTCGCGGTCCTCTAAATTAAGTGTGACATTAACCCTAACTAAACCATATATATATAACTAACCCGTCCTAGCTAATCAAACCTAGCTACTTAATTAAAACACATAACCCCAAACTATACTAGCTATAACCCGATCTAATAAAAACCTGCTCTATATATATATAGCTAGCTAGCAAACCCTAGATTAACCCCAATTAATATATATGGCCTATATCGATCATGTATGATCGAACATCCCTGAGATTCGTTCATTAATTAATTATATAATTAGCGCTGATAAATTAATTAACTTGAATATATGATGTCTACGTGTGCTTCTATTCTTGTAGATATGGTGGACACAAATGGCATAGTTTTTGGCTCAAGGATTTGGATGCACGAGAAGAATTCCTCTCAATACAAGGCTAGGCTAGCAAGGTTGTTTGAAGCAAACTCAAGTATAAAATGGTGCAGCAAGACTCACATATGAACATATTGTAAGCATTATAAGACTTTACATCGTCTTCCTTGTTGTTCAAACACCTTAACCAGAAAATATCTAGACTTAGAGAGACCAATCATGCAAACCAATATTTTAACAAGCTCTATGTAGTTCTTCATTAATAGGTACAAAGTACATGATGCAAGAGCTTAAACATGATCTATATGAGCACAACAATTGCCAAGTATCAAATTATTCAAGACATTATACCAATTACCACATGCAGCATTTTCTGTTTCCAACCATATAACAATGACCGAAGCAGTTTCAACCTTTGCCATGAACATTAAAGATAGAACTAAGAACACCAGTGTTCATATGAACAAGCGGAGCGTGTCTCTCTCCCACACAAGCATGAATTTATTCAGAGAAGGAAAATAACAAAACAAAAATAAAAAACACACAGACGCTCCAAGTAAAGTACATAAGATGTGACCGAATAAAAATATAGTTTCAAGAGAAGAAACCTGATAAATTGTTGATGAAGAAGGGGATGCCTTGGGCATCCCCAAGCTTAGACGCTTGAGTCTACTTGAAATATGCAGGGATGAACCACGGGGGCATCCCCAAGCTTAGACTTTTCACTCTTCTTGATCATAGTATATCATCCTCCTCTCTTGACCCTTGAAAACTTCCTCCACACCAAACTCGAAACAAACTCATTAGAGGGTTAGTGCATAATCAAAAATTCACATGTTCAGAGGTAACACAATCATTCTTAACACTTCTGGACATTGCACAAAGCTACTGGAAGTCATTGGAACAAAAAAATTCATCCAACACAGCAAAAGAGGCAATGCGAAATAAAAGGCAGAATCTGTCAAAACAGAACAGTCCGTAAAGACGAATTTTTTAGAGGCACTGGACTTGCTCAGATGAAAATGCTCAAACTGAATGAAAGTTGCGTACATATCTGAGGATCACGCACGTAAATTGGCAGATTTTTCTGAGTTACCTACAGAGAACCCTGCCCAAATTCGTGACAGACAGAAATCTGTTTCTGCGCAGTAATCCAAATCTAGTATCAACATTACTATCAAAGACTTTACTTGGCACAACAATGCAATAAAATAAGATAAGGAGAGGTTGCTACAGTAGTAACAACTTCCAAGACACAACAAAACAGTAGCAAAATAAAAACATGGGTTATCTCCCAAGAAGTTCTTTCTTTATAGCCATTAAGATGGGCTCAGTAATTTTAATGATGCACTCGCAAGAAATACGCGTTGAAGCAAAAGAGGGCATCAAGAAGCAAATTCAAAACATATTTAAGTCTAACCCACTTCCTATGAAAAGGAATCTTGTACATAAACAAGTTCATGAAGCATAATGCAACAAGCATAGAAAGATAAAACAAGTGTAACTTCAAAAATTTCAGCATATAGAGAGGTGTTTTAGTAACATGAAAATTTCTACAACCATATTTTCCTCTCTCATAATAACTTTCAGTAGCATCATGAACAAACTCAACAATATAAGTATCACATAAAGCATTCTTATTCACATGCATAAAAGTATCATTACTCTCCACATAAGCATAATCAATTTTATTAGTTGTAGTGGGAGCAAATTCAACAAAGTAGCTATCATTATTATTCTCATCAAGTGTAGGAGGCATAGTATAATCATAATAAAATTTACTCTCCATAGTAGGCGGCACCAAAAGACCACTATCATTATAATCATCATAAATAGGAGGCATATCATAATCAACATAAACTCTCTCCTCAATACCCGGAGGACTAAAGAGATCATTTTCATCAAAACCGACCTCCCCAAGCTTAGAATTTTCTATATCATTAGCAACAATGGTGTTCAAAGCGTTCATACTAATATCATTGCTACTAGCATGCAAATAAGGTTCCATAGGTTTTTTAATTTTCGCATTAAACGATTCATGTCTTGACTCAGGAAATAGTTTAAAAAGCTCACAGATGTTTTCCATTATGCCTTACTAGTGTTTAACAAGAAACAAAAAGATGCAATTGCAGGATCTAAAGGAAATAGCTTCGAGCACTCACAACGGCAACAGAAAATAACTTAGTTACCTGGGACCGGAGTGTGAGTGCCTTTTACCTTACCTCCCCGGCAACGGCGCCAGAAAAGTGCTTGATGTCTACGTGTGCTTCTATTCTTGTAGACAGTGTTGGGCCTCCAAGAGCAGAGGTTTGTAGAACAGCAGCAAGTTTCCCTTAAGTGGATCACCCAAGGTTTATCGAACTCAGGGAGGAAGAGGTCAAAGATATCCCTCTCAAGCAACCCTGCAATCACGATACAAGAAGTCTCTTGTGTCCCCAACACACCTAATACACTTGTCAGATGTATAGGTGCACTAGTTCGGCGAAGAGATAGTGAAATACAAGTAATATGGATGTATATGAGTGGTAATAGCAATCTGAATAAAATATGGCAGCGAGTAAACATGCAACAGAACAGTAAATAAACGGAGATTCGATGTTTGGAAACAAGGCCTAGGGATCATACTTTCACTAGTGGACACTCTCAACATTGATCACATAAATAAATAAGTTCTCTTCCTTTGTGCTACATATACTCTTGTTTGATAATGAACACCATTCGTTGTGTAGGGCTACAAGAGCACCTCAATGCCGGAGTTAACAAGCGCCACAACATTCGGTATTCATGTTTAAGTAACCTTTAGAGCATAATAGATCTTTGCAATTTAAACCGAATACTAACATAGCATACACACTGTCACCTTTACACTATGAAGGGGGAATAGATCACATCAATACTATCATAGTAATAATTAACTCCATAACCTACAAGAGATTACGATCATAACCTACGCCAAGAACTACACGATGCACACACTGTCACCATTACACCGTGAAGGAGGAATAGACTACTTTAATAACATCACAAGAGTAGCACATAGACTAATAGTGATACAAAGCTCATATGAATCTCAATCATGTAAGGCAGCTCATGAGATCATTGTATTGAAGTACATAGGAGAGAGATTAACCACATAGCTACCGGTACAGCCCTTAACCTCGATGGAGAACTACTCCCTCCTCATGGGAGACAGCAGCGGTGATGAAGATGGTGGTGGTGTCGATGGAGGAGCCTTCCGGGGGCACTTCCCCGTCCCGGCGGCGTGCCGGAACAGAGACTCATGTCCCCCAGATCTTGGCTTCGCGATGGCGGCGGCTCTGGAAGGTTTCTCGTACCGTGGCTTTTCCGTATCGAAGATTTAGGTCAGGGAGCTTTAAATAGGCGAAGAGGCGGAGTCGGAAGGGTTACGGGGGCGCCACACAATAGGGGGGCGCCCCCCCCTGGGCCGCGCCGGCCTGGCGTGGCGTCGCCTCGTGGCCCCACTTCGTTTCCCTTTCGGACTTCTGGAAGCTTCGTGGAAAAATAAGCCCCTGGGCGTTGATTTCGTCCAATTCCGAGAATATTTCCTTACTAGGATTTCTGAAACCAAAAACAGCAGAAAACAGCAACTGGCTCTTCGGCATCTCGTCAATAGGTTACTGCCGGAAAATGCATAATAATGACAGATAATGTGTATAAAACATGTGAGTATCATCATAAAAGTAGCATGGAACATAAGAATTATAGATACGTTTGAGACGTATCAAGCATCCCCAAGCTTAGTTCCTACTCGCCCTCGAGTACGTAAACGATAACAATGATAATTTCTTAAGTGACATGCTACCAACATAATCTTGATCAACATTATTGTAAAGCATATGAGATGAATGCAGCGATTCGAAGCAATGATGAAGACTATGAGTAAACAAATGAATCATATAGCAAAGACTTTTCATGAATAGTACTTTCAAGACAAGCATCAATAAGTCTTGCATAAGAGTTAACTCATAAAGCAATAGATTCAGAGTAGAAGGCATTGAAACAACACAAAGGAAGATATAAGTTTCAGCGGTTGCTTTCAACTTCAACATGTATATCTCATGAATAGTTGTCAACATAAAGCAATATAACAAGTGCAATAGGTAGATATGTAAGAATCAATGCACACAGTTGACACAAGTGTTTGCTTCTAAGATAGAAGGAAGTAGGTAAACTGACTCAACATAAAGTAAAAGAATGGCCCTTCGCAGAGGGAAGCAGTGATTAAATCATGTGCTAGAGCTTTTCAAGTTTTGAAATCATATAGAGAGCATAAAAGTAAAGTTTTGAGAGGTGTTTGTTATTGTCAACGAATGGTAGTGGGTACTCTAACTACCTTATCAACCAAACTTTCAAGAGCGGCTCCCATGAAGGACGTTATCTCTACCAGCAAGGTAGATCATCCCTCTTCTCTTTTGTTTACACATGTACTTTAGTTTAGTTTTTATTTTTTTATTTTTTAGATGACACTCCTCCCAACCTTTTTCTTTCACAAGCCATGGCTAACCGAATCCTCGGGTGCCTTCCAACAATCACATACCATGAAGGAGTGTCTATTTGCAAAATTAAGTTGCTTACTGATGAATCAGAGCAAAACATGTGAAAAGAATTATTAATGCAAGTTAATTAATTGGGGCTGGGAACCCCGTTGCCAGCTCTTTTTGCAAAATTATTGGATAAGCGGATGAGCCACTAGTCCATTGTGAAAGTCTGTCAAAAGTAAATGACAAGATCGAAAGATAAAACACCACATACTTCCTCATGAGCTATGAAACATTGACACAAATAAGAGATAATAGCTTTTGAATTGTTTAAAGGTAGCACATGAAGTATTTGCTTGGAATGGCAGAAAATACCACATAGTAGGTAGATATGGTGGACACAAATGGCATAGTTTTTGGCTCAAGGATTTGGATGCACGAGAAGAATTCCTCTCAATACAAGGCTAGGCTAGCAAGGTTGTTTGAAGCAAACTCAAGTATAAAATGGTGCAGCAAGACTCACATATGAACATATTGTAAGCATTATAAGACTTTACATCGTCTTCCTTGTTGTTCAAACACCTTAACCAGAAAATATCTAGACTTAGAGAGACCAATCATGCAAACCAATATTTTAACAAGCTCTATGTAGTTCTTCATTAATAGGTACAAAGTACATGATGCAAGAGCTTAAACATGATCTATATGAGCACAACAATTGCCAAGTATCAAATTATTCAAGACATTATACCAATTACCACATGCAGCATTTTCTGTTTCCAACCATATAACAATGAACGAAGCAGTTTCAACCTTCGCCATGAACATTAAAGATAGAACTAAGAATACCAGTGTTCATATGAACAAGCGGAGCGTGTGTCTCTCCCACACAAGCATGAATTTATTCAGAGAAGGAAAATAACAAAACAAAAATAAAAAACACACAGACGCTCCAAGTAAAGTACATAAGATGTGACCGAATAAAAATATAGTTTCAAGAGAAGAAACCTGATAAATTGTTGATGAAGAAGGGGATGCCTTGGGCATCCCCAAGCTTAGACGCTTGAGTCTACTTGAAATATGCAGGGATGAACCACGGGGGCATCCCCAAGCTTAGACTTTTCACTCTTCTTGATCATAGTATATCATCCTCCTCTCTTGACCCTTGAAAACTTCCTCCACACCAAACTCGAAACAAACTCATTAGAGGGTTAGTGCATAATCAAAAATTCACATGTTCAGAGGTAACACAATCATTCTTAACACTTCTGGACATTGCACAAAGCTACTGGAAGTCAATGGAACAAAGAAATCCATCCAACACAGCAAAAGAGGCAATGCGAAATAAAAGGCAGAATCTGTCAAAACAGAACAGTCCGTAAAGACGAATTTTTTAGAGGCACTGGACTTGCTCAGATGAAAATGCTCAAACTGAATGAAAGTTGCGTACATATCTGAGGATCACGCACGTAAATTGGCAGATTTTTCTGAGTTACCTACAGAGAACCCTGCCCAAATTCGTGACAGACAGAAATCTGTTTCTGCGCAGTAATCCAAATCTAGTATCAACATTACTATCAAAGACTTTACTTGGCACAACAATGCAATAAAATAAGATAAGGAGAGGTTGCTACAGTAGTAACAACTTCCAAGACACAACAAAACAGTAGCAAAATAAAAACATGGGTTATCTCCCAAGAAGTTCTTTCTTTATAGCCATTAAGATGGGCTCAGTAATTTTAATGATGCACTCGCAAGAAATAAGAGTTGAAGCAAAAGAGGGCATCAAGAAGCAAATTCAAAACACATTTAAGTCTAACCCACTTCCTATGAAAAGGAATCTTGTACATAAACAAGTTCATGAAGCATAATGCAACAAGCATAGAAAGATAAAACAAGTGTAACTTCAAAAATTTCAGCATATAGAGAGGTGTTTTAGTAACATGAAAATTTCTACAACCATATTTTCCTCTCTCATAATAACTTTCAGTAGCATCATGAACAAACTCAACAATATAAGTATCACATAAAGCATTCTTATTCACATGCATAAAAGTATCATTACTCTCCACATAAGCATAATCAATTTTATTAGTTGTAGTGGGAGCAAATTCAACAAAGTAGCTATCATTATTATTCTCATCAAGTGTAGGAGGCATAGTATAATCATAATAAAATTTACTCTCCATAGTAGGCGGCACCAAAAGACCACTATCATTATAATCATCATAAATAGGAGGCATATCATAATCAACATAAACTCTCTCCTCAATACCCGGAGGACTAAAGAGATCATTTTCATCAAAACCGACCTCCCCAAGCTTAGAATTTTCTATATCATTAGCAACAATGGTGTTCAAAGCGTTCATACTAATATCATTGATACTAGCATGCAAATAAGGTTCCATAGGTTTTTTAATTTTCGCATTAAACCATTCATGTCTTGACTCGGGAAATAGTTTAAAAAGCTCACAGATGTTTTCCATTATGCCTTACTAGTGTTTAACAAGAAACAAAAAGATGCAATTGCAGGATCTAAAGGAAATAGCTTCGAGCACTCACAACGGCAACAGAAAATAACTTAGTTACCTGGGACCGGAGTGTGAGTGCCTTTTACCTTACCTCCCCGGCAACGGCGCCAGAAAAGTGCTTGATGTCTACGTGTGCTTCTATTCTTGTAGACAGTATTGGGCCTCCAAGAGCAGAGGTTTGTAGAACAGCAGCAAGTTTCCCTTAAGTGGATCACCCAAGGTTTATCGAACTCAGGGAGGAAGAGGTCAAAGATATCCCTCTCAAGCAACCTTGCAATCACGATACAAGAAGTCTCTTGTGTCCCCAACACACCTAATACACTTGTCAGATGTATAGGTGCACTAGTTCGGCGAAGAGATAGTGAAATACAAGTAATATGGATGTATATGAGTGGTAATAGCAATCTGAATAAAATATGGCAGCGAGTAAACATGCAACAGAACAGTAAATAAACGGAGATTCGATGTTTGGAAACAAGGCCTAGGGATCATACTTTCACTAGTGGACACTCTCAACATTGATCACATAAATAAATAAGTTCTCTTCCTTTGTGCTACATATACTCTTGTTTGATAATGAACACCATTCGTTGTGTAGGGCTACAAGAGCACCTCAATGCCGGAGTTAACAAGCGCCACAACATTCGGTATTCATGTTTAAGTAACCTTTAGAGCATAATAGATCTTTGCAATTTAAACCGAGTACTAACATAGCATACACACTGTCACCTTTACACTATGAACGGGGAATAGATCACATCAATACTATCATAGTAATAATTAACTCCATAACCTACAAGAGATTATGATCCTAACCTACGCCAAGAACTACACGAAGCACACACTGTCACCATTACACCGTGAAGGAGGAATAGACTACTTTAATAACATCACAAGAGTAGCACATAGACTAATAGTGATACAAAGCTCATATGAATCTCAATCATGTAAGGCAGCTCATGAGATCATTGTATTGAAGTACATAGGAGAGAGATTAACCACATAGCTACCGGTACAGCCCTTAACCTTGCTGGAGAACTACTCCCTCCTCATGGGAGACAGCAGCGGTGATGAAGATGGCGGTGGTGTCAATGGAGGAGCCTTCCGGGGGCACTTCCCCGTCCCGGCGGCGTGCCGGAACAGAGACTCCTGTCCCCCAGATCTTGGCTTCGCGATGGCGGCAGCTCTGGAAGGTTTCTCGTACCGTGGCTTTTCCGTATCGAAGATTTAGGTCATGGAGCTTTAAATAGGCGAAGAGGCGGAGTCGGAAGGGTTACGGGGGCGCCACACAATAGGGGGGCGCCCCCCTGGGCTGCGCCGGCCTGGCGTGGCATCGCCTCGTGGCCCCACTTCGTTTCCCTTTCGGACTTCTGGAAGCTTCGTGGAAAAATAAGCCCCTGGGCGTTGATTTCGTCCAATTCCGAGAATATTTCCTTACTAGGATTTCTGAAACCAAAAACAGCAGAAAACAGCAACTGGCTCTTCGGCATCTCGTCAATAGGTTACTGCCGGAAAATGCATAATAATGACAGATAATGTGTATAAAACATGTGAGTATCATCATAAAAGTAGCATGGAACATAAGAATTATAGATACGTTTGAGACGTATCAAGCATCCCCAAGCTTAGTTCCTACTCGCCCTCGAGTACGTAAACGATAACAATGATAATTTCTTAAGTGACATGCTACCAACATAATCTTGATCAACATTATTGTAAAGCATATGAGATGAATGCAGCGATTGATGGGGATATGCCCATAGGGGGTGGGTCGCCAGTCCCACTCGCCATGAAGATGAAGGCCTAGGTGGACTGCCAGTCGCCCAAGCGACTGGGCCCGAAGGCGACTGGGCCACGATTCTAAGGAGAAGATCTGTGCAGCCGGATTAGAAGATTACTTGCAAGAGAGTTAACGAATCCCGGATTAGTAGCAACTGATATGATTCGGAGTTATCACCATGTAACCCTAGATCGGGGGTGTCTATATAAACCCCCGGGCTTAAACCCTAGAGGACACCTCACTCGAGATCCAATCTCCCCCTGTAAGCTCTCGGCATAGCCGCCGACTGAGCCCCCCCATTGTAATTCTCCACTGAGCAATAAAGATCTAGCAGGACGTAGGCCTTTTACTCTCCGGAGGGGCTGAACCTGGGTAAAACCCTTGCGTCTCTTGCACCTCGACCCGTAGATGGCGATGTTCCCTTCCCCTCGCATCAACGAAGTGCTACCCCCTGTAGCATCTGCCGTGGTTACATCCACGACAGTGGCGCCCACCGTGGGGCATGGGACATCAAGCCTTCGAGCTACGGCGAGGCCCTACTCGCCAGTTCGGCGGCCGGTTGCTTCCGGCAGGATGATCGCCACCGGCAAGTTCTTCCACATCCAACCAAGCACCTACCGGCCCGCCTAGTCACCCCCTCAAGCACGCCTGGATGGTGCCGATCGGCTCCATCAACCTCTTCGTTGGGCTCGCTGGCGTCAGCGACCCCTCTGAGCCTCGCCCCAGTCGCTCGCACGACCCCTTCGCGCCAGGGCAGCTCCTCACTGCTACTCGCCCGGTCACCGGCGAGGTATACGCGGAGGCCGAGACGGCCCTGGAAGACGATGCCGAGTCGGCGATCGTGGCGCCGACCGCCAACTCCACCGCTGCCTCGGCAGCCGCCGACTCCGCCGACGCCGCTCCAGCCGCCGATTCCGCCGACACCATTCCGGCCATCGACTCCGTCATCGCCGCAATCGACGCCGACTTCACCGACATCCTCGCTATAACGTCGGTTGCAGAATCCACCGTTGCATCCCCGACTGCCCGCTCCGTCGCCACAGCATCAACCAAGGACTCTATCTCCCTGGTCTCCCACCCGAGCGACTTCGAAGGTGGCTTCGAGGACGACTCCATCCTCTCCCTCTTCGGCAGTGACTACGACTCGGACTCCGTCGAGGCCCCGCGCTACCGCTACCCGACCGCAGTCTTCATGGCAGGGGGGGAAGAAGAGCTCCCAGTCGACGCCTTCACCACCCCCCTCCCTGCAACCGCCACCGCAACCGAGATCGAGGCGCACCGGGCAGCCCTCGAGGAGCAGAGGAAAAAGGAGCTCGCCGAAAGGCAGAAATTCCGCCTCGAGCAAGATGAAGTGAGGGCCGTGTCCCACTATCGTCAGCAGCGAAACCGCCGGCGCATGGAGCGCGCCCGCGCGAACGACTTTCCCAGCGCACGCCTCAACTTCGACGACCCAGACGGAGAAATCCGGGTCGCTCGAATCCAAAACCCTGACATCCCGGAAGGTAGTCGGGCTGCTGCAGATAGAGCGGCGCGCGGAGCACCTCCGCCACCCCCACCACCACCACCCGAAGTTCCTCGGGCAGAGGTCGACGCCAACGGCCTACCACTACACTCGTCTCCAGCCGACAACGTTGCAGCTGCGCAGGCTGTCCTTGCAAGAATCCCCGAAACGGGAGACGGTGCGATCCTCGTCCAGCACGCTAAGGCTTTGGTAGCCAAGGCACTGGAGCAGCAGCATGCCGCAGCCGACTCGCAAGGGCGACTCTATTCGCGCACATCCGCCAGTCGCGCGGCGTCGTCAGACGCGGCAAACCGCGCAATCATCAACGCCAACAACGGCCCGCCGCCAGCACCGCGCGCGGCCCACTCGTCTAACAATCGCGTCGAGCCGCGCCCCGCGCGGGTGATGGTCGCCGCCAACGGGCAGCCAGTCGACGCCCGAACCCACATCGTCAACGACCAAGAATGGCGGGCGCGCAATCGATTGAACGACCGCCACGCCGATGAAGCCCCGCGCCAGAGCGCGTTCACCCGAATCGGCCCCGCTTGCTTCGGGCCGATGATCAGAGGCGAGCCGTACCCTGTGGGGTTCAAAGGACCCCGCGACATCGAGAAGTACGACACACACATCGATCCCACCGTCTGGATCGACTCGTACGCCATGGCAATGGGGATCCAGGGCCACTCCGAGTTACTCGCAGCGCGATACCTGCCCCTCATGATGGACGGCGTCAATCGCCACTGGTTCAACACCCTCACTGTCAACAGCATCGACTCCTGGGAAGAAGCCCGCGCCGCGTTCATCCAGCACTTCGCCAGCGCATACACCCGTGCCACAACCATAGAAGACCTGGATCGCTGCGTCCAAGGCCCGCGCGAGTCGACCCGTCGGTGGGTGCAGCGCTGGCAGGACATGTGGACGACCTCCAGCGGCATCAGCACGGACACGGCAATCTACTGCTTCCGACGTTGCTGCCGGTATGAACCACTAAGCGCCAAGCTCCGTCGCGTCAGCAGGGACAATATCTCAATCTCCGAGCTCTTCGACATCGCCACCCGTTACGCCGATGAAGACCCTACGGTCGACTCGGACGACGAGTATGGTCAACGACGCAATCGCCGCCCTGCGCACACGGAGCCTCGACGCGGCGACTACCGGTTCGCCGGCCGGTCTAACAACGGCAAGCGCCGCGGAGAGGGAGGACACAACGAGCTCGTCGCTACCACCGATTACGAGCAGCGCGAGCCAAAATCATTTCGGCGCGACACTCGTGCGCCTCGGGAGGATCGGCCTCAGCCCAAGCGCTTCGACGCCCGCAGCCTCCTAGACGCACCATGCATCTATCACAGCAAGGAGGGCAAGCCCGCCAATCACACGACGGGAAATTGCTACTCCCTAAAACAGATAGAAAGAGCCCGCCGCGCCAAGGAAAACGACGGCGGTAACCAGCACAAAGACCGCGCCAAAGACCAAGACCAGCACAAGGGAGAGGGCTTCGGTCGCAGCGCCGGCTCGCTCCATACCTTCACTGGGGTCGGCGACCGGCGGGACAGGAAGGTCCTCGCAAGGGCAGTGGCGGTACACGCAGTCATACTCTCCGACGTGCCCCGGTGGCTTAACTGGTCCGAGCAAAGCATCACCTGGAGCCGCGAAGATCACGCCCCCCGCATCGAGTATCCTGGGCGAGTGGCGCTAGTCGTCAGGCCCAAGGTCGCCGACTACTGGCTACCAAAAACCCTGATGGACGGGGGAAGCTCCATCAACATCATGTACTACGACACCTTCCAGCGGCTTGGTCTACCAGACTCACGCCTTGAGAGCACCAAGGTTACGTTCCACGGCATCGTCCCCGGGCGGAAGGCCTTCCCAATCGGCAAGGTGACGTTGCCAGTCACCTTCGGCACGCCCGTAAACTACCGTACCGAGCGGATAACGTTCGAGGTGGTGAACTTCCGAAGCTCCTACCACTGCGTACTCGGCCGACAGGCGTTCGCCCGCTTCATGGCGACCCCACACTACGCGTACAACATGATGAAGATGCCAGGGCCTCGAGGCGTCATCACCGTCCATGGCGATCCGGAGATGGCGTTGGAATGCGAGGACGACAGCGCCAAGCTCGCCGACGCCGTCATCGCCGACGAACAAGACAACTCCACCGAGCTCGCTAAGTACCCAGTCGACCGCAACGACCCCGCCATCCTGGAGAAGCCAACCGAGCTCGACTCGTCCGCAGCAACTTTCAAGGCCGCAGCAGGCACTCGCCAAGTAGATCTTGTAGAAAACGATCCAAGTAGACAAGTTACCATTGGGACGGGCCTGTCCGCCCAATAGGAAAGCGCGCTCATCAAGTTCCTCCGTGAGAATCGAGATATCTTTGCATGGAAACCATCTGACATGCCAGGTGTCCCGAGAGAACTTGCTGAGCACAAATTACATGTCGATCCCACCGCGCGACCCGTTAGGCAGGCAATGCGCCCTGTGGGAGAAGAACGGCGACGCGCAATCGCCGAAGAAGTAAACCGGCTACTCGCTGCCGGCTTCATCATAGAAATCAAGCACCCAAAATGGCTGGCAAACCCAGTCTTAGTGCTAAAGAAGAACAAGACGTGGCGAATGTGTATCGACTACACAAGCCTCAACAGCGCGTGCCCCAAGGACCCATTCGTCCTACCGCGAATCGACCAGATTATCGACGCGGTCGCTGGGTCCGAGTCGCTGTGCTTCCTCGATGCGTACTCCGGGTACAATCAAATAAAGATGGCCAAGGAAGACCAAGAGAAGACTGCATTCATCACGCCCCTAGGCGCCTACTGCTACACGTCCATGACCTTCGGCCTCAAGAACGCCGGAGCAACGTACCAGCGGTGCATGAACAGCTGCCTGGAAAGCCAGATCGGCCGCAATGTGCATGTCTACATCGACGACGTGGTGGTCAAGTCGACTCGACAGACCGACCTCGTCAGTGACCTCGCCGAAACATTCGCCAACTTACGGCGATACAAGATCAAGCTCAACCCTTTGAAGTGCACCTTCGGGGTTCCATCAGGACAACTGCTAGGCTACGTCGTCTCCAAGCGAGGCATCGAACCCAACCCGGAGAAGACACTGGCGGTCATGCGCACCAAGCAGCCAACTTGCCTAGTCGACGCGCAGAAACTCGCCGGTCGGGTCGCTGCCCTCAGTCGCTTCATACCCCGGCTCGGAGACAAGGCCATGCCACTCTACCGCTTGCTCAAGAAGTCGGAATCATTCCGGTGGACAGACGAGGCGCAGCGTGCCTTGGAAGAACTCCAGCACGCTCTCTCGAATGCCCCTATCCTCGCGGCCCCGCTGCCAAAAGAAACCATGCTCCTATACGTCGCCGCGTCGAACCGCGCTATAAGCGCGGTCATGGTCGTCGAACGGAAGGAAGAAGGAAGGGAGCAACTGGTACAACGCCCGGTCTACTACATCAGCGAAGCTTTAATCGAATCCAAGCAGCGGTATCCTCACTACCAGAAGCTGGTGTACGCCGTCCTCAGGGCCCAGCGGCGACTGGCCCCTTACTTCCACGAGCACCCCATCAAGGTAGTCGCCTCAACACCACTCGCCGACATCATCCGCAACCGCGACGCAACTGGCCGGATCGCCAAATGGGCAGTCGAGCTCGGCGTCCACAACATCACCTACGAGTCACGCCACGCCATCAAATCTCAGGCACTCGCCGACTTCCTCGCCGACTGGGAAGAGGCCCAGCAGCCAAGCTCCCCCGCGGACCTCAAGCACTGGACACTGCACTTCGACGGTTCTAAAAACCTCGAAGGGGCGGGCGCGGGAGTCGTCCTCATATCACCAAAGGGCGACACAGTGAAGTACGTCCTGCAACTCAGATTCGAGCCATGCACCAACAACATGGCCGAGTACGAGGCGCTCCTACACGGCATGCGAGTCGCAAAAGAGATGGGCGCAACACGGCTGCGCTGCCTCGGCGATTCCGACCTAGTCGCCAGCCAAACTTCCGGCACCTGCGACGCCACAGACGCCAACATGATCGCATACAAACGCGCCGTCGACCAAGCCGGCGCTGGCTTCGCCGGCCACGTCGTCGAGTGGGTCGACAGGCGCAAGAACGAAGAAGCCGATGCGCTAGCCAGAATCGGGTCCAAGCGACTTCAACCTCCTCCGGGCGTCGTCCTGGACATCCTCAGCCACCCCTCGGTGCGCGCACCACGTGAGCTGGACATTGCCGAGCCACCTGCTCCCGACTCCACCTTAGTCGCACTCGCCGCCGACAGCATCGATTGGACCAAGCCATACATAAGCTACCTCGAGCGCCAGGCACTGCCGATGGATGAAACAAAAGCACGGGCCATCGTGCGCAGATGCAAGTCCTTCACCATCATCAACAATGAGCTATACAAGCGCAGCGTCTCGGGAGTGTTCCAACGATGCGTCGCCATGGCGGAAGGACGCAACATTCTGCGCGACATCCACGCAGGGGACTGCGGCCACCACGCAGGCGCGCGTTCAATCGTCGCCAAGGCCTTTCGTCACGGCTTCTACTGGCCAACAGCCCACGAAGACGCAATCGCTCTTGTCCGTTCGTGCGCCGGGTGCCAAAAGTACGCAAGCCAGTCGCACATGCCAGGATCGGCATTGAAGACCATCCCCCTCACCTGGCCCTTCGCCGTGTGGGGCATGGACATGGTGGGAAAATTCAAAACGGCCCCCGGCGGATATACTCACCTCCTGGTAGCGGTGGACAAGTTCACCAAATGGGTAGAAGCAAAGCCCATAAAGAAGTGCGACGGGAAGACAGCCACAAAGTTCCTACGCGAGCTTATCTATCGGTATGGCTACCCTCACAGCATCATAACCGACAACGGCACCAACTTCGCCAAAGGGGAGATGGCCGACTTCTGCGAAGAGAAGGGCATCCGACTCGACCTCGCCTCAGTCGCCCACCCCGAGTCGAACGGCCAAGCAGAAAGGGCAAACCAGAGCATCCTTCACGGACTCAAACCACGCCTGGTCGTGCCCCTAGAGCGCGCAGCCGGTTGCTGGGCAGAGGAGCTCCCTTCAGTACTATGGGGCATCCGCACAACGCCTAACAGGTCAACCGGCTTCACGCCTTTCTTCCTGGTATACGGCGCCGAAGCCGTCATGCCCACGGACATCGCCTACGACTCGCCTCGGGTCGCCAACTACGCTGAAGAAGACAACGAGCGAGCTCGCCAAGACGACGTCGACCTCCTCGACGAGGCCAGAGACCTCGCACTCTCCAGAACCACCATCTACCAGCAGGACCTCCGTCGCTACCACAGTCGCCGCGTTCGAAGTCGCTCCTTCCAAGTCGGCGACCTGGTACTCCGGCTAATCCAGGACAAGAAAGGGATGCACAAGCTGTCCCCGCCCTGGGAAGGACCATTCGCCGTCAGCCGCGTACTCGGCAACGACTCCTACTACCTCATCGACGTCCGCAAGGACGACAAAGGCGAGCCGCTCACTAAAGAGGTGGAGCGCCCCTGGAACATCAACCTCCTCCGGCGGTTTTATACCTAAGGAAAAAATGTAACCCGAAAATTCAGAGGTTAATAAAAATCGCCGACCATTTTGATCTCAAGCTCCGACTACCCCTCCTTCACCCGCCAGATATCCCCATCTCTCATCCCGGTACATACCGGCTTAGTCGCCGCGACAAGCGACTAGGTACTGAGAGACCTCCGGTCGCCGCTGCTGGAAGAGAGAAGTCCACGATCAGCCAAGTAGCCGGGCTAACACGGGATGGCGGCGTGACCGGGGCGCAACACCAGGTCCGGCCACCCACCATCCCTCACGCCGTCGGGTGAAAACGGCGACTGGAACCCACAGCAGGGCCGCACGCTCGGCCAGCCCCACGGGCCATGGCGACCGCCTTGTGCTACGCTATAAAGCACACCAATGCCCTCCTCTACCTTAGGCTGGCGAATTGCGTGGCTAAGTACTTCGACTAGGGACCCCGCAAAACGGACCCGCGGCTCGCCAAGGAAAATACGCCCGCAATGATCCCCTTTGGAGTCGCCTAGCGACTGGCTCACCGAGCCACGACGAGTGGCGCGCTACATCCGAACAGCGCAAACTACAACTCACCACTACTCCACCCATGAGGCTGCTATTCGTACTATAATGACTACGTACTGCGACTGGGGACGCCCAGCTCGAAAAGGAAAACAGTCAAGTCGATAGCCTTCATCGGGGTCGCAAGGCGACTGGCCTGAAGGCCATGGATAGTCGGAACCAACTCCAACGCATCGCCGCCACAAATAACGCAAAAGCGACCACCGAATCACATTTAAGCAAAAGTCATCATTATATTTACAACTAACACCCGCTCGCGGGAACTCCATCCACCTCTTACACAGGTACTCAGCAAACTACGAGGACGACCCCGGAGCCCCCTCTACGACAGGCTCGACGCCGTCATCGCCGTGACGAAACTTCGGCGTGTACACCACGACCGGATATGTAGACAACGAGCCGGCGGCCGCGGCATGGAAGAGGCGCTCCGCGGGGTAGTCCACCGGGCCTGGCTCCTTCTCCGCGTCACCAGGCGCCGCTTGGCTGGGGATATGAGTCTCCAAGTCCGCGGTCGCCAGTACTCGGTCGGCGAAGGGGCGCACCGCATCCATCAGCCGCAGCACTTCGGCAACATCGAACTCGCCAGTCTCCGAGGGGAAGCCAGCAGTAACCTCCTCCACGTCGAACCCTTCAGAGTAATGCGCCAGCACCATGCTCAGAGCCATGGTAATGCCAACGCGGCAGGAAGAACGGCGAAGCCAGTCAACAACAGCCGGAATGTTGGACACGGCCTTGAAGACGGATGGCGTGTCCCGCGGAATCACCTCCCGCGGACTTAGGTACTGGAGCGCGGCAAGTATCTCCCCCGCACAGGCGATGATACGCGCGGTCGCGGTCGACAGGCATTCCCGCGGAGTCGCCGTCTCCACGAAGTCACACGTACCTGCAGTAAACAACACAAGGAAAAGGAAAAAATGAGAACTTCCCCTTCAACGCCGACTCGCCATGCTCGGGGACTGACCCCCAAGGCCGACTCGCTACGCTCGGGGACTGACCCCCAAGGCCGACTCGCTACGCTCGGGGACTGACCCCCAAGGCCGACTCGCCACGCTCGGGGACTGACCTCCGAGGCCGACTCGCTACGCTCGGGGACTGACCCCCAAGGCCGACTCGCCACGCTCGGGGACTGACCTCCGAGGCCGACTCGCCACGCTCGGGGACTGACCCCCAAGGCCGACTCGCCACATTCGGGGACTGACCCCCGAGGCCGACTCGCCACGCTCGGGGACTGACCCCCGAGGACGACTCGCCACGCTCGGGGACTGACCCCCGAGGCCGACTCGCCACGCTCGGGGACTGACCCTCAAGGCCGACTCGCAGTGGTCAGATGCTCGAACGCCCGGCAAGTAAACAGAAAGTGCGAAGACTGGAACTTACCAAGAATCTGCCGCGACATCTCTCTGACGAAAGCCTCGAAGTTGGTCTTCTCGGCCTGCACCGCCAAGACGATGCCCTCGGACGCCTCCTTCTCCGCAGCAAGTTCTTTGGCGTGCTGCTGCTTCAAGGCCGCCAACTCCTCCCGCAGAGACGCGGCAGCCCCACGCGCAGAATCCCGCGCATCAGTCGCGGCCTCCAGCTTTACCTTGTATTCGGCGATGACATCCTCCAGCTCCCGGCCCTTCTGCTCCAGGACCTTCGTCAATTCCGCCACCTCCGCTTTTGCCCTTTTCCGGGCCTCTTCGGCCTGTTGCGCCCGGAACTCGGCTTCACGGTAGAAGGATTCCTTGACGAATCCTTCCCGAGCCTCGGCAAGAGCCTTTGCCTGCGCCTCTGCTACAAGAAAAGGAAACGGTGAGAACGAACGCCAGGGCCAGTAACACTGAGAGAGGACGGCGAGCGGGCATGACTTACTGCCCAGAGCAATCAGCTTCCGGTTCTTCTGTGCCGCCTCCTCCACGAGCGCGGTCAGTCGCTTAATCTCCGCCTGCGGAAACCAAAATGCTAAGGTCAACAAACGAAAAACAGAAGAGACTCGACCCGCCCTTTCAGACCAAGTCGACCCTCGGGGACTGGGGGTGACTAGGCTACGAGTTCAGCGACACTTACCACGTGCGCTTCGCCAAGCGCCGTGTGGAGCTCGGTGAAGGTTAAGGAAGACGGCGGCGGATGACGCGACTCGGTCGCCCCGTCCGCTCGCATCACCGCCTCAGTCGACGGAACTTCGCCCGTCCGCGTGTCGGCGTCGCTAGGCGGGGCTCGGTCCCTAGCGGCCTTGGACCGGCGCTCTTTCAGCGGCCCCGATAGGCCGCCCTCCTCGACGATGTCCTCTTCAACCTCGGGTGCCTTTTGCCCCTCAGTCGATCCGACGTCGGCCGACTCCCCCTCTACCACGGGTGGAGCAGCGTCCGGACCCCGCGAGCCATGCTGGGTAGAGGAAAAACGTCGGCGGTGGACTCGGCGTGGCCGGCGCTCGCCTTCTCTGTTTGGCTCGCGGCGGCAGGCTCTTCCGGAGCCGACCCCGCGCCCCCAAGGTCGGATGGCGCCGCTTTCCTCTCCGCGGCCTTCTTCTTCACCTCGGCTGCCCTCGTGGCCGCCACCCCAGCCGCGGGTGGCTTTGCCAAGGTCTTCTTCTTGGACCTACAGGAAGGCGAGGTGAATCGACACCCAATCCAGCCGCAAGGAAAACAAGCTCGACCAGGAGTACTTACTTCACCGTGGGAATCGCTTTTACGCCCGGACCGGCCCGAGCTCCCGCGTCGATTGCCCCCTTCAAGGGACACTGGAGCCTCATGGACCCTTCCAGGAGAGTGGGGCGCAGTCGCTTCGATAGTGGCTCGGCCCCTGCCTTGGAGGGCCCCGCCTTGTCCTCCGGGCGAGAGGTCGCTTCTTCTTCGGCCGCGCCCTGGGACGAGGACTCGGCACCTCTCTTCGAACCGCGCGGGAGTCTAATGAAGTCCCGCGCCTCGGAGTCCGACTCGGTGCGCTCCTCCTCCTCGTCGACCTCCTCTTCCTCGCCCTCGGTCATCTCCGGTGGTTCCTTCCCGGCGAGAGGAGGGAGGTGGTCCGCGATCTTCTGCCAACGCTAATAATAGAATCAAAGGAACAAGTCAGAAAGGAAGAAACGCGGCCAAGCTGTGCGAAGTCGCCATACGAAGCATTACCTGAGGCGCCGGGGTGTCTTCGGTGTAAGGCTGCACGCCGTCCTCGAAGGAGGTGAAGGTGGCAGTGGTGATCCTGGCAAGCGCCTTCCGGTAATCGCCCTCGTCCCACTCGGCCGCAGTCGACCGGGTGCAGTCGTTTTGCCCCCGGTACTCCCACATGGGGTGAGCTCGGCATCGAAGGGGGATCAGCCGCCGGCCGAGCCAGCAGTTGTACATATCGACCGCCGTCAGGCCGCTATCCTTTAGCGCCTGGATCGCTTGGCGCATCTCCTTCACTACCTCCTCCTGCTCGCGCGGCAGCGACCGGACATTGAGACGCCGCGGGACGCTCGGCTCGGGGCTGTACTGGGGAATGCAGACCTCGCCGGGAGGGGTGTACTCCTTGGCATAAAACCAGAAGCGGCGCCACAGCGACTGCGCCTTCTTGGGGAGCGCCATGTTGATGAAGCTCTCCCCGGACTTCACCTGGAAGGTGATCCCTCCGTTCGGGATGAGCGCTTCGCTGCTTTTGCTGGCCCGAGTCGCCCGCCCATGGAAGATGGACACCCACAGCGGGAAGTAGGGTGGGCAGCCCAAGTAGCATTCACACAACGCCACGAACAGAGAAATCTGTTGGACGCTGTGCGGCCCAAGGTCGGAGACCTTGATGCTGTAGAAGGCCAGCAATTGGCGGAGGAAGTCGGAGGTGGGGAGAGCGAACCCGCGGTCGAGGAAGCTCAGGAAGATCATGAACTCCCCGGGCCGCGGGAGGGGCTCCACCTCGTTCGCCGGCGGAACTCGCCATCGCTCTTGCTTGAACTCCGGGATGACCCCAGAAGTGACGTACGGGAGGAGAGACTCCCGTGTGACCTTTGACTTGCCCCAACCTTTCGCCGCCATGGATGCGCGTGAGACTTGGAATGAAGATGAGATGGGAGAAGAATGCGGAGGAGTGGTGAACCCTAATCCCAGGGGCAGCCCTTTATACCGTCCGCACTCGCCCAGATTAAGGGTGAAATCCGCTCGTTGATCCGTCCCGGAATCGCCGCCCCGTAATCAACGGTCAAGATCTGCGCTCTCTCCGGCTGAGTGGCCGTTAAACTAGCCGTTAGCGGTCACGTCAGGCCCAACGGTCAACAACATGCAGACGGGCCACGCCTCGGTCAACGTGAAATCTAGCCGTTGGCTTCTCCACGCGTCTCTGTGGTGAATGTGCGCCGACTGGCAAAACGCCGACTGGCAAAACGGCGATTGTCATACGCCAACTGACTGATCAAGTTACGGCGACTGGAGACTGGCGCCGAACCTGTGACTTTATCTTCGGGAGCCCGGCGGCGATTCACCTCGATCCATCACCGCGCCTATCCAAGACTTGCTTCAGATCCGCGCTTCATCACCACCGCGCTCGGGGACTACTGATGGGGATATGCCCATAGGGGGTGGGTCGCCAGTCCCACTCGCCATGAAGATGAAGGCCTAGGTGGACTGCCAGTCGCCCAAGCGACTGGGCCCGAAGGCGACTGGGCCACGATTCTAAGGAGAAGATCTGTGCAGCCGGATTAGAAGATTACTTGCAAGAGAGTTAACGAATCCCGGATTAGTAGCAACTGATATGATTCGGAGTTATCACCATGTAACCCTAGATCGGGGGTGTCTATATAAACCCCCGGGCTTAAACCCTAGAGGACACCTCACTCGAGATCCAATCTCCCCCTGTAAGCTCTCGGCATAGCCGCCGACTGAGCCCCCCCATTGTAATTCTCCACTGAGCAATAAAGATCTAGCAGGACGTAGGCCTTTTATTCTCCGGAGGGGCTGAACCTGGGTAAAACCCTTGCGTCTCTTGCACCTCGACCCGTAGATGGCGATGTTCCCTTCCCCTCGCATCAACGAAGTGCTACCCCCTGTAGCATCTGCCGTGGTTACATCCACGATAGCGATTCGAAGCAATGATGAAGACAATGAGTAAACAAATGAATCATATAGCAAAGACTTTTCATGAATAGTACTTTCAAGAGAAGCATCAATAAGTCTTGCATAAGAGTTAACTCATAAAGCAATAGATTCAAAGTAGAAGGCATTGAAACAACACAAAGGAAGATATAAGTTTCAACGGTTGCTTTCAACTTCAACATGTATATCTCATGGATAGTTGTCAACATAAAGCAATATAACAAGTGCAATAGGTAGATATGTAAGAATCAATGCACACAGTTGACACAAGTGTTTGCTTCTAAGATAGAAGGAAGTAGGTAAACTGACTCAACATAAAGTAAAAGAATGGCCCTTCACAGAGGGAAGCAGGGATTAAATCATGTGCTAGAGCTTTTGAAGTTTTGAAATCATATAGAGAGCATAAAAGTAAAGTTTTGAGAGGTGTTTGTTGTTTTCAACGAATGGTAGCGGTTACTCTAACTACCTTATCAACCAGACTTTCAAGAGCGGCTCCCATGAAGGACGTTATCTCTACCAGCAAGGTAGATCATCCCTCTTCTCTTTTGTTTACACATGTACTTTAGTTTAGTTTTTATTTTTTAGATGACACTCCTCCCAACCTTTTTCTTTCACAAGCCATGGCTAACCGAATCCTCTGGTGCCTTCCAACAATCACATACCATGAAGGAGTGTCTATTTGCAAAATTAAGTTGCTTACTGATGAATCAGAGCAAAACATGTGAAAAGAATTATTAATGCAAGTTAATTAATTGGGGCTGGGAACCCCGTTGCCAGCTCTTTTTGCAAAATTATTGGATAAGCGGATGAGCCACTCCATTGTGAAAGTCTGTCAAAAGTAAATGACAAGATCGAAAGATAAAACACCACATACTTCCTCATGAGCTATGAAACATTGACACAAATAAGAGATAATAGCTTTTGAATTGTTTAAAGGTAGCACATGAAGTATTTGCTTGGAATGGTAGAAAATACCACATAGTAGGTAGATATGGTGGACACAAATGGCATAGTTTTTGGCTCAAGGATTTGGATGCACGAGAAGAATTCCTCTCAATACAAGGCTAGGCTAGCAAGGTTGTTTGAAGCAAACTCAAGTATAAAATGGTGCAGCAAGACTCACATATGAACATATTGTAAGCATTATAAGACTTTACATCGTCTTCCTTGTTGTTCAAACACCTTAACCAGAAAATATCTAGACTTAGAGAGACCAATCATGCAAACCAATATTTTAACAAGCTCTATGTAGTTCTTCATTAATAGGTACAAAGTACATGATGCAAGAGCTTAAACATGATCTATATGAGCACAACAATTGCCAAGTATCAAATTATTCAAGACATTATACCAATTACCACATGTAGCATTTTCTGTTTCCAACCATATAACAATGAACGAAGCAGTTTCAACCTTCGCCATGAACATTAAAGATAGAACTAAGAACACAAGTGTTCATATGAACAAGCGGAGCGTGTCTCTCTCCCACACAAGCATGAATTTATTCAGAGAAGGAAAATAACAAAACGAAAATAAAAAAACACACAGACGCTCCAAGTAAAGTACATAAGATGTGACCGAATAAAAACATAGTTTCAAGAGAAGAAACCTGATAAATTGTTGATGAAGAAGGGGATGCCTTGGGCATCCCCAAGCTTAGACGCTTGAGTCTACTTGAAATATGCAGGGATGAACCACGGGGGCATCCCCAAGCTTAGACTTTTCACTCTTCTTGATCATAGTATATCATCCTCCTCTCTTGACCCTTGAAAACTTCCTCCACACCAAACTCGAAACAAACTCATTAGAGGGTTAGTGCATAATCAAAAATTCACATGTTCAGAAGTAACACAATCATTCTTAACACTTCTGGACATTGCACAAAGCTACTGGAAGTCAATGGAACAAAGAAATCCATCCAACACAGCAAAAGAGGCAATGCGAAATAAAAGGCAGAATCTGTCAAAACAGAACAGTCCGTAAAGACGAATTTTCTAGAGGCACTGGACTTGCTCAGATGAAAATGCTCAAACTGAATGAAAGTTGCGTACATATCTGAGGATCACGCACGTAAATTGGCAGATTTTTCTGAGTTACCTACAGAGAACCCTGCCCAAATTCGTGACAGACAGAAATCTGTTTCTGCGCAGTAATCCAAATCTAGTATCAACATTACTATCAAAGACTTTACTTGGCACAACAATGCAATAAAATAAGATAAGGAGAGGTTGCTACAGTAGTAACAACTTCCAAGACACAACAAAACAGTAGCAAAATAAAAACATGGGTTATCTCCCAAGAAGTTCTTTCTTTATAGCCATTAAGATGGGCTCAGTAATTTTAATGATGCACTCGCAAGAAATAAGAGTTGAAGCAAAAGAGGGCATCAAGAAGAAAATTCAAAACACATTTAAGTCTAACCCACTTACTATGAAGAGGAATCTTGTACATAAACAAGTTCATGAAGCATAATGCAACAAGCATAGAAAGATAAAACAAGTGTAACTTCAAAAATTTCAGCATATAGAGAGGTGTTTTAGTAACATGAAAATTTCTACAACCATATTTTCCTCTCTCATAATAACTTTCAGTAGCATCATGAACAAACTCAACAATATAAGTATCACATAAAGCATTCTTATTCACATGCATAAAAGTATCATTACTCTCCACATAAGCATAATCAATTTTATTAGTTGTAGTGGGAGCAAATTCAACAAAGTAGCTATCATTATTATTCTCATCAAGTGTAGGAGGCATAGTATAATCATAATAAAATTTACTCTCCATAGTAGGCGGCACCAAAAGACCACTATCATTATAATCATCATAAATAGGAGGCATATCATAATCAACATAAACTCTCTCCTCAATACCCGGAGGACTAAAGAGATCATTTTCATCAAAACCGACCTCCCCAAGCTTAGAATTTTCTATATCATTAGCAACAATGGTGTTCAAAGCGTTCATACTAATATCATTGCTACTAGCATGCAAATAAGGTTCCATAGGTTTTTTAATTTTCGCATTAAACCATTCATGTCTTGACTCAGGAAATAGTTTAAAAAGCTCACAGATGTTTTCCATTATGCCTTACTAGTGTTTAACAAGAAACAAAAAGATGCAATTGCAGGATCTAAAGGAAATAGCTTCGAGCACTCACAACGGCAACAGAAAATAACTTAGTTACCTGGAACCGGAGTGTGAGTGCCTTTTACCTTACCTCCCCGGCAACGGCGCCAGAAAAGTGCTTGATGTCTACGTGTGCTTCTATTCTTGTAGACAGTGTTGGGCCTCCAAGAGCAGAGGTTTGTAGAACATCAGCAAGTTTCCCTTAAGTGGATCACCCAAGGTTTATCGAACTCAGAGAGGAAGAGGTCAAAGATATCCCTCTCAAGCAACCCTGCAATCACGATACAAGAAGTCTCTTGTGTCCCCAACACACCTAATACACTTGTCAGATGTATAGTGCACTAGTTCGGCGAAGAGATAGTGAAATACAAGTAATATGGATGTATATGAGTGGTAATAGCAATCTGAATAAAATATGGCAGCGAGTAAACATGCAACAGAACAGTAAATAAACGGAGATTCGATGTTTGGAAACAAGGCCTAGGGATCATACTTTCACTAGTGGACACTCTCAACATTGATCACATAAATAAATAAGTTCTCTTCCTTTGTGCTACATATACTCTTGTTTGATAATGAACACCATTCGTTGTGTAGGGCTACAAGAGCACCTCAATGCCGGAGTTAACAAGCGCCACAACATTCGGTATTCATGTTTAAGTAACCTTTAGAGCATAATAGATCTTTGCAATTTAAACCGAGTACTAACATAGCATACACACTGTCACCTTTACACTATGAAGGGGAAATAGATCACATCAATACTATCATAGTAATAATTAACTCCATAACCTACAAGAGATTATGATCATAACCTACGCCAAGAACTACACGATGCACACACTGTCACCATTACACCGTGAAGGAGGAATAGACTACTTTAATAACATCACAAGAGTAGCACATAGACTAATAGTGATACAAAGCTCATATGAATCTCAATCATGTAAGGCAGCTCATGAGATCATTGTATTGAAGTACATAGGAGAGAGATTAACCACATAGCTACCGATACAGCCCTTAACCTCGATGGAGAACTACTCCCTCCTCATGGGAGACAGCAGCGGTGATGAAGATGGCGGTGGTGTCGATGGAGGAGCCTTCCGGGGGCACTTCCCCGTCCCGACGGCGTGCCAGAACAGAGACTCCTGTCCCCCAGATCTTGGCTTCGCGATGGCGGCGGCTCTGGAAGGTTTCTCGTACCGTGGCTTTTCCGTAATGAAGATTTAGGTCAGGGAGCTTTAAATAGGCGAAGAGGCGGAGTCGGAAGGGTTACGGGGGCGCCACACAATAGGGGGGCGCCCCCCCCCCCCTGGGCCGCGCCGGCCTGGCGTGGCGTCGCCTCGTGGCCCCACTTCGTTTCCCTTTCGGACTTCTGGAAGCTTCGTGGAAAAATAAGCCCCTGGGCGTTGATTTCGTCCAATTCCGAGAATATTTCCTTACTAGGATTTCTGAAACCAAAAACAGCAGCAAACAGCAACTGGCTCTTCGGCATCTCGTCAATAGGTTAGTGCCGGAAAATGCATAATAATGACATATAATGTGTATAAAACATGTGAGTCATCATAAAAGTAGCATGGAACATAAGAAATTATAGATACGTTTGAGACGTATCAATATATTGACAAGTTCTCGAATGAAAACACACACTTTGATTAAGTTGCCTAACAATATATATATATATAATTAGTGTGCATGCATGCATGGCCTACCATGCATGCATATTTATATATATATATTTGAAAATTCTTGGCAATTTCAATAATCTCTCATCTCTATCTCTCTCTATCGATTGGTGGCCAGCGCAACGACACACATTATGCTTACACTTTACGCGCAAAGGCGAGTGCCTCTAATAGTGCATGTCTGTGCACACTCGACCGATCTAGCCAGAGTTTTGATTAATTGTGTAGCACACTAATAAAAAAAGTTGTAATTTAATTCACAACAAGTTATAATTAACCCTAACACATAAACCCTCTAAATAAACCATAAATTGTGCATCAAGCAGGCGAGGGGTCCTCGCGGTCCACTAATTAAATATATGTGCCATTAACCCTAAACCCTAAACCGTATATAGAAAACTAACCTTAGCTAATCAAACCCTCGTTAAAACACATAACCCCAAGCTAATTATTAACCCGATCTAATAAAACCTTGCTATATATATAGCTAGTAAACCTTAGATTAACCCCAATTAATATATGACTTATATCGATCATATATATAGACATTATTGGGATTCATTAATTATATAACAAGTACTGATAATTCAATTAATTAACTTGAATTTTGACAAGGTCTGAAATGAAAACACACTTTAATTAATTTTCCTCACAATATATATATATATATATATATATATATATAATGTATATGCATGCATGGCCTAACCATGCATGCTTATATATGTGTTTAATTTGGGGATTTCAATCGCTCTCTCGCCGCTCTCTCGTTGGTGGCCAACAACACACACATGCACTTTGTGCGCAAAGGCATGTGCCTCTAATAATGTGTGCACAGTCGATCGATCTAGTTTTGATTAATCATAGCACACAAATAAAGAAGTTGTATTTGAATCCACACAACCCTAATCTAAAACACATAGCCCCTAACATGGCCTAATTAATTGACCCCTTCTCTCTAGCTAATTAGTGGAAATTGCACAAAATCAAAAGGGGTCCCTCACTAATTATACATATATATCTAGATTGTGATAAACTTTTGCCCCATATTTGGTGGATGGGTGCATCTTGGCATGTAAAACAATTAATGTTTGCAAGTGGCATTGTCAAAATTTATGTACAAATGATTTCTTTCCATCCAAAGTGCATAAAATGGGAGTTTTAATGAAGAAAGTACAAATAAAACAGCTCAACATGCTTCCACACCCCGATTTTCACACGAAGTAGAGCATATTTAAAGGATAATTCCAGAGTTTTACTATTTTTCAAGCAACTTTGCTAATTTTCCCCCACTCACATGACTTTATGTCGATTTAACGAAAATAGGGCGAATTTAAACTACATGGGCGGGATAGTTTGAATTGTGCGCGCGGCAAAGGGAACCGCCTATTCCTCAACCTTATCCCCGCACGGCAAATTACACACGCAACTCCATTAAACACCACCTAACGACCTTAATTATTACCCCGGCAGCCCAGCCGCATGACCCCCCACCCACCCCTACACAACTTATCCCCGTCCGTGCGAAGAGCTTCCCCTCCCCGTCCCGTCCGTGCGAAGAAGAAGCTTCCCCTCCCCGTCGTTCTTCTCGGGACGCACCGGCGGTCAAGTTGATCCACGGTAGGGCTGCTATCTCTAGCTCAATCATGCATCGGGCAAGACGGCCTAACGATTTATATTTTCTTGATGCTGCTAAAAAAATCGTCAGCATGCTCGAACTAATTGGCACTTTATAGTTTTCCGCTCGATTTGTCCTCGATCAATTTGTTCATTTGCGTGGGCATATAGAGTCAGTTCTGCACTCGATCCGTTAATTTGCTGAAATGCCATGGCAGAGTTTTGTACACGATCTGTTTGCTAAAATGTCGATGAGCATTTTTTGTTTTTTACTCAACATGATTGTTGAAATGCATAATCATGTAGTATAGTTTTGTACTCGATGGATATACGTTTCCTACTTCGCCTTAAATTAATCACCAACAATTGTATCTCATAATTAAACAGATGGACAGAACTTGGATATTGCATGGACACTTATGTTCCCCTTCATATATAAATGATGTTCAACCCTTTATGGGGTTTATTAGAGCTCATGAAGGTCACAACCTGGACGTGTATTGCCCGCGCTGCACATGTATGAATGGTGAGAAGAGGCCTCACCATGTAGTGGAAGATCATTTACACATTTTTGGGATGGACCGCACATATGTTAGGTGGGTTTATCATGGTGAACCATATAATGATCTTTCAGCGGGAGAAGCAGATCTTGCTCACACTGTATGTGTGCTAGCATATGTAGTTAATTATTTATATTGATGATGCCGCTATTTCGATCAATAGTTTGCATTGATGTGCAAGGTTCTGTACTCAAATTTAACTTGTTGCAGATGTATGGACGGGAAGGAGAGAAAAAGCGCTTGCTTCAGGATACGGGTTTCAGCTCTGGGACATGTGCTGTGCCAGATGAGAAGGTAAATATGTAAAACGGCATTTGTTCAGGTTGCATCCCTTAGATGTTTGTCTAATCGGTTGATGTACTAGTTGCAGAAGCATAGAGTTGAAGAGGTCTCTCAGTTTGATGGGAGATTTGAAGATGAATCTCAGTTTGATGCACCTGTGGATGGTACTGATGACGAGCCTTTCATAGACGAAGGTCCTGCACCTGAGATTATCTAGCCTACAGAAGGAGGCCATGGACCGAGTACACAGCTTTGCGTTGAAGTGGATGCACGTCCAGAGATCATCAGGGGCGTCCGGGTAATCTCAAGACCACCCAGCCCTGATGCACCTGTGGATGGTACTGATGACGAGCCTTTCATAGACGAAGGTCCTGCACCTGAGATTATCCAGCCTACAGAAGGAGGTCGTGGACCGAGTACACAGCTTTGCGTTGAAGTGGATGCACGCCCGGAGATCATCAGGGGCGTCCCGGTAGTCTCAGGACCACCCAGCCCTGATGCAAAATGTTGAGCTACTTTATGATTCGTACTCTTATGTTTTGGTGCTGTAGTATGTACTATCTTTGTTATGATTTGTACGCCTTTGGCGCTAGAACTATAATTAAGCATTCAGTGGATGATCGCGTTGCAAAATTTGACACCCACACAATCAGTTCATCGTATGAGTAGTAGCACAATTACTTCTACAGCCAGTCCTGCCAGCGCATTAATTGGTAGCATGAAACACTTTCAGGCACTCCCCTCTGATTCATATTAATTGACTCAATTTTGTCTAGATATGGATGTATCTAGATGCATTTGTTAACTAGACTAACAAACTTGAGTCAGTTAATATAAATTAGTGTAAACCGCCCAAGTCCTCGAGCAGCTGGTTTATTGACTCTGGACTCCAAGCCTCTCGCGGCAAGCCATCGATGAAGCTTTGACCAGATCTTGGCCCGCATTTTTTTTGCGAATAGCAAAGCTTTGACCAGTTCCTCTCGGGATACAGCATGCCGGTGAGCTTGCACGGTTGCCATGAGCACTTTCCGGCGGAACTTCCTCTGCAGCGCCCTCAAGCCGCCGCTGCGAGATAGCACGCAGTGCCTCGAGGTGGACGGAACGGACGAACTCGGGATCTCAGGGCGGGGGGTCCGCCTCGTCCGGGAACGATCTCTAGCGGGTTAACGAGGACATGCATGGCGGCCAGGGGATTTGGGTTTTTTTGTTGTTGTTTGAGCTTGGGATTTGGGGTTTTTTCGGATAGGGGAGGAGGAACCGAGGAAGAGGAAGGGAACAGCCCGTGTGCTTGGCGCGTGGCGGTGTTCTTGAATTTCGAATTTTTGTGAAATGTTTCATTTCCCCGCTACAATTCGGGGGTTTTCTTGACGCACCAATGCGTCCCGCCGGGCAGCTTCAAGTGAATTTGGGGTGCCACACTATGGGCCCCAGTTTCAGTGAGACATGTAATGACTAGTCACATCAGTAAGTTCATTGTGTAATAAAATATGTTACCCCTCCCCTTTATGTAGCCCCCCTTCTCTCTCCCGATCGAGTGCCGACAGCCGACGGATGCAAGCCGCTAGCTCGATCCCCTCCTTTCGCCTCCACCGTCCAGGCATCCAGCTTGGAGGGGCAAGCTGCATTGATACGTCCAAAACGTATCTACTTTCCCGAACACTTTTGCTATTGTTTTGCCTCTAATTTGTGTATTTTGGATGCAACTAACATGGACTAACGCTGTTTTCAGCAGAACTGTTCTGGTGTCTCGTTTTTGTGCAGAAATCCAACTTTCAGGGAAATCCTCGGAATTTATGCGAAAGGTCCTATTTTCCCAGAATACTGACGGAGCCAGAAGGGCAAGCCAGGTGGGGGCACGAGGGCCCCACACACTAGGCCGGCGCGGCCCAGGAGGGGCCCGCGTGGCCCTAGTGTGTGGCGGCCTCGGCTGGCCCCCGACGCCCTCTTTCGGACTACTTATTGCCTTCGACCTAAAAACGCACGGAGAGAAGTCGAAGTCGCCAGAAACCCTCCAGAACGCCGCCACATCGCGAAACTCCGTCTCGGGAGCCAGAAGTCTCCGTTCTGGCACTCCGCCGGGACGGGGAATTGGAGGAGATCATCGCCACCATCACCACCGACGCCTCTCCATCGACCAGCCATGTTTCCCCCATCCATGTGTGAGTAATTCCCCCGCTGTAGGCTGAAGGGGATGGTAGGGATTGGATGAGATTGGTCATGTAATAGTATAAGATTTTTAGGGCATAGTGCCTAGTGTCCGTAATTGGTACTTTGATGATATTGTTCCAACTTGTTATGCTTAATGCTTGTCACTAGGGCCCGAGTGCCATGATCTCAGATCTGAACATGTTATTACTTCATCATGATATTCATTGTTTATGGTCTTACCTGCAAGTTGTATACACATGTCGCTGTCCGGAACCAATGGCCCCGAAGTGACAGAAATCGGGACAACCGGAGGGGATGGTAGTGATGTGAGGATCACATGTGTTCACGGAGTGTTAATGCTTTGCTCCGGTACTCTATTAAAAGGAGTACCTTAATATCCAGTAGATTCCCTTGAGGCCCGGCTGCCACCGGCTGGTAGGACAAAAGATGTTGTGCAAGTTTCTCATTGCGAGCACGTACGACTATAATTGGAACACATGCCTATTGATTGCTTTGTACTTAGACACCGTTTTATTATTATCTGCAAATGCCCTGCTTGATTGTTACATGAGTTTCTCTCATCCATGCAACGCCCGTTATCCGTCCCCGTGACTACAGTATTTTAATCCTGCTGTTTACTATAATCACTACTGCTGTCTCTGTTACTCTGCTGCTGTTATTTCACTACTACTACTGCTATAAAACTATTACTACTGATAAACTCTTGCGAGCAAGTCTGTTTCCAGGTGCAGCTGAATTGACAACTCCGTTGTTAAGGCTTTCAAGTATTCTTTGTCTCCCCTTGTGTCGAATCAATAAATTGGGTTTTACTACCCACGAAGACTGCTGCGATCCCCTATACTTGTGGGTTATCAAGACTGTTTTCTGGCGCCGTTGCCGGGGAGCATAGCTTTATTTGGAAGTTCACTTGGATTGATATTGTTCGCTGCAAATTCTCCATCATGGGTAAACCTCGCGATCCTAAAGTCTCCATATTACCATCCACTACAAGAAAAGGTACAACTCTGAGTACCTCTGCTACTCTTGATTCAACATCTGTGATAAGTCGACTTGTTTCACCGCCACAAGCTTCACTTGCTGGTACTTCTGCTGAATCTGAAAACTCTCATAATATTGATAATGTTTCTACTGTGCTTGATGATAGTGGTTCATTGGGATCTTTTCTAGATGCTACAATTGCTAGGTCTAGACAAATTGAAAATACTGAAACTCCTAATGCTACTACACCTGTTAATTCACCTGAACTTGATTATTCTAGTGATGATCCTGATGAAGATTATGTGGAGCTTAATGATGATTTTATTAATAGATGCAATGCTACTGCTGATGCAAGTAAAATTAAAAAGTTTCTCACACAATATACTGTTAGACATAAGTTATCTCCTGATCCTAAATTTGCCACATCTCCTATATGCATTAAGGATAAAGATTATGATTTTTCTCTTGATCTATCTCATATAGCTATTGTAGAGAAAGCACCCTTTTGTGGTACTGAGAAAGAAAGTGCTGTAGAACACATGATTGAACTTTCTTCTATGAGTAGCTTGTTTTCTGATGATGTCAAAATGCGTACTTATTTTGTTGCTAAAAATTTTCCTTTCTCATTAAAGGATGATGCTAAAACTTGGTATAATAATTTGCCTCCTGGTTCTATTAAAAGTCCAACTGATTTGCGTGATGTTTTCTTTCGAAAATACTTTCCTGCTAGTGCTCAACATGTCGCTTTACAGAAAATTTATAGATTTGACCAGGGAGATGAAGAGAAATTGCCTGAGGCTTGGGCAAGATTTTGTTCTCTTATCAGAGCTCGACCTGGACATGATTTAGAAAAGAATGATCTACTTGATATATTTTATAGTGGACTAACCATTGAGTCTAGGGCATATTTGGATAGTTGTGCTGGTTGTGTTTTCAGGAAAAGAACTCCAGACGAAGCTGAAGAATTATTGGCTAAAATAGGCCGGAATCATGATGATTGGACTATGCCTGAACCAATTCCAATGCCAATATTGAAGAAGAGGGGTTTAATTAAATTGAATGATGAAGATATGAGGGAAGCCAAGAAGTCTCTCAAGGAGAAAGGTATTAAATCTGAAGATGTGAAGAATCTACCTCCCATAGAAGATATATGTGAGATAATTCCCCCTTCGTCCATGATTGAGGTAAACTCCCTTCAGCACTTTACTAGGGAAGATATTCCATATTCAAAACCTCCTGCGCAATGCTTAGATGAGTTTGATAATTATATTGTTAAGCAAGAAAATTTTAATATGAGAGTAGAGAATCACTTAATGGAAAATTCTCGAGCTATTGGTGAATTGCATGGTATTGTAGAGAGAACCTCCAATGATGTTAAGATGCTTGTTAAACATTTTCAAATGGTTCAAACTCAAATTGATCAACTTACTAAAGTGCAAAATGACTTATTAAAAAATAATTCTAAAGAGAAACATGCTTATGAAGTAACAACTAGAGGTGGTGTCTCTACCCAGGATCCTCTATATCCTGAAGGGCATCCCAAAAGAATTGAACAAGATTCTCAACGAACTGAAACTAGTGCTCCATCTAAGAAAAAGAAAAAGAAACATAAAACTGTTGTAGAATCCTCTGAGCCTGTTAATGATCCTAACAGTATTTCTATTTCTGATGCTGAAACCGAAAGTGGTAATGAACATGATAATAATAATGGTAATGATAAAAATGATGCTTCTGATAAAGAAGAGGTTGAAGAAGAACCTGAAAAGCATGCTAAAAATAAAAAGTATACTAAAGAAGATTTTATTGCTAAGAAACATGGTAATGAAAGGGAACCTTGGGTTCAAAAGCAAATGTCTTTTCCTGCTAAGAAACTAAAATCAAAGGAAGAAGAACACTATAACAAATTCTGTGATTGGATGAAACCTTTATTCCTGCAAATACCTTTGACTGATGCTATTAAATTGCCTCCTTATTCAAAGTATATGAAAGATATTGTGTCTAACAAAAGGAAAATTCCTAATGAGGAGATTTCCACTATGCTTGCTAATTACTCTTTTAATGGTAAGGTTCCAAAGAAGCTTGGCGACCCAGGTATACCGACTATTCCTTGTTCTATTAAGAATAATTATGTTAAAACTGCTCTATGTGATTTGGGAGCGGGTGTTAGTGTTATGCCTTTCTCTCTTTATAAGAGACTTTACTTAGATAAGTTGATACCTACTGATATATCTTTGCAAATGGCTGATAAATCTACTGCTATTTCTGTTGGTATATGTGAGGATGTTCCTGTTCAAGTTACTAATAACTGCTTGATATTAACTGATTTTGTTGTATTGGAAATGCCTGAAGATGATAATATGTCTATTATTCTTGGGAGACCTTTTCTTAACACCGCAGGGGCTATTATTGATTGTAATAAGGGAAAAGTTACTTTCAATATTGATGACAAGGAGCATACCGTTTATTTTCCCAAGAGGATTGAGAAAGCATGTGGAGTTAATACAATTTCTAATGTGAGAACTATCAAAGTGGGAACCATTGATTGTCCTATATATGAGCCTAAAGAAGAATATCAAACTCTTGTGATTGGATCCATATCAATACAATTCAAGGTAACATGATTGATTTGAGGTTTATTTCTTCTTATGCTATGTAAAATTTATTTGGTGGCAAGACTTGATCAGCCTTGTTAACAAATACTTTTTATATGCATAGAGGAGGTTGATGGCGTGTAACTCACACGTTCGTTGGGAACCCCAAGAGGAAGGTATGATGCGCACAGCAGCAAGTTTTCCCTCAGAAAGAAACCAAGGTTTATCGAACCAGGAGGAGCCAAGAAGCACGTTGAAGGTTGATGGCGGCGGGATGTAGTGCGGCGCAACACCAGGGATTCCGGTGCCAACGTGGAACCTGCACAACACAACCAAAGTACTTTGCCCCAACGAAACAGTGAGGTTGTCAATCTCACCGGCTTGCTGTAACAAAGGATTAACCGTATTGTGTGGAAGATGATTGTTTGCAGAAAACAGTAGAACAAGTATTGCAGTAGATTGTATTTCAGTATAGAGAATTGGACCGGGGTCCACAGTTCACTAGAGGTGTCTCTCCCATAAGATAAACAGCATGTTGGGTGAACAAATTACAGTTGGGCAATTGACAAATAAAGAGGGCATGACCATGCACATACATATCATGATGAGTATAGTGAGATTTAATTGGGCATTACGACAAAGTACATAGACCGCCATCCAACTGCATCTATGCCTAAAAAGTCCACCTTCAGGTTATCATCCGAACCCCCTCCAGTATTAAGTTGCAAAGCAACAGACAATTGCATTAAGTATGGTGCGTAATGTAATCAACAACTACATCCTTAGACATAGCATCAATGTTTTATCCCTAGTGGCAACAGCACAACACAACCTTAGAACTTTCTATCACTGTCCCAGGTGTCAATGCAGGCATGAACCCACTATCGAGCATAAATACTCCCTCTTGGAGTTACAAGCATCTACTTGGCCAGAGCATCTACTAGTAACGGAGAGCATGCAAGATCATAAACAACACATAGATATAACTTTGATAATCAACATAACAAGTATTCTCTATTCATCGGATCCCAACAAACGCAACATATAGAATTACAGATAGATGATCTTGATCATGTTAGGCAGCTCACAAGATCTGACAATGATAGCACAATGGGGAGAAGACAACCATCTAGCTACTGCTATGGACCCATAGTCCAGGGGTAGACTACTCACACATCACTCCGGAGGCGACCATGGCGGCGTAGAGTCCTTCGGGAGATGATTCCCCTCTCCGGCAGGGTGCCGGAGGCGATCTCCTGGATCCCCCGAGATGGGATCGGCGGCGGCGGCGTCTCTGGAAGGTTTTCCGTATCGTGGCTCTCGGTACTGGGGGTTTCGCAACGGAGGCTTTAAGTAGGCGGAAGGGCAGGTCAGGAGGCGGCACGAGGGCCCCACACCACAGGGCCGCGCGGCCAAGGGGGGGCCGCGCCGCCCTATGGTTTGGGCACCTCGTGGCCCCACTTCGTCTCCTCTTCGGACTTCTGGAAGCTTCGTGGCAAAATAGGACCCTGGGCGTTGATTTCGTCCAATTCCGAGAATATTTCGTTACTAGGATTTCTGAAACCAAAAACAGCAGAAAACAACAACTGGCACTTCGGCATCTTGTTAATAGGTTAGTTCCAGAAAATGCACGAATATGACATAAAGTGTGCATAAAACATGTAGATAACATCAATAATGTGACATGGAACATAAGAAATTATCGATACGTCGGAGACGTATCAGCATCCCCAAGCTTAGTTCTGCTCGTCCCGAGCAGGTAAAACGATAACACAGATAATTTCTGGAGTGACATGCCATCATAACCTTGATCATACTATTTGTAAAGCATATGTAGTGAATGCAGCGATCAAAACAATGTATATGACATGAGTAAACAAGTGAATCATAAAGCAAAGACTTTTCATGAATAGCACTTCAAGACAAGCATCAATAAGTCTTGCATAAGAGTTAACTCATAAAGCAATAATTCATAGTAAAAGCATTGAAGCAACACAAAGGAAGATTAAGTTTCAGCGGTTGCTTTCAACTCATAACATGTATATCTCATGGATATTGTCAACATAGAGTAATATAATAAGTGCAATAAGCAAATATGTAGGAATCAATGCACAGTTCACACAAGTGTTTGCTTCTTGAGGTGGAGAGAAATAGGTGAACTGACTCAACATTGAAAGTAAAAGAATGGTCCTCCATAGAGGAAAAGCATCGATTGCTATATTTGTGCTAGAGCTTTGATTTTGAAAACATGAAACAATTTTGTCAACGGTAGTAATAAAGCATATGTATCATGTAAATTATATCTTACAAGTTGCAAGCCTCATGCATAGTGTACTAATAGTGCCCGCACCTTGTCCTAATTAGCTTGGACTACCGGATCATCACAATGCACATGTTTTAACCAAGTGTCACAAAGGGGTACCTCTATGCCGCCTGTACAAAGGTCTAAGGAGAAAGCTCGCATTGGATTTCTCACTATTGATTATTCTCAACTTAGACATCCATACCGGGACAACATAGACAACAGATATTGGACTCCTCTTTTATGCATAAGCATGTAACAACAATTAATAATTTTCTCATATGAGATTGAGGATATTTGTCCAAAACTGAAACTTCCACCATGGATCATGGCTTTAGTTAGCGGCCCAATGTTCTTCTCTAACAATATGCATGCTTAACCATAAGGTGGTAGATCTCTCTTACTTCAGACAAGACGGACATGCATAGCAACTCACATGAAATTCAACAAAGAGTAGTTGATGGCGTCCCCAGTGAACATGGTTATCGCACAACAAGCAACTTAATAAGAGATAAAGTGCATAATTACATATTCAATACCACAATAGTTTTTAAGCTATTTGTCCCATGAGCTATATATTGCAAAGGTGAATGATGGAATTTTAAAGGTAGCACTCAAGCAATTTACTTTGGAATGGCGAAAAATACCATGTAGTAGGTAGGTATGGTGGACACAAATGGCATAGTGGTTGGCTCAAGTATTTTGGATGCATGAGAAGTATTCCCTCTCGATACAAGGTTTAGGCTAGCAAGGCTTATTTGAAACAAACACAAGGATGAACCGGTGCAGCAAAACTCACATAAAAGACATATTGAAAACATTATAAGACTCTACACCGTCTTCCTTGTTGTTCAAACTCAATACTAGAAATTATCTAGACCTTAGAGAAACCAAATATGCAAACCAAATTTTAACATGCTCTATGTATTTCTTCATTAATGGGTGCAAAGCATATGATGCAAGAGCTTAAACATGAGCACAACAATTGCCAAGTATCACATTACCCAAGACATTAATAGCAATTACTACATGTATCATTTTCCAATTCCAACCATATAACAATTTAACGAAGAAGAAAATTCGCCATGAATACTATGAGTAGAAACTAAGGACATACTTGTCCATATGCTACAGCGGAGCGTGTCTCTCTCCCATAAAGTGAATGCTAGGATCCATTTTATTCAAACAAAACAAAAAACAAAAAACAAACCGACGCTCCAAGCAAAGCACATAAGATGTGATGGAATAAAAATATAGTTTCAGGGGAGGAACCTGATAATGTTGTCGATGAAGAAGGGGATGCCTTGGGCATCCCCAAGCTTAGACGCTTGAGTCTTCTTGATATATGCAGGGGTGAACCACCGGGGCATCCCCAAGCTTAGAGCTTTCACTCTCCTTGATCATGTTGCATCATACTCCTCTCTTGATCCTTGAAAACTTCCTCCACACCAAACTTAGAACAACTCATTAGAGGGTTAGTGACAATAAAAATTAACATATTCAGAGGTGACACAATCATTCTTAACACTTCTGAACATTGCATAAAGCTACTGGACATTAGTGGATCAAAGAAATTCATCCAACATAGCAAAAGAGGCAATGCGAAATAAAAGGCAGAATCTGTCAAAACAGAACAGTTCGTATTGACAAATTTTATTAGGCCACCAGACTTGCTCAAATGAAAATGCTCAAATTGAATGAAAGTTGCGTACATATCTGAGGATCATGCACGTAAATTGGCTTAATTTTCTGAGCTACCTACAGGGAGGTAGACCCAGATTCGTGACAGCAAAGAAATCTGGAACTGCGCAGTAATCCAAATCTAGTACTTACTTTACTATCAAAGACTTTACTTGGCACAACAAAACACTAAACTAAGATAAGGAGAGGTTGCTACAGTAGTAAAACACTTCCAAGACTCAAAATAAAAACAAAGTACTGTAGGTAAAAACATGGGTTGTCTCCCATAAGCGCTTTTCTTTAACGCCTTTCAGCTAGGCGCAGAAAGTGTGTATCAAGTATTATCAAGAGACGAAGTGTCAACATCATAATTTGTTCTAATAATAGAATCAAAAGGTAACTTCATTCTCTTTCTAGGGAAGTGTTCCATACCTTTCTTGAGAGGAAATTGATATTTTATATTACCTTCCTTCATATCAATGATAGCACCAACAGTTCGAAGAAAAGGTCTTCCCAATATAATGGGACAAGATGCATTGCATTCAGTATCCAAGACAACAAAATCAACGGGGACAAGGTTATTGTTAACGGTAATATGAACATTATCAACTTTCCCCAAAGGTTTCTTTGTAGAATGATCAGCAAGATTAACATCCAAATAACAATTTTTCAGCGGTGGCAAGTCAAGCATATTATAAATTTTCTTAGGCATAACGGAAATACTTGCACCAAGATCACATAAAGCATTACAATCAAAATCTTTAACCTTCATTTTAATGATGGGCTCCCAACCATCCTCTAGCTTTCTAGGAATAGAGGCTTCGCGCTCTAGTTTCTCTTCTCTAGCTTTTATGAGAGCATTTGTAATATGTTGCGTGAAAGCCAAATTTATAGCACTAGCATTAGGACTTTTAGTAAGTTTTTGCAAGAACTTTATAACTTCAGAGATGTGGCAATCATCAAAATTCAAACCATTATAATCTAAAGCAATGGGATCATCATCCCCAATGTTGGAAAAAATTTCAGCAGTTTTATCACAGGCAGTTTCAATGAGTTTGAGCGTTTCTCGCGCTTTGCATTAGAAGTGGAAACATTGCTAACACCAATTCTTTTATTATTAATAGTAGGAGGTGCAGCAACATGTGTAGCATTAGCATTACTAGTGGTGGTAATAGTCCAAACTTTAGCTACATTCTTCTCTTTAGCTAGTTTTTCATTTTCTTCTCTATCCCATCTAGCACGCAGTTCAGCCATTAATCTTATATTCTCATTAATTCTAACTTGGATGGCATTTGCTGTAGTAACAATTTTATTTTCAATATCCCTACTAGGCATAACTTTCGATTTCAAAAGATCAACATCAGAGGCAAGACTATCGACTTTAGAAGCAAGTATATCAATTTTTCCAAGCTTTTCTTCAACAGATTTGTTAAAAGCAGTTTGTGTACTAATAAATTCTTTAAGCAAGGCTTCAAGTCCAGGGGGTGAACTCCTATTATTGTTGTAAGAATTCCCATAAGAACTACCATAGCCGTTGCCATTATTATAAGGATATGGCCTATAGTTGTTACTAGAATTGTTCCGGTAAGCATTGTTGTTGAAATTACTATTTTTAATGAAGTTTACATCAACATGTTCTTCTTGTGCAACCAATGAAGCTAACGGAACATTATTAGGATCAATATTAGTCCTATCATTCACAAGCATAGACATAATAGCATCAATCTTATCACTCAAGGAAGAGGTTTCTTCGACAGAATTTACCTTCTTACCTTGTGGAGCTCTTTCCGTGTGCCATTCAGAGTAGTTGATCATCATATTATCAAGAAGCTTTGTTGCTTCTCCAAGAGTGATGGACATAAAGGTACCTCCAGCAGCTGAATCCAATAAATTCCGCGAAGAAAAATTTAGTCCTGCATAGAAGGTTTGGATGATCATCCAAGTAGTCAGTCCATGGGTTGGGCAATTTTTAACCAGAGATTTCATTCTTTCCCAAGCTTGAGCAACATGTTCAGTATCTAATTGTTTAAAATTCATTATGCTACTCCTCAAAGATATAATTTTAGCAGGGGATAATATCTACCAATAAAAGCATCCTTGCATTTAGTCCATGAATCAATACTATTCTTAGGCAGAGATAGCAACCAATCTTTAGCTCTTCCTCTTAATGAGAAAGGGAACAATTTTAATTTTATAATGTCACCATCTACATCTTTATATTTTTGCATTTCACATAATTCAACAAAATTATTAAGATGGGCAGCAGCATCATCAGAACTAACACCAGAAAATTGCTCTCGCATAACAAGATTCAGTAAAGCAGGTTTAATTTCAAAGAATTCTGCTGTAGTAGCAGGTGGAGCAATAGGTGTGCATAAGAAATCATTATTATTTGTGGTTGTGAAGTCACACAACTTAGTATTTTCAGGGTTGGCCATTTTAGCAACAGTAAATAAAGCAAACTAGATAAAGTAAATGCACGTAACTAATTTTTTTGTGTTTTTGATATAGCAAACAAGATAGCAAATAAAGTAAAACTAGCAACTAATTTTTTGTATTTTGATTTAGTGCAGCAAACAAAGTAGTAAATAAAACTAAGCAAGACAAAAACAAAGTAAAGAGATTGAGAAGTGGAGACTCCCCTTGCAGCGTGTCTTGATCTCCCCGGCAACGGCGCCAGAAAAAGAGCTTGATGGCGTGTAACTCACACGTTCGTTGGGAACCCCAAGAGGAAGGTATGATGCGCACAGCAGCAAGTTTTCCCTCAGAAAGAAACCAAGGTTTATCGAACCAGGAGGAGCCAAGAAGCACGTTGAAGGTTGATGGCGGCGGGATGTAGTGCGGCGCAACACCAGGGATTCCGGCGCCAACGTGGAACCTGCACAACACAACCAAAGTACTTTGCCCCAACGAAACAGTGAGGTTGTCAATCTCACCAGCTTGCTGTAACAAAGGATTAACCGTATTGTGTGGAAGATGATTGTTTGCAGAAAACAATAGAACAAGTATTGCAGTAGATTGTATTTCAGTATAGAGAATTGGACCGGGGTCCACAGTTCACTAGAGGTGTCTCTCCCATAAGATAAACAGCATGTTGGGTGAACAAATTACAGTTGGGCAATTGACAAGTAAAGAGGGCATGACCATGCACATACATATCATGATGAGTATAGTGAGATTTAATTGGGCATTACGACAAAGTACATAGACCGCCATCCAACTGCATCTATGCCTAAAAAGTCCACCTTTAGGTTATCATCCGAACCCCCTCCAGTATTAAGTTGCAAAGCAACAGACAATTGCATTAAGTATGGTGCGTAATGTAATCAACAACTACATCCTTAGACATAGCATCAATGTTTTATCCCTAGTGGCAACAGCACAACACAACCTTAGAACTTTCTGTCACTGTCCCAGGTGTCAATGCAGGCATGAACCCACTATCGAGCATAAATACTCCCTCTTGGAGTTACAAGCATCTACTTGGCCAGAGCATCTACTAGTAACGGAGAGCATGCAAGATCATAAACAACACATAGATATAACTTTGATAATCAACATAACAAGTATTCTCTATTCATCGGATCCCAACAAACGCAACATATAGAATTACAGATAGATGATCTTGATCATGTTAGGCAGCTCACAAGATCCGACAATGATAGCACAATGGGGAGAAGACAACCATCTAGCTACTGCTATGGACCCATAGTCCAGGGGTAGACTACTCACACATCACTCCGGAGGCGACCATGGCGGCGTAGAGTCCTCCGGGAGATGATTCCCCTCTCCGGCAGGGTGCCGGAGGCGATCTCCTGGATCCCCCGAGATGGGATCGGCGGCGGCGGCGTCTCTGGAAGGTTTTCCGTATCGTGGCTCTCGGTACTGGGGGTTTCGCAACGGAGGCTTTAAGTAGGCGGAAGGGCAGGTCAGGAGGCGGCACGAGGGCCCCACACCACAGGGCCGCGCGGCCAAGGGGGGGGGCGCCGCCCTATGGTTTGGGCACCTCGTGGCCCCACTTCGTCTCCTCTTCGGACTTCTGGAAGCTTCGTGGCAAAATAGGACCCTGGGCGTTGATTTCGTCCAATTCCGAGAATATTTCGTTACTAGGATTTCTGAAACCAAAAACAGCAGAAAACAACAACTGGCACTTCGGCATCTTGTTAATAGGTTAGTTCCAGAAAATGCACGAATATGACATAAAGTGTGCATAAAACATGTAGATAACATCAATAATGTGACATGGAACATAAGAAATTATCGATACGTCGGAGACGTATCAGAGGTAAACAACATCTCTTTCTTCCTCCACTTGTTCTACTTGTTGTAGCACTTTTGTTTTGTAAAGTTCCTCAGTTAGTTAGAGATTTCAAAAAAATTCCTGGCCAGTAATAATAAAACTTAATACCCAGGAATGTGCATTTTTCAAAGTTTTCAAAAATCCACAAAAATTATACCGTTGGTCCTATTTTTCGACGAGGCACCTGGGAGCACCTGGGGATGACCAGTGGGGCACGCCAGGGTGGCACCCCACAGGCCGGCGCGGCCAGCAAGGGGGGCGCGCCACCCTGGCGTGTGGGTCCCCCTTTGCCCCACTTCATCATCTCTTCCTCCCACTCTCTTCTCTCTCCCGAAAAACTCGCACCAGGTTCCTCTCACTTGTGTTTTTGCTCAAGAGCTCCAGATTTCTCGATCTCTTTGCTCAGCCCAGATTTATGTCTGAAATTTGGCACATTTGCTCTTCGGTATGTTACTCCTCCAACCATCCAAGTAGAATTTTGTTTGGTTGAGTATATCTTGAATATTTTGCTGCTGTAGGTAACATGTTTAGTGAGCTTGCATGCTTGTTCTAAGTGGTAGAAACTAGTTTTGATGCATGATTAGTACTCTAGCAAGTTCCTATGGTAGTTTCCCTCAATTATATGTCACCAAATCAGATTTTATATTGTTTGTTGAAAAATTTCAGAAAAAGGGGATGGACAACTTTAACTTTGGAGAAGTGTTCCAAGGGGAGACAACAAGCACGGGGAGGCCCTCGAGGTCATCCACCCGATTCAGGCAATCCTACAATGAGGATCTCATCGCACCAAGCTTCGCACCCGAGGAGGACAATGGAGTCCCTAATGCTTCATCCTTCCCATGTTATGACTTTTTGAGAAATGCAGGTTTGTTGGATGATTTCTTGACCCTTGTCGATAAGGCAGGCTTAACCACCTATGTGGGAGATGAGAGTGAGCAATACTACACGCTCACTAAAATCTTTGTGGAGAGCTTCAAGTTCAACAATAAGCACTTTCATCCGACAGTTTCGTTCAAAATCTATGGTAAACCTATTACTATGAAGTTGGAAATTTTTTGTGCTGCATTGGGTATTGCCCCTGTAGGTACAGCAAGGAAGATCGAGGATAACCCCAAGGAATTGCTGGAGCTCTATCGAGGGATCACCAATGACGATTGTCACACCATTCAGCGTGGCAAGATAAGAAACATTCAACTCCCCGCCATTAAGTATTTTGCTTATTACATCGGTACTAGCATTCTTGGTAGGGAGAACACTAGTAACATATCTAGCTATCACCTTGGTTTCCTAATTGCTGCACTCACTGGGGACACACCTTATCATCTTGGTGCTCTTGTTGCTCGCCGCTTGTCTAACAAGGGGCCTATATTTGGAGGAATTATTGCTTCGCGCGTTTTAGCATATTTAGAGCTTCCTCTTGACCCTACTGATGTAAAAATAACCCCTATGAGGCTCGATATTGCTGCTATGAAGAGTCACCAATTTGTTACGGCCGACTCTAGTTTAGATAACATTGTCTATAGAATATTGTTTGCTGACGGGGAAGAGAGGGAAATTCTTTTGCTGCAGCCAGATTTGTTCAGCATTGACAGGAAACCATGGTCGCGCTCTAAGGAGGAGGTGGATGAGAAATTGAAGATACAAGGCTTCCACCAGCAGCATGACTCCGAGGACGCCGAGCCCTCTTATGACTACACCGTCACGTATCCGGGTGCTTCTTCCAGCACATACCCGGAATATGATCCATCTTCGTCGTACTACGAAGGTGCTACTTCATGGGCACCATGGGATTGATCTCCACTTAGGCAAAAGCCTAAGCTTGGGGGGAGGTATACCGGCATCACTCATTATTTGCATATTATGGTTGCTGGATACTTGTATATAATTGTTGAGTTTCTTTGAGTGGTTTTCTAATGAGAGGAAGATGATATTTGGGGAGGTGCTGCCTGAAAACAGATTCTGGACTGTCACTAGAAAAATTCGTGCGCACAGCCAGAACGTTATTTTGAGCTGCCAATTTTTTTGCATGTTCCCCAGGTTGTTATCTAACTTTCATTAGTTGAACACTTTTCGAGCTGAGCAACGGAAGATTTTTGTAAAAATCGATTTCTGTACTGCTGTCAAGTTTTGGCAGATTTCTGCCATCTTGCTTTTCTGTGTTTCTTTTAGTTTTCATTTTCTTACTCGTACTTTGTTTCTTTCCTAAAACACCAAAAGACCAAAAATATTTCTGTTGTTTCTCTTCACCACTTGTTTATTTTAGTTTCTTGCTTTTATCTTGCTTTATTTTCTATCGTTGGTTTGCTATAAGAAAATCCAAAAAGATTTTGCTTTGTTTGCTTGTTTCCTTTTGTTCTTGCTTCCAAATTCGAAAACACCAAAAATATTTGATGTTCTTCTTTGGTTTTGTAAAGTTCTTTATGAGTTCAATGGTCTTCGGTGGCTGGAGCGTGGTTTTCATTCCATATTATTCAAGCTATACAAGTGAAAAAGCAATAATGACGATATACGACGATCTGATTGTGGTGAGAGGATGGTATGAACTCTATTTGTTTTCATTTTTGTACATATACTCATCCATGTGAGCATGCTTGGTTGATTCATGTGAGGTATATGTCATTTAAGAAAGTCTAGTAGTTCATGATCTCTCATGTTTAGCTCCAATCTATTAATATGAGTAGCATGTCATGAATGTTTGCTTGCATTGTTTTATTCATAAATAGGTATGATATTGTGGTATCCTCCTCTGAATAATTCGTTTGAATTAACTTGGCACATGCTCACACATGCATATGACTGAACAAGAGTCAATTAAGCCTCAGTGATTTACATTGCTTCAGAGTTCTTGTATCACTTTTATGCCTCGGTTAATCTATGTTGCCGCAAGCATGATTATGACAGTTACTGCTCTCTTAATTGTCGCTTCCTAGTCTATTGCTAGCCTTCACTTGTACTGAGCGGGAACGCTGCTCGTGCCTCCAAACACATGAAAACCAAGTTATTCCAGAGTGTCCACCATAAATACCTATGCATGGCATTTCAAACCATTCCAAGTAAATTCCCATGTGCTACCTTTAAAACCTTCAAAATGCTTCTCAATTTGTGTTTATGTTTTATAGCTCATGAGGAAGTATGTGGTGTTTATCTTTCAATCTTGTCATTTACTCCGGACGGACTTTCACCAATGGACTAGTGGCACATCCGCTTATCCAATAATTTTGCAAAAAGAGCTGGCAACGGGGTTCCCAGCCCCAAATTAATTAACCTTCATAAATTTATAAATAGACACTCCTCCATGGTATGTGATTGTTGGTTGGCACCCGAGGATTCGGTTAGCCATGTCTTGAGAAAGCAAAGGTGGGGAGGAGTGTCATCTAAATAAAATTAAAATAAAAAGGCACTCCTTCATGGTATGAGATTGTTGGCAGGCACCCGAGGATTCGGTTAGCCATGGTTTGTGAAAGCAAGGTTGGAAGGAGTGCCACCCAAAAATAAAATTTCATGGGAGCCGCTCTTGAAAGTCTGGTTGACGAGGTAGTTAGAGTACCCATTACCATTCGTTGACAACAACAAACACCTCTCAAAACCATTTTACTTCTGTCTTTAGAAAACTGAAAAGCTCTAGCACATGTTAATCCCTGCTTCCCTCTGCGAAGGGTCAATCTTTTACTTTTACATTGAGTCTCCATCCTTTCTTTGAGTACTTTCTTGAGAGCACAACTGTCATTCTTAGTGTAATATGCTTGTCTCAAAATATGATTCATTGTGGTATAACTTTGATGCTTTTATCTTTGACAATCACTATTTCTAGTCTTTCTATGAACTTCAGAGGTGCCTGAGCATTTATGTTTTGCTGATCAAATATGGGCAAGCGAGATACCACTCTATCATACTCTTTTATGAACATTGCAATCCTGCTTATATACGTGATTCATGATGCTTATTATTAATTGTTGGTACCTTTCCATGATTGACATAGCTATTAGATGATCTTATTTGCATGTATCTTATTATGAACTGCCTAAGTGTTAGCCATAGCATGAGAATATTTACATCATATGAACAAATGTGTTCGTGAAAGTTCTTTTATCGCTCAGTTGTTAACTGAATTGCTTGAGGACAAGCAATAAGCTAAGCTTGGGGGGAGTTGATACGTCCAAAACGTATCTACTTTCCCGAACACTTTTGCTATTGTTTTGCCTCTAATTTGTGTATTTTGGATGCAACTAACACGGACTAACGCTGTTTTCAGCAGAACTGTTCTGGTGTCTCGTTTTTGTGCAGAAATCCAACTTTCAGGGAAATCCTCGGAATATATGCGAAAGGTCCTATTTTCCCAGAATACTGACGGAGCCAGAAGGGCAAGCCAGGTGGGGGCACGAGGGCCCCACACACTAGGCCGGCGCGGCCCAAGAGGGGCCCGCACGGCCCTAGTGTGTGGCGGCCTCGGCTGGCCCCCGATGCCCTCTTTCGGACTACTTATTGCCTTCGACCTAAAAACGCACGGAGAGAAGTCGAAGTCGCCAGAAACCCTCCAGAACGCCACCACATCGCGAAACTCCGTCTCGGGAGCCAGAAGTCTCCGTTCTGGCACTCCGCCGGGACGGGGAATTGGAGGAGATCATCGCCACCATCACCACCGACGCCTCTCCATCGACCAGCCATGTTTCCCCCATCCATGTGTGAGTAATTCCCCCGCTGTAGGCTGAAGGGGATGGTAGGGATGGGATGAGATTGGTCATGTAATAGTATAAGATTGTTAGGGCATAGTGCCTAGTGTCCGTAATTGGTACTTTGATGATATTATTGCAACTTGTTATGCTTAATGCTTGTCACTAGGGCCCGAGTGCCATGATCTCAGATCTGAACATGTTATTACTTCATCATGATATTCATTGTTTATGGTCTTACCTGCAAGTTGTATACACATGTCGCTGTCCGGAACCAATGGCCCCGAAGTGACAGAAATCGGGACAACCGGAGGGGATGGTAGTGATGTGAGGATCACATGTGTTCACGGAGTGTTAATGCTTTGCTCCGGTACTCTATTAAAAGGAGTACCTTAATATCCAGTAGATTCCCTTGAGGCCCGGCTGCCACCGGCTGGTAGGACAAAAGATGTTGTGCAAGTTTCTCATTGCGAGCACGTACGACTATAATTGGAACACATGCCTATTGATTGCTTTGTACTTAGACACCGTTTTATTATTATCTGCAAATGCCCTGCTTGATTGTTACATGAGTTTCTCTCATCCATGCAACGCCCGTTATCCGTCCCCGTGCCTACAGTATTTTAATCCTGATGTTTACTATAATCACTACTGCTGTCTCTGTTACTCTGCTGCTGTTATTTCACTACTGCTACTGCTATAAAACTGTTACTACTGATAAACTCTTGCGAGCAAGTCTGTTTCCAGGTGCAGCTGAATTGACAACTCCGTTGTTAAGGCTTTCAAGTATTCTTTGTCTCCCCTTGTGTCGAATCAATAAATTGGGTTTTACTACCCACGAAGACTACTGCGATCCCCTATACTTGTGGGTTATCAAGACTGTTTTCTGGCGCCGTTGCCGGGGAGCATAGCTTTATTTGGAAGTTCACTTGGATTGATATTGTTCGCTGCAAATTCTCCATCATGGGTAAACCTCGCGATCCTAAAGTCGCCATATTACCATCCACTACAAGAAAAGGTACAACTCTGAGTACCTCTGCTACTCTTGATTCACCATATGTGATAAGTCGACTTGTTTCACCGCCACAAGCTTCACTTGCTGGTACTTCTGCTGAATCTGAAAACTCTCATAATATTGATAATGTTTCTGCTGTGCTTGATGATAGTGGTTCATTGGGATCTTTTCTAGATGCTACAATTGCTAGGTCTAGACAAATTGAAAATACTGAAACTCCTAATGCTACTACACCTGTTAATTCACCTGAACTTGATTATTCTAGTGATGATCCTGATGAAGATTATGTGGAGCTTAATGATGATTTTATTAATAGATGCAATGCTACTGCTGATGCAAGTAAAATTAAAAAGTTTCTCACACAATATACTGTTAGACATAAGTTATCTCCTGATCCTAAATTTGCCACATCTCCTATATGCATTAAGGATAAAGATTATGATTTTTCTCTTGATCTATCTCATATAGCTATTGTAGAGAAAGCACCCTTTTGTGGTACTGAGAAAGAAAGTGCTGTAGAACACATGATTGAACTTTCTTCTATGAGTAGCTTGTTTTCTGATGATGTCAAGATGCGTACTTATTTTATCGCTAAAATTTTTCCTTTCTCATTAAAGGATGATGCTAAAACTTGGTATAATAATTTGCCTCCTGGTTCTATTAAAAGTCCAACTGATTTGCGTGATGTTTTCTTTCGAAAATACTTTCCTGCTAGTGCTCAACATGTCGCTTTACAGAAAATTTATAGATTTGACCAGGGAGATGAAGAGAAATTGCCTGAGGCTTGGGCAAGATTTGTTCTCTTATCAGAGCTTGACCTGGACATGATTTAGAAAAGAATGATCTACTTGATATATTTTATAGTGGACTAACCATTGAGTCTAGGGCATATTTGGATAGTTGTGCTGGTTGTGTTTTCAGGAAAAGAACTCCAGACGAAGCTGAAGAATTATTGGCTAAAATAGGCCGGAATCATGATGATTGGACTATGCCTGAACCAATTCCAACGCCAATATTGAAGAAGAGGGGTTTAATTAAATTGAATGATGAAGATATGAGGGAAGCCAAGAAGTCTCTCAAGGAGAAAGGTATTAAATCTGAAGATGTGAAGAATCTACCTCCCATAGAAGATATATGTGAGATAATTCCCCCTTCATCCATGATTGAGGTAAACTCCCTTCAGCACTTTACTAGGGAAGATATTCCATATTCAAAACCTCCTGCGCAATGCTTAGATGAGTTTGATAATTATATTGTTAAGCAAGAAAATTTTAATATGAGAGTAGAGAATCACTTAATGGAAAATTCTCGAGCTATTGGTGAATTGCATGGTATTGTAGAGAGAACCTCCAATGATGTTAAGATGCTTGTTAAACATTTTCAAATGGTTCAAACTCAAATTGATCAACTTACTAAAGTGCAAAATGACTTATTAAAAAATAATTCTAAAGAGAAACATGCTTATGAAGTAACAACTAGAGGTGGTGTCTCTACCCAGGATCCTCTATATCCTGAAGGGCATCCCAAAAGAATTGAACAAGATTCTCAACAAACTGAAACTAGTGCTCCATCTAAGAAAAAGAGAAAGAAACATAAAACTGTTGTAGAATCCTCTGAGCCTGTTAATGATCCTAACAGTATTTCTATTTCTGATGCTGAAACCGAAAGTGGTAATGAACATGATAATAATAATGGTAATGATAAGAATGATGCTTCTGATAAAGAAGAGGTTGAAGAAGAACCTGAAAAGCATGCTAAAAATAAAAAGTATACTAAAGAAGATTTTATTGCTAAGAAACATGGTAATGAAAGGTAACCTTGGGTTCAAAAGCAAATGTCTTTTCCTGCTAAGAAACTAAAATCAAAGGAAGAAGAACACTATATCAAATTCTGTGATTGGATGAAACCTTTATTCCTGCAAATACCTTTGACTGATGCTATTAAATTGCCTCCTTATTCAAAGTATATGAAAGATATTGTGTCTAACAAAAGGAAAATTCCTAATGAGGAGATTTCCACTATGCTTGCTAATTACTCTTTTAATGGTAAGGTTCCAAAGAAGCTTGGCGACCCAGGTATACCGACTATTCCTTGTTCTATTAAGAATAATTATGTTAAAACTGCTCTATGTGATTTGGGAGCGGGTGTTAGTGTTATGCCTTTCTCTCTTTATAAGAGACTTTACTTAGATAAGTTGATACCTACTGATATATCTTTGCAAATGGCTGATAAATCTACTGCTATTTCTGTTGGTATATGTGAGGATGTTCCTGTTCAAGTTACTAATAACTGCTTGATATTAACTGATTTTGTTGTATTGGAAATGCCTGAAGATGATAATATGTCTATTATTCTTGGGAGACCTTTTCTTAACACCGCAGGGGCTATTATTGATTGTAATAAGGGAAAAGTTACTTTCAATATTGATGACAAGGAGCATACCGTTTATTTTCCCAAGAGGATTGAGAAAGCATGTGGAGTTAATACAATTTCTAATGTGAGAACTATCAAAGTGGGAACCATTGATTGTCCTATATATGAGCCTAAAGAAGAATATCAAACTCTTGTGATTGGATCCATATCAATACAATTCAAGGTAACATGATTGATTTGAGGTTTATTTCTTCTTATGCTATGTAAAATTTATTTGGTGGCAAGACTTGATCAACCTTGTTAAAAAATACTTTTTATATGCATAGAGGAGGTAAACAACATCTCTTTCTTCCTCCACTTGTTCTACTTGCTGTAGCACTTTTGTTTTGTAAAGTTCCTCAGTTAGTTAGAGATTTCAAAAAAATTCCTGGCCAGTAATAATAAAACTTAATACCCAGAAATGTGCATTTTTCAAAGTTTTCAAAAGTCCACAAAAATTATACCGTTGGTCCTATTTTTCGACGAGGCACCTGGGAGCACCTGGGGATGACCAGTGGGGCACGCCAGGGTGGCACCCCACAGACCGGCGTGGCCAGCAAGGGGGGCGCGCCACCCTGGCGTGTGGGTCCCCCTTTGCCCCACTTCATCATCTCTTCCTCCCACTCTCTTCTCTCTCCCGAAAAAACTCGCACCAGGTTCCTCTCACTTGTGTTTTTGCTCAAGAGCTCCAGATTTCTCGATCTCTTTGCTCAGCCCAGATTTATGTCTGAAATTTGGCACATTTGCTCTTCGGTATGTGACTCCTCCAACCATCCAAGTAGAATTTTGTTTGGTTGAGTATATCTTGAATATTTTGCTGCTGTAGGTAACATGTTTAGTGAGCTTGCATGCTTGTTCTAAGTGGTAGAAACTAGTTTTGATGCATGATTAGTACTCTAGCAAGTTCCTATGGTAGTTTCCCTCAATTATATGTCACCAAATCAGATTTTATATTGTTTGTTGAAAAATTTCAGAAAAAGGGGATGGACAACTTTAACTTTGGAGAAGTGTTCCAAGGGGAGACAACAAGCACGGGGAGGCCCTCGAGGTCATCCACCCGATTCAGGCAATCCTACAATGAGGATCTCATCGCACCAAGCTTCGCACCCGAGGAGGACAATGGAGTCCCTAATGCTTCATCCTTCCCATGTTATGACTTTTTGAGAAATGCAGGTTTGTTGGATGATTTCTTGACCCTTGTCGATAAGGCAGGCTTAACCACCTATGTGGGAGATGAGAGTGAGCAATACTACACGCTCACTAAAATCTTTGTGGAGAACTTCAAGTTCAACAATAAGCACTTTCATCCGACAGTTTCGTTCAAAATCTATGGTAAACCTATTACTATGAAGTTGGAAAATTTTTGTGCTGCATTGGGTATTGCCCCTGTAGGTACAGCAAGGAAGATCGAGGATAACCCCAAGGAATTGCTGGAGCTCTATCGAGGGATCACCAATGATGATTGTCGCACCATTCAGCGTGGCAAGATAAGAAACATTCAACTGCCCGCCATTAAGTATTTTGCTTATTACATCGGTACTAGTATTCTTGGTAGGGAGAACACTAGTAACATATCTAGCTATCACCTTGGTTTCCTAATTGCTGCACTCACTGGGGACACACCTTATCATCTTGGTGCTCTTGTTGCTCGCCGCTTGTCTAACAAGGGGCCTATATTTGGAGGAATTATTGCTTCGCGCGTTTTAGCATATTTAGAGCTTCCTCTTGACCCTACTGATGTAAAAATAACCCCTATGAGGCTCGATATTGCTGCTATGAAGAGTCACCAATTTGTTACGGCCGACTCTAGTTTAGATAACATTGTCTATAGAATATTGTTTGCTGACGGGAAAGAGAGGGAAATTCTTTTGCCGCAGCCAGATTTGTTCAGCATTGACAGGAAACCATGGTCGCGCTCTAAGGAGGAGGTGGATGAGAAATTGAAGATACAAGGCTTCCACCAGCAGCATGACTCCGAGGACGCCGAGCCCTCTTATGACTACACCGTCACGTATACGGGTGCTTCTTCCAGCACATACCCGGAATATGATCCATCTTCGTCGTACTACGAAGGTGCTACTTCATGGGCACCATGGGATTGATCTCCACTTAGGCAAAAGCCTAAGCTTGGGGGGAGGTATACCGGCATCACTCATTCTTTGCATATTATGGTTGCTGGTGTTATCACCAGAATTTGACCGAGTCAGAGGTGGGCCGCGATCAAGATGGGCTTGAAGAATATACATGGAAGAATATACGTGCATCGGCCTTATATGCAAAGTTTGGGCTAGTTTGCCCGTGTATCTGTAATATAGTAGGATACGTGTTGATTAGTTAGAGTTTGTCTCATGCACGGTTGGGATTATTCCCACGTTAGAAAGTCTACGGACTATAAATATGTATCTAGGGTTTATGGAATAAACAACAATCACGTTCACCACAAACCAATCTAGGCGCATCGCCAACTCCCTTGTCTCGAGGGTTTCTTCCGGGTAAGCATCATGCTGCCTAGATCGCATCTTGCGATCTAGGCAGTACAAGTTTATTCGTCGTTCATGCGTTGCTCGTACTGAAGCCTTTTTGATGGCGAGCAACGTAGTTATCTTAGATGTGTTAGGGTTAGCATTGTTCTTCGTATCATATGCTATCGTCGTGCAACCCTTAGACATCTTGCCACCCTTACGCCTATCTTAGGCGTAGGGGCGGCACCCCGCTTGATCATTATTTAGTAGATCCAATCCGTTATGGTTGCTCCTTGTTCTTCAAGGATTAGTTTAATATCTGCATAGTTAGGCCTTACAAAGGGTTGGAGGATCCAGCGGCGCGTAGGGTGTAGTTTGCTAGCCCTAGACAGGATGTTCCGGGGATCAACCTCGTGTTGGTTTTTAGGCCCTATCTAGGATCGGCTTACGATCACCGTGCGCGGCCGCGAGGCCCAATCACGAGTAGGATGTTCCGATTATGCGGTGAAAACCCTAAATCGTCATAGATCGTTTTAGCTTTATCTTGATCAAGCAGGACCACCATATATTCGTACACCTCGTGCGAATCATGGGTGGATCGGCTCCTTGAGCCGATTCACAGGACAACCTGAGAGCCGATCGAGGCTCGTATTTAATGTTTATGTGTATGCCATGCAGGAAACTAAGCGAGGCATCTCCATCACCTTCCTGACCAGGTATAGGTCAGGTGGCACGCCCTTGCACCAGCATCGGACGTGCGTGCCGGAGTCTTTGCGGGCCGTCGCTCGGAGGGACCAGGGCTAGCCGCAGCCCTAAGTTGCTCCCGGCTCTCCTGTGTTGCCCGTCGTTGCTCGCCGGTGGGTTTCTGACCGCAACACATTCTGGCACGCCCGGTCGGACAACCTTCTACATCAACCACATCGCCATCTACATCTGAGATGGCGGACGGCACCCCAGTCACGTACGAGGATCTGACCGAGGAGCTCAAGAAGAAGTATGACGAGGTCAAAGCGATCCTCGAAGCCGACCTCATCGGCTCCTTTCACAGAACCCGCTCACATGGCGTCAGGTGGAAGGGGTTCTCACCGGAAGGCGCGCTCGATGGAGTGGACCTGTCCGCCCCGTCAGAAGAACGCACCAGGTCCCTGCGTCAGGAGATTAGCTACATGGTGGCTCACTCGCTGCACCACCATTCTGAGAGCCTGGTGAACACGTTGGAGCGTGTCGCTTTTCGGATGATCCAGGAAATCATGAGGCATCAGTACTCCCCTTCAGGACCAGCTCTCGGGACTTACCAAGGAGAGATGCCACTCCAATCCCGTCCATCGCTGCCATTCCCGTTGACAACACCAGAAGTGCCGAATTCGCCGGCATACGCCGTCGACATGGTGGAATGCACATACCCCGGGAGGTACCAGCCGAGATTCTCATTCAGCATCAACATGGTGGGACTTGGGCGCCACCCTGGTAAGGACAGAGACGAGGGCAGTTGCTCTCATAGCGAGGACAAGGAGGGAGCCGTTCCACGCGATCGGTCCCGACACTTCCAAAAAATCCTGGTTACGATCAAGATGAAGGCCGATTCCAGCAATCAGCCCGTATTATCCGTTCCACACGCTCTCCCTGCATTTGGTGTCGACCTCACGGGTGACGGGAAGTTAGGGTATGGGTTTACATCGGCTGATGAGCTAGAGGAAGTCGACATCGGTCCTGGGGATAAGCCGCGACCAACTTTTATCAGCAAGAAGTTAGATCCACAGCTCAGGGGTCAGATGATAGCTCTGTTAAAAGAATATCCAGATTGCTTTGCATGGGATTACACAGAGATGCCTGGGTTAGACAGGAGCATCATTGAACATCGGCTCCCCCTTAAGAAAGGATTTCGGCCGTTCCAACAACGAGCACGTCAGATGAGGGCCAAAATTCTGGAAGAAGTCAAGAAAGAGATCGAGAAGATGTTGGCCGCCGGGTTCATCAGGCCATGCAGGTATGCTGAGTGGATCTCTAGTATCGTTCCTGTAGAGAAGAAGGACGGCCGATGGCGTGTGGCCATCGATTTCCGAGATCTCAACAGAGCCACTCCAAAAGATGAGTATCCGATGCCTGTGACAGAAACATTGATCAATGCAGCTGCTGGCCACAAGGTGTTGAGCTTCATGGATGGCAATGCCGGCTACAACCAAATCTTCATGGCTCCAGAAGATATACACAAGACCGCATTCAGAGTACCAGGGGTAGTAGGCTTGTTTGAATATGTAGTCATGACCTTTGGGTTGAAGAATGCTGGTGCAACGTACCAACGAGCCATGAACTATATATTTCACGATCTGATTGGCAAGTTGGTGGAAATCTACATCGACGACGTGGTAGTCAAATCTGTCTCCATGGAGGGACACTTGGATGATTTACGGCGCGTCCTAGACCGAACTCGGAAGTTCAGACTGAGAATGAATCCGAAGACGTGTGCTTTTGGTGTGACGGCTGGTCAGTTCCTAGGTTTTCTGGTTCATGAACGGGGAATTGAGATCGGCCTGAAAAGTCAAGAGGCGGTGCGTACCATGCAGCCGCCCACCACGAAGAAGGAACTCCAACGTCTCATCGACAAGATCAATTTTGTCCGACGATTCATCTCTAATCTGTCAGGACGAATCGAGCCGTTCATGGCACTGGTGAAAACTAAATCTGACGACGAGTTTCACTGGGGGGCAGAACAGCAGCAGGCGTTTGATGAGATTAAGCGGTATCTGACGACGCCGCCTGTGCTAGTTCCGCCCCAACAAGACAGGCCGTTCTACATCTACTTGTCAGTAGCTGACACGTCCATCGCTTCGGTGGTGGTGCAACTCTACGAGGGTGTTGAAAAGGTCGTTTTCTACCTCAGCAGAAGGATGTTGGACGCGGAGACAAGGTATCCTGAGGTCGAGAAGCTTTGCCTCTGCCTGTTCTTCACCTGCACCAAGCTTCATCACATCCTTTTGACGGCAGAGATCATCGTCATATGCAAGTCAGACGTTGTCAAGCACGTGCTGTCGGCCCCTGTTTTGAAAGGCCGACTTGGTAAGTGGATGTTTGCGTTGTCAGAGTTCGATCTTCGGTATCAGCCTGCGAAAGCAGTCAAGGGGCAAGCGTTGGCCGATCTTATAGCTGAACAGATCAGTACCAATATAGCAGCACTGTCTATACGTGCATGGGCTATGTTCTTCGATGGATCGGCTTGCGACGATGGTTGTGGCATCGGCATTCTGCTCGTGTCGCCTCGGGGGGCAGCATACTCCTTTTCCATCAGACTATCTACCCCTTGCACCAACAATGTCGCGGAATATGAGGCAGTGCGTAAGGGAATGGAGTTGTTACTGGAAGCCGGGGCAGAAGCAGTAGAGCTTTTTGGAGACTCCAAGTTGGTGATTAACCAGCTCACGGATGAATATAAGTGCGAGAGTGAATCGCTTTTCCCATATTGGATGGAATGCCGTGAGTTGATGACACAGTTTCGGTACATCAACTTTAATTGGGTCCCAAGATCCCAAAACACCGAGGCCAACAATCTCGCACAAATGGCGTCAGGCTATATAGACATATCTGACGGGTCAGAAGTTCAGGTGCAGTTCCTGGAACAGGATGATTGGAGAGCCGAAATCTTCAATTACTTAAAAGATTCGGCTCGGGGGGCACCTAAACGGATAAGATACAAAGCCATGAAGTATGTCCTCATAGGAGACGACATGTTCTATAGGACGTTGGAAGGGTTACTACTCAAGTGCCTGGGACCAACTGAGTCTAATCGGCTCTTACATGAGGTGCATGAAGGCGCCTGTGGAACTCATCAGTCGGCTCATAAGATGAAGTGGCTAATTAGGCGATCAGGGTTTTATTGGCCCACCATGCTTGAAGATTGCTTCAAGTACTACAAGGGGTGCCAAGCGTGCCAGATGTTCGGGAAGATTCAGATGGTACCCGCATCAGCAATGAACCCTATCATCAAGCCTTGGCCGTTTCGAGGGTGGGGCATGGATATGATCGGCAAAATCCATCCGGCGTCGAGTAAAAAACATGAATGGATTTTGGTTATCACAGATTACTTCACCAAGTGGGTGGAGGCTGTCCCTATGAAGAAGGTGAAATCAGAAGATGTGATCAAGTTTGTGAAAGAACACGTCATTCATAGGTTCGGGATTCCCCAAACTATCACGACCGATGGAGGTTCGGTCTTTATTTCTAAAGAATTCAGAAAGTTCTGCGATGACATGGGGATTAAGCTGATCCGATCATCTCCATACTATGCTCAAGCCAATGGGCAAGCTGAAGCGTCCAATCAGAGCCTGATCAAGCTGATCAAGAGAAAAATTGACGAGAACCCTAGGGATTGGCATGAAAAGTTATCAGAAGCTTTGTGGGCCTACCGCATGTCGTGCCATGGAGCTATAAAAACTTCGCCGTACCAGCTCGTCTATGGACAGGAAGCCGTATTACCTTGGGAAATTACGGCTGGATCAAGACGTGTCACGTTTCAGAATGATCTAACAGCTGAAGAATATGCAGCTTTGATGAGTGACACTATTGAGGATGCAACAGAACTTAGGCTTTGGTCATTGGAGAAGATTAAAGAGAACAAAGCCAGGGTAGCTCGTGCCTACAATAAGAAGGTTAGACCAAAGGAGTTTCAAGTTGGTGATCTAGTATGGGAAGCTGTGTTGCCGTTAGGAACTAGGGACAAGGCATATGGCAAATGGTCTCCTAATTGGCACGGTCCGTACAAAGTCGTCCAGGCCTTGAAGGGTAATGCATACATGCTGGAGCAGTTGGACGGCGTTAAGTTCCCAGTAGCCGTCAATGGTCAACACCTCAAGAAGTATTTCCCAAGCATGTGGGATGATGGGCAGTAAGGTATGGAGGCCGATTTTAAATCGGCCAGTAAAAAAAAATCACAGCCGATGCGCAGACATCGACTTGAGAAAACATACGGAGACAACAGTATGCGAGTACAGCCGATGCACGGGCATCGACTTCAGGATAATAAAGCCGATACATTGCTATCGACTCTAGAGGAATAAGCTCAATTAAGCAGGTTAACGGAATCGGTTCAGACCAGAAATCATGATATTTGGGATGAATCTCCTAGTGGGTTGCTGAGGAGTTCAGTCTGCGCGTTTAAGGTTGGAGGATGGTTTGGATGTGAGTTAGACCTGTTGGTCCGCGTGAATAGGCGACGGCTTGAACTCAAATCACGTTTATAGTGCAAGCTGATGCCCTGCCATCGGCTCTCTGTACAGTGACTTCGTTCGACGATCGGTGAAATTGACAAGAAAGCAAAATTAATTGAGGAATATTTTCTTCATTAATAGCGGTATTTCTTACAAAGAAAGAGCCGATTGCTCAGGGAAGAAAGAACAAAAGCCGACTACTACTACTAGTCCCTAATCTAAGGGCCATTGCTGCCCTCGTCGTCGTCGTCGCTGCCGCCGGCGCAGCTGCTGATAGGCTCCTCATCGGAGCTCCCGTAACCTTCTATGAGAGCCTCATCTTCCTCCTCGTCGTCATCGCTGTCGTCGTCCCACCAGACGCGGAGGCGCTTCGCTGGTGGGTAGCCTTCGAGGGAGTCATCGTCGTCCTCCTCCGCCTCTTCTTCGGAGGAGGTGAAATCGTCCCAGGAGAAGCGGTTGTCCTCGTTCGCCGCCTCCTCTTCCCCTTCGACGAGGAATCGAAGGTCGCCCTCTCCGTCGGTCAAGGATTTGTCATCCTCGGACCAGATGGAGGAATCATGTTCCTCCTTGTCCCACGTCGTTGGGGCGAGAATGTCGTGCGCCGCCAACGAGCCCCACTCCGGCGTCGGCTCGCGAGATGAGGAAGAGTCAGAGAAGACCGACGAGGCGGAGGAGGAAGAAGAAGAGGACATGGCTACGGGAGATTGGGGATTTTTGGGTGCCGATGGCCAGAACAGAGCAAGGGGATGAAGTGGCAAACTGCTCAGAGCGGTTAAATAAAGGGGATATAGTAGAGATTCAATGCCACAGCAGTTTCCGAGGAGGCGGTGCCCAAAAAACAACGGTCAAATCACGCGGAAAAGTTGAGAAGGCAGGGCATCATGATGAAGGATGCTGCGACGGTTCTGCTCTGCCACGACATGACCCGACGAAGAGAAGCAGAGTGATTTTGGAATTATCAATTCCAAATCCAGGGGGGCATGTGTTATCACCAGAATTTGACCGAGTCAGAGGTGGGCCGCGATCAAGATGGGCTTGAAGAATATACATGGAAGAATATACGTGAATCGGCCTTATATGCAAAGTTTGGGCTAGTTTGCCCGTGTATCTGTAATATAGTAGGATACGTGTCGATTAGTTAGAGTTTGTCTCATGCACGGTTGGGATTATTCCCACGTTAGAAAGTCTACGGACTATAAATATGTATCTAGGGTTTATGGAATAAACAACAATCACGTTCACCACAAACCAATCTAGGCGCATCGCCAACTCCCTTGTCTCGAGGGTTTCTTCTGGGTAAGCATCATGCTGCCTAGATCGCATCTTGCGATCTAGGCAGTACAAGTTTATTCGTCGTTCATGCGTTGCTCGTACTGAAGCCTTTTTGATGGCGAGCAACGTAGTTATCTTAGATGTGTTAGGGTTAGCATTGTTCTTCGTATCATATGCTATCGTCGTGCAACCCTTAGACATCTTGCCGCCCTTACGCCTATCTTAGGCGTAGGGGCGGCACCCCGCTTGATCATTATTTAGTAGATCCGATCCATTATGGTTGCTCCTTGTTCTTCAAGGATTAGTTTAATATCTGCATAGTTAGGCCTTACAAAGGGTTGGAGGATCCAGCGGCGCGTAGGGTGTAGTTTGCTAGCCCTAGACAGGATGTTCCGGGGATCAACCTCGTGTTGGTTTTTAGGCCCTGTCTAGGATCGGCTTACGATCACCGTGCGCTGCCGCGAGGCCCAATCACGAGTAGGATGTTCCGATTATGCGGTGAAAACCCTAAATCGTCGTAGATCGTTTTAGCTTTATCTTGATCAAGCAGGACCACCATATATTCGTACACCTCGTGCGAATCATGGGTGGATCGGCTCCTTGAGCCGATTCACAGGACAACCTGAGAGCCGATCGAGGCTCATATTTAATGTTTACGTGTATGCCATGCAGGAAACTAGGCGAGGCATCTCCATCACCTTCCTGACCAGGTATAGGTCAGGTGGCACGCCCTTGCACCAGCATCGGACGTGCGTGCCGGAGTCTTTGCGGGCCGTCGCTCGGAGGAACCAGGGCCAGCCGCAGCCCTAAGTTGCTCCCGGCTCTCCTGTGTTGCCCGTCGTTGCTCGCCGGTGGGTTTCTGACCGCAACAGCTGGATACTTGTATATACTTGTTGAGTTTCTTTGAGTGGTTTTCTAATGAGAGGAAGATGATATTTGGGGAGGTGCTGCCTGAAAACAGATTCTGGACTGTCACTAGAAAAATTCGTGCGCACAGCCAGAACGTTATTTTGAGCTGCCAATTTTTTTGCATGTTCCCCAGGTTGTTATCTAACTTTCATTAGTTGAACACTTTTCGAGCTGAGCAACGGAAGATTTTTGTAAAAATCGATTTCTGTACTGCTGTCAAGTTTTGGCAGATTTCTGCCATCTTGCTTTTCTGTGTTTCTTTTAGTTTTCATTTTCTTACTCGTACTTTGTTTCTTTCCTAAAACACCAAAAGACCAAAAATATTTCTGTTGTTTCTCTTCACCACTTGTTTATTTTAGTTTCTTGCTTTTATCTTGCTTTATTTTCTATCGTTGGTTTGCTATAAGAAAATCCAAAAAGATTTTGCTTTGTTTGCTTGTTTCCTTTTGTTCTTGCTTCCAAATTCGAAAACACCAAAAATATTTGATGTTCTTCTTTGGTTTTGTAAAGTTCTTTATGAGTTCAATGGTCTTCGGTGGCTGGAGCGTGGTTTTCATTCCATATTATTCAAGCTATACAAGTGAAAAAGCAATAATGACGATATACGACGATCTGATTATGGTGAGAGGCTGGTATGAACTCTATTTGTTTTCATTTTTGTACATATACTCATCCATGTGAGCATGCTTGGTTGGTTCATGTGAGGTATATGTCATTTAAGAAAGTCTAGTAGTTCATGATCTCTCATGTTTAGCTCCAATCTATTAATATGAGTAGCATGTCATGAATGTTTGCTTGCATTGCTTTATTCATAAATAGGTATGATATTGTGGTATCCTCCTCTGAATAATTCGTTTGAATTAACTTGGCACATGCTCACACATGCATATGACTGAACAAGAGTCAATTAAGCCTCAATGATTTACATTGCTTCAGAGTTCTTGTATCACTTTTATGCCTCAGTTAATCTATGTTGCCGCAAGCATGATTATGACAGTTACTGCTCTCTTAATTGTCGCTTCCTAGTCTATTGCTAGCCTTCACTTGTACTGAGCGGGAACGCTGCTCGTGCCTCCAAACACATGAAAACCAAGTTATTCCAGAGTGTCCACCATAAATACCTATGCATGGCATTTCAAACCATTCCAAGTAAATTCTCATGTGCTACCTTTAAAACCTTCAAAATGCTTCTCAATTTGTGTTTATGTTTTATAGCTCATGAGGAAGTATGTGGTGTTTATCTTTCAATCTTGTCATTTACTCCGGACGGACTTTCACCAATGGACTAGTGGCACATCCGCTTATCCAATAATTTTGCAAAAAGAGCTGGCAACGGGGTTCCCAGCCCCAAATTAATTAACCTTCATAAATTTATAAATAGACACTCCTCCATGGTATGTGATTGTTGGTTGGCACCCAAGGATTCGGTTAGCCATGGCTTGAGAAAGCAAAGGTGGGGAGGAGTGTCATGTAAATAAAACTAAAATAAAAAAGGCACTCCTTCATGGTATGAGATTGTTGGCAGGCACCCGAGGATTCGGTTAGCCATGGTTTGTGAAAGCAAGGTTGGAAGGAGTGCCACCCAAAAATAAATTTCATGGGAGCCGCTCTTGAAAGTCTGGTTGACGTGGTAGTTAGAGTACCCATTACCATTCGTTGACAACAACAAACACCTCTCCAAACCATTTTACTTCTGTCTTTAGAAAACTGAAAAGCTCTAGCACATGTTAATCCCTGCTTCCCTCTGCGAAGGGTCAATCTTTTACTTTTACATTGAGTCTCCATCCTTTCTTTGAGTACTTTCTTGAGAGCACAACTGTCATTCTTAGTGTAATATGCTTGTCTCAAAATATGATTCATTGTGGTATAACTTTGATGCTTTTATCTTTGACAATCACTATTTCTAGTCTTTCTATGAACTTCAGAGGTGCCTGAGCATTTATGTTTTGCTGATCAAATATGGGCAAGCGAGATACCACTCTATCATACTCTTTTATGAACATTGCAATCCTGCTTATATACGTGATTCATGATGCTTATTATTAATTGTTGGTACATTTCCATGATTGACATAGCTATTAGATGATCTTATTTGCATGTATCTTATTATGAACTGCCTAAGTGTTAGCCATAGCATGAGAATATTTACATCATATGAACAAATATGTTCGTGAAAGTTCTTTTATCGCTCAGTTGTTAACTGAATTGCTTGAGGACAAGCAATAAGCTAAGCTTGGGGGGAGTTGATACGTCCAAAACGTATCTACTTTCCCGAACACTTCTGCTATTGTTTTGCCTCTATTTTGTGTATTTTGGATGCAACTAACACGGACTAACGCTGTTTTCAGCAGAACTGTTCTGGTGTCTCGTTTTTGTGCAGAAATCCAACTTTCAGGGAAATCCTCGGAATTTATGCGAAAGGTCCTATTTTCCCAGAATACTGACAGAGCCAGAAGGGCAAGCCAGGTGGGGGCACGAGGGCCCCACACACTAGGCCGGCGCGACCCAAGAGGGGCCCGCGCGGCCCTAGTGTGTGGCGGCCTCGGCTGGCCCCCGACGCCCTCTTTCGGACTACTTATTGCCTTCGACCTAAAAACGCACGGAGAGAAGTCGAAGTCGCCAGAAACCCTCCAGAACGCCGCCACATCGTGAAACTCCGTCTCGGGAGCCAGAAGTCTCTGTTCTGGCACTCCGCCGGGATGGGGAATTGGAGGAGATCATCGCCACCATCACCACAGACGCCTCTCCATCGACCAGCCATGTTTCCCCCATCCATGTGTGAGTAATTCCCCCGCTGTAGGCTGAAGGGGATGGTAGGGATTGGATGAGATTGGTCATGTAATAGTATAAGATTGTTAGGGCATAGTGCCTAGTGTCCGTAATTGGTACTTTGATGATATTTTTGCAACTTGTTATGCTTAATGCTTGTCACTAGGGCCCGAGTGCCATGATCTCAGATCTGAACATGTTATTACTTCATCATGATATTCATTGTTTATGGTCTTACCTGCAAGTTGTATACACATGTCGCTGTCCGGAACCAATGGCCCCGAAGTGACAGAAATCGGGACAACCGGAGGGGATGGTAGTGATGTGAGGATCACATGTGTTCACGGAGTGTTAATGCTTTGCTCCGGTACTCTATTAAAAGGAGTACCTTAATATCCAGTAGATTCCCTTGAGGCCCGGCTGCCACCGGCTGGTAGGACAAAAGATGTTGTGCAAGTTTCTCATTGCGAGCACGTACGACTATAATTGGAACACATGCCTATTGATTGCTTTGTACTTAGACACCGTTTTATTATTATCTGCAAATGCCCTGCTTGATTGTTACATGAGTTTCTCTCATCCATGCAACGCCCGTTATCCGTCCCCGTGCCTACAGTATTTTAATCCTGTTGTTTACTATAATCACTACTGATGTCTCTGTTACTCTGTTGCTGTTATTTCACTACTGCTACTGCTATAAAACTGTTACTACTGATAAACTCTTGCGAGCAAGTCTGTTTCCAGGTGCAGCTGAATTGACAACTCCGTTGTTAAGGCTTTCAAGTATTCTTTGTCTCCCCTTGTGTCGAATCAATAAATTGGGTTTTACTACCCACGAAGACTGCTGCGATCCCCTATACTTGTGGGTTATCATGCATCTAGACCAAGCGGATTAGGTAGTACTAGTAATGTTCTTTCCTTTCTCAAGATCGGTTCTTTTTTCCTCACCTCGATATCTTGCGCATCTATTTCCTATTCTGGGCGAAGGGGTGTCCTTCTGGTCAACCTCGCGCTGGGAGTGATTGATGGGAGTGGGGGCGGGGGCTACCTTTGCTTGGATTGGGGTGTTCTTCCTTTATTTGTCGACATTTGCAACCTTTGTAGTTTCTGCTGATCCTCACTGTATCTTTTGTCAGCTTGTACAGGAAAGGAAAGACCTCGGTGGTGGTGGGGGGCAATGGAGCGTAAGGCCACCACGCATATGGGTAGTTGGTTGAGCCTGAGCTGCGTCCCTAGCCCCGCAAAGCATGTACTCTGTTTGCTTATCCACTCTGTCTGTCTGCATCCTTAATCTGTTCCTGTTGTGGAAAATGCTTAAAGTAGCACATGTCTTCAGCTGTTTGTGCGTAAAGCCTCTGTGACACCATGCTCTATATTCTCTGTATCAGGTTGGTACCTCCAGGTTCCGTGCTGAGGCTATGGGGAACGATAGCGCCCCACCTGCTGCAGGAGCATGGCCCGATCTGCAGCACAAGAAGCGAAATGCCACTGCCGAGCTGGGCAGGGACCGTCCAGGGGTGATTTTTTTAAACCAACTTACCATGATGTAGTCTGAATCTGATACTCCCTCAGATCCAAATTAATTGACTCAACTATGTGTTTTAGCTCTAGATACTACTACGTCCATCCCAAAGCTTAGGGCTTATATTATTTTTAGAAAGTCAAACTATACCATGTTTGGCTAAGCTTTTACCAAAAATCATTAACATGCAAAATACAAAATTAATATCATTAAATAGGTTGTGAAATATATTTTCCTACGGTATCTACACAATATTATATTTGTTGATAGAATGTTCTAAAATTTTGGTCAAACTTTACTTGTTTTGATTTCTCAAAAATAAATAAGCCTTAAGGTTTGGGATGGAGGTATCTAGACAAAGCTGAGTCAACTAGTTTTTTTGTCTGTCCATAGCTAGTGTTCATGGTTCAAAAGGCTAAGATCATCCACTATATGCATCAGTCTATCTCATACAGTAATTCAATATCACTGCTGAGGTCTGCCTTTTGTTTTACTATTCATATGCAGACTGAAACTTTAGGGCCTTTACTCAATAGGAAGATCGAAACTGCGGCTGATCAGGCTGCCAGTATGTTGATGCCGCCCCCATCTTCTAAAAGCCTCTACAAGCACAAGGCCACGCGCCAGCTGGGTGGTGATCTTTTAATGAATATGGTATATTTTCTTAATCCACAAAACATGCCTTGATTTTTGTCTGTTTATTGTCGGTTTTTTCTAATGCTTGCCAAAAGTTTACAACAACAACAACCAAGCCTTTCAGTCCCAAACAAGTTGGGGTAGGCTAGAGTTGAAACCCATAAGATCTCGAAGCCAAAAGTTTAGAAACACCAAATTCGTTTGCTTACAATCATCATACAGTAATGTTCATCTACTCTCCAGTTCCCCTAACCCAACAAAAAATGATGTTAATTACGATTTTTAGATTAAAAGAGCACCATTAGGCGCTGTTAATTATGACTTTGAGATTAAAATGTCATTTGCAATTGCTAATTACAATTTTGAGACAAATGATTAGTTTAACCTCGATCTGTTCTGCTCTCCATTTTTCCCAACCGAACAAAAATGTAACGATTCCATTCCTCTGAAATGGAACCATTCCATTCCATTCCACGTTGTTTCAGAACCGAACACACCCTTGCATTGTTGTGAACTGTTGTCCATACACAGCCATACCCTTCCACTTACATCCAGCACTATATGCATCAGTCTGTCTCAGAGTCATTCAATATCACTGCTGAGATCTGTTCCCATTCTTATGCAGGCTGAAACTGCTGCGCCTTTACTCAAGTGGATGCAAAATGAGGCTGATGAGGCTGCTGTGAGGACGATGGTGCTGGCACCATCTTCCGAAAACCTCTGCAAGCACGAGGCCATGTGACAAGGTATTAACTTGTCAATGCCTACGGATTGTAGACTAGGGTTTAGTTAGATATAGAGGGCAAGTAGATCTCGAAGGTTTCAGCCGAAAAGTACTCGACGAATATAAAACTAGGGTTGTGTTGACAGTAGATTCGATGCTTTCTTTGTCCCTCGACTCCCCCTTATATAGGAGGTGGAGCCGAGGGATTCGTATTGTACAAGTTACAGAGTTCGGGAAGGTTTCTAACTCATCCCGCAAGATTACAAACATCATCTCCTAATACAACTCTAGCTTTCCTTAATAACAACTTGGGCTTCCGATTCTTCTTATTCTTCGAGTCATGGGCCTTCAGTAAACCCCGGGTACTATCTTCGGCAGGCCCATTGGGGATGCCTATGTCAGTAGCCCCCGAGATTTTGTTTGAATCGCAGAGTCAGGGAAAATCTCCACTGTTTAGATTTAATCTACAACTTTTAAACTTCTCTATATTTCTTCATATGAATTTCTATATTGTACAGGGATAATGGTAATTGGGGCTAGTTCATCTGACGGATCAGGTACTAGTTAACTGCTCTAGTGGCAATCCGCAAAAACCTACTTCAAGATCACGTCCCCGGACATGATCTCGGGATACTGGTGTAAACTTCGACAGGTGCCGCTTAAGGTCTTACCATTCTGTCGAGTCCCAGTCATGTTTATCGGGTACCTAACGCGTCCGTTAGGATTTTTCTTCGTATCTGTTGATACGGATAAAAGTAGCAAACCGACGTCAGAGATGGCGCCACGCCACTCAGAACGGATCTGGGGTCTTACCTTCGCAAAGTTTTGCGGCATTCAGAAATTGTTCGCAACTTTGGCGTTCTAAGAATATATTGTCGAGTGCTTATTCGGCTATTGGAATGGCACATTTTATTGAGTCAACGGATGACTTATATTGCTCTCCTGATGGGAGTATATGTAGAGTTACCTTAACTCGAAATATACTCTCTTGGTCTTCTATCTTTCTTTTTTATAATTTCATCGGGCATGCGAACAGCGTTCCCGATGGGAGTAGCCCCCGAGGCTACAGCCAAGGACTTGTGTTTGGGTGTAGGCTCCACGCTTTATGCCACTATATTTTCGTTCTCTCCCGAAATTTCCAAATCTCTCGGGTGCGCGAACAGCGCTCCCGATGGGAGTAGCCCCCGAGGCTATGAGCAAATATTTTGTATTTGATCATAGGCTCACACCATATCTATTTTGTCTTTCTCAAACTTTTCATTTGTTTCAAAGTAGCCCTCGAGCGTTTGGGCAAAAACTTGTATCTGATCAAAGGCTCCCGAAATAATCAATAATCTTTTCTTATCGAAATTTTTTTGTCATGTGTCTTTGTCGAAAATTTCTCTTGTCAAGGTGACATCATTGCTTACGATAGCCACGATTACTGTATCGAGAACATGCGAAAACCACTTCTCTCTCTGCCTTGTGGGTCCAATTTTCCTATCCAATTGACACGTCGTGCAAGTGGGGGACACACGTCCTCCGCTTTTTCTGGCACTCATACTGTATCACCTGTCCGTTCACTTCTCAGTAAAAATCCATTTTTACCCCTTGTCCACGTGTTTGCCATCTGCATCATAATTTTTCCATCCAACGGTTGCGTCGACTCGCCGCACCACTACATAAAGCCATCGTCTTCCTCCTTCAGCACTTTCGCTCGCGCCGCATCTCTACTCCTCCTCTGCAAATCCTCCATTGCTTCCCTTGCTTCAAGCGCTCAACCACTCTCACACCCTTCGCCGCCAAGTCCATTGATGCCGCCACGCATTCGTTTGACTAGGCATAGCACGCCGGAGTCGAAGATGATGACAACAGATCTGGGAAGCGCCGAGTGGGAGAGATCCAAGATCTCTGCCCAAGACATCAACTTGCTGAGGAAGATGGGATTCAACAAGAAGGAGGACTCGCTCCAATTCCCCAAGGAGGAGAGCTACCCGAAACCTCCAATCGACTATCGGGTTAGTTTTGTTGACCACCTCATCCGAGGTCTTTCTCCTCCAATCCACGAGTTTCTCCATGGTCTCCTTTTTGTCTATGGGCTTCAGTTACATCATCTGACGCCCAATTCCATCCTCCACATCTCGATTTTTATCACACTATGTGAGTGCTTCCTCGGGGTCCAACCCAATTGGGCTCTGTGGAAGCGTATCTTCTGCATCCGCTGTAATGGCTCTCACAACGTCGCCTATAACATTGGCGGCGTTGTTATCTGTGTTCGTTCTGATGTCGAATATTTCGATGTCAAATTTCCCGACTCCGTCCAAGGTTGGCGGAAGAAGTGGCTGTATATCCATGAAGAAAGCTCTAATCCAGTGGAGGAAAACATCGCCCCTTTTGACGGAGAAGCAAAAATCCTTCACCGCCATTCTTGGGATGCTGAAGCTACTGATGCTGAGAAGTTGGCGACAGAGGCGTTGATGACTCGCATCCACGAGCTACAAAACACCCGCGGCAAGGAACTTTCGGGTATTGAGATTACCGCTTATTTCCTTAGGACTAGAGTGCAGCCTCTTCAAGCTCGCAAAAACCCCTTCTAGAAATACGCTGGTGAAAAAGATGTCGATAGGCTCTCAAAAGATCTTCCTTTGAAGGATTTTGAAAAGCTTATCCGCAAAATCTCATCGCTCAACAAGAAGGGTTCAGTTCCAAGTTCTTGCCGTATTGCGCCATATAGTAGCGCCAATCCCCTTCCCGAGGTAATTTTTCTCTTTTAATTGCTATATTGCTTCCTCGAGTTTATTATTTGTCGACTACTATGTTGTTAACACCTTTTTGTCGACGTTCTTTTTTTTTCAGGACTACCCTGTCCTTGTTTCTCTTCCTCCTCTTCCTGAAGGTGGAGAAGTTGAGGACCGTACCATTGTCGACGATGACAACCAAGGCACCTCGCGCCCTACCACTGAAGTCGCGGGTTCCCACAAATCCGCGGCTTCCGCTGAGTCAGAAGCCACTGCCTCGACACACTCTCTTCCTCACGCTTCTCCAAGGATGAAGAGGAAAAGGGATGAAGTCAAAGATTCCGGCACCTCTAAAGCCGAAGAAGCTGAGCCTTCAGATAGGAAGGCAGCTTTCAATCCATATACTGATGCCCTTGTCAGCTCGTAAGTTACTTCTTACTCTTTACTTTTTTGTTTTGATGTTTCTTGTCTATCTTGCTTCTTATACTGCCGCCATTTTTTATTGTAGTGATGACGAGGAAGAGGAACAACCTACTGACGCGGCTGCTCGAACGAGTACGTCGCGTACTTTAGTTGTGTCCGAAACTCAACGTGATGGGGAGGAAACTTCGCCTCCTCAACAAAACGTCGAGCATTTGAATCCACCTGCGAGCCCCCGTGCCTCTTCGCCAAAGAAGGCAAGGGTCGAGCCATCCAAGGAAACCATCATGTTCCCTGGTGACTCTTCGACACCTTCATTAGATGATGTAAGTGTTTCAATCTTCTCTTTTTTGCTCACGTGTCGAGCCTTTCATTGTTTTTATCTCTGCTTTGTTTCTTACGATATGCTGTCGACTCCAGACTAGCTATATTGACTTATTTTTCTTTTGGTCCTCCTTTCAGCCTTTAATGAAGCAATTTATCCATCTTGGTACCCAATTCATCGGGTATCGTGATCATAGCACAAAACTGGAAGGTACTATCTTCATCCGTCTCCTTTATTGCATTCACTCCACTATTTTTGTCATAACATTTAATTGTCGCGTATTTTGTCAGGACAACTTGCGGAAGCCAATAAGCGTGCTAACGCTCTTGCTGCTAAGTTAGAGCAGAGCGAAAGAGCCCGCAAGAAAGCCGAAAAGGAGGCTGCCACCATTGAAGATCTTCGAAAGAGGCTTCATGACGCAGAAACTTCCTTGAGCGAGAATATATCACAGCAATCATCTCGAGAAGCAGAGATCCTCTCTCGCTTCGAGTCACAGAGTCGACGTTTTGTTAGTAAGTGCCAGAATCCTTGTGTATTTCCTCGGGTTACTTCACGTTTTTCCCGCGTTCTTTATTTATAAGCTACTCTTTGCTTGTTTTTAGGAGAACTCATCAGGAATACGAAGTTGAGGGTCCTGAGGGCGATGAGCTTCTTGATGCGCTGACCCTTCTTGAGATTCATGGGGATGAAGCACGCGACGGCATTGAAAACGCTGAGGCGGGTCTGTCGAAGCTTTTCCCCTACTTCTTCCCGAAGAAAGAGGTCCCCGTTACTTTTGTTGATCTCGCCAAAGCCTTCAATGAGCCGGAAGATCTTGGGCTAAAACTTCGCCAAGAAGGTCTGAAGATTGGCGTTGAGGGCACCATCGCGCTGATCGCTAATAGTCAGCAAAACGTTGACTGGGCCAAGGTTGGCGACATAGGGGAGATGGAGACAAAGAAATGGCAATCTCTAATTAGAGCTGCCAAGCCTTCCGCCAAACCAATCCTTTCCTTCCTTGGTGCAAAACCAACACCTGCTCCAAGTGCATCCAAGCCGGAGGTCAAGTAGACCATCCTGTCCTCTTGTTTTTTAGTTCTATCTTTTGATGTTGTCGCCTTAGTAGTTTCGGCGACAACTGCTTTAGTACTCCAGTAGTGACCTTTCTTTTGTAATAGCAATGTACATACTTTGAGATTTAATGGAAATCTATGCTTGCTGGATGATTGACGTCGAAAAATCTTTATTTTCAGTTGATTTTTGACAACTATTCTGCAACTCCTCGTCCTTCCGATGTTTTCCCTGCCTCTTCTCACTCGAAGAAAGTGCGTGTTGATACTGAACTTGGTGAAGATTCCTCGAGTAAAAATTTAGCTCAAGAATTAGAAGAACTTTGTCGACAACTTCAATATACGAAGAAGCAAACACTTGTGATGATGGAGCAAGCTCGCAAGGCATCCGAAAAGGAGGAATTTTCACTCCAGCAAGCTCGAGAAGCCATAGCTGCTAAGGAAGCCGCCGTTTCTGAGGCTGAAAAGGCAGCCGCTCGAGAAAATTTAATGCTAGATTTGATGAATGAAGCCAGTACAGATATGTCAGGTATGCTTTCCCAAATCAACACTTCCCCTGTCTTCTTGTTTGTTCTTTTCTCTGAAATTCCTATGCCATCGCCAAATAGGTTCTTTCCTTGATACTGCTGCTGAAGACGAGAGGGTGAACACAAGGACCAATCTCCTCGTTAATCTTTCTCTTGACCATGGGTCTCTTTTCTGGGCCACTCCAGAACGTACCCGACAGATTGTTAGGTTTCAGGACCGCGCCTGTCAAGTTCGCGAATTCCTTGATTTCTGCACTAGGAGCTTGTCCCTGGTGTACAAGACAATGTTTCCTCGGAACGAGGCACCCGATACTCTTCTTGGTCTCATAGAAAAATTTCGGGATGCTCCTCGTATTCATAACTTTGTGCGAGCTCAACTGTCTGCTGGAGCAAGATTCGCCATGATTATGATACAAATCTGCTACCGAAAATTAGACCTGACGACGATTGTCTCCAAGTGCCTGGCTAAGCAGTCGAAGAGAAAAAGGAACATCGACAAGATCAACGATATTGTAACTCCTGTAGCCGAGGAAATGATGGACGAACTTCTTCGGATGGACTCTGAATTTTTTGTCAAAGGAAGTTATGCCGAACATACGACGACTGCTGCAAATAACAAAGGGCTGTCCATAGATAGTATATTGGGTAGGGATTGATATTTTTCCTTGTAACTTGTCGAATTTTTTCAGGAATTGCATCTTGTGCGTTGTGAACATATTCTATATTGTAAAGCCAAAGAATATATTTATTTTCCTTCATCTAGCCCCCGAGTACTTCAGAGGTGTATTTTTTACCGTGGATGCGAGATTTTTAAACCAAGGCAACCGAGCTATATTTGCTACTACTGGACCCCGAGTGTTTTGCTCTATTTTAACTGCTATTTTGTATCTTTGCTTTATCTGGCGAGGTATTTGGTGCCAAGGCGAAATAGCTTTGTCAGCTAAACTCATCTATATTGTATATATATTGTAACTTCAAGGCGTAAATCCTTGAGCATGTCGAAGGAAAAAAATATATGTCTCCACTATCTTTATTATATTGCAGCACCGCGAGCCCGCCTCATTAAAAACCTTTCCCGGCCCCACTCGGTGCCCCGAAAAAGGAAAAGAGTGCGTCTGAAAACTCGCGGGTGTTTCAGTACATTGTATTTTTACAAGGAGGACTATATTTCGACACTAAGCATAAAAACGCCTTAGCTGTGCCACGTTCCAGGGGTTCTTCTCGAGATTCCCTGTCTTCTTATCCTTGATCCTGTACGCTCCTCCTTCGATGACTTCTGTGACGACGTAAGGGCCAAGCCATGGAGACTCGAGTTTTTCAGTGCGCTCTTGATTGAGTCGCAAAACTAGGTCTCCAACCTGAAAGGATCTTGGTCTCAAACGTCGATTGTGGTAGTTTTTCAGGTCCTGCTGATATTTAGTTACCCTTGATAGTACTTCGTCTCGAGCTTCATCAAGTGCGTCGACGTCATCTTCCAATGCTCTCCTGGAAACTTCTTCATTGTACTCTGTAACTCTAGGAGAGTCGTGCTCTATTTCTATCGGCAATACTGCCTCTGCTCCATGGACCAGAAAAAACGGAGTTTCTTGTGTCGCTGTATTTGGTGTTGTTCGGATGCTCCATAGCACACTTGGTAGCTCCTCTGGCCAAGTATGTCGAGCTTTTTCCAGTGGCCCTAATAAACGCTTCTTGATGCCATTGCAGATGATACCATTGGCTTTTTCGACTTGACCATTGGTTTGAGGATGTGCAACTGACGCGAAGTGCAATTTGATGCCTACCTCTGCACAGTACGCCTTGAATTCCTTGGATGTGAAATTACTGCCATTGTCCGTGACGATGTTGTGGGGTACGTCAAACCGAAAAACGATTCCCTTCACGAATTTTATTGCTGATGCTGCATCTGGTGAGTTTATCGGCTTTGCTTCTATCCACTTGGTGAATTTGTCGATAGCAACCAACATGTACTCGTATCCTCCTGGCGAGGCCTTGTGTAACTTTCCCACCATATCAAGGCCCCACTGAGCAAAAGGCCAAGATAAGGGTATTGGCATGAGTTCTGCTGCTGGAGAGTGGGGTTTTGCGGCAAATCTTTGGCACGCGTCACAAGTTCGCACTATCTCCTTCGTGTCCTCGATTGCCGTCAACCAGTAAAAGCCAGCCCGAAAAACTTTAGCTGCAATAGCTCGGCTGCTCGCATGATGACCACATACTCCTTCGTGCACGTCTTTCAGGATTATCCTTCCTTCTTCGGGTGTGACGCACCTTTGTAACACACCCAAAATACTTCGTTTGTACAACTCCCCTTTGATCACCGTGAAAGCTTTGGATCGTCTGATAACTCGTCTTGCTTCAACTGGATCGTCGGGTATTGTTTTTCTTAAGATATATGATATGTACGCCTGCATCCATGGGATTTGCACCATCAGTACTAGATCCTGTTCCTCTTCTTCTTCTTCCAATGCTTCTTTCGCAGCCCCCGAGGGTTTCTCGTTCTTCTTTGCTGATTTCTTCGGCTTTGTGGATCTCTCTGTTATCTCCTCCCAGAATACACCTGGCGGGATTGCGAGGCACTGTGACCCGATGTTTGCAAGAATGTCGGCTTCATCATTGCTCAACCTACTGATGTGGTTTACTTCGCATCCATCAAACAGCTTCTCCAGCTCATTATACATCTCTTTGTACGCCATCATGCTATCATTGACTGCATCGCATTGGTTCATGACTTGCTGAGCCACCAATTGTGAGTCGCCAAATATTTTTAATCGAGTTGCGCCGCAGGCTTTCGCCATCTTCATACCATGTATAAGGGCTTCATATTCTGCTTCATTATTAGATGCGTTTGGGAACGTCATCCGCAAGACATATTTCAATTTGTCGCCTTCAGGTGATATGAGTATCACCCCTGCTCCAGCTCCTTCTAACCTTTTGGACCCGTCGAAGTTCATAGTCCAGGTTCTCGATAAATCCGGAGGTCCCGTGTTTTGCAACTCCATCCACTCTGCAATGAAGTCTGGTAAAATTTGCGACTTTATTGCCTTTCTTTTTTCATACGTGATGTCCCGAGGAGAAAGTTCTATTCCCCAAAGGGAGACACGGCCTGTAGCTTCTGGATTGTTGAGTATATTGGATAAAGGCGCCTCATTGACCACTATTATCGGATGCGCCAAAAAATAGTGCCGCAATTTTCTTGCGGTTGTGAATACTCCGTATGCTAGCTTTTGGTACTGCGGGTACCTCTGTTTTTAAGGTGATAATACTTCACTAATGAAATATACTGGCCTCTGCACTCCATGGAGTTTTCCTTCTTCTTCTCTTTCGACAACTAGCGCCGTGCTGACCACCTGAGGTGTAGCCGCAATATATAACAGGAGTGGTTCCTTCTCTTTTTGCGCCACTAAGATTGGTGGTGTCGAAATTTTCCGTTTGAGCTCCTCGAAGGCCCTATCTGCCTCTTCGTTCCACTGGAACTTCTCTCCTTGTTTGATTAAGGCGTAGAACGGTAGCGCCTTTTCTCCCAGCCTGGCGACGAATCTGCTTAAAGCTGCAACTCGCCCAATTAACTGCTGTATTTCCTTCAACTTTGTTGGCTTCCTCATTGTTACGATAGCTTGGATTTTTTCAGGATTTGCTTCAATCCCTCTCGCTGAAACTAGGAAACCAAGAAGTTCTCCTGCAGGGACGCCGAAAGAACACTTCGTTGGATTTAACTTGAGACAAAATTTGTCGAGGTTGTCGAAAGTTTCCTTCAAGTCCTCGATTAATGTTGCCCCATTTTTTGATGTGATGACGACGTCGTCGATATATACTTGTACATTTTTCCCAATCTGTGTTGCTAAGCACTTCTGCATCATCCGTTGATATGTTGCTCCCACGTTTTTCAACCCGAAAGGCATTGTCTTGTAACAGAATACGCCATACGGTATAATAAACGTTGTCTTGGCTTCGTCATCTTCTTTTAATCTGATCTGGTTATAACCAGAATATGCGTCCAAGAAGGAAAGACGTTCACATCCTGCCGTGGAGTCGATAATTTGATTGATCCTTTGGAGGGAAAAGTGATCATTTGGACAATGTTTATTGAGGCACGTAAAGTCGACACACATGCGAAGGACTTTCGTGTTTTTCTTCGGCACCATCACTGGGTTAGCTACCCAGGTGGCCTCTGTAGATATTTCTTTAATGAAACCAGCTTCTCTGAGTCGATCAATTTCTGACAGCATGGCTTTGCGGTTTGGTTCCGAAAAACGTCGCAAGGGTTGTTTGATTGGTCTCGCTATTGGATCCAAGTTTAGGTGGTGCTCGGCAAGTTCCCTGGGTACTCCTGGCATGTCAGCTGGACACCATGCGAAGATTTTCCAGTGCTCACGGAGGAACTCGACGAGCGCGCTTTCCTATACGAGGTCCATGTTTGTCGCGATGGACGTCGTTTTCTTCGGATCGGTTGGGTGGATCTGCACTTCCTTAGAATCTTTGGCGGTGTTGAAAGTTGATTCCTTGTTGGGCCTCCCTACGTCTGGCAGCACATCATAATTAGTCATGAGCCTTGACGCTGCATACTCCGCTTGCATCCCGAAGGTTTCTGATAGTCGATGAAAATCCTTGTCGCATTTATCAGCTAGCGCGAAGCTTCCTTTGACTGTGATTGGTCCCTTGGGCCCATGCAACCTCCAAAGCAGGTATGTGTAGTGTGGCACCGCCATAAACCTGGCATACGCTGGTCGTCCCAACAAAACATGGTACTGTGACGGGAAATCCACAACTTCGAATTCCAACCTTTCTATCCTGTAATTTTCTCGGGTCCCAAACTGAACGTCGAGATTGATCCTCCCCAGTGGGTAACTTGGCTTCTCTGGTGTGATGTCGTGGAAACGTGTGTCGGTTGGTTTCAAATTTGCTAGGGAGATGTTCATCTTCCTTAGCGTATCTGCGTACATAAGGTTTAAACTGCTGCCGCCATCTATAAACACTCGAGATACGTCGAATCCTGCGATTACTGCTGGTAAGATAAGTGCTGATTGCCCTGGTCGAGGAACTTGCTGCGGGTGATCCGCTATTGTGAAGCCAATGTCTTGCCCTGACCAATTTAGGTATTCAACCGTTGGTGGAGGCATCTTTTCTGCCATAAACACTTGCCGCAAGATTACTTTCTGAGCCCTATTAGATGGCCTAGCTTTTTGAATCATCGAGACCGCACCATTATTGTTCGGATCAACATATGGAGGTGGTTGTGGTGCTGCCGCTATTCTGAGCTGATGTCGATTTTCGTCCGTGACCGCGGGAGGAGGTGGCAAGTGGATCTCACTCCTGGGCCCTTGGGGGTTTCTATTTGCTGCGTGAACATTAGCTATCCCTGCGACCCGCAGCATTGCTTGGAAATTGCGGCAGTCTTTCTGCAGATGTCCTAATTGCCTTTTCCCATTGCTGTCGAGATAAAAATGCATCTGGCACGGCCCGTTCATCATATCTTTGGGAGTTACGAAAGATCTCTGAAACCTTGACCTGCTATTTTGCATGTTATCTCTATTGTCGCCTTGCTGTGCATTACTTCTCTGGTAGTTATCTCTATTGTTTCCTCCATTGTTTCCCCGAAAGCCAGCCGATATTTGGCCAGGTGCATCGTAACTTGAGAATTGTCGAGGAAATCGGCGTCTATTTTGAAAATTTCGACTGCGGTCCTCCTCTGGGGACCTATGTCGTTTGTTATGTACCGCATCTTCACCATGTGCCCATCTGTTTGCTATTTCCATTAATGCTGATACTGTCCTTGGGTTTGTCCTTCCCAAGTCCTCTACGAAATCTCCTCGTCGAACTCTTGCTACAAACGCATCTATCGCTCTCTCGTCAGATATATTTTCTGCCGAGTTTTTGATGATGTTCCACCTTTGGATGTATTTTCTCATTGATTCATCATGCTTTTGTCGACATGACCTCAGCTCCTCTAGTGTCGCAGGTTTCTTGCAGGTTGATCGGAAATTCTTGATAAACACGTCCTCAAAACTTTCCCAGCTGTCGATGGAACCTGGGGGAAGCTTCTTTATCCACGATCTGGCGGCTCCGCTTAGATGTATTTGAATGCTCTGCATGGCTGTTGCTCTTGTTCCGCCTATCAATTTTACTGTCTCGAGGTAATCGACTAGCCAATCTTCGGGATCTTGCAGGCCATCGAATTTCTTGAAACTATCGGGTAGCTTGAATCCTGATGGGACTCGAGTTTTTCGGACCCGTCGTGTGAAACACGGGAGTCCACACATATCTTCTTCAGCAAGTTCTGGTGAATGCCGACGTTCCCTTCTCTCTTGTCGCACTCTATCCACTCTGGCCTGAGTCGTTGTATCTCTGGTTCCACTTGCTCTCGGTGGATCTTGCACTGCTGCGGTAGGTCTCGGACTATTTTGCCTTGCAGTTCCTTCGGGAGGTGTAGCTGCGAACGTTGCTCCCATGGCGCCACATCCTGCCATGGCCATGTTATACAACGCTTCTCTTGGATCTCCGGGAGGTGGTCTGGACGCCAAGATGTAAGCTTGTGTCGCCATGTACCCTGCTTCTGGTGTTTTTGGGATAATGTTCCCCCTCGTGTCGATTGACATAAAGGACATGTCGAGGTTTTGGATTAAAGTTTCTCTTTCAGCCTCCGGTATATTTTGTAGCCGAGATCTTGCTCTCCTCCGAGCTTCTCTGTGACTATCTCCCGAAGTTCCTGACTGTCGACTTAACTCCGCTCTTCGTCTGCTTGATGCGGAAGCTGCTTCCTTTCTTCTATTAAGAGCAGCTGTCTGTTTTTCCAATTCCCTTCTTTCTCTGGCGAGCCTATATTGATATGCTTGCAGTTCTTCTACCGTGGCGGTTGTCTCCATTGGTTCAGAGCCATCCAAAGCTTTCGCAGCTCTATCCCATGCTGCTTGTGGAAGTTGAACTCTGACGCGTGGTGTGGGCCCGACATATTTAGTGCCCAAACCTCTCCTTAGATCTGAGGGATCGACATAGGGATTTCCCAAATGGCATAAACTTGGTGATATTTCCTCTTGATCGCGACTTGCTTCTCCAATGGCATAAACTTGGTGATATTTTGGAGTTTTCACTTTGCTTGGTTTGGTGACACCATCATGGAGATTGGTGAAGACCTTTCCAATAGAGATGGATTTGTCGATGAAGTCGAAGCTGTCGGTGTCGCTCGAATCATCGCTTATATAGGAGTCCGCAGATGACTCGAAGGACATGTCGCTGAAGATTTTGGCGAGTTTTTCGCTTGCCTTGCTGCCGATGAAGCGTGGCGACGAAACCTCCTCGTCGCTTGACTCGATGGATGACGCTGAGCTTGAGAAGTTAGGATCAATCGCCGATAATCCCGACGAGATTGGAATTTCGAGACGATACGCTCCTTCTTTCTCGACGCGGAAGTGGAACTTTCCAAACGTCATCTTCATGGGCTCCTCCAGATACGCATATGCATCCAAACGGGAGGGCGGGTGAGGTATAAAATCAACGAGATCAGTTTTGACCTGTTTACCTATGTCCATGATGTTGCTTGCTACAGATGAAGTCGACGATCTTGAACGTGCCATCGAGATCAGCTCCTTGTCGCCTCTAGATCCCACAGACGGCGCCAATTGACAAGGTATTAACTTGTCAATGCCTACGGATTGTAGACTAGGATTTAGTTAGATGTAGAGGGCAAGTAGATCTCGAAGGTTTCAGCCGAAAAGTACTCGACGAATATAAAAATAGGGTTGTGTTGACAGTAGATTCGATGCTTTCTTTGTCCCTCGACTCCCCCTTATATAGGAGGTGGAGCCGAGGGATTCATATTGTACAAGTTACAGAGTCCGGGAAGGTTTCTAACTCATCCCGCAAGATTACAAACATCATCTCCTAATACAACTCTAGCTTTCCTTAATAACAACTTGGGCTTCCGATTCTTCTTATTCTTCGAGTCATGGGCCTTCAGTAAACCCCGGGTACTATCTTCGGCAGGCCCATTGGGGATGCCTATGTCACCATGGGCCAGCTGGGTGGTGACCTTTTAATGAATCTGGTATATTTTCTTAATCCACATACATGATTTTATTATTATCTATTTAATTACTGTTGGCTCTGCCTAATGCTTACCAAAAGTTCAGAAACACTGCGTTTGCTTACAATCATCATACACTAATTTTTCACTTTTCAATCTGTCTCATCCAGTATATAAACTGTTGAGTTCCGTTGGCTTCTTTTGTAATCATTTGCATTGTTGTCAACTGTTGTCTATGCACAACCCTATTCTTCCACTTACATCCCGCACAATTTGCATCAGTCTATCTCCTAGATTTATTAAATATCAATGATGAGTGTTGTTGCTATTCATATGCAGGATGAAGCTTCTGTGCCTCTACTCAAATGGATAAAAAATGATCCTGATGAGGCTGCTGTGAAGACGATGGTGCCGACACCATCTTCTGAAAACCTCCTCAAGCACAAGGCCACGGGCCAGCTGGGTGGTATCCTTTTCAGTAAGCAGGTATATTTTCTTAATCCTCATACATGATTTGATTTGTCTATTTATTGTCGGCTTTGTCTAATGCTTACCAATAGTTCAGAAACACACACAACCCTATTCTTCCACTTACATCCAGCACTATATGCATCAGTGTCTCATAGATTCATTTTATATATCACTACTGATGTCTGTTGCTCTTCAATTTTCATATGCAGACTGAAACTGCTAAGCCTTCATTGTTCAAAAGGATTGCAACTGCTGCTGATGAGGCATCTGCAGAGGCTGCCACCAAGTTACTGTCAGCCCCACCTTCTGGATGCTTATATAAGCTCAAGTCCAAGGACCATCCGGGCCGTAACCATCCAAGGGTTCGGGTATATTTTCTTAAGCCACATATACATGCCATGATTTATGTCTGATATTATCACCGGCTTTGTCTAATGCTTTTTGGAATTCGGAAACGCCAAATTAGCATGCTTATATTCATCATACACTAAATTTTGACTGTTCAGTTTGTAACATAGTGTTATGCACTCGCTTGTCAACATTTGCATTGCTCTGAACTATGCACTTTACACAACCTAATTCTTCCACTTACATTCAGCGCTACGCACCAGTAGTACCTCCCATGTTTCCTTCACCATCCCGATGCCGAGCTTGCGGGAATATGGCGGGCCCATGTACATACCCCGCATATAACACCTCCTATGGCTCTATCTACCTTTCTAATAACTCCTTCACAGAGTTACAGGTATGTATTCTCAGTGGTTTAGCATGAATTGGCATATAGTAAAGTCTTGTTTTTAGTCTTCCTGCTTCTTACATTAGTATCAATTTTCACTGCAGATCGTACCTTGTGAACTTCGTCCAATGATTAACCAGATGTGTCCGCATGAAGGGTCTTTCACTATGCATGGCAATGGCAAATTGATGAACACCTACACGGTCTATGAGGTGTATGTCTACAAGACGCAGGCCATCACATATTTGTATGGACATGATTCGAGAAAGTTTGCTTTTGACTACGGTCTGAAGAAGGGCGACGAGCTGAGGATCAGAAACTCAAACGGACAGATATACGTAACTGCTTACAGAGTTGGAGACACTTCCAAATATATAATATGTAACTTTTTTGTACTCATATCCTTTGATTACTGCATTCTGAGTAGTTGTTCTAAACCATTCCCTCTGTTCTAGCTTGCTGGGTTTAACATGATCAAAGCTGCAGATCCCCTGATGGAACGGGAGCGGATGTCACAAAGGGCACCCACACCAGCACCAGCACCGGCTTCCCACTCTCCTGCATCAGCACCGGTTCCTGTACCAGCTCCGTTTACTGCATCTACCTAGCAGGCCCCTACATCAGCATTGGTTCCTGTAGAGGCCCCATATACTACACCTGCCCAGCAGGCTCCTGCATCAGCACTGGTTCCTCTAGCTGCACCGTTTACTGCACCTGCCCAACAGTCTCCTGCATCAGCACCGGTTCCTCTAGAGGCACCGTTTACTGCACCTGCCCAACAGTCTCCTGCATCAGCACCAGCTCGTGTACCAGCCCAGGCTCCTGCACCTGCCCCAGCCAGATCACCGAGGTCTTAGCTCATTGTTGTGGCCACCGGTGTGGTGACCAGGACGCATCTGAAGGCTATGTTCGTGAGTATATGACAGCATAACTGCTCTTATCTTGATGTCTTCTCTGCTCAAAGTCTCACATGGTTCAGTCTTCAGTGCATTGGTGCCATTGACTAATTTTTGGTGGTATCTCTTGCTTTGAATCAGAAATTGCCTAAAAGTATCTCCAAGGATCTCAATGCTGGTCGAAGGGGCAAGATATCCCTCGTCATGGAGAGTGAAGGTCTCACCGTGGAGGGACGGTACTCCGTCAGTCCCACAGATGGCCGCTTGGCTGTTACTTCCAGGTGGAAAAAGTTCATTGACGGTGCCAAACTTCGCATTGGATCAAAGTTGAAGGTCAAGATCTATCGATGCCGCTGTGACATGTTGGTCATAAAGTTTGCGGTTGTCTAGTTCTGTTGTCCCATTAGCCCTTAGCAAATGCATTTGTAGTTATACTTATATAAGGTTATCTTATCTGAACTGCTAATTAATTGTATGGGTGGTAAAACTCTGGCAAGCTTTTGCTCTTAGCAAGTATGTATGTATGTGATACGTCTCAAACGTATCTATAATTTCTTATGTTCCATGCTAGTTTTATAACATTACCTACATGTTTTGTTCACACTTTATATCGTTTTGATGCGTTTTCCGGAACTAACCTATTGACGAGATGCCGAAGGGCCAGTTCCTGTTTTCTGATGTTTTTGGTTTCAGAAATCCTAGTAAGGAAATATTCTCAGAATCGGACGAAATCAATGCCCAGCATCCTATTTTTCCACGAAGCTTCCAGAACACCCGAGAGCCGCCAGAGGGGAGCCCTGGGGGGCACACGCCAGGCCAGCGCGGCCCAGGCCCTGGCCGCGCCGCCCTATTGTGTGGTGGCCCCGTCAGCCTTCCGACTCCGCCTCTTTGCCTATAAGAAGCTCCCTGACCTAAATCTTCGACACGAAAAAGCCACGGTACGAGAAACCTTCCAGAGCCGCCGCCATCGCGAAGCCAAGATCTGGGGGACAGGAGTCTCTGTTCCGGCATGCCGCCGGGACGGGGAAGTGCCCCCGGAAGGCTCCTCCATCGACACCACCGCCATCTTCATCAACGCTGCTGTCTCCCATGAGGAGGGAGTAGTTCTCCATCGAGGCTAAGGGCTGTACCGGTAGCTATGTGGTTAATCTCTCTCCTATGTACTTCAATACAATAATCTCATGAGCTGCCTTACATGATTGATATTCATATGATGATGCTTGTAATCTAGATGTCATTATGCTAGTCAAGTGGATTTTACTTATGTGATCTCCGGAGACTCCTTGTCCCACGTGTGTAAAGGTGACAGTGTGTGCACCGTGTGGGTCTCTTAGGCTATATTTCACAGAATACTTATTCACTGTTATGAATAGCATAGTGAAGTGCTTATTTATATCCCTTTATGATTGCAATGTGTTTTGTATCACTATTCATCTATGTGCTACTCTTGTGATGTTATTAAAGTAGTCTATTCCTCCTGCACGGTGTAATGGTGACAGTGTGTGCATCGTGTAGTACTTGGCGTAGGTTATGATTGTGATCTCTTGTAGATTATGAAGTTAACTATTGCTATGATAGTATTGATGTGATCTATGCCTCCTTCATAGTGTGATGGTGACAGTGTGCATGCTATGTTAGTACTTGGTTTAGTTGTGTTGATCTATCGTGCACTCTAAGGTTATTTAAACATGAATATCGAATATTGTGGAGCTTGTTAACTCCGGCATTGAGGGTTCGTGTAATCCTACACAATTAGTGGTGTTCATCATCCAACAAGAGAGTGTAGAGTATAGCCTTTATCTATTTATTTTGTTATGTGATCAATGTTGAGAGTGTCCACTAGTGAAAGTATGATCCCTAGGCCTTGTTTCCAAATACTGCAATCATCGCTTGTTTACTGTTTTACTGCTTGTTTACTTCCTGCAATATTACTACCATCAACTGCACGCCAGCAAGCACTTTTCTGGCGCCGTTACTACTTCTCATATTCATTCATACTACTTGTATTTCACTATCTCTTCGCCGAACTAGTGCACCTATACATCTGACAAGTGTATTTGGTGTGTTGGGGACACAAGAGACTTCTTGTATTGTGATCGCAGGGTTGCTTGAGAGGGATATCTTTGACCTCTTCCTCCCTGAGTTCGATAAACCTTGGGTGATCCACTTAAGGGAAACTTGCTGCTGTTCTACAAACCTCTGCTCTTGGAGGCCCAACACTGTCTACAAGAATAGAAGCACCCGTAGACATCAAGCACTTTTAAGCGCCGTTGCCGGGGAGGAAAGGTAAAAGGCACTCATACTCCGGTCCCAGGTAACTAAGTACTTTTCTGTTGCCGTTATGTGTGTGCTCGAAGCTATTTCCTTTAGATCCTGCAATTGCATCTTTTTGTTTCTTGTTAAACACTAGTAAGGCATAATGGAAAACATCTGTGAGCTTTTTAAACTATTTCCTGAGTCAAGACATGAATGGTTTAATGCGAAAATTAAAAAACCTATGGAACCTTATTTGCATGCTAGTAGTAATATTAGTATGAACTCTTTGAACACCATTGTTGATAATGATATAGAAAATTCTAAGCTTGGGGAGGTCAGTTTTGATGAAAATGATCTCTTTAGCCCTCCGGGTATTGAGGAGAAAGTTTATGTTGATTATGATATGCCTCCCATATATGATGATTATAATGATAGTGGTCTTTTGGTGCCGCCTACTATGGAGGATAAGTTTAATTATGATTACAATATGCCTCCTATATTTGATGATGAGAATAATAATGATAGCTACTTTGTTGAATTTGCTCCCACTACAACTAATAAAATTGATTATGCTTATGTGGAGAGTAATGATACTTTTATGCATGTGAATAAGAATGCTTTATGTGATACTTATATTGTTGAGTTTGTTCATGATGCCTCTGAAAGTTATTATGAGAGAGGAAAATATGGTTGTAGAAATTTTCATGTTACTAAAACACCTCTCTATATGCTGAAATTTTTGAAGTTACACTGGTTTTATCTTCCTATGCTTGTTACTTTGCTCTTCATGAACTTGTTTATTTACAAGATTCCTATGCATAGGAAGCATGTTAGACTTAAAAGTGTTTTGAATTTGCTTCTTGATGCTCTCTTTTGCTTCAACTCTTATTTCTTGGGAGTGCATCATTAAAACTGCTGAGCCCATCTTAATGGCTATAAAGAAAGCACTTCTTGGGAGATAACCCATGTCTTTATTTTGCTACTGTTTTGTTGTGTCTTGGAAGTTGTTACTACTTTAGCAACCTCTCCTTATCTTTATTTTATTGCATTGTTGTGCCAAGTAAAGTCTTTGATAGTAATGTTGATACTAGATTTGGATTACTGCGCAGAAACAGATTTCTGTCTGTCACGAATTTGGGCAGGGTTCTCTGTAGGTAACTCAGAAAAATCTGCCAATTTACGTGTGTGATCCTCAGATATGTACGCAACTTTCATTAAATTTGGCCACTTTCATCTGAGCAAGTCTGGTGCCACTTTAAAATTCGTCTTTACGGACTGTTCTGTTTTGACAGATTCTGCCTTTTATTTCGCATTGCCTGTTTTGCTATGTTTGATGGATTTCTTTGTTCCATTGACTTCCAGTAGCTTTGTGCAATGTCCAGAAGTGTTAAGAATGATTGTGTCACCTCTGAACATGTGAATTTTTGATTATGCACTAACCCTCTAATGAGTTTGTTTCGAGTTTGGTGTGGAGGAAGTTTTCAAGGGTCAAGAGGGGAGGATGATATACTATGATCAAGAAGAGTGAAGAGTCTAAGCTTGGGGATGCCCCCGTGGTTCACCCCTGCATATTTCAAGAAGACTCAAGTGTCTAAGCTTGGGGATGCCCAAGGCATCCCCTTCTTCATCGACAACTTATCAGGTTTCTTCTCTTGAAACTATATTTTTATTCGGTCACATCTTATGTACTTTACTTGGAGCGTCTGTTTGTTTTTGTTTCTGTTTTTGTTTGAATAAATGCTTGTGTGGGAGAGAGACACGCTCCGCTGGTTCATATGAACACATGTGTTCTTAGCTTTTAATTTTCATGGCGAAGGTTGAAACTGCTTTGTTTATTGTTATATGGTTGGAAACGGGAAATGCTACATGTAGTAATTGGTATGATGTCTTGAATAACTTGATACTTGGCAATTGTTGTGCTCATATAGATCATGTTTAAGCTCTTGCATCATGTACTTTGCACCTATTAATGAAGAACTACATAGAGCTTGTTAAAATTTGGTTTGCATGATTAGTTTCTCTAGAGTCTAGATATTTTCTGGTAAAGGTGTTTGAACAACAAGGAAGACGATGTAAAGTCTTATAATGCTTACAATATGTTCATATGTGAGTTTTGCTGCACCGTTTTATACTTGAGTTTGCTTCAAACAACCTTGCTAGCCTAGCCTTGTATTGAGAGGGATTCTTCTCGTGCATCCAAATCCTTGAGCCAAATACTATGTCATTTGTGTCCACCATACCTACCTACCACATGGTATTTCTCCGCCATTCCAAAGTATATTACTTGAGTGCTACCTTTAAAACTTCTATTCTTTGCCTTTACAATATATAGCTCATGGGACAAATAGCCTTAAAAACTATTGTGGTGAAGAATATGTACTTATGTATCTTATTTCTTAATAAGTTGCTTGTTGAGCGGTAACCATGTTTCTGGGGACGCCATCAACTTTTACACCTTTGTTGAATATCATGTGAGTTGCTATGCATGTTCGTCTTGTCTGAAGTAAGGGCAATTTTCATGATCAAATGGTTTGAGTATGCATATTGTTAGAGAAGAACATTGGGCCGCTAACTAAAGCCATGAATCATGGTGGAAGTTTCAGTTTGGACACAAATCCTCAATCTCTTATGAGAATATTAACTGTTGTTGAATGCTTATGCATTAAAGAGGAGTCCATTATCTGTTGTCTATGTTGTCCCGGTATGGGTGTCTAAGTTGAGAATGATCAAAAGCGAGAAATCCAATGCGAACCTTCTCCTTAGACCCTTGTACAGGCGGCATAGAGGTACCCCTTTGTGACACTTGGTTGAAACATATGTTATGCAATGATAATCCGTGTTAATCCAAGCTAATTACAACAAGGTGCGAGCACTATTAGTATTCTATGCATGAGGCTTGCAACTTATAAGATGTCTTATACATAACACATATGATTTATTACTACCGTTGACAAAATTGCTTCTATGTTTTCAAAATAAAAGCTCTAGCACAAAAATAGTAATCCATGCTTCCCTCTGCGAAGGGCCTATCTTCTACTTTTCTGTTGAGTCAGTTTACCTATTCCTTCTATCTTAGAAGCAAACACTTGTGTCAACTGTGCATTGATTCTTAGATGTTTACCTATTGCACTTGTTATAATTCTTTATGTTGACAACTATCCATGAGATATACATGTTACAAGTTGAAAGCAATTGCTGAAACTTAATCATCCTTTGTGTTGCTTCAATGCCTTTTACTTTGAATCTATTGCTTTATGAGTTAACTCTTATGCAAGACTTATTGATGCTTGTCTTGAAAGTACTATTCATGAAAAGTCTTTGCTATATGATTCAGTTGTTTAGTCATTATCTTTACTATCACTTCATTCACTTCATATGCTTTACAATAGTATTGATCAAGATTATGTTGGTAGCATGTCACTTAAGAAATTATCATTGTTATCATTTACCTACTCGAGGGCGAGTAGGAACTAAGCTTGGGGATGCTTGATATGTCTCAAACGTATCTATAATTTCTTATGTTCCATGCTAGTTTTATAACATTACCTACATGTTTTGTTCACACTTTATATTGTTTTGATGCGTTTTCCGGAACTAACCTATTGACGAGATGCCGAAGGGCCAGTTCCTGTTTTCTGCTGTTTTTGGTTTCAGAAATCATAGTAAGGAAATATTCTCGGAATCGGACGAAATCAATGCCCAGCATCCTATTTTTCCACGAAGCTTCCAGAACACCTGAGAGCCGCCAGAGGGGAGCCCTGGGGGGGCCACACGCCAAGCCGGCGCGGCCCAGGCCCTGGCCGCGCCGCCCTATTGTGTGGTGGCCCCGTCAGCCTTCCGACTCCGCCTCTTTGCCTATAAGAAGCTCCCTGACCTAAATCTTCGACACGAAAAAGCCACGGTACGAGAAACCTTCCAGAGCCGCCGCCATCGCGAAGCCAAGATCTGGGGGACAGGAGTCTCTATTCCGGCATGCCGCCGGGACGGGGAAGTGCCCCCGGAAGGCTCCTCCATCGACACCACCGCCATCTTCATCAACGCTGCTGTCTCCCATGAGGAGGGAGTAGTTCTCCATCGAGGCTAAGGGCTGTACCGGTAGCTATGTGGTTAATCTCTCTCCTATGTACTTCAATACAATAATCTCATGAGCTGCCTTACATGATTGAGATTCATATGATGATGCTTGTAATCTAGATGTCATTATGCTAGTCAAGTGGATTTTACTTATGTGATCTCCGGAGACTCCTTGTCCCACATGTGTAAAGGTGACAGTGTGTGCACCGTGTGGGTCTCTTAGGCTATATTTCACAGAATACTTATTCACTGTTATGAATAGCATAGTGAAGTGCTTATTTATATCCCTTTATGATTGCAATGTGTTTTGTATCACTATTCATCTATGTGCTACTCTTGTGATGTTATTAAAGTAGTCTATTCCTCCTGCACGGTGTAATGGTGACAGTGTGTGCATCGTGTAGTACTTGGCGTAGGTTATGATTGTGATCTCTTGTAGATTATGAAGTTAACTATTGCTATGATAGTATTGATGTGATCTATGCCTCCTTCATAGTGTGATGGTGACAGTGTGCATGCTATGTTAGTACTTGGTTTAGTTGTGTTGATCTATCGTGCACTCTAAGGTTATTTAAACATGAATATCGAATATTGTGGAGCTTGTTAACTCCGGCATTGAGGGTTCGTGTAATCCTACACAATTAGTGGTGTTCATCATCCAACAAGAGAGTGTAGAGTATAGCCTTTATCTATTTATTTTGTTATGTGATCAATGTTGAGAGTGTCCACTAGTGAAAGTATGATCCCTAGGCCTTGTTTCCAAATACTGCAATCATCGCTTGTTTACTGTTTTACTGCTTGTTTACTTCCTGCAATATTACTACCATCAACTGCACGCCAGCAAGCACTTTTCTGGCGCCGTTACTACTGCTCATATTCATTCATACTACTTGTATTTCACTATCTCTTCGCCGAACTAGTGCACCTATACATCTGACAAGTGTATTTGGTGTGTTGGGGACACAAGAGACTTCTTGTATTGTGATCGCAGGGTTGCTTGAGAGGGATATCTTTGACCTCTTCCTCCCTGAGTTCGATAAACCTTGGGTGATCCACTTAAGGGAAACTTGCTGCTGTTCTACAAACCTCTGCTCTTGGAGGCCCAACACTGTCTACAAGAATAGAAGCACCCGTAGACATCAAGCACTTTTCTGGCGCCGTTGCCGGGGAGGAAAGGTAAAAGGCACTCATACTCCGGTCCCAGGTAACTAAGTACTTTTCTGTTGCCGTTGTGTGTGTGCTCAAAGCTATTTCCTTTAGATCCTGCAATTGCATCTTTTTGTTTCTTGTTAAACACTAGTAAGGCATAATGGAAAACATCTGTGAGCTTTTTAAACTATTTCCTGAGTCAAGACATGAATGGTTTAATGCGAAAATTAAAAAACCTATGGAACCTTATTTGCATGCTAGTAGTAATATTAGTATGAACGCTTTGAAAACCATTGTTGATAATGATATAGAAAATTCTAAGCTTGGGGAGGTCGGTTTTGATGAAAATGATCTCTTTAGCCCTCCGGGTATTGAGGAGAAAGTTTATGTTGATTATGATATGCCTCCCATATATGATGATTATAATGATAGTGGTCTTTTGGTGCCGCCTACTATGGAGGATAAGTTTAATTATGATTACAATATGCCTCCTATATTTGATGATGAGAATAATAATGATAGCTACTTTGTTGAATTTGCTCCCACTACAACTAATAAAATTGATTATGCTTATGTGGAGAGTAATGATACTTTTATGCATGTGAATAAGAATGCTTTATGTGATACTTATATTGTTGAGTTTGTTCATGATGCCTCTGAAAGTTATTATGAGAGAGGAAAATGTGGTTGTAGAAATTTTCATGTTACTAAAACACCTCTCTATATGCTGAAATTTTTGAAGTTACACTGGTTTTATCTTCCTATGCTTGTTACTTTGCTCTTCATGAACTTGTTTATTTACAAGATTCCTATGCATAGGAAGCATGTTAGACTTAAAAGTGTTTTGAATTTGCTTCTTGATGCTCTCTTTTGCTTCAACTCTTATTTCTTGGGAGTGCATCATTAAAACTGCTGAGCCCATCTTAATGGCTATAAAGAAAGCACTTCTTGGGAGATAACCCATGTCTTTATTTTGCTACTGTTTTGTTGTGTCTTGGAAGTTGTTACTACTTTAGCAACCTCTCCTTATCTTTATTTTATTGCATTGTTGTGCCAAGTAAAGTCTTTGATAGTAATGTTGATACTAGATTTGGATTACTGCGCAGAAACAGATTTCTGTCTGTCACGAATTTGGGCAGGGTTCTCTGTAGGTAACTCAGAAAAATCTGCCAGTTTACGTGCGTGATCCTCAGATATGTACGCAACTTTCATTAAATTTGGCCATTTTCATCTGAGCAAGTCTGGTGCCACTTTAAAATTCATCTTTACGGACTGTTCTGTTTTGACAGATTCTGCCTTTTATTTCGCATTGCCTCTTTTGCTATGTTTGATGGATTTCTTTGTTCCATTGACTTCCAGTAGCTTTGTGCAATGTCCAGAAGTGTTAAGAATGATTGTGTCACCTCTGAACATGTGAATTTTTGATTATGCACTAACCCTCTAATGAGTTTGTTTCGAGTTTGGTGTGGAGGAAGTTTTCAAGGGTCAAGAGGGGAGGATGATATACTATGATCAAGAAGAGTGAAGAGTCTAAGCTTGGGGATGCCCCCGTGGTTCACCCCAGCATATTTCAAGAAGACTCAAGTGTCTAAGCTTGGGGATGCCCAAGGCATCCCCTTCTTCATCGACAACTTATCAGGTTTCTTCTCTTGAAACTATATTTTTATTCGGTCACATCTTATGTACTTTACTTGGAGCGTCTGTTTGTTTTTGTTTCTGTTTTTGTTTGAATAAATGCTTGTGTGGGAGAGAGAGACGCTCCGCTGGTTCATATGAACACATGTGTTCTTAGCTTTTAATTTTCATGGTGAAGGTTGAAACTGCTTTGTTTATTGTTATATGGTTGGAAACGGGAAATGCTACATGTAGTAATTGGTATGATGTCTTGAATAACTTGATACTTGGCAATTGTTGTGCTCATATAGATCATGTTTAAGCTCTTGCATCATGTACTTTGCACCTATTAATGAAGAACTACATAGAGCTTGTTAAAATTTGGTTTGCATGATTAGTTTCTCTAGAGTCTAGATATTTTCTGGTAAAGGTGTTTGAACAACAAGGAAGACGATGTAAAGTCTTATAATGCTTACAATATGTTCATATGTGAGTTTTGCTGCACCGTTTTATACTTGAGTTTGCTTCAAACAACCTTGCTAGCCTAGCCTTGTATTGAGAGGGATTCTTCTCGTGCATCCAAATCCTTGAGCCAAATACTATGTCATTTGTGTCCACCATACCTACCTACCACATGGTATTTCTCCGCCATTCCAAAGTATATTACTTGAGTGCTACCTTTAAAACTTCTATTCTTTGCCTTTACAATATATAGCTCATGGGACAAATAGCCTTAAAAACTATTGTGGTGAAGAATATGTACTTATGTATCTTATTTCTTAATAAGTTGCTTGTTGAGCGGTAACCATGTTTCTGGGGACGCCATCAACTTTTACACCTTTGTTGAATATCATGTGAGTTGCTATGCATGTTCGTCTTGTCTGAAGTAAGGGCGATTTTCATGATCAAATGGTTTGAGTATGCATATTGTTAGAGAAGAACATTGGGCCGCTAACTAAAGCCATGAATCATGGTGGAAGTTTCAGTTTGGACACAAATCCTCAATCTCTTATGAGAATATTAACTGTTGTTGAATGCTTATGCATTAAAGAGGAGTCCATTATCTGTTGTCTATGTTGTCCCGGTATGGGTGTCTAAGTTGAGAATGATCAAAAGCGAGAAATCCAATGCGAACCTTCTCCTTAGACCCTTGTACAGGCGGCATAGAGGTACCCCTTTGTGACACTTGGTTGAAACATATGTTATGCAATGATAATCCGTGTTAATCCAAGCTAATTACGACAAGGTGCGAGCACTATTAGTATTCTATGCATGAGGCTTGCAACTTATAAGATGTCTTATACATAACACATATGATTTATTACTACCGTTGACAAAATTGCTTCTATGTTTTCAAAATAAAAGCTCTAGCACAAAAATAGTAATCCATGCTTCCCTCTGCGAAGGGCCTATCTTCTACTTTTCTGTTGAGTCAGTTTACCTATTCCTTCTATCTTAGAAGCAAACACTTGTGTCAACTGTGCATTGATTCTTACATGTTTACATATTGCACTTGTTATATTGCTTTATGTTGACAACTATCCATGAGATATACATGTTACAAGTTGAAAGCAATTGCTGAAACTTAATCATCCTTTGTGTTGCTTCAATGCCTTTTACTTTGAATCTATTGCTTTATGAGTTAACTCTTATGCAAGACTTATTGATGCTTGTCTTGAAAGTACTATTCATGAAAAGTCTTTGCTATATGATTCAGTTGTTTAGTCATTATCTTTACTATCACTTCATTCACTTCATATGCTTTACAATAGTATTGATCAAGATTATGTTGGTAGCATGTCACTTAAGAAATTATCATTGTTATCGTTTACCTACTCGAGGGCGAGTAGGAACTAAGCTTGGGGATGCTTGATACGTCTCAAACGTATCTATAATTTCTTATGTTCCATGCTAGTTTTATAACATTACCTACATGTTTTGTTCACACTTTATATTGTTTTGATGCGTTTTCCGGAACTAACCTATTGACGAGATGCCGAAGGGCCAGTTCCTGTTTTCTGCTGTTTTTGGTTTCAGAAATCCTAGTAAGGAAATATTCTCGGAATCGGACGAAATCAATGCCCAGCATCCTATTTTTCCACGAAGCTTCCAGAACACCCGAGAGCCGCCAGAGGGGAGCCCTGGGGGGGCCACACGCCAGGCCGGCGCGGCCCAGGCCCTGGCCGCGCCGCCCTATTGTGTGGTGGCCCCGTCAGCCTTCCGACTCCGCCTCTTTGCCTATAAGAAGCTCCCTGACCTAAATCTTCGACACGAAAAAGCCACGGTACGAGAAACCTTCCAGAGCCGCCGCCATCGCGAAGCCAAGATCTGGGGGACAGGAGTCTCTGTTCCGGCACGCCGCTGGGATGGGGAAGTGCCCCCGGAAGGCTCCTCCATCGACACCACCGCCATCTTCATCAACGCTGCTGTCTCCCATGAGGAGGGAGTAGTTCTCCATCGAGGCTAAGGGTTGTACCGGTAGCTATGTGGTTAATCTCTCTCCTATGTACTTCAATACAATAATCTCATGAGCTGCCTTACATGATTGAGATTCATATGATGATGCTTGTAATCTAGATGTCATTATGCTAGTCAAGTGGATTTTACTTATGTGATCTCCGGAGACTCCTTGTCCCACGTGTGTAAAGGTGACAGTGTGTGCACCGTGTGGGTCTCTTAGGCTATATTTCACAGAATACTTATTCACTGTTATGAATAGCATAGTGAAGTGCTTATTTATATCCCTTTATGATTGCAATGTGTTTTGTATCACTATTCATCTATGTGCTACTCTTGTGATGTTATTAAAGTAGTCTATTCCTCCTGCACGGTGTAATGGTGACAGTGTGTGCAATCGTGTAGTACTTGGCGTAGGTTATGATTGTGATCTCTTGTAGATTATGAAGTTAACTATTGCTATGATAGTATTGATGTGATCTATGCCTCCTTCATAGTGTGATGGTGACAGTGTGCATGCTATGTTAGTACTTGGTTTAGTTGTGTTGATCTATCGTGCACTCTAAGGTTATTTAAACATGAATATCGAATATTGTGGAGCTTGTTAACTCTGGCATTGAGGGTTCGTGTAATCCTACACAATTAGTGGTGTTCATCATCCAACAAGAGAGTGTAGAGTATAGCCTTTATCTATTTATTTTGTTATGTGATCAATGTTGAGAGTGCCCACTAGTGAAAGTACGATCCCTAGGCCTTGTTTCCAAATACTGCAATCATCGCTTGTTTACTGTTTTACTGCTTGTTTACTTCCTGCAATATTACTACCATCAACTGCACGCCAGCAAGCACTTTTCTGGCGCCGTTACTACTGCTCATATTCATTCATACTACTTGTATTTCACTATCTCTTCACCGAACTAGTGCACCTATACATCTGACAAGTGTATTTGGTGTGTTGGGGACACAAGAGACTTCTTGTATTGTGATCGCAGGGTTGCTTGAGAGGGATATCTTTGACCTCTTCCTCCCTGAGTTCGATAAACCTTGGGTGATCCACTTAAGGGAAACTTGCTGCTGTTCTACAAACCTCTGCTCTTGGAGGCCCAACACTGTCTACAAGAATAGAAGCACCCGGAGACATCAGTATGATCAGCTATTATGATAACTAATGTTTGTGTTCATCTTAATTTGCATTTCCGTTTTAGAAAAACACTTAATTTCTATTTTGGCTGACCTGTTAGAGAACTATCAGATTGAATCCACAACATGATTCAAATAGATTCATTACACCGAGCCACATGTCTTGACCTTGATATACACTACTTCCATTAATCAGTGCAAGAAGGCTTACCTGAGCTGCCTGAACCACGGCAGATTCGAATCCACCTTAGCTATCTAGAAATACAACCTTTGCAGAAAGAGGATTTGCAGTACGGGGAGGCTGATATTGGGGACCCATGAGCCAGCAGCATCGTCAACGTTTTAAAGGCGGTAGGAGATCGAAAGAAAAAATAAGCCAAAAATCAGTTGGTAAACAAAATCCAAGAAATGAAACATTTACCTTTCTGAGAGGATGACATGCGGGACCCATGAGGCAGCAGCATCCTCAACTATTCCAAGGCGGCAGGGGATCGAAATAAAAAAAAGGAAATAGCCAGAAATTAATTAGGGTCAAAACTAAATCTATCAAAGGAAACCTTTATTGTTCATAGAGGATGACATGTGGGACCGACCTGCCAGCTGCGTCGTCATCGTTTCAAAGGGGGCAGGGGATCAAAAGAAAAAGGCAAATAGCCAGAAATTAGGGGTAAAAAATAAATCCAACAAAGGAAACTTTTGTTGTTCATAGAGGATGACATGCGGGGCCCATGAGCCAGCAGCTTCCTCAACGTTTCAAAGTCAGCATGAGATCGAAAGAAAAAGGCAAGTGACCAAATATCAGGAGCCAAAAATAATCCAAGAAAAGAAATTTTATTGTACATAGAGGATGACATGCGGGTCCCATTTTGCAGCAGCGGTCTCAACGTTTCCAAGGCGGCACAGGACCAAAAGAAAAATGAAGTAGCCAGATATCAGGGGGTAAAAAAAATCCAAGAAAAGAAAGATTTCAATTAGGCTGCATCTGGACATCTGGGCCTTCGAACTATCCTGCTGGGCCTTTTGACTCGTACAATTTCAGCCCACTCCAAAACAGGAAAGTTCGGATTTTTCTAAAAAAAACAGGAAAGTCCTATGCTTTGCAAAAACAAAAAACAAGGAGATTCAACATATAAGTTTGTTTATGTAAAAAAAAGATTTAATTTATCCGTTTGCAATAGCTCAGAGCGAAATACATTGTTTATTGTCTGTAAAATAATCAAGATATCACATGTTTCTTGTACGGGGAGGCTGACATCGGGGACCCATGAGCCAGCAGCGTCGTCAACGTTTTAAAGGCCGCAGGGGATGTAAAGAAAAAATAAACCAAAAATCTGTTGGTAAAAAATCCAAGAAAAGAAACATTTTTGTTCTGAGAGGATGACATGCGGGACCCATGAGGCAGCAGCATCCTCAGCGTTTATTGTTCATAGAGGCTGACATGTGGGACCCGTGAGCCAGCAGCGTCCTCAACGTTTTAAAGGCGGCAGGAGATCGAAAGAAAAAATAAGCCAAAAATCGTTTGGTAAACAAAATCCAAGAAAAGAAACATTTACCGTTCTGAGAGGATGACATGCGGGACCCATGAGGCAGCAGCATCCTCAACGATTCCAAGGCGGCAGGGGATCAAAAGAAAAAAAGGAAATATCTAGAAATTAATTAGGGGTTCAAAATAAATCCATCAAAGGAAACTTTTATTGTTCATAGAGGATGACATGTGGGACCGACCTGCCAACAGCGTCCTCATCATTTCAAAGGGGGCAGGAGGTCAAAAGAAAAAGGCAAATAGCCAGAAATTAGGGGTCAAAAATAACTCCAAGAAAGAAAACTTTTATTGTTCGTAGAGGATGACATGCGGGACCCATGAGCCAGCAGCTTACTCAACGTTTCAAAGACGGCATGAGATCGAAAGAAAAAGGCAAGTGACAAAATATCAGGAGCCAAAGATAATCCAAGAAAAGAAACTTTATTGTACATAGAGGATGACATGCGGGTCCCATTTAGCAGCAGCGGTCTCAACGTTTCAAATGCGGCTTGAGATCAAAAGAAAAAGAAAGTTGATTGTACATAGAGGATGACATGCGGGTCCCATGAGTCAGCAGCTTACTCAACGTTTCCAAGGCGGCAGGGGATCAAAAGAAAAAGGAAATAGCCAAAAATCAGAGGGTGAAAAAAAATCCAAGAAAATAAACTTTTATAGCACATAGAGGATGACACGCGGGTCCCATGAGCCAGCAGGTTCCTCAACTTTTCAAACATGGCATGAGATCGAAAGAAAAAAGGCCAGTGACCAAATATCAGGAGCCAAAATAATTCAAGAAAAGAAACTTGATTGTACATAGAGGATGACATGCGGGTCCCATTTAGCAGCAGCGGTATCACCGTTTGAGAGGCTGCACGAGATCGAAAGAAAAAGGCAAGTGACCAAATATCAGGAGCCAAAAATAATTCTAGAAAAAGAAAGTTTTATAGTACATAGAGGATGACATGCTGGTCCCATTTAGCAGCAGCGGTCTCACCGTTTGAGAGGCGGCACGGGATCGAAAGAAAAAGGCAAGTGACCAAATATGAGGTGCCAAAAAAATCCTAGAAAAGAAAGTTTTATAGTACATAGAGGATGACATGCGGGTCCCATTTAGCAGCAGCGGTATCACCGTTTGAGAGGTGGCAGGGGATCGAAAGAAAAAGGCAAGTCACCAAATATGAGGTGCCAAAAAAAACTCCAAGAAAAGAAAGTTGATTGCTCATAGAGGATGACATGTGGGTCCCATTTAGCAGCAGCGGTCTCAACGTTTCCAAGGCGGCACGGGATCAAAAGAAAAAGGAAGTAGCCAGAAATCAGGGGGTCAAAAAAATCCAAGAAAAGAAAGAATTTTGGTTCATAGAGGATGACATGCGGGACCCATGATCCTGCATCGTAAACGGCTCGATCGGAGAGCGTTGAACGAGATGGCGCGATCGAGAAAAAAAAACAATGCTAGAGAGGCTACCATCTGGGCCCTACATCCCTGGGCGGTGCAGATTTGCGTTGACTCGGCCGGCGAACCCGAGAATTCGAGATGCACCACGTCCCGGGCCACCATAGGAGACGTTTTGGCCGTTTTCGTCGGGCTAGGTGGCCTCAAAAACGAGGAAAAAAAAGGTTTTGACATGCACCACGGAGAGACCAAAAATCGTCGGCCATGGTGCACCAGCAACCACGGCGCGACTTCAACTTCGTCGGCCATGGCAACTTTTCTTGTAGTGATCACGATCAGAAACAATAGTATTTGGCACACCATGTAAACGAATCAATTCGCGAAGAACAAATCAGCAACATTTGTAGCATCATCAGTCTTATGGCATGGAATAAAGTGTGCCATCTTAGAAAATCGATCCACAACAACAAAGATACTATCCCTCCCCTTTTGTGTACGAGACAATCCCAAAACGAAATCCATAGAAATATCCTCCCAAGGTACACTAGGAACAGGAAGAGGCATATATAAACCATGTGGATTAAGTCGAGACTTAGCTTTTTGACATGTAGTGCAGTGTGCCACAAATCTCTCAACATCTCGACGCATACGTGGCCAAAAGAAATGTGAAGCAAGTACATCCTCCGTCTTCTTGACACCAAAGTGTCCCATCAATCCTCCTCCATGCGCCTCCTGCAACAACAAAAGACGAAACGAACTATCCGGGATGCATAGCTTGTTAGCACGGAACACAAATCCATCATTGAGGACGAACTTGTTCCATGTTCTACCATTTTTACAATTCAGCAACACATCTTTAAAATCAGCATCATGCAAATATTTTTCCTTTATAGTTTCTAATCCAAAACTCTTGAAGTCAAGTTGAGATAGCATAGTATAACGGCGCGACAAAGCATCAGCAATAACATTATATTTACCCTTTTTGTGGTTGATAACATAAGGAAAAGACTCAATAAATTCAACCCACTTTGCATAGCGACGATTCAACTTAGCTTGACTACGAATATGCTTCAAAGATTCATGATCAGAATGTATAACAAATTTTTTAGGCCATAAATAATGTTGTCAAGTTTCTAATGTCCGAACCAACGCATATAATTCTTTATCATAAGTAGAATAGTTTAGACTAGGCCCACTCAATCTATTATATTATTAAAATAGAAGACAAATAACGGTTCAGATTTAGCACTTGAAAGAGAACGGCTCAGATTTAAAATAGCCACGTACAAAAAAAACACGGAGTGTAACATAGCACCAGCATATATTATTTTGCACATAAAATTCTGTCACGTTGTAAAACAACAAAGATGTATAAACGGTATAACAATCACGTCTTTCTCAAATAAAAACACGTCCAAAGATAACAATCACGTCCAGAGATTTAATAGGCACGTCCAAGCAGCGTGCGTATATCCAGAATAAAATGGTGAGGATTTAAAAGGCGCGTCATGACCTAATCTACCAGAAATCCGGGACGTGTGCAAGCAAGACCTGTTACAGGATTGAAGAAGAGTTTGGCATGCACACGTTATAGAAAACAGCGAATTCCAACCGAAATCTAGCCCATCCGTATCGTTTGGATTTATTTCCAACAGATTGCAATATATAAATTTCATCGTGTCCCTTTTATAATCAGAACAATCGTGGATCAAGAAAGCTGGAGACGATCACGGAAGGCAACAACCAGGACGAGCTGCAGCTGGTAGGCTATCCTGCAGGAAGATGCCGCCGATCAAGCCAACGCGGATGTCGGCGATGACGCCAACGGCTCCGGCGACCACATGAAAGAGCTAGACTCTCAGCTATAAGACAACAAGCTTTTCACCTCGACGGTTGAACCTCTCGGCTGAATCAAACTTCGGAGACGGCTTCTCCCAATTCAACAAAGCTAGAAGATGTTCGGCTTCTCACATCGACAAATCTATCGGCGGAATCAACTTTGGGTACTGCTTCGCTCGGTTCAGCGAAGTGTGCTATTTCCTTGGATCAAACCTCTTAGATGAATCAACTTTCTGGTAATGTCCATGTCCATTCTTCTTTTCATTCACATACGATTGACTACTGTTTTGAAATATGTGAAGCCAACGTGCAGATGTATACCACAGCGTCACGGTTACAATTGTTTCATAGACTCACTTATTTCTATATTATATCTTAATGTTCATACTATCAATTGACATCTGTTTTGTAATCATCTTCAAGGCAATATAAAATGGCGTACAAGAAGCCTATTGTCAGGGCATACATCAATACCAACAATATCATGCTGCCGATGAGAACCCCATGCTGCACAGGCTATGCGGACGGGCAAATAATATATATATATATATATATATATATATATATATATATATATATATATATATATATATATATATATATATATATATATATATATATATATATATATATAGGTCCGCTATTCTCGAACCGGTTCGAGAATAACTATTCTCGAACCCTTTCTGAACTTCCGGGTGTTTTCCTAGTGAACTTCTCGACGGAATACCAGAATTGCATGTTCGTGCGGACAGTATTTTAATGATTATTTTCAAACCGCTTATCGGATTGATGCGTATAATATACCGTTGGATTCGCACGGAAATTTCGCAACTTTTTCTTGTTCATTGTTTTCCCAAATTCTATATTGATTAAAACTAATTTGAAATATACAAAACGACGTTTTCGCGGATTTCTCTATTTATGTACAGTTTTGGGGTTCCAATTTTCAAACCGTTTATCGGAATGATGTGTATGATACGCCATTGGAAAGGTGCTGACTAGGCGCACCTTTTTCATGAAGAACACTTTTCTAAATTCTTTATAGTTTAAGAGCAGATTTGAAAATACGTGATTACGTTTTTCTAACTTCTCGGTTTTTTGAACTGTTTTTTGGGGCTTATTTCCGAACCACTTATCGGAATGTTCCAAATGATATTGCGTTGAAAAGATATTGATTAGGCGAATCTTTTTCATGTTGAATGTTTTTCCAAATTCTAAATGATTTTAGTTTAATTTCAGAAATACTTAAAAGTGAAGATAACGCCGACACAAGAACATTTCGAAATTGGCTCATCTAGATTGATTAGGTGCGGCATTTGCGATATGTTGGAGTATTAGTAGAGTTATATTAGTGCTAATTGTACGTTGAGTTGGTCGATTTGTGCAATCGGTGGCTGTACGGACGATTTCTATGCGTATGATTTCCGTCCAAAAAAACAGAGTGCATTAGGTGCTCGAATATAGAAGTGAACTTCCTTGTATCTGTTAGTGAACTTCCGATCGGGGTATAAAAGTTTCAGGCATGTAATAAAATTATAGCGAACTTCTGTGGATGTGAACTTCTTCTCCCCTAAATCTGAACTTCCCGACGGACTTGAATATTGTACAGGGTGAACTTCCGAAACTTTAGTCTACTTTGAAGTGAATTTCAGAAAATATAGCGAACTTCCGTCGCATCTGCACTTCTCTGAATACAAATCTGAACTTCCCCTTATCTGCATCATGGATTCTCTATTTTCATGCACGCAGTTCTTACCGCCATTTTTGAAACTCATATCGGAATAATGAAAGTGATATACCGTTGGGAAGATGTTGAAATTTTGCAACGTTTTCATTTAGACGGTTTTTCCAAATTCATAATGATTTAATATTAATTTTAAATATACTAAACTCTATTTTCACGAATTTCACAGTTTTCATACAGTACTTTGGCCGCTATTTTCGAACCGCTTACCGGATTGATGCATACAATATACCGTTGAAATGGTATGAAAATTGCGCAACTTTTTGTTTTAGATTGTTTTCTCAAAGATGTTACGGTTTAAGAGCAGATTTGAATTTACAAAACTCTGTTTTCACGAACTTATCCAATTTCGTACTGTTTGGGTTGATTTTTTTCGAAACCGTTTGTCGGATTGATCCATATGATATACCATTCGAAAACTGTGAAAATTGCGCACCTTTCTCATGTTGTAAGTTTTTTCAAATTATCTACCGGTTTAAACTAATTTTAAATATACTAAAAGTGGAGATGGTGGACGTTTTACTAACGGTTCGAAACTAACAAAGATTTGATGCTTGGGTGGGGCGGTGTGGCATGTTAGTGGGAAAGTAAGCTCATATGGTGCCCAATTGTTCGAGATTGTGGCCTCTTTAGGCAATCGCTGCTTGTAGCTACTAGTTTAGCACGTAGGATTTCCGCTCATGCAAAACCAAATATATAACTGTCCCTGTAATGCATGTGAACTTCCCGTTATATGCTGGTCAGGCGTGATATAGATGCTCTCTGCTGTGTCCAGTCTTTTCGTCATTTTTCAAACTGTTTATCCGAATAATACAAATGGTATGCCGTTGAAAAGCTATGCAAATTCCACAATTTTTTTATCTACTCCACTTCTCGAAATTCTTAACAATTTAAGAGCAGATTCAAATATACAAAAGTCTGTGTGAACTTCAATGTTATATCGAGAGTGAATGAGTTAACTTCCACATGTGAAGAAAAAAGAACTTGTGTGGTGCTCGAAGTGAACCCCTGAAGAACAAAAAAGAAATAGGTGCATTCCAGGTGAACCTTCCGAACGGTACTAAGTGAATTCCAGCCATGTCAAATAAAACTCCTGAAAAACTTAAATTCCTGGCATCTTTCAGGTTATATTTGAACATGTTTAAAGTGAACTTTCAAGGTGTTCATAGTGTACTTTATATGGGTCCAAAGTGAACTTCAGAGCGAGGCAAAGTGAAGTTCAGAGCAGGGATACATCAAGTGAAGTTACACATGATAAATCAAAAATACATTTTTGTCAACACTACACTGGATACATTTTCTCCAGGCCTCGATTGGGAGAAAAAGACATACAGAATAGTGCAAAATTTTGATGAGGCATCTCTGAACTTTCAATCATGCTATTTAATCTTCGCGCTCTTGCTTTCTCTCTCTTAACTTTACTTGACATCAACATATGCATGTACTTCTTCACTAAAAATTCATGCAATACACCTGCACGAGCATATGTTATATATAATCCAAAGACAGCAATTAGGCGCCTGTGAACTTTTTCGACTCCATCGGTGGACTCCATGTGGCGGTGTCGGTGAACTTTGTCTGATCCTCGACGTTGTAGGAGGATGGCAGTGGAGGTCCAGATGTATATGCTCCGCTGGCATTTCAGAGGAGGACCAGGAAGAGAGTCTCTCGTCCACTCCACGCCGAAGAGCAGGTACACGCCAGTAGATGAGGTCGCAAGTATGAGAAGAGGCCTGAATCATTCATTAATTTAGACAAGTGATGGATAATTAGCAAGAACTTTTGGCTATCATCATCGAGAGTATGGCAACCTGGCCACAATTACCTGGGATATTAGGATCCCCCAATTGAACACCTCCTGGAATCCACCAGATGGACAATGAATACCAGCCTGCTGCTCACCGACCTTGCTGCACAGTGGTCCTGTCATGCTAAATTGAGTCAGCAAAATTGATGTATCATGCAAAAAAAAATGTCCATGTTCAGTTGCATCTACGTGATTGCTGCAGCTGCTGACATTGTGTTCTCTATAAATAAAGACATAACATATTTTCTAGAATTCTTGCATGAAAAGCAGTAGCAAAAAAAGAATAGTCAATATCTTAATCTGCAATAGAGTCCACTAGCTGACTGCAGATTCAGTCAATGCGCACACAATCATATGACAGTTAAGAAACTAAGTTTGAGTCTGAGCAATGTTCGTGATTTTATTGACGAAACCTGACATCTATCAAGGTGGATATCCTGATCATAACCACCTCTTGGCGCCGCAGTGGTTGGATCGACATTACAGCGGTGCTGGTGTACGTGATGGTCGCCGCTGGCATCTTCGAGGGATTCCTCAATGGCTGGTGTATGTGATTTTTTCAGTGAAATATGTGTACTGCTGAACAAATCATGAACTTTTTGAAAAAACAAAAATGAACTTCCCAATAATTAAGTAAATTCATTGAAAAAACTTAAAACTGAGCTATATATGTAGACAATTTGAACTTCTATTTTATTATAGCCAGGCACGCATAAACACTTACATATGCCGTATTACTTTTTTTTATTAAGTGAACTTCTACTCTGTTTGTCATAGATAAAGAGAACTTCCATGATGAAATTGCAAGGTTCTGAACCATGCTTATTACTTTCTTTTTAAGTGCAAATGCTATTTTATTTTGTTCTGAACCTCACGCATGGATGTAGTGAACTTTCTAAAACTAAGAAGTGCACTGCTAAAACATAGACATCGACATCATTAGTGCCAACATTCGGTGGAGGTCCTAAACAGTGAGGATGGCAGGGCAAGCATGCTGCCGAGGCAACAATCAGGAGTTCAACTATGAACTACTAATAGTTCTGAACTGAAATTGTCATTCAGCTCTGAACTATGCGCAATTCTGAACTAAAACAACATTAGTTAACATGTGTTTCATGAGTGAACCGCAGATAAGAAAAATGAACCTCACATGCGTACAAGATGAAATTCTCGGGCTTAACTACTGAACTTCTCCAATTTAACAGTTTTACTATGTATGTGGTTTTTTACAGCTATTCACAAGGAAAGACAAAGAAAAGATAGCAGAAAATAGCATAGCCTCTATTGGCAGGAGCAGTTCACATCAGCACTCCACACATATAAATGAACATGTACTGCAGGTGGACATTTTCATATACTGCAAATGCATATATTTCATATACAGTGGTAAGCCATACCTTCTGTTTCGTTTCTTTTTCAATTCATCAATCCAAATGGAGCTCCAAGTGTTGTCATCACTCCCTGGAATAAATCAAATGAGTAGGTCCAACAAGCGGCAGCATATGTTATGCAAGTAAGGCAAGTACCAGACTACGAAGCATTACAAAATTGACAATTGATAAAGAGAACTGTCACATGAGAGAGGAGCTAACTTCTTACCAGTAGCAGAAGAAGAATGGAACCTCGGCTGCACACGAATCCAGTACGAAAGAAGTGCCTTTTTAGTGTGATGAACAGACCGACAATGAAAATTGAACTTCTCATCTAGACAATGACGATTTCTACCCTATTTTGGTATTCGAAAATGCAAATCATCCAAGAATTTATCTGCGCACCAACCAGACCACAAAGCATTCCTGAACTTCACAGCGATAAACTGAAGAAGATATTCACGCAGATGAACTGAACCTCAGAAAATTCAGAGATTGCAATGAGGTTGTTTCTTTTCCTGGAGCCGTGATGAGGGCCAGTCCATGACAAGGGTAAGAGGCAGTGTTGTTCGTGTCGATGGGCGTCTGGTCAGAGTAGTGCGCCTAGGAAATATTTTTGAAAGTTTTTGAGAAGTTAACTCACTAACTTCAGAATACCCGATGCACTAACTTCAGAATACGTGATGCACTAACTTAATACGCGATGCACTACAGTCTACTCAAGATTTTCGGATTACACAACTGAAATAGCACAAAAGCAAGCATGAGCACTGTGATTTTTGCTAGTAATATGAATCTGACCACTACTAACAATAATTTTGTGAGTTGCAGTTTGTCTGAGTATGTAATCTCTGTAACTTTTACATATAAAAACTGTGAACTTTCAAGTGCATATGAATTGAACCTGCAACAAAAGAAAACGAATTGGCCAAATTTATGAGTAAACATATGTCCACTGTTATCTTTGTTTCATTGGCCAAGATCAATTGATCAGTCTACATTTTTGCTAGTTGAAACAGATTGACAGCACTAAACCGTCGTGGTTTGCAGAGTGTACTTTAGTTTTTAGGGATGAAATTAACTCGGAATGAACTTTGCGGACAATAGACCAGAACTTCGATTAAAAATTTAATGTCAAGATGGAAACAAATAACAAGTGCACTGTCTAAACCGAATGAATGAACTTCCTAAAACTAACATGTGCACCGAGGGCATTTTCTGCTATCTTTTTTTAACAGGAAAGTGAACTTCCTTACTAGCCTATTTGAGCTTCTCACAATTAAGAGCAGCGATCCCCAAGGATGATGTAGTGAACTTCGTGGTAAAAAAATGTGAACTTTTCTTGCTCGTGCATGAATTTTAAAATTTTTGGCAATTAAAAATGGTGAACTCCTGCGACGGATGAAGCGAACTCCACCGACAAAAAAAACTTGACAAGTGCTATCTGATGTGATCTTTTACCCGCAGATGTTTATGTGTTTTCATTGAGCTACCTGCTCACTGATGAAGCGGCCTGCTGCTTCGTGTGTTGTTCTTAACTTCTATCAAGAACAGTGATGTTTTTTTATGTTGAACTTTCTTAGAGCATCTACAATGGGAAGCTTGTAGTTATAGGTAGACGCTACGAATAAAATCCCTACCATTCTACCTAGTTCCCTGCCGTTTTTCAGGCATCAGCGCAAGATTAAGAGTGGCGCTTCAACAACTAGTGGAAAAGACAGCTCCCTAGGCTGCCGGCGCTTGGCTGCATGACCAACTAACTCGATAAGCGTCTACATTAGCGTCTAGGCGCTGTGGGTACTCTTATGTGTGCTTTAACCGAAATCAGTGGACAAAACGAATTTCCATAACAAAAGCAAGTAAAGATCATGTGTGGACTGAGGTGAACTTCTATTTTCTGTTTCAATCCAATGAATCAATCGATGCAAATGATCAATACCTATATCTGAACTACACATTTTTCCATTTGTGAACTTCAAAATTCAGTTAACAAAATAATTCAAAATTGGAAAAACTAATTGCAGGAGATGTGAACTTCACCAAATAGGAAGCGGCGCCGTTGGCCTGAGACGGTCGAGATGCTGGGAAGGGGTCGGGCGTCCCCTACGCCAGCCAGCCGTGCAACAGGGGGTGAGGGCGGCGGCGGCCGTTCCGCGGCAGGGGTGAGGGCGGCGGCCGTGTGCGCGGCAGGGGGTGGGGCGGCGGCGTCCGTCCGTGCGGCATGTGGTGGGGGCGGCGGCATCCGTCCGCGCGGCAGGTGGTGGGGGCGGCGGCGTCCGTCCGCGCGGCATGTGGTGGGGGCGGCGGCGTCCGTCCGCGCGGCAGGTGGTGGGGCGGCGGCGTCCGTCCGCGCGGCAGGTGGTGGGGGCGGCGGCGTCCGTCCGCGCGGCAGGTGGTGGGGGCGGCGGCGTCCGTGCGCGCCGCAGGTGGTGGGGGCGGCGGCGGCCGTGCTTGCGGCAGGTGGTGGGGGTGGCGTCGGCCGGGAAGCCAGGGAGGAGCGGGGGCGGGGGCCCGATGGCGGAGGGTGGGAAGCGGATAAGACCAGGAGGTAGGAGAGGATGGTCGGGGTTGCCGGGGAATTTTGTCGGCCGTTCAGATGGTTGTATTCGGGATAAGAAAGTAAAGCGGGATTTGGGGGTTCAAGAATAGTTATTCTAGAACCCCTCTTAAGGGGGGTTCGAGAATAGTCCAGCTCTATATATATATATATATATATGTATGTATGTATGTATGTATGTATGTATGTATGTATGTATGTATGTATGTATGTATCAATTGCACTTCCCAAAAAATATACAGTATCAATAGGACAATAGATGAAGAAGGAATTCAAATATATAGATGGCAAGATGATGGAAAACAAATCAAAGGAGGAGGAGGAGCCATGCTCGACAGCAGATTTGTGCCATGCAACCAAATTTAAATGTCAAGTGGGACCAATTGACAGCCATGCTAATCGAAAGGGAAACGGCAAGTGACGGTTATGAGATCAAGAAAGAGCTTCAGTTAGATACATATCATATCAAAGAATCATGCTAGCCAATATTCCAGTTTGATCTCCTAAATAATTGTGATCCACCCCGTTCCATCTTCAGAATATCAGGTAGGGCATGAATGCACTAAAAAGGTGAACCGGTGTTTATTATTCTTACTCTTACGGTAGCTGGTCAATGGCTATGAAATTTAACTAATCCCTCCGATTATTTTAAATTTGCTCAAATTTATTACAACTTTATACTAAATTGGAGTCAATTATAAGAAATCAGAGAGAGTGTGTGAGCATGGACGATATACTGTGAAAAAAATGTTAGTAAACTACATGTAATATTTGAAAATAAATACATGTAATATTTAAATACAAAGTATATTTAAAACTTTTTATAATTTGAACAGAAAAATGCATGAAAATATATGATATATTCCCTAAAATGATTAAAAGGGTAATCGTGAGTTCATAATAAATATATAATATCTATCCCTAGATTACAATACATATAGAAAAATATTTCAATTAGAAAATCGAGATAGATGCAGCTAAGAATTATTAGTGCATGACAGCAAGAACGACTAATTGAATAAACTTTAAAAAATCCTCATACAACAATGATTCACTAAGGTAGAGAAGTTTATATTAGCCTGATGGATAAGCATTATTTAATATAATTTTTTTTGGGAATATAGAATGAGAGATGGAGATAGAAAAATATACACATCATACGGTCTATATATATGTATAGTGTCTAGCCGCGCAAATGCGCGGGTATCCCTGCAAGTTTCTCACTAAAGTATGCAACAGGTTTGCCCTCTTGTAATAACACACCTCCCAAACCAATTCCACTAGCATCACATTCAAGCTCAAAAGTCTTATTGAAATTAGGAAGTTGGAGTAATGGAGCATGTGTTAACTTATCTTTCAGAATCATGAAGGCTTCTTGTTGTGCATCGCCCCACGCAAAGGGCACATCCTTCTTTGTAAGCTCATTCAGCGGCGCAGCAATGGATCCAAAATCTTTCACAAAGCGCCTATAGAAACCAGCGAGGCCAAGAAAACTCCTCACTTGCTTGACCGTCTTGGGCTGCGGCCAACTCTCAATTGTCTCAATCTTGGCTGGATCAACTTCAATTCCCTGCGCAGTAACAACATAGCCAAGAAACGCAACTCGATTGGTGCAAAAGGTGCACTTCTCAAGATTACCATACAAACGTGTGATACGTCTCCAACGTATCTATAATTTCTGATGTTCCATGCTTATATTATGACAATACCTACATGTTTTGTTCACACTTTATATCATTTTTATGCATTTTCTGGAACTAACCTATTAACAAGATGCCGAAGCGCCAGTTCCTGTTTTCTGCTGTTTTTGGTTTCAGAAATCTTACGCAGGAAATATTCTCGGAATTGGACGAAACAAAAGCCAAACTTCCTATTTTCCACGGAGGGTGCCAGAACATCGAAGGAGAGTCGGAGACGGGCAGCAGGGGGCCCACACCATAAGGCGACGCGGGTGACCCCCTGGCCGTGCCCAGATGTGGGGAGGGCACCCCCTGGCTCCTCCGAGGCCGCCCCTTCGCCTATATATACTCTCCGTCGGGAAAACCCTAAAACACGAAGTCATATTCCACGAAGAGTTCTGTAGCCGCCGCCATCGCGAAGACAAGTTTCGGGGGACAGAATCTCTGTTCCGGCACGCCGCCGGGACGGGGAATTGCCCCCGGAGTCATCTCCATCGACACCACCGCCATCGTCATCGCTGTTGCTGTCTCCCATGATGAGGAGGGAGTAGTTCTCCTCCGAGGCTGAGGGCTCTACCGGTAGCTATGTGGTTCATCTCTCTCTCCCATGGTGTGATCTTTATGTGATCATGAGCTTTGTATCACTATTAAACTATGTGCTACTCTAGTGATGTTATTAAAGTAGTCTATTCCTCCTCCATGATGTAAAGTTGACAGTGTGTGCATCATGTAGTACTTGGCGTAGGTTATGATTGTAATCTCTTGTAGATTATGAAGTTAACTATTACTATGATAGTATTAATGTGATCTATTCCCCCTTTCATAGCTATTGGTGACAGTGTGTATGCTATGTTAGTACTCGGTCTAAATTGCAACGGTCTATTATGCACTCTAGAGGTTACTTTAATATGAACTCCGGATGTTGTGGAGCTTGTTTACTCCGGCTTGAGGGTGCTCTTGTAGCCCTACACAATGAATGGTGTTTGTTATCCAACAAGAGAGTGTTTGAGAGTAGCACAAGTGAGGAGAAGTTATTTATTTATTATGTGATCATTGTTGAGAGTGTCCACTAGTGAAAGTATGATCCCTAGGCCTTGTTTCTAAGTATTGAAACACCGTTTCCAACAAGTTCTGCTACATGTTCGCTTGCTGCCATTTTTATTTCAGATTGCAATTGCTACTTATAATCATCCATATTACTTGTATTTCACTATCTCTTCGCCGAACTAGTGCACATATACATCTGACAAGTGTATTAGGTGTGTTGGGGACACAAGAGACTTCTTGTATCTTAATTGCAGGGTTGCTTGAGAGGAATATCTTTGACCTCTACCTCCCTGAGTTCGATAAACCTTGGGTGATTCACTTAAGGGAAACTTGCTGCTGTTCTACAAACCTCTGCTCTTGGAGGCCCAACACTGTCTACAGAAATAGAAGCGTGCATAGACATCAACGTGCATCACGTAAAGCATTGAAAACAACACGTAAATGATCCAAATGATCCTCCAAAGATTTGCTATAAATCAGAATATCATCAAAGTATACCACCACAAAACGTCCAATAAAAGCACGTAAAACTTTGTTCATCAGTCTCATGAAAGTACTAGGTGCATTAGTTAAACCAAAAGGCATCACCAACCACTCATATAAACCGAACTTAGTTTTAAACGATGTTTTCCATTCATCTCCTAATTGCATACGAATCTGGTGGTAACCACTACGCAAATCAACTTTAGAGAACATAATAGAACCACTCAATTCATCAAGCATATCATCTAAACGAGGTATAGGATGACGGTATCGAATGGTAATATTATTAATAGCTCTACAATCAGTACACATGCGTGAAGAACCATCTTCCTTAGGTACCAAGATAATAGGAACAACACATGGGCTAAGAGACTCACGAATGTAACCTTTATCTTGGAGAACCTAAATTTATCGCTGAATCTCTTTGGTCTCTTCAGGATTGGTATGATATGGTGCACGGTTGGGCAGCGAAGCTCCTGGAATCAAGTCAATTTGGTGTTCTATCCCACGAATAGGTGGTAGTCCAGGTGGAACATCTTGTGGAAACACATCAATGAATTCATGCAAAAGGTTAGCAACCGCAGGTGGCAAAGAAGGAGGCATATCCTCAAATGAAAACAGAACTTCTTTGCAAATAATAGCATAGCATTGAGTAGTGTTCACATCTAGTTCAGCAATATCAGATTTGCTAGCAAGCAAACAAGGATTTTTCAAACGAATTTCAGTCGCATGGTTTGAATCAGATTTAGTATTAGTCTTATGTGGCACAAAATCTGTAGCAACAATCTGATTTTCACTCTTATGTTTCTCCTTGTTTTTTACTCTACTAGCTCTAGCAAGATCATCTTTTAATATTTGTTCAGGAGTCATAGGTTTGAGACCAATTTTTTTTCCATCATGCATAAGAGAATACTGATTAGTTTTACCATTATGAACAGATTCTCTATCAAATTGCCAAGGTCTACCAAGTAACAAAGAACAAGCTTGCATAGGTACAACATCACAATCCACAAAATCAGAATATGTACCAATAGTAAAATGCACACGTGTAGTTCTTGTTACCTTGAGCTTCCGAGAGCTCTCAAACCATTGAATGTAATATGGATGTGTGCGCTGTCTTGTAGGAAGAGAAAGCTTCTCCACCATGTCAACGCTAGCCAGATTATTGCAACTCCCTCCATCAATGATGATCCGTATAGCTCGCTCTTTTACAACGCCTCTTGTTTGGAACAGGTTGTGGCGTTGATCATGCTCAGATTTGCTCAATTGCACGCTCAACACACGCTGTGCAACTAAGCTCCTGTACTGATCAGCAGTGTCAGCTTCCATTACCTCCATTTCTCTCTCAGAATCAGTATTGGCGCCATCGCGTGCAGCAATAAGGGCCAATGTATCTTCATCAAAGTCACTTGCGGAATCATATTCGCCGTCTTCATGCACCAACATTACACGCTTGGTTCTGCATTCTCTTTCTATGTGACCAAATCCCAAGCATTTGTGACATTGAATGTCGCGAGTCTTCCCCTTAGAGGCCATGGAAGATGAACTCCGAGGAGGACCAGCAGATGGTGGTGGAGTAGCAGCAGGTGGTGCTCGTGATGCAGGCGCGGTGTACTTGGAGGTAGTAGGTGCTGGTGCAGCCCCACGAGATGGTGGCGCTGATTGTCGCGGAGTCCATGACGATGTACGACCTGCAGAAACATTAGCTTTTCTCCATGGTGGTTGACAATCCTGCACTTCACGTTCAGCTTTGCAAGCAAGATGAAACAAGTGAGTAATAGTGTTGTACTCCTTATAATCTAAAATATGCTGAATCTCTTTATTCAAACCACCAAAGAAACGTGCAAGCATAGCCTCATTATCCTCTACAATACCACAACGAATCATGCCAGTTTGCAATTCTTGATAATAGTCTTCTACACAATTTTTCCCTTGTTCTACGCGAGACAATTTTTTTAGCAAATCACGTTGATAATATGGAGGAACAAAACGAGTACGCATAGCAAGTTTTAAACCAATCCAAGTAGTAGCAATATTAGCATGATGTACTCTACAATGCTCTGACCATCAAATAGATGCAAAATCTGTGAACTCACAAGTAGCAGCACTAACACGCAAATGATCAGGATAGCGTAAACATGCAAAGGGTTGCTCTACTTCTAACTCCCAAGTAAGGTATGCATCAGGATTATATCTACCCTCAAATGGCGGAATATTCAATTTAAGTTTAGCAACATGATCATCATCACGTACCGGGCGTAGAGGTGGGCGAGCGTTGCGGTTCAGTTGTCGTGGACAACCAGGTGCAGGTTGTTCTACCTCCTCGCCATCCAGCACGTTCTCCTCAACCTGCTCGTACTCGTCCCCTCCATAATCATCGTATCCTTGATCAGAAGGCGCGTCAGCTGCGGCTGCTGCAGCAGGAGCGGTACCCGCACGAGGAACACGGCGCACGCGTCGTCGCACGTTGTCGCGAGGCTGCGGTAACCGAGACAACACCTCCTATAACTTGGTGTCGATCTTGGAGTTGAAAGCTGTCTCGAGGCCATCCAGCTTGTCCAACGCGTCGGTGAGTTTAGCGTCCACGTCACTAATGCGCGCATCGACGTCGCGTGCATGCCTGCCCAAAAGGTGGGTAAAGTGAGCATGCAACTCCTCAGTCGTCATCTTGGTCGGGTCAACAGCGACCGGTGTAGGTCCTGACATGGTTAGTACTCAAAAATCATAAATGTATATGCCTACAAACTACGGAATATGGTGGTTCACGCGCAATTCGACAAGCAAAATACAAAGCTCTTACAAGTTCTTACCAAACAGGGGAAGGTGATATGGCAACCAACAAGGATCAGCGTCTCCAAAGATTGCCAAAGCGATTACCAGGGGTCGACACCAAGCACGTGGAGACAATATGTGGAGCTGTAGGAAGGCTAATATGGTGGCAAAAATAGCAATTGTCAAAACAGCGATGCAATATTGAAAGTATGCTTAACAACGGTACTGTGCAGGTCCTAGGCTAGACCGTACTAGAGACGCGAGCCGAGAACACAAACGAGGTCATGGCGCGGCACACAAGCAACTAGCAACGATGAGGTGGCGATGATGTGGCGACTCGAGATGCGAAAAATCACTATGATGGCGAGTGTCTCAAACTGATCCCCGAGGTCTAAAAACAGTATAGCCTCAGAAAGTTTTTTGTCGAAATTTCGGAAGTGCTCCGAAAAGCGCGCAGATGCCAAAAAAATGTCGCTATAACGGCCAGTGGCGAAAAGTGATCGCCAAGGTGAAAAACCAATGTAGCCAGAAAAAATTTCGGAGGCGTTTCTAGACTTTTTTTGTGCTCTCCTTCACAATTCTTTACTGGCGGCCGAAACTTATCTCACGGAAATTTTTTTCTACAGCACAGACGGAATTAGAAGGCAGCAACTAAAAGGGAAAACAAATAAACCTAATTCTACTCGGACTCTGTCACGGCAGAGAAACATCAACAATCCGTGTCGCGGTAGGAAACGGGGTATATGGCATATACGGATGTATATAGCGATGGCGGAAGTATATGGAAGATGTATATGGCAGTGGCGGAAGTATATATGGTGGTGTATATGGTAGTGGCGGAAGTATATGGTGGGTGTATATGGCAGTGGCGGAAGTATATGGTGGGTGTATATGGCGGTGATCTGCGTATGGTGCGAGCGGGCGGCGGCGGCGTGACTAATATGACAAGAACTCGAAACTCTAAAGGAACTAGACGCTAAGACCAGCAACTCGACACGAAGATGCAGACACAAATTCAACTATGCAAAACTGAAAAGACAATGCAAGGCGTGGCAGGGGGTTTATGGGACGATGATCTAAAAACCCTAACAGTATTTTTGGCTTTTTCGTGGTTTATGGGTATGATGGCAAATGCAATCTAAACTATGAAAACTGTAAAATCTCACCGAACAACCTGAAATCTGATACCACTTGATAGGGCAAAGGTGGCCGATCTTTCGATGAGACGTGGATAAATCGATTTGTTGGTGGAGTTCATGCTTGACGATCCGACTACACGTGCAAAGCTCGTGCGCCAATGCAATCTCTAGGACAATCTCCGAGAGTTACTGATCTTGCGGATGCACGATCAGCCTGACCAGCGAGGGTCTTAATTCCTACCTGAAATCGAGAACAAGTAAGAACTAATAATGCAATCAGAATATTGCGGATATAGATGAAAGCTTTATTGAAAAGGTGGGATTCCGAATAGTCGGTCTTGTTCTGGGTGTTGGCCTCAAAAGAAGTACACGAGAGTTGCAGCAATGGCTAACTTTTAGTCTAATCAAAATCCGAGTCTAAACGTGACGGCTATGGGGGTATTTAAAGGAGGAAAAGGTGGGGTTTCATCCAGCCATACGTATGGTGGCCGAACCAAACCCTAGAAGGCCTTTCCCCCTTCAATACGGACTCTAAAAAGTGGCTGACTTAAATCCTGCGAAAATTACATGGGTCTGGCCCAAAACTAATGATGTCGCAGCACCATGTACTCATATGGACGAAATTATGAAGTGGGAAACTCTATATTTCGTCCATGTCTTCATCTCCAATTATGTTGGCTTCAAAGTTCTGAAATCTCCACTCGGGGCGTCCTCTTCAATCCTCACATGTTTGCTGCCATCTCCTCCATGCCTGATCATGCTCCAATGCTTGTCCTCCTCATCCATGCTAGGTCCATCATTCCTAAGAGTTACAAACACATCTGATTTAGGCAGCATCATATTCTCATGTATGTGAGGAATAGTTCCAAGAAAAGAAAGTACCCGATAGTTAAGTTGTTTGGCATGAGCTCGAGTGATTGGTCCTTGTATTTGTGTGGCTGTAGGTACAGCGGTTGTATCAATAGATGGGATGTCCTCATCACAGCTCCTCGCTCGTTCTCACGGGTATCGTCATCGATAAATCTTCAATGCAAAGAGTCAGCTCAGCAATAATTACATCGGCTCATTAGTCCACGTCACGTCAGCCACGCCGTTGGTGACGTCATCAAAATCATCGACTCCTCCTTAAGAGAGCATCCGAATATTCTCGAAACTCAAAGAAATCTACGATATTCGACTCGGCAAATTACAGCCAATACATGACTACTTCATAGTCATCCACAGGCTCGTGGGCTACTCCCATCGGGAGCGCTGGCCACGCACCTGATAAAAATATGAAGGCCTCGTCGGTAAAAAGAACAGACCCAAAAGTTCAGGTGCGAGCCCGGGGACTCGAATTTGTGTAGTGTAACGATGTTTTGCTCCGGTAGTTAGCTAGTCTCGATCTATCGAGTGAAACTGGGCTTGTTACTCCATCCCTTACGTATATTCAACCTTTCGGCTTATCTCGAGCCAATACTTCATTCGAACACCCGATAGATTCGAAAGCATCGGACGATAGAAAGGATCAAAAAACATCGACATCAACGTCAAATTTCTCAAGTAGTACAATTTGAGTCTATGCACAGTTGCAAGCACCCGCCATCGGCTCGGGCGGCTACTCCCATCGGGAGCGCTGGTCGTGCACCCGATAAAAAATAACTTCGACTGTACATCAAGCACAAGATTCAACATTCTTTGGATGATCAAGACATTCGGATGATGATAACTTTAGTCCCTTCCCGAAGCTTCGCTTTGGCCAGATACTCGGGGACTACTGATGTGGGCATTACCATTCGGGTACCCGACATTGCTATACCCGGTGCAGATTATGAAGATGGACCACTACAAGGACTCGACAAGCTGGATCCACACATAATATCGACTTGGACTACAAGAAAGAGGACTCCAATTCGTAGTCAACTAGGGCTCTTGTAAACCCTAGCCTGGTTGCATATATAAATCTAGGCAGGGGCACCCCTTAGATCATAAGCAAATACATAATACCATACACGCGATACACCTAAACATTGCAACCCGCAGATTAGAACTAGACTAGATACAACTCCGTCTATGGCGGCTCCCTATACACATATATTCATATACTGGATTGCTAGCAGGACGTAGCGATCCTCCACCGCGAGGACGTGAACCTGGATACATCGTGTGCCATTTTGCTCCCGGAATCTCCATCGTCGCCTTCCGTCAACCCTAAACCCCTTATGGTGGACATTGCCGAGGAGCCATCTCGTCAGTATTTGCTAGCCCTAAGAGCATCCCATCAAATGGTGCATATCTGGGCAAAATATACACCACCAACAATGTTTTACACCACTCACTTTTCCATTTTTTGGACTTTTACGCCACCTGCATTGTTTGGCACAACTCAAATGGTGTATAATACACCACCAAGTGTTTCAACAGATGGTGTAAAACGCACCGCCACTTTAAACTTGAATTAAAAATTCAAAAAAATTAAACTTTATAACACACATTTCATAGACATGCATAGATAAGCGTGGTAGTTCATCGACACGGTTCGAAAGAAACTCGACATGGACACTGACAGACACTGCTAGATAGTTCATCGACATTGACACTGACACTAATCTAAGACTCAAATCGATTCGACATGGACTAGATAGTTCATGGATGACACAAATCGGACCGCAATCATCGTCGGAGACTAGGATTTAGGGTTTAATCCCAGAAATCGCCATCATCGGACTCCTCCTGGGCGGCATTGGCGGCAACCTAGGCGTCGACCTCGCGGGCGAGGTCGTCCCACCAGTCAGTGTCCATCTCCGTATTGTCGACGTGGTCGCGGGCGAGGACGGACCACCAGCAACAGCAGCAAGATAGGCCACCGCCGCAGCTTGCCGATGCGTATCAAGCTCCGCGTAGAACTTGAGCTCCGCCTCGACGTGGTCCGGATAGGATGCACAGAACGTGGCCATGTCCTCCTCGTCGGACTGGCGGACGGCCATCGCATGTACTCGCGGCGGACGGCGCGCTCCTCATCGCGGCGGACGAGGTTGAACGGCAACGCGAGGAACTCGGCTTCCTTGCGGCTCTCCACCTCCACGAAATTGAGCGGACCGCGCGGGCCGTCCATCCGCCAAACCATGGCGTCGAAGGCGCGGGCGACGAGCTCGGCCGTATTGAAGGTGCCGAGCCACGGGCAATCGCCGACGCGTGTGATCTCCACAGCCCATCGGCTGGAGGGGCGGATGCGCACGAGTTGAAGTAGCTGGCAGAGGAGCGCACGAAGCGGCGCGCGGCTAGTTGGAGCTTTTTGGAGGGGAAAACGGTGGCGGGGGTGCGGGCGGACCTGATCTACGCGGTGCAGAGTGGGGAGCAGCAGAGATGGCGGGGTGCGGCCAGAATCGATGTCAGGGCGGAGGGGAACGACGGGCGTGGATGAGGATAAAATGACAGTTGGGAAGGCGCGTAGCCGGCTGGGCAAATATACACCACTCCCCAAGGCAAATTATACACCAGATGTAAAACTGGGATCACAGTTTAGACTACTTTTTTACACCTACACTATCTGATCTAGCCCACTTTTACTCCCAAGTGGTGTATATGATACTAAGTTGTCCTCTTTTTACGAGCTTTTTGTTTGACCAAGAATTACTTTAAATAGATAAAAATTGTTTGTATGAAATTAGTATTATTAAAAAGTGATTTTCAATACGAATCCAATGATACTATATACATATAATATAATCAAGATTTTGTTGCTCAACTTTTATGGTCAAAGTTCATCTTGGAATACGCGTGCGCCTTATAGGTAGTAGGGTTTTTTTACCCCTGCATGCACTATCTGATGGGATCACTGGTAGAAAAAGAGGTTTTAATCTCGGTTCGCAACTGCCATTAATCCCGGTTGCGCAACCGGGATTAAATATGCGCGACTAAAGGCCCCCCCTTTAGTCGCGGTTGCTTACGAACCGCGACTAAAGGCCCGTCCACGTGGGCGCCATCCGTCCATCGGGGCAGAGGACCTTTAGTCGCGGTTCGCCTGGCCAACCGCGACTAAAGGCCTCTGCAGGTTTAGGGTTTTAGCCCCCCCCCCCTAAATCTGGTTTCTTTTTATTTGTATTGTTTTATTTCTTTTATATTTTATTTTGTGTTTTATTTTAATTTTGAAGAAGTTTCAGTACACATATTCTACGCTACTATATACATGCATATGAATGTACAATTTCAAACAAGTTTGAAATTAGAAACAAGAAGAATTCAAGAGGAATATACAATATATAATCAATCTCGGATGACCATATACAATTTCGAACAAGTTTCCATACACAATTTACGGCATCAGAAGTTCTACGTCCTCGTAATAGTGTTCTCCTTTAGGATGGAGGACTTCCCTCATCAAAAATCCTGCTAGTTCCTCTTGAATTGGTCGGAAGCGAGCTTCTGGACTAAGCGTCTTCCGGAAGTTATTCCTCCGCACGTTGTTATCCGACGGCTTCCGCTCAGAGGTGTATCTCCGGATGAACTCACAAACATAGTATCCACATAGATTGGTCCCCGGTGGCTGAATATCCCCAGACAGTAACCTTCTAAATTCTAGCTCTTTTTTGAATTCACCGACCGTTTGATCTGAGAACCGTCTCCAAACCCTACAGGGCAAAGAAAATTAAATGAACAAGGGAGTTATTAGTTACTTGATATTAGGAAATGAACGAAAGAGGCCGATCGATATAGAGCGCAAATGATTGAAAATAATTACTTTTGCAGCATATTTCTCATGTTAACCAAAGCTTTGGATCCATATTCAGAGAGTCCATGATGAGAACTCTGGAGTTGTGAAATTCAATTATTAGCAGAATCCAGTGGAACCTGCGGACACGATACATGCACAGTCATGCATAACTCATCGATTAGACATACCATGCACGGAGTAAACAAAAGAGAATGTGCTCAAGACAGAAACACTCACCCAAAATGGTAAGGAAATAGAATTTGACTTTTGAGTTGCTGCTTTGTAAGAAAATCCCACAGGTCTTGCTCCACGTTGCGGGGGTGTCTTTCTAACACATATCCATTAACGATATGTGGGTCAATGAATCTAACATCATGGATATTCCTTTTTTGGCATTCCCCAATCTTCATTCTGCATAATAGCGTACACAACAATATAGTTAGGACAATATATATAGTGCAGGCAATGAACGAGATGATGTAGAAATAAATCACTTACAGAACGTAGCAACTCAGGATAGATTTGTCGAGCTCGCGCAGATTGAACAGCTGGAATAATTCACTCATATGAACTGTTACATAGTAATGTTTGAAGTGATGCTCATGTCTAACTTCCGCATAAATATATTCTTTGCCGGCGTTATTTTTTATGTAACCCTTGTACCAACGTAGCAGATTTCGCATTTGTGCTGGTAGATCCTCTTCCTGCGCAGGCTCGACGAGAGGCCCATTCGACACATATGTAATTGTTACCTCACTTATTGGCGCCTCCTCAAGGCCTAACACTGCACGAAGAGTCATACCGATCTCGACCACTTTTTCTCTGGCACCCGTTACAGTCATTCCCTGTGCTGCCGCAGCTGCTATGATAGCGGGGTCCATTAGTTCAAAGTCCTTATCCATATCGGCTCTGAAGGACAATGTCATAGCATCCGGACCGGTGGCTTTCACTATGAGCGGGGGATCGATTGTTTATTTTGTTCCCCGAGCTGGGCAACTTGTTTCCCGCTTTTTTTTACTTTCTTCTTTCTTCTCCTCCAAGGCTTTCTTCTACTTCTCCGCTTCTTCCAATATTTCTGCTTGCCTACGAAGTTCACGTCCATAGTCGTCAGGCATATTCTTCTCGGCTTGGGACGCTGTCGTCAAAAATGACTTAGCCCACTTCTTTTCCTTCTCAGAAAATACTGGCTTGGGCTCAGGCTCCCTTTTCTCCTTCATATCCGCCTTCCATTTCTCATGGTGAGCAGCCGCGGACGCGTCCCTTTCCTCGACACTACGTTCCCAAGGTCTCGGGGTGAGAGGCTTCAGTGATGGCTCCGGTACCTTTGTGGTCTTAGGTACATAAGGGTCCGGGTTAATAGTCCAGGACTGCTTCTGTTTCTTTGCCGGAGGTGGATTGGGGGGCGTCGTACCCGCCGGAGGCGGACTGGGGGCGGCGTGTGCTTACCCGCCGGAGGTGGATTGGGGGGCGGCGTCGGCTGACGTGAAGGAGGTGTAGGTGAACCACCACCACCACCACCGCCGCCACCACCACCACCGGAGGGGGGGTAGACTTGTTGGCCTTGCATCCTCGCCTCGAAACTTGATGAATTTCTTTTTCCATAGAATGAACTGGCGCTTCACATCTCGAAGTTTCACATCCCCTTCAGGTGTAGGATAGTCAATCTCTAGGTCCTCACACCCTTGGACTATGTCTTCCACCGTGACACGAGCATAGCCATCTGCAATGGAGTTGTTGTGGTGGAGTGCTCCAGGTATACAAGGTAAAGCGGTGCCGATCGCTACCTTCATGGAAATGTTCCCCATTTGATAATGCAGCTCACATTCTTTCATCTCCTTTACATCGTCCACGGGGTAGCGAGGAGGCTCCGGTGCAGTAATATCGGGTGCATTAGCACCAGCTGGCTCTAGCAAGGGTGCACTAGCACCAGCCGGCGGGGCCTCCATGGAAGCCACGCTGCTTCTCCGCTGCTGGCTTCCGACATCCACTGGATGATCTTCATGCGGCCTTGCCGATGATCTTTCTTTTACGAGTTCAGTCACAATTTTCTTCACCTCATCGAGTTCCGATGCCAACTTTCCCATAAAATCTGCATCCCGATCCGTCTTTCTCTTACGGCTTCTGTAACTGTACGGGTCATTGTCCTGGGAAAACCCTACTTTCCACGGAATGGCGCCTTTGCCTCGTACACGTCCTCCGTGTTCAGGATTCCCGAGGGCTAATGTCAGCGCGTCGTTCTCTCTGTTGAACGTGATCTTCCCCTGTTGAGCTTTGGTCATTGCGTCAATAAGGGCTTGGGTGGGTTTAAACGTCTTCTCTCGGTGAACACACTCCCCTGTCACCGGGTCTAGCGATCCCCCATGCCCGTACCACCAGCTTTTGGCCCTTGGGTCCCATCCCTCTGTACCTAGAGGGATTCCTCGCTCCCTCAGGTCGTCCTCCATCTTCTGCCACTTAGGCTCCGAAAGGCGGTATCCTCCTGGCCCCATAATATGATTGTGCGTTTTCTTAGCCGCATTTGCCTTATTTTTTCCGATATGGCCTTGAAATGCTCCGATTGCTTTTGCCTCACAAATTCGGGCCAATCATTTTTCAGCTTCTCATACTGTCCATTGAAATCCGGAGTCTTCTTCTTCTCGACATAGTCACGCGCTAAATTTTTCTTGAAGGTCCGGAATGCTTCGCCCATCTTCTGAAGAGCGAACTCTTTGACTAGCCTCCTCCTCTCACGTCCCCCCTCTACCTCGTTCCCCTCTTCATCGTATTTGTTGAATTCCGTAGGTAGAATGAAATGTTCCATAAGCTTTCTCCAGCATTCCTTTTTCGTTCTCTTGTTGACAAAACTGAAACCAACACGTGCCTTCACTGGCTCATGCCATTCCTGGACGGTGCTCGGGACGTTGTCTCTAACAACGACTCCGCATTGGTTGATGAACTTGGTATAATGCTTTTTGGGCTCCAGCGGCCTACCGGTTGCACTGATAACATCGATGTTATATGTTACTCCTTATTTCAACGTCTTGGTTTTGCCACGCTTTGTCTTACTCATTTTTTTCGACGATCCGACCTAGGGCTAAAATAAGAAAGAGATTCGTGTTAATACACATATTTATTCAAATCGGTAAATTTGTATCACCAGAGGCTCAATGTATATATATACCTCACCGGAGGTGGTTGCTAATTGCATATCTCCATCGTCGTTTGTCGACGGTTGACCTCCATCGACAGTGTCCATTCCTTCGTCATCACCTTGTTGACGACCTTCACCTTCACCGTCAAGGTTCAGATAGGAAGAGACATCCTCTTCTTCATCTTCTTCGGCCGGCACATAAGGAATGTCACCGTTTATGATGCCGAAAAGATGTTCCTCAGCTTCCGCATCACAGTTTCCCCTAATCGGGTCGGCTCTATCATCCGCCATATGTCACTCCTGAAAACATGTAGTAAAAACTAATTAATTAATTAAAGAAGGCGGGCGGTGGCGGTGGCGAAAGGGGGGCGGTGGCGATGGTGAAAGGGCGGTGGCGGAGGCGGTGGCGAAAGGGCGGTGGCGAAAGGGGGGTGGCGGTGGCGAAAGGGAGGTGGCCCTCGCCACCCCCTCCGTATACGCGCGGGGTCGGTGTGCATGTTTCTCTCTCTCTCTCGCCAAAAAAACAAAAAAAAACTCGCGGGTATACGGAGGGCAGCGGGGGGGCGGCGAGGCCTCCGTTTTTGTTAAGATTTTTGTTAAGTTTAAATTTCAAATAAAACTAATTCATTTCAAATTAAACTAATTCATTTTACCGTTTTTGTTAATTAGTTTTTTTTTGTTAAGTAGTTAAATATTTGTTAAGTAAAAAAAATGAGAGAGGAAAAGGGCCGGGGGCGCGCGCCGCCGGCCGTGCGTACGGTGGCCGGCGCACCGGCCTCCTCTCTGTGTGCGCGCATGTGCATGGCGGCGGCGGCGCGGTCTTCGGCGGCTCGAGCGGCGCCGGTGCACGTACTCTGCGCGGCGGTGGCGGTCGTCTTCGGCGCGGGTCGGCGGCGGCGGTCTTCCGCTCGGGCGCGGCGATGGTCGGCGGCTCGGGCGCGGCGATGGTCGGCGGCTCGGGCGCAGTGACGGTCGGCGTGAGGCGCGGCGACGGTCGATCGGTGGGCAGCCCGACGGCGTCGCTGCAGAGCTTTAGTTCGCGCGGAGAAGAAGAATGGGCGCGGCGGTTCGCGCGGGGGACGTGCTTGGGGACCTTTAGTCGCGGTTGGTGACAGCAACCGGGCCTCAAGGGGTACCTTTAGTCGCGGTTGGCCACACCAACCGCGACTAAAGATATTTTCGCCCGAATTCGAGGGGTTCCCGCGGAAAGACCCTTTAGTCAAAGGTCTTTTTCAAAATAATTTTCATTTCAAAATGTTAAAAATACAAATAATATATCAAAAAAATCATAAAAATAAAACTAATTCATTTCAAAATGTTAAAACTAGAAATAATATATCAAAAAATTCAGAAAAATAAAACTAATTCATTTCAAAATTTTAAAAATACAAATAATATATCAAAAAAATTCAGAAAAATAAAACTAATTCATTTCAAAATCTTAAAAATACAAATAATATATCAAAAAATTCAGAAAAATAAAACTAATTCATTTCAAAATCTTAAAAATACAAATAATATATCAAAAAATTCAGAAAAATCTAATTTATTTCAAAATCTTAAAACTAATACATTTCTGTCTTCCCGCCTCTGTCTTCCCGCCCCCTCTTCCCACCAGTTCTTCCAGTCCGCCTCTGTCTTCTCGCCCCCCTCTTCCCGCAGGTTCTTCCCGCCTCTGCCTTTCCGCCATTTCTTTGACGACATCTTCGAGATCTTCGAGAAGCTGCGCCACGGGAGATTTTTCAACCCTTTACTCCATCCATGGCGCTGCTTCTGCTTTGTCTTGTTCCTCCAATAGGGCGTCGTGCGCTACATGCTTTATCTCATCGAGCAGTGCGTCCACCCACGCGTCCTTATCCTGCCGACAGCTTTAGTCACGGTTGCACCCTCCAGCCGGGATTAAAGCTTACCCAAACATCCTTATCCCACCGACAGTTTTCTTAGATGACACAAAAACCACCTTTAGTCCCGGTTGCACCCACCAGCCGGGACTAAAGCTTACCCAGACGTCCTTATCCCACCGACAGTTTTATTAGATGATACAAAACCACCTTTAGTCCCGGTTGCACCCACCAGCCGGGACTAAAGGTTAGATGACCAGCTATGGATTCCTCTTCTTTCCCGCCATTTCTTCCCTGTCTTCCCGCCTCTTTCTTCCCGCCTATTTCTTTCCCGTCACTTTCTTCCCGCCTCCTGTCTTCCCGCTCCCATTTTTCCCGCCATTTCTCACTACATATATGTAGCCTGGCTTGGCCAGCATTATCACATCTCTAAAATCTCTCATCACTCTCTCATGGCTTCCACCGTACCCACTCTAACCTACCAGCAGGTGGAGGAGCTTTGCGCCTCGAACTACCCTTGCCCACCGGGCTACCACGTCCCCGCCGGCTGGAGCCTAAGCGCCGGAGGCGTGCCGGTCCCTCCCGTCCCTCAGGGTACTGCGCGTTGGGCGGCCATCACGAACCACTACTACCTCGACCTCACGCCGGAGCAGCGGATGAATCCCCGTTGGCATCCCGATAACCAGCATACTTGGGACGCCTTCTTCATCAATCGGCGTGAGAGGGCGCTCACTAGGTATGAGGAGGACGGTCTGCCTCCTGGGAACTTCCACGAGGCCGGCCGTCGGCTATGGTGGTACGGCCGGACTCTACAGAGCGTCATGGACTACATCACGGCCGGCGATATCCCCCGCCTGCGCTACCCTCAGTTCGAGCCACGAGCGCCGCCCGAAGATAGCGACGACGACGGAGGCAACTTAGAAGGCGGCGACTACCAGTACAACGGCGGCGACTATGAAGACTACGAGTATGCATATTACACGCCTAGGCAGGAGTATGACTAAATCACTCCAAATTTCATGTATCATCAGTGGTATCTCGAATCAATCGAATCATTCGAAAATGGACACCAAACACATCATAGATAATATAATTCACATGATCCATTCAACAAATTTTGGTACAATAAATTATTACACATCATTTATTCCCTTGTGTCCCTGCTTGCTTACGATTGTGCCGTATCCATGGAGCATTGATACGTCTCCAACGTACCTATAATTTCTGATGTTCCATGCTTGTTTTATGACAATACTTACATGTTTTGCTTGCACTTTATAATGTTTTTATGCGTTTTCCGGAACTAACCTATTAACAAGATGCCACAGTGCCAGTTCCTGTTTTCTGTTGTTTTTGGTTCCAGAAAGGCTGTTCGGGCAATATTCTCGGAATTCGACGAAATCAACGCCCAGAACCCTATTTTTCCCGGAACCTTCCAGAAAGTCAGAGGGGGACCAGAGGGGTGCCAGGGGGCCACCACACAACATGGCGGCGCAGCCCCAGGCCTGGGCGCGCCAGCCTATGAGGGGGAGGCCCCGTGGCCCCTCCGACTCCGACTCTTCGCCTATTTAAGCCGTCCTGACCTAAAACATCGATACCGATTGATGAAACTCCAGAAAGACTCCAGGGGCGCCGCCACCATCACGAAACTCCAATTCGGGGGACAGAAGTCTCTGTTCCGGCACCCTGCCGGGACGGGGAAGTGCCCCCGGAAGCCATCTCCATCGACGCCACCGCCTCCATCATGCTCCGTGAGTAGTTCCCCCATGGACTACGGGTTCTAGCTGTAGCTAGTTGGTATTCTCTCCCCCATGTACTTCAATACAATGATCTCTCATGAGCTGCCTTACATGATTGAGATTCATCTGATGTAATCGGTGTTGCGTTTGTTGGGATCCGATGGATTGTTACATTATGATTATTCTATCTATAAAGTTTGTGAAGTTATTGTTGTTGCAATCTTGTTGTGTTTAATGCTTGTCACTAGGGCCCGAGTGGCATGATCTTAGATTTAAGCTCTATAATTATTGCTTAGATTGTATCTACAAGTTGTATGCACATGTCTATGTCCGGAACCAAAGGCCCCAAAGTGACAGAAATTGGGACAACTGGAGGGAAAGGCTTAGATATGAGGATCACATGTTTTCACGGAGTGTTAATGCTTTGCTCCGGTGCTCTATTAAAAGGAGTACCTTAATATCCAGTAGATTCCCTAGAGGCCCGGCTGCCACCGGCTGGTAGGACAAAAGATGTTGTACAAGTTTCTCATTGCGAGCACGTATGACTATATATGGGAAACATGCCTACATGATTAATAATCTTGATGTTCTTTCTTAATGCTATTTCAATCCTATCAATTGCCCAATTGTAATTTGTTCACCCAACACTTGTTATTGGAGAGTTACCACTAGTGTAGATAGCTGGGAACCCCGGTCCATCTTTCATCATCATATACTCGTTCTACATGACATTGGAAGTAGTATCAACTATTTTCTGGTGCCATTGCTCTCATATTACTGCTATCGCTCTTTGTATTCTGTTACTACTGCTCTCATATTACTGCTGCTTTCACATCACCCCTGTTACTAGTGCTTTTCCAGTTGCAGCTGAATTGACAACTCAGTTGTTAAGGCTTATAAGTATTCTTTACCTCCCCTTGTGTCGAATCAATAAATTTGGGTTTTACTTCCCTCGAAGACTGTTGCGATCCCCTATACTTGTGGGTTATCAAGACTATTTTCTGGCGCCGTTGCCGGGAAGGCATAGCTCTACTCATAAGTTCACCTGGGGAGTACACTCCACCTCTCTCTCTATTTTATTTTATTTTGTTTTACTTAGTTTACTTTTGTCTAGTTTATTTGTGCTTAGTTTATTTCTGTCTAGTATTATTTTGCCTAGTTTACTTTTGTCTAGTTTGTTTTTGTTTTGTTTTACTTTTCTCATATACCCGAAAATCCATAAAAATTTGAAAAACCTAAAAATTAAAAACTGCTATTATGGGAGAACCCACAACCTATATGGAGCTTATAGTATTATATAATAATTATAGAGAATCAAGAAAGGGAAAAGTTATGAGTGCTGTGATAGAAAAATTAAATACAATTGCTAAAATCTTACTTAAACGCCATGATATAAACTGTTGCTCTAAAGAGGATACTAAACATCTGACATTTCAATGTGGCTTTAGTGAGGAAGTTTTAATTAAGAACTATAATTGGAATAGCTATATTCATTTTGGGTTCGAAGAGGTAGAACAATTTGTCTTATTTATGGGAGCCTCTGAGATAGAATCCTTCATTGTTAAAAATTATGAAACTTGTGTTGTTTGTAAGGACCTTAAAGATTATGTCTCTTCTATTCTTAATTTTTGCATAGAAAGCTACAGTGATAATCCTTATATCATTGATTATAAAGAGAGACTCATTAATGCACAAGAGTGCACTCACGATTTGCAGGAACCAGTGGAAGAAGAAATTGATGAACCTGAAAGCTCATTGGATGAAAAAGAGGAGGAAATTGATGAACGTGAAAGCTCATTGGATGAAAAAGAAGAGGAGAGTGATGAACAAAAGGAGGAAGAATGGATTAGCTACCCATGCCAACCTTCTAATGAGAGTAACTCTTTATCTCTTACACTATTTGATTGTCTTCCATGCTTACCAAAGGAGGATGAATGTTATGTTCCTGTGGATTCTCTTGAAATATTCCCTATGAGTAAAACTTGTGAGAATAATTATGCTATTGTTATCTATGATAATCCATGCTATTTTGATAAATCTTATGATAATGCTTTGTTTGTGCCTGATGTCGAAATGCATGGTACTAAAGAGTTTTGCTTAGAAAATGTTTATGATAAATCTCTAGATGATGGTCCTATGTTACTTGATAATATTAATTGTACTACTAATGAAAATGGGATTGGAGAAGTCTTGACTTTATCTATGAGTCCCATATCTCTTGAGATTGATCAATCATCTTGTTATATTATTGATAAAAGTGGGTTTGAAAGTTTTAATCCCGCTATTTTTGAGCTTGATAAAAATTATATGTTTATGGATCATGAGAAACATGCTTTATGTGATAGTTATATTGTTGAGTTTGTTCATGAAGCTACTGAAAATTATTATGAGAGAGGAAAATATGGTTGTAGAAACTTGCATGGTACTAAAACACCTCTCTATATGCTGAAAATTTTGAAGTTACTCTTGTTTTATCTTCTTATGCTTGTCACTTTGTTCTTCATGAATTTATTTGTGTACAAGATTCCTATGCATAGGAAGAGGGTTAGACTTAAATGTGTTTTGAACTTGCTTTTTGATGCTCTCTTTTGCTTCAACTCTTATTTCTTGCGAGTGCATCATTAAAATTGCTGAGCCCATCTTAATGGCTATAAAGAAAGCACTTCTTGGGAAATAACCCATGTTTATTTTGCTACTGTTTTGTTGTGTCTTGGAAGTTGTTACTACTGTAGCAACCTCTCCTTATCTTTATTTTGTTGCATTGTTGTGCCAAGTGAAGTCTCTAATAGAAGGTTGATGCTAGATTTGGATTTCTGCGCAGAAACAGATTTCTATCTGTCACGAATCTGGGCAGGGCTCTCTGTAGGTAACTCCAAAAAATCTGCCAATTTACGTGCGCCTTCCTCAGATATGTACTCAACTTTCATTAGTATTGAGTTTTCTGATTTGAGCAACGGAAGTACCTTTTAAAAATTCGTGTTTACTGGCTGTTCTGTTTTGACAGATTCTGTCTCTGTTTTTTCCATTGTCTCTTGTGGACTTTAAGTGAGGCTTTCTAGACGTGGAGAGCTGTAGCTAATGTTTTATTGAGTTCTTGCAATGTGTCACTACAGGACTAAAGTGGATTAAAGTTTTTTTGAGTACTAACCCCTCTAATGAAGTTTATGAGAAGTTTGGTGTGAAGGAAGTTTTCAAGGGTCAAGAGAGGAGGATGATATATGATTAAGAAGAGTGAAAAGTCAAAGCTTGGGGATGCCCCCGTGGTTCATCCCTGCATATTTCAAGAAGACTCAAGCGTCTAAGCTTGGGGATGCCTTTGGGCATCCCCTTCTTCATCAACTTATCAAGTTTCTTCTATTGAAACTATATTTTTATTCGGTCACATCATATGTTCTTTACTTGGAGCGTCTGTGTGTTTTTATTTTTGTTTGTGTTTGAATAAGATCGGATCCTAGCAATCCATGTGTGGGAGACAGACACGCTCCACTTTTTCATATGAACACTGGTGTTCTTATCTTTATTTTAATGTTCATGGCGGAGTTGAAAACCGCTGCACTTATTGTTATTTGGTTGGAAACAGAAAGTGCTTCATAATGTCTTGAATAATTTGATACTTGGCAATTGTTTTGAGCTCTCATCATGTTTAAGCTCTTGTATCATGTAGTTTAAACCTATTAGTGGAGAACTACCGTAGATCTTGTTGAAATTGGTTTGCGTGATTGGTCTCTCTAAGGTCTAGATATTTTCTGGTAAAAGTGTTTGAGCAACAAGGAAGATAGTGTAGAGTTTTATAATGCTTGCAATTTGTTCTTATGTAAGTTTTCCTGTACCGGTTCATACTTGTGTTTGCTTCAAACAACCTTGCTAGCCCAAAGCCTTGTACTGAGAGGGAATGCTTCTCGTGCATCCAAAACCTTGAGCCAAAACCTATGCCATTTGTGTCCACCATATCTACCTACTATGTGGTATTTCCTGCCATTCCAAGTAAATACTTCGTGTGCTACCTTTAAACAATTCAAAAGCTATTATCTCTTATTTGTGTCAATGTTTTATAGCTCATGAGGAAGTATGTGGTGTTTTATCTTTCGATCTTGTCATTTACTTCGGACAGACTTTCACCAATGGACTAGTGGCATTATCCGCTTATCCAATAATTTTGCAAAAAGAGCTGGCAATGGGGTTCCCAGCCCCAATTAATTAACTTTCATTAATAATTCTCTTCACGTGTTTTGCTCTGATTCATCAGTAAGAAACTTAATTTTGCAAATAGACACTCCTCCATGGTATGAGATTGTTGGAAGGCACCCGAGGATTCGGTTAGCCATGGCTTGAGAAAGAAAAGGTTGGGAGGAGTGTCATCTAAAAAAAATAAAAATATATATAAACTAAACTAAAGTACATGTGTAAACAAAAGAGAAGAGGGATGATCTACCTTGCTGGTAGAGATAACGTCCTTCATGGGAGCCGCTCTTGAAAGTCTGGTTGACGAGGTAGTTAGAGTACCCATTACCATTCGTTGACAACAACAAACACCTCTCAAAACTTTACTTTTGTGCTCTCTATATGATTTCAAAACTTGAAAAGCTCTAGCACATGATTTAATCCCTGCTTCCCTCTGCGAAGGGCCATTCTTTTACTTTTATGTTGAGTCAGTTTACCTACTTCCTTCCATCTTAGAAGCAAACACTTGTGTCAACTGTCCATTGATTCTTACATACTTGCTTATTTGCATTCATCATATTACTTTGTGTTGACAATTATCCATGAGATATGCATGTTGAAAGTTGAAAGCAACTGCTGAAACTTAAATCTTCCTTTGTGTTGCTTCGATGCCTTTACTTTGAATTTATTGCTTTATGAGTTAACTCTTATGCAAGACTTTTGATGCTTGTCTTGAAAGTACTATTCATGAAAAGTTTTGCTATATGTTATCTATTTGTTAGCAACTATAGATCATTGCCTTGAGTCACTGAATTCATCTCATATGCTTTATAATAGTATGATCAAGATTATGTAAGTAGCATATCACTACAGAAATTACTCTTTTTATCGTTTACCTACTCGAGGGCGAGCAGGAACTAAGCTTGGGGATGCTGATACGTCTCCAACGTACCTATAATTTCTGATGTTCCATGCTTGTTTTATGACAATACTTACATGTTTTGCTTGCACTTTATAATGTTTTTATGCGTTTTCCGGAACTAACCTATTAACAAGATGCCACAGTGCCAGTTCCTGTTTTCTGTTGTTTTTGGTTCCGGAAAGGCTGTTCGGGCAATATTCTCGGAATTCGACGAAATCAACGTCCAGAACCCTATTTTTCCCGGAACCTTCCAGAAAGTCAGAGGGGGACCAGAGGGGTGCCAGGGGCCACCACACAACATGGCGGCGCGGCCCCAGGCCTGGGCGCGCCAGCCTATGAGGGGGAGGCCCCGTGGCCCCTCCGACTCCGACTCTTCGCCTATTTAAGCCGTCCTGACCTAAAACATCGATACCGATTGACAAAACTCCAGAAAGACTCCAGGGGCGCCGCCACCATCGCGAAACTCCAATTCGGGGGACAGAAGTCTCTGTTCCGGCACCCTGCCGGGACGGGGAAGTGCCCCCGGAAGCCATCTCCATCGACGCCACCGCCTCCATCATGCTCCGTGAGTAGTTCCCCCATGGACTACGGGTTCTAGCTGTAGCTAGTTGGTATTCTCTCCCCCATGTACTTCAATACAATGATCTCTCATGAGCTGCCTTACATGATTGAGATTCATCTGATGTAATCGGTGTTGCGTTTGTTGGGATCCGATGGATTGTTACATTATGATTAGTCTATCTATAAAGTTTGTGAAGTTATTGTTGCTGCAATCTTGTTGTGTTTAATGCTTGTCACTAGGGCCCGAGTGGCATGATCTTAGATTTAAGCTCTATAATTATTGCTTAGATTGTATCTACAAGTTGTATGCACATGTCTATGTCCGGAACCAAAGGCCCCAAAGTGACAGAAATTGGGACAACTGGAGGGAAAGGCTTAGATATGAGGATCACATGTTTTCACGGAGTGTTAATGCTTTGCTCCGGTGCTCTATTAAAAGGAGTACCTTAATATCCAGTAGATTCCCTAGAGGCCCGGCTGCCACCGGCTGGTAGGACAAAAGATGTTGTACAAGTTTCTCATTGCGAGCACGTATGACTATATATGGGAAACATGCCTACATGATTAATAATCTTGATGTTCTTTCTCAGTGCTATTTCAATCCTATCAATTGCCCAACTGTAATTTGTTCACCCAACACTTGTTATTGGAGAGTTACCACTAGTGTAGATAGCTGGGAACCCCGGTCCATCTTTCATCATCATATACTCGTTCTACATGACATTGGAAGTAGTATCAACTATTTTCTGGTGCCATTGCTCTCATATTACTGCTACTGCTGCTGTGTTACTGTTACTACTGCTCTCATATAACTGCTGCTTTCACATCACCCCTGTTACTAGTGCTTTTCCAGGTGCAGCTGAATTGACAACTCAGTTGTTAAGGCTTATAAGTATTCTTTACCTCCCCTTGTGTCGAATCAATAAATTTGGGTTTTACTTCCCTCGAAGACTGTTACGATCCCCTATACTTGTGGGTTATCAAGCATCCTCATCATTTAACTTAATGCATGGGTCAGTGTTCACTTTGAAGGGCGGAATTTCACCAAACATATTATAATCTTCTGACATGTCTGTCTTGTCCTCCACTCCCACGATGTTTCTTTTCCCTGAAAGAACAATGTGGCGCTTTGGATCATCGCATGATGCACTGATCGTTTTCTTTTCTTTCCGTTTCTTCGGTTTGCTACTCATATCCTTCACGTGGAAAACCTGAGCAACATCTTTTGCTAGGACGAATGGTTCGTCAAGGTAACCAAGATTGTTGAAATCCACCATTGTCATTCCGTATTGCTCGTCCACCTTTACCCCCACCTCCTGTTAGCTTGAACCATTTGCACCGGAACAAAGGGACCTTAAAGGAGGGTCCATAGTCAAGTTCCCATATCTCCTCTATGTAACCATAATATGTGACCTTTTGCCCATTCTCGGTTGCTGCATCAAAGCGGACACCACTGTTTTGGTTGGTGCTCTTTTTATCTTGGGCGATCGTGTAAAATGTATTCCAATTTATCTCGTACCCTTGGAAAGGCGTTATAGTCGAAGATGGTGTCTTGGCCAACATGTACAGCTGATCTCCAACATCATTGTCATTCATTAAATGATTTCGCAACCAAATGCCGAACTGTGTGGTGTGCTTCAGTCATAGAATGGTCGTCCATACATATCGTTGATTTCTTTCCGATCGTGCCTTTTCCACTTAGTCTCCCCTCGTGCCGCGATTGAGGAAGACCAATCGGCTTAAGGTCAGGAACATAGTCAACACAAAACTCAATTACCTCCTCATTTCCATAGCCCTTGGCGATGCTTCCTTCTAGCCTAGCACGGTTACGAACATATTTCTTTAATACTCCCATGAACCTCTCAAAGGGGAACATATTGTGTAGAAATACAGGACCGAGAATAGAAATCTCTTCGACTAGGTGAACCAGGAGGTGCGTCATAATATTGAAGAAGGATGGTGGGAACACCAACTCTAAACTGACAAGACATTGGACCACATCGTTCTGTAACCGTGGTAGATCTTCTGGATTGATTACCTTCTGAGAGATTGCATTGAGGAATGCACATAGCTTCACAATGGCTACTCGAACATTTTCCGGTCGGAGCCCCCTCAAAGCAATCGGAATCAATTGCGTCATAATTGTTAAGCTTCATGCACTAGCCACTTGAACCAAAAGTCCGAACTGATGGAAAGGGCTAGGCAATCCACATATACACTTCACAACACCCCCACTCGCGTGTGACGGGAGAAGAGAAAGTCAACACGTGGAAGAAGAAGAGCACACCGAAACAGCGGTGGCTAAAGAGGGGGGCAACAGCAATTTTTAGGCTTAATTGCGAAAACCATGTGAAAGCCAGGATTTGAACTCGAGACCTGGGGCTCTGATACCATGTTAAGCTTCATGCACTAGCCACTTGAACCAAAAGTCCGAACTGATGGAAAGGGCTAGGCAATCCACATATACACTTCACAACAATAATCACGTGGCAGTCGTGAGACTTCAGGTTTTGGAACTTTTTGTCCGCCATGTTTATTATTCCCTTTATATTCGATGAGAAGCCAGACGGGACCTTCATACTGCTCAGGCATTCAAAAAAGATGAGCTTCTCTTCTTTGGTAAGAGCGTAGCTGGCATGACCTTGAAACCATTCCGGATGCCGGTCATCAGGGTCTTTCAAACGTTGCTGGTCATGTCGTGCTTCCTTTGTATCATTTGTCTTCCCATACACGCCCAAGAAGCTTAGCAGGTTCACGCAAATATTCTTCGTAACATGCATCACGTCGATTGCAGAGCGGACATCTAGGACTTTCCAATATTCTAGCTCCCAAAATATAGTTTTCTTCTTCCACATGGGTGCGTCCCCGTCAACTCCCTGCGGAACTGATTGTCCGCCGGGACCCTTTCCAAAGATGACTTTTAAATCCTTGACCATATCAAATACCTCAGCACCAGTACATTCTGCAGGCTTCGGCTGGTGATCTTCCTTGCCGTTGTAATGCTTGCCTTTCTTTCTTACGTTATGATTTCGGGGAAGAAATCAACGATGCCCCAGGTACACATTCTTCTTACAATTACCCAAAAATATACTTTCAGTCTCATGTAAGCAGTACGTGCATGCATTGTATCCCTTATTTGTCTATCCCGAAAGGTTACTAAGAGCAGGCCAATCGTTGATGGTTACGAAAAGCAACGCTCGTAGGTCAAATTCCTCTTCTTTGTGATCATCCCACACACGTACACCAGGTCTGCCCCACAACTGTAAAAGTTCATCAACTAATGGCCTTACGTACACATCGATGTCGTTGCCGGGTTGCTTCGGACCTTGGATGAGCACTGGCATCATAATGAACTTCCGCTTCATGCACAACCAAGGAGGAAGGTTGTAGATGCATAGAGTCACGGGCCAGGTGCTATGGCTGGAGCTCTGCTCGCCAAAAGGATTCGTGCCATCTGTACTTAGACCAAAGCTTATGTTCCTTGCGTCAGCTGCAAAATCTTTGAACTCTCTGTCGATCTTTCTCCATTGCGTTCCATCTGCGGGGTGTCTCAACTCCCCGTCCGACTTACGGTCCTCTTTGTGCCATCGCAACAACTTGGCATGCTCTTTGTTCCTGAACAGACGTTTCAACCGTGGTATTATAGGAGCATACCACATCACCTTGGCGGGAACCCTCTTCCTGGGTTTCTCGCCCTCAATATCGTCACCAGGGTCATCGCCTCTGATCTTACAACGCAATGCAGTGCATACTGGGCATTCATTCGAATTCTCGTATTCACCGCGGTAGAGGATGCAGTCGTTAATGCATGCATGTATCTTCAGAACCTCTAAACCTAGAGGGCAGACAACCTTCTTTGCTTCGTACGTACTGGCGGGCAACTCGTTATTCTTTGGAAACATATTCTTCAACATTTTCAGCAAGTTTTCAAATCCTGAGTCAGCTACACCTTCTTGTGCCTTCCATTTCAGCAAATCCAGTGTGCAGCCCAGCTTTTTCAGACCATTGTCGCATCCTGGGTACAGCGCATTTTTGTGATCCTCTAACATGCGATCCAAATTCTCCCTCTCCTTTTCAGTTTCGCAGCGTCTCTGTGCATCAGCAATGGTCCGACCAAGATCATCAGCGGGCTCATCACGTGCCTCTTCTTCACCTTCCCCTTCACCTTCCCCACCTTCAGCATCCTCCATGAAAGTATCACCAAAATGATCAGGATAGTTGTCATCGATGATATCATCCCCTTCTTCATCTTCTTCCATTCTAATCCCTCTTTCTCCATGCTTGGTCCAACAATTATAGCTTGGCATGAAACCGTGCCGAAGCAGGTGCAGGTGAACTTCTCTTGAGGAAGAGTAACCCTTCTGATTCTTACAGGCAACACATGGACAGATAACAAAAAACCCCTGCTTGTTCGCATTAGCCACTACGAGAAAATCTTTCAAACCCGTAATGAACTCGCCGGAGAGTCGGTTACTGTACATCCATTGCCGATTCATCTGCATTATTATTATATAAAGTATATAAATAACCATCATGCATTTGTTAAACTAACTAGCTAGAAATAATAGAAATTAAACAATGAACTACACACATGCATATTTTATCAATGACACATGAAAGGTTCAAGTTGCTAACCGTGATCGAGGAGGAAAAATAAATGAGAAAGCTCAAGTGTGGCTCGGACACTTCATATCATGTTTGTTTCATGCTCTCGGGAATTTCATCGAACACCTTGTGTGCATAAGAGGAACCAAAAGCAAACCCACCACCCCTTGTGAATATTGTGAATAGAAGTGACACCAAATGGCTAAGTGAAGTGAGTTGAGCTGCCTTTTATAGGGATGGGCCTTTAGTCCCGGTTGCCCTGGCCAACCGCGACTAAAGGCTTTCGGGCACCTTTAGTCGCGGTTGGCCAGGCACACCGGGACTAAAGCCCCTCCCGTCCCCCAACTGTCGATCGAGCCCGCTGGGCCCAGACATTTGGTCGCGGGTCGCCTCTCGAACCACGACTAAAGACCCCTTTAGTCGCGGTTCGAACATTTTTAGAGACTAAAGGGGGCGTATGGAAGTCTCTTTTTCTACTAGCGGATGCTCTAATTGCAGATGCCCTGGCGACGAAGCAGCCAATATTTGCAGATGCCCTGGCGACGAAGCAGCCAATATTTGCCTCACTCCCAAGCTACCTGTACCGCGCACCCTCCTCCAATTAACCATCCCCGACGCGTGATTCCTTTGCTTCTTGTTTATTATACCACGTATAAAAGGAAGACAAGGCAGTTGCTCTCGATCGTGCGCTCTTTGCCGGTTGCCACGCCTTTCACACCAACAAAGTCGTCAACAACTTGCCGTAATTCAAACCCCTCTCTCTCTCTCTTTCCTTTGCCTGCCTTGACGGTTCTTGGAGCGCGCACGCGATGGGTTTCTCCGCCGCGGACGCGGTCATACCGGCGTGCGCCGTGATCGGCATTGCCTTCGCGGCGTGGCAGTGGTTTCTTGTTGCCAAGGTGAAGGTGTCCGCGTACGCGTCGACGGGCAACGGCGGACATGGGCGGCCTGTGTTCCGGCAGGAGGACGAGGAAGATGAGGATAACCGTATCGGCGGGGAGAGCGACGACGAGGAGGATGGAGTCGACGGACCGGCGGCCGTGGCTAGGTGCGCGGAGATCCAGAACGCCATTTCCGTAGGTGAGTTTGGTTCTTACTATTCTTGAGTTTCTCCTTGCACCGGTTCTTCAACTACCAATTGTCGAGCTTCGAATTCTTGTTTTTCGATGACTGCTGTTGCTCCAAATATTTGCTTCTCCGAATTTTAGTACAGTATATATACTCCATCCGGTTCATAATGAAGTAACATTTGATTGTTCATGAACACATGTGCAGAGCAATTTATTTGATGTATAAAAGGAAATTGCACTCATGTAAGTTAATTGGCCATATTCTGGTAACAAAGTCATGTTAATTGGCACGGTGAGTAGAGCACCACAGTTCTGAGAGTATGTCTTTGTTTTGAACTTCAATGTATTCTCGTTTTTCACAACATAATGGTTTGGACATCGTCAAGTTCAACGCTAATCCAACTCAGTCAACCACACCACAAGTCCTTACCAAACGTGTTGGATGAGAAACTTGCTCCTGATGTTAACCAAAGGTGTCAAAACCATTGACTAAATCAGCTGAAATATCTTATTGATGATACAGTTTATCTGCTCACAAATCAATTTGAAGTAATCCAAGGCATCAAAAGTAATAGTAGACGCCACTCTTATCCACCTTTTTTCTACCCTTTTGTGTTATCTTAACTACCAAGCATGCTGTTTATTTGATTGACTTAGTCCGGACTTTGCAATAACCTGCACAACCTGTTACATGGTGTCAAATGGGATCCCGGATAAAGTTCCACTTGTCGTTCATTTTATGAATTCTAATTTAAATTTTAGAAATAAATTTTGTACCAAAAATCAAAATAAATTGTAAGTTGGACTTTGCCTGGATCCTGCTTGCACCTGGTGCCTATTGAATATACAGATATCAGGGCAAGTTTCGTAGTTGTAAACTTGTACTCTAATTGTAGATAAGATTGAATATTACGTTGGACTTGAAATTTTCAGAAAGCATGCGTTTCCTACTTAAATTATAAGATTTGGTCCTCGTTGTAATGTAGTATGTTTATGAACTATATAAAGTTACACTCACACTATAAACATGACGATTTGGTGGCAGCACTCATCATTCATTTAAACTAATAATACTACCTCTGTCCATAAATAGACGTCTGAGATTTAGCTAATACTACCTCCATCCCAAAGCTTAAGGCTTATATTATTTTTAGAAAGTACAACCATGTCAAGTTTGACTAAGTTTTTACCAAGAATCATTAACATGCAAAATACAAAGTAATATTATTAAATAGGTAATGAAATATATTTCCGTATGGTATCTATAAAATATTATATTCGTTGATAGATTGTTCTAAAAGTTTGGTCTAATTTTACTTGATTTGACTTTCAAATATAAGCCTTAAACTTTAGGATGAAGGTAGTATATGCTAGTCCCTCCGTTTCATATAAGTTGTCGCTAATGTAAATTTATTTAGACATACTTTATGTATAGATACATCTAAATGTATGACAATAGATATAAAAGGGAGGAAGTAGGTGGCTTTGCCCTACACCCTTAAAAAAAGAAAAACCAGATGCAAATGGTGAAGCCGGCCAGCCCAACGCAAAATGAGCAAAATTGAGCCATGAAAGTTTTCTTTTGTGTTCTCCTTTGGGCTGACCCACTTCTCCATGGCTCTAATCACATAGAAGAAAGCCAAAGAAATTGAGTTCGCGCTGTCAACATGGGGTGGCAGCTCCCCACACACACCTACTCTCCAAACTGCCACAAGAATAAGTTGGACCTCCGGAAAGCCAAAGACATCGCTACGGAACAGCTTTGCGAGCCTCGCTACGGAACAGCTTTGCGAGCCGCAATCTAACAAACTCATCCTTGATCTTCCTCTTGATGGTCATTTGCGAGGCCACCGCTCTGTTGAACATCACGTCGTTCTGACAAGGATGATCGATGTCAACATGTCTCTCTTGTGCGTCCCCGAGCACGAGCGAGACGTCCACCAATCCACAAGCTCGGCGTCGGTGTTGGGCAGCCAGTCCAACTTGCCCCAGCGTCTGAGGGCCCAATCCCAGACCTCCCGGGCCACCACACACCAAAGAAGAAGATGTTGCAGGGTCTATGGTTCCTGGTCGCAAAGCGGGCAGGGCGCCGGGTGGGGAAGGCCTCGGTGCTGAAGCATGTATGCCGTCCAACAACGGTTCTTCGAGGCCAGCCATGCAAATAATTTACAGTTATAAAAGGCGCCCTCGAGTGCCAAATCTCGCCTGCGACGGCTGCTCTGATAGAGCTGGCAAATAAGGCCTCATAATTTGATCGGTGGCGGCGGGTTTGTAGGGTTTTTCTTGGAAAAAAAATCTGGGGACGGCGGCGAGGAGCACCGCGGCCGGGGTCTTGTCTTGGTTGTTTGTTGGATCGTGGTTTGGTTGAGCACGGCGATCACCGGCGGTGTTTAGGGTTTTGGTTTTTCGGAGCTGGTTGTCGTGGAGAAAGATTGCTCTGATACCATGTCAATCGTGACGGGAACGATACCCTCTCCCTGGGCTCGGTTGCGTGTTATATATGAGTATGGAACAGCCCCATACGTGGCATTACAGAGGGGTATAATACCGGTTAGAGTACTACTCTATGCCGGTATTCTAATCGGTATTATACGGTGGTATTACATAGCCTAACACCTAGCACATACGCACTGGCCGACTCGAAGATAGCGGTGCAGAGGCTGGGCAGCTGGATGTCAAAGTCACCGAAATGACTACTCCCTCTATTTCCGCTATTAAAAAGAGACCACTCCCTGGGAAATGCACTTTGGCTCATAGGAGCATATGCTCCCATTATGTGAATCCACATTTCAAAGTGTTAAAAAATTCTAAACTAAATTTTTACATGTACATCTAGACATTTTATATTGGTACACAAGTTTTCAAAAAAAACTAAAAATAATTGTGGCTCCTGTAAAAAAGACAAGTTTTGATGCTATAACATGACTACGTACAGGATATTTTTTTGTCTTTTTTGTACACGCCATATAAAATGTTGTTTCTCCACGAAAATGTGTGCACTAACATAGAATGTCAAGATGTACACTAACAAATTTATATCAGAATTTTTTAACATTTTTAAAATTGTTTTTTAATTATTTTATATAATGAGAGCATTTGCTCCTATGAGCCAAATTGCCACCTCCCCACTCCCTCCTCTATTTCAGTATGTGGTGTATTCAAATTGAATGCTACATACTTACTTTTTCGAAATTTATTCAACGTTAGTACTGGAATCACGTTTTATCGAAAATATTCATGTTTTAGATTTGAGATCATTTCGTGTATGCACTACATTGTGAGATTGAATGCTACACATACACACAATCGATGAGGAAGGTACAGTATTATGTATTAACTAAAACCAGCAAATGTACTTTTTAATTTCATATTAGTCCTGGGTCTCTTGCTGCTCTTGAGAATGTAGATGAAATCGTGCTTACTCTTGTCAACAATTCGAGTAACGTGTAAAATTGTTCCAGGAGCAAACTCATTCCTTTTCACCCAATACAAGTACCTGGCCGCCTTCACGGTGATCTTCGCGGTGGTCATCTTCCTCTTCCTGGGGTCCGTGCACCGGTTCAGCATGGCCAGCCAGCCGTGCCAGTACACCAAGGGCAAGATGTGCAAGCCGGCGCTGGCCAACGCAGCGTTTACCACCGCAGCCTTCCTTCTTGGCGCCGTCACCTCCGTCGTGTCGGGCTACCTCGGCATGCGGATCGCCACCTTCGCCAACGCGAGGACCACACTGGAGGCCCGGCGGGGCATCGGCGCAGCCTTCGCCACGGCGTTCAGGTCCGGCGCCGTCATGGGGTTCCTCCTGTCGTCCCTGGGCCTTCTGGTGTTCTACATTGCCATCAAGATCTTCGGGCTGTACTACCGCGATGACTGGGAAGGCCTGTACGAGTCGATCACCGGCTACGGTCTCGGTGGCTCCTCCATGGCGCTGTTCGGGAGGGTTGGTGGCGGCATCTACACAAAGGCGGCGGACGTCGGCGCCGACCTCGTCGGGAAGGTGGAGAGAAACATCCCCGAGGACGATCCGAGGAACCCCGCGGTGATCGCTGACAACGTGGGCGACAACGTCGGCGACATTGCGGGGATGGGCTCCGACCTGTTCGGGTCCTACGCCGAGTCCACCTGCGCGGCGCTGTTCGTCGCGTCGATCTCGTCGTTCGGCGCCGACCACGACTTCGCGGCGGTGTGCTACCCACTGCTGATAAGCTCTGCGGGGCTCGTGGTCTGCCTGGCTACGACGCTCTTCGCCACCGATTTCTTCAAGGTCAAGACCGTCGACGCGGTCGCGCCAGCACTTAAGCTGCAGCTCCTCATCTCCACCGTGCTGATGACCGTCGCCGCCCTGGTCGTCACCTTCGCCGCGCTCCCCGCCAGGTTCACCATGTTCGATTTCGGGGAGGAGAAGCAGGTCAGGAACTGGTAAGCGGTCGGCGTTTATTCTCCTTGCCAAATTTCGTGCATTTTACCAAGATGGATGGATCAAATTAACATAACCAAATGTCACAGGCACCTGTTCCTATGCGTCGCCATTGGCTTATGGGCAGGTCTCGCCATCGGCTTCACCACCGAGTACTTCACCAGCAATGCCTACAGGTAACCAATCTCACTCGTGCTTCATCTATTCCACTAATAAAGTAGTTGTACAAACTTTGGTTTTGACTTTTGAGGGTGAATTTCCCGCAGCCCTGTCCGAGATGTGGCTGACTCTTGCCGGACCGGCGCGGCGACCAACGTCATCTTCGGGCTAGCGCTCGGGTACAAATCCGTGATCGTGCCCGTGCTCGCCATCGCTGTGTCCATCTACGTCAGCTTCACCCTAGCATCGATCTACGGCATCGCCATCGCCGCGCTCGGGATGCTCAGCACGGTGGCCACCGGGCTGGCCATCGACGCGTACGGACCGATCAGCGACAACGCCGGAGGCATCGCGGAGATGGCCGGCATGAGCCGCAGGATCAGGCAGCGGACCGACGCGCTAGACGCCGCCGGCAACACCACCGCGGCGATCGGCAAGGGGTTCGCCATCGGTTCGGCGGCACTGGTTTCACTGGCGCTGTTCGGCGCGTTCGTTAGCCGTGCGGGCGTAACGGTGATCAACGTGCTAAGCCCGAAGGTGTTCGCGGGGATGCTGGTAGGCGGGATGCTCCCGTACTGGTTCTCGGCGATGACGATGAAGAGCGTGGGCAGCGCGGCGCTGAAGATGGTGGAGGAGGTGCGGCGGCAGTTCAGCACCATCCCGGGGCTGATGGAGGGGCGCGCCACGCCGGACTACGCCAGCTGCGTGAGGATCTCAACGGACGCGTCACTGAGGGAGATGATGCCTCCCGGGGCGCTGGTGCTGCTGGCGCCGCTGGTCACCGGCACCTTCTTCGGCGTCCACACGCTGGCTGGGCTGCTCGCTGGCGCGCTCGTGTCGGGCGTGCAGGTGGCCATATCTGCTTCCAACAGCGGGGGAGCGTGGGACAACGCTAAGAAGTATATCGAGGCGGGCGCGTCAGAGCACGCCAAGTCCCTTGGTCCCAAGGGTTCGGAGGCGCACAAGGCCGCCGTGATTGGTGACACCATCGGGGACCCGCTCAAGGACACCTCCGGACCGTCGCTCAACATACTCATCAAGCTCATGGCCGTTGAGTCCCTTGTGTTTGCGCCATTCTTTGCGGCTCACGGAGGCCTCATATTCAAGTAATTCACACGATCATCTATCGACTATGAAGAGAGGAGGGGCCGACTGACTGTATGATACTTATTATATGATATCGATAGAGCAATGCAGCACGCTTCTACTAGTGTACTTTTTATTAAACTTGACACGCTTCTAGTGTAACTTTATACTAAAGTAAATAACGGAAACCTATTATGGATCAGAGGGTACATTTCAGATGCTTCAGTGAGGGATGATAACCTCAGAGTGTACATTTTAGAGTATTACAAAAAGTTATTTGGCAGCTCAGAACCTAGTTCTGTCTCCTTGAATGAAGATAGAACGAACGATATCCGCAATTGTCCACGGATGAGAACAACTTGTTAATAGCGAATTTCTCGATGGAGGAGATTCATGATGCTATTTTTCAAATGGAACATAACAAATTACCGGGTTCAGATGGATTTCCTGCGGAAATTTATCAACACTTTTGGGGGGTCATCAAATCTGAGTTGGTTGCATTGTTTGAGTGCTTCCAGAAGAGTGATCTACCATTGTACAAATTAAATTTCGGAGTGATAACGTTATTACCTAAAAAGGAGAATGCTATGCAAATACAGCAATATAGGCCGATATGTTTACTCAATGTGAGTTTCAAAATTTTCACAAAAGTGGCAACAAATCGTATTTCGAAGGTAGCCCAAAAAGTAATTAGGCCTACTCAGACGGCGTTTATTTCGGGTAGACATATTTTAGAAGGCGTGGTGGTCCTTCATGAGACCATACATGAGATGCATAGGAGAAAACTTGATGGGGTAATTTTTAAGATAGATTTTGAAAAGGCGTATGATAAGGTCAAACGGTCCTTTCTGCAAAAAGTTCTCCGTATGAAGGGTTTTGATCCCATTTGGTGTGATAGAATTAAGCAGTTTGTGCAAGGAGGTAGTGTGGGTATAAGAATTAATGATGTTACCGGTCATAATTTTCAAACAAAGAAAGGTTTACGCCAGGGAGATCCTCTACCTCCGATTCTTTTTAATATTATTGCGGATATTTGCTAGCAATTATTTTTGCTCGGGCTAAAGAGGAGGGTAGAGTGGGTAGCTTGTTACCTCACTTGATAGATGGGGGATTATCGATACTTCAATATGCGGATGACACGATATTATTTTTGGAACATGATATTGCAAAGGCAGTGAATATGAAACTAATTTTGAGTATTTTTGAGCAACTGTCAGGCTTGAAAATCAACTTTCATAAGAGTGAAATTTTTTCTTTGGTAAGGCCAAGGACATGGAGGACCAATATAGACACATTTTTGGGTGTGAGTCTGGATCCTTACCTTTAAAGTATCTCGGTATTCCTATACATCATAGGACACTCCGAAATGCGGAGTGGAATCTCATTGAGAACCGTTTTGCGTCTAAATTAGGGTGTTGGTGGAGTAAAATGTTGTCTTATGGAGATAGGCTCACTTTGATTAATTCGGTTCTAAAGAGTCTTCCTATGTTCATGCTTTCTTTTTTGGAATCCCAATTGGAGTGCGCAAGAGGTTAGACTATTATAGATCAAAACATTTTTGGCAATCTGATGAATACAAGAATAAGTATAGATTATCCAAGTAGAATATTGTGTGTTGACCAAAGGATCAAGTTGGGTTAGGGATCGAGGTGTTGCAATTGAAAAATAAATGCTTACTGAGTAAATGGTTGTTTAAACTTTTATCGAAGGAGGGGATTTGGCAGAAGTTGTTGTCTAACAAATACTTAAAATATAAAACACTAGCACAAGTAGAAGCCAAACCTAATGATTCCTCTTTTTGGAAGAGTCTTATGCATGTTAAGGATGATTTCTTTAAGAGATGTTATTTCAAAATTGGCGATGGCACAACTGTCAGGGATGATGTTTGGATGGGGGATGAATGCCCTTATCTCATCAATATCCAGCCGTTTATAATATTGTACAACATAAACATGTGTTGGTATCAACTGTGCTTGCTTCTGAACCTCTGAATATTTCTTGTAGAAGATGTTTGAATGATAATAAATGGTTACAATGGATATATATATGCCAACGGTTAATTACAGTAAATTTAACAACTGAGCCAGATAAGTTCATTTGGAAGCTTACTGATATGGGTTTGTTCTTTGTTAAGTCTTTTTATATGGATTTGATGAATGGGCAAGCTATTTACCTGCGTACATATCTATGGAAATTGAAGATACCTTTGAAAATTAAAAAATCTATGTGGTTTCTGAGTAATAAGGTGCTTTTAACTAAGGATAATTTAGCTAAACGGAAGTGGAATGGATGTCAAAAGTGTTGTTTTTGTGATTCCACTGAAACTGTTAATCATTTGTTCATTGCGTGTCCGTTTGCAAAGATTATTTGGCGTATGATGTATTTAACTTATAACATTCCTCCACCGGCTAATATTACTAATATGTATGGTAGATGGCTTAATGAAGTCGGAAAAAATGAGAAACACAAAATCCGAATTGGAGTTTCAGCTCTGTGTTAGGCGATTTGGAGAAGTAGAAATGATATTATTTTTAACAAACAAACTGGAACTAATTTTTTGCAGGTTATCCGGCGAGCTGCTCATTCGATTCAACAATGGGTTTTCCTTCTCCCATTGGACCAGCGGGAGGATATGGTTACTGGATGCAACCGGATGCTAGTGGTTGCTCAGGACTTATTTTTCCAGGCTACAGGGTGGAGACATCTTAATAGATTAGCAAATGCATAGAGGGCATGTGTGCCTTATTTTTTATTGGCTGATTCATGTAGCCACATTAGCTGATCCGTGATTGTAATAAGGGATGTTGGATATTTGGTACTTTGGATACTTTCGCTAATAAAACAAGCCGTGTGCAGCAATTGATGCAGAGGCTGTGGCGATGCACCTTTATCTAAAAAAATTATGGATCGGAGGGAGTACTTCTTTAACCTATGTGATAACAAGTTTTGTGAGGAAAAAACGCTCCGCCGGCGTCGCTCGTCTCCTTGGGCGGCTCAGGCACCAAACCCTAGCCACAACCGCCACCATCCTCGCGCCTCTGCCTTCTCCGCCACATGAGATGTTTGGCAGGAAAGCCCATGTCCTCGAGGACAGCAGCGGCAAGGCGGTCTCCGAGCGTTGCGCTCCTTCGGGCAGCCGGCACACCCGCTCCTGGAAGCTTGGTGGTGGAGGGCGGACCTGGCCTTGGGCGGCTGCTCCGGCCCGCTGTCGACCTCCGTTTACTCAGGCTCCAAGTTCTTCATGCAGCTGGTTCTGGCCATGGTGGAGCAGGTCTCTGACCTGGTGTACTAGATCTGGGCTGAGTGAGGTAGTAGGCGGGGGGACCAGGTACCCGTCCCAGGTGAGGTGCTCCGGCGGGTGCGACCTCCTCCTCGTCTCCACCCTAGTTCACTCAGGCTCCTCATGGTCTTGTATCGGTGTTGTACGCGTCTGTGGCTGGACAGATCTGGGGATCTCGCGGTCAAGACGTGGTTTTTTTAGGTGTTGTGGGCGGTTGGTGTGGCGGCCGGTGTCGTTTCCCGACGGGTGTTCATGGTTGTGCTTCCCAGCTGGCTTGCTGGTGCGGGGGGGTTTGGATGCCAGGGTCGTGGCCCTGGGAGGTGGATGCTAGTGCGGCTCACCGGCGAGCCACGGGGCGATGATGTGGGTTGCCCCCATTGTTGTGAGGGCAGCATGGAGGCGATGTTGGGAGTTCCTGGCGAGGTACGGTGAGGGCAATGTTCCTTTCCCAAATCCAGATCTCGAGGCACTTTTACAGTCATGGCGTTCCATGCTTTTGGGTGCGGACTGAAGCTAGTGTTCATCGGTGTGGGGTGGGTGGGTGCTAGAGCCGAGCGAAATCTTAGGCCAACGATGTTGGTCCGGTGTCGGCGATGTCGTGGCTCCCCCTCCCCCCCTCAGTCATGCTCCGAGTGAAAAAATTGGTCAGCTTGCTGGACCAGGCGGTGGCGGTGTTGCTCTGCTGCGTCGTGCCCTTCTTGGAGGCACCGTTGAGGTGATCTGATCCATCAAGCTTCTTCATGCTCATTTTGGTGGTAAAGATGGTGTCTGTCTGCAGTTGGTGAGACGATAGCTTCGAGGTTTCGTGGGAGGCCGGTCTGGCACATGGAGATACCGGACACCTTGGTGCTATGCTCACCAAGCGACGCGGCCATGGTCGGCAGGATGCCTTCCACTTCTGTTGTCGGTGTTGCGGTGGACTGGGGTTCGTCCCCACACGGGCATGTCTGGCGGCGTCGTCACCATCAGTTACGGACATGGTGTCCGTCCGTGGCCATGGTTGGCGGCCTTTGCACAACCTTGTGATTGTAGGGATTCGTAGCATAGAAAACAAAAAATTCCTACCGCAAGAACGAATAACAAGCCAAGATCTAATCTAGTAGATGTTAGCAATGAGGTGAAGATCAACATACCCTTGAAGATCGCTAAGCATTAACAAGATAAATCTCGTGGTGGATGTAGTCGATCACTTGCTGCTTTCCAAAGCGCGTAGAAGATCTTGCCGGTGCCACAATCGGGCAGCACCTTCGCACTCGGTCACACGTACGGTGTTGATGACGATGTCCTTCTCCCTGTTCCAGCGAGCAGCGGATGTAGTAGATCCTCCTCGGAATCCCGCCAGCACGACGGCGTGGTGACGGTGGTGGCGGAGATCTCCGACAGGGCTTCGCCGTAAGCGTTGCGGGAGAAGGAGGAGGGATTAGCTAGGGTTTGGGAGAGGGGGTGCTTGGGAGCCAGCCTTAGTGCCCCTTGGGTGGTGCGGCTGGCTTGATGTGTCCAGCCCCCTCCCCTCTCCTCCTCTTTATATAGGTGTAACCCCTAGGGTTGCCCAAAAACCACTTTGGAGTCCAACTCCAAAACTTACCATAATGGGGAAACCTAGGTCAAGTGGGATTGCTCCCTTTCCTTGCTTCATGGCCGGCCAACTAGGTGGAGTCCACCATGGACTCCACCTTCCCACTTGGTGGGTTGGCTAGGGTTGGTGGAGTCCCTCCGGGACTCCTCCTTCCATAGTGATTTATTCTGGATGATTCTAGAAACCTTCTACAACCTTCCATAAATTTACCGGACCATTTAGACACTTGGAATGTGACTTCCTATATATGAATCTTATTCTCCGGACCATTCCGAAACTCCTCGTGATGTCATGGATCCTATCCGAGATTCCGAACAACATTCGAACTCCATTCCATATTCCATATCTACTTAAAACGACATCAAACCTTAAGTGTGTCACCCTACGGTTCGAGAACTATGTGGACATGATCGAGACTCCTCTCTGATCAATAACTAATAGCGGGACCTGGAGATCCATAATAGCTCCCATATATAACTGATTACTTCGTGATCGAAAGAACCATTCACATAAAATAACAATTCCCTTTGTCTCATGATATTTTACTTTTCCGAAGTTTGATCGTCGGTATCTCCATACCTAGTTGAACCTCGTTACTGATAAGTACTCTTTACTCGTACCGTGATATGGTATCCCTTGTGAACCAGTCACATGCTTGCAAGCTAATTGGATGTCATTCCACCGAGAGGGCCCAAAGTATATCTATCCTTCATTAGGATGGAAAAATCCCACTATTGATTCACGTGCCTCAACCCTATACTTTCCGAACACTTAATGCCACCTTTATAACAACCCATTTACGCAATAGTGTTTGGTGTCATCAAAGCATCCATCCGGTGTAGGTGATTAACATGATCTCATGGTCGAGGATTAAGTTACTATGCATATTAACGCTTTAAGCACAACGAACTTAATGACTTGATCATATGCTATGCTTACTATGGGTGTAAGTCCATCACATCATTCACCTAATGATATGATCTTGTTATTAATAACATCCAATGTTCATGATCAGAAAACCATGATCATCTATTAGTCAACAAACTAGTTTAACAAGAGGCTTACTAGGGACTCTTTTATGTTTACATAACACACATATATTAATGTTTCCGGTTAATACAATTATAGCATGAGATGTAAAGATTTATCATGAACACTAAGATATAACAATAATACCTTTTATTATTGCCTCTTGGGCATATCTCCAACAGTCTCCCAGTTGCACTAGAATCAATAATCTAGTTTACATTTGTAAAGATATAACACCTTGATGTCTACGGGTGCTTCTATTCTTGTAGACAGTGTTGGGCCTCCAAGAGCAGAGGTTTGTAGAACAGCAGCAAGTTTCCCTTAAGTGGATCACCCAAGGTTTATCGATCTCAGGGAGGAAGAGGTCAAAGATATCCCTCTCATGCAACCCTGCAACCACAAAGCAAGAAGTCTCTTGTGTCCCCAACACACCAAATAGGTGCACTAGTTCGGCGAAGAGATAGTGAAATACAGGTGGTATGAATAAATATGAGCAGTAGCAACGGTGCCAGAAAAGTGCTTTGCCCAGGACAGTAAACAAGCAGTAGTAACGCAGCAGTAGTAACGCAGTAAAACAGTAAACAAGCGATAGAAGTATTTAGGAACAAGGCCTAGGGATCATACTTTCACTAGTGGACACTCTCAACTTTGATCACATAACAGAATAGATAAATGCATACTCTACACTCTCTTGTTGGATGATGAACACCATTGCGTAGGATTACACGAACCCTCAATGCCGGAGTTAACAAGCTCCACAATTCAATGTTCATATTTAAATAACCTTAGAGTGCATGACAGATCAACACAACTAAACCAAGTACTAACATAGCATGCACACTGTCACCTTCACACTATGTAGGAGGAATAGATCACATCAATACCATCATAGCAATAGTTAACTTCGTAATCTACAAGAGATCACAATCATAGCCTACGCCAAGTACTAACACGGATGCACACACTGTCACCATTACACCGTGCAGGAGGAATAAAACTACTTTAATAACATCACTAGAGTAGCACATAGTTGAATTGTGATACAAAACACATTGCAATCATAAAGAGATATAAATAAGCACTTCACTATGCCATTCATAACAGTGAATAAGTATTCTGTGAAATATAGCCTAAGAGACCCACACGGTGCACACACTGTCACCTTTACACACGTGGGACAAGGAGTCTCCGGAGATCACATAAGTAAAATTCACTTGACTAGCATAACGACATCTAGATTACAAGCATCATCATATGAATCTCAATCATGTAAGGCAGCTCATGAGATTATTGTATTGAAGTACATAGGAGAGAGATGAACCACATAGCTACCGGTACAGCCCCGAACCTCGATGGAGAACTACTCCCTCCTCATGGGAGACAGCAGCGTTGATGAAGATGGCGGTGGTGTCGATGGAGGAGCCTTCCGGGGGCACTTCCCCGTCCCGGCGGCGTGCCGGAACAGAGAGTCCTGTCCCCCAGATCTTGGCTTCGCGATGGCGGCGGCTCTGGAAGGTTTCTCGTACCGTGGCTTTTCCGTATCGAAGTTTTAGGTCGAGGGCCCTTAAATAGGCGAAGAGGCGGCGTCAGAAGGTCAACGAGGCGACGACACCATAGGGGGCGTGGGCCCCCCCTTGGCCGCGCCAGCCTATGGTCTGGTGGGCCTGTGGCCCCCCTCTGGCGACTCTCGGGTGTTCTGGATGCTTCCGGGGATTCTAAGATCTTCGGCGTTGATTTCGTCCGATTCCGAGAATATTTCCTTACTAGGATTTCTGAAACCAAAAACAGCAGAAAACAGCAACTGGCCCTTCGGCATCTCGTCAATAGGTTAGTTCCGGAAAACGCACAAATATGACATAAAGTGTGCATAAAACATGTAGATATCATCAATAATGTGGCATGGAACATAAGAAATTATCGATACGTCGGAGACGTATCAGCATCCCCAAGCTTAGTTTCTGCTCGTCCGAAAGGTGTAAACGATAACAAAGATAATTTCTGGAGTGACATGCCATCATAACCTTGATCATACTATTGTAATCATATGTAATGAATGCAGCGATCCAAACAATGGTAAATGACATGAGTAAACAAATGAATCATATAGCAAAGACTTTTCATGAATAGTACTTCAAGACAAGCATCAATAAGTCTTGCATAAGAGTTAACTCATAAAGCAATAATTCATAGTAGAGGTATTGAAACAACACAAAGGAAGATGAAGTTTCAGCTGTTGCTTTCAACTTATAACATGTATATCTCATGGATATTGTCAACATAGAGTAATATAACAAGTGCAATATGCAAGTATGTAGGAATCAATGCACAGTTCACACAAGTGTTTGCTTCTTGAGATGGAGAGAGATAGGTGAACTGACTCAACATAAAAGTAAAAGAAAGGTCCTTCAAAGAGGAAAGCATCGATTGCTATATTTGTGCTAGAGCTTTGATTTTGAAAACATATAGAGAGCATAAAAGTAAAATTTTGAGAGGTGTTTGTTGTTGTCAACGAATGGTAGTGGGTACTCTAACCCCCTTGCCAGACAAACCTTCAAAGAGCGGCTCCCATTTTATTTTATTTTTGTGTGGCACTCCTTCCAACCTTTCTTTCACAAACCATGGCTAACCGAATCCTTCGGGTGCCTGCCAACAATCTCATACCATGAAGGAGTGCCTTTTTATTTTAGTTTTATTATGATGACACTCCTCCCCACCTTTGCTTTCTCAAGCCATGGCTAACCGAATCCTTCGGGTGCCATCCAACAATCACATACCATGGAGGAGTGTCTATTTTTATTAATTAATTTGGGACTGGGAATCCCATTGCCAGCTCTTTTTGCAAAATTATTGGATAAGCGGATGAAGCCACTAGTCCATTGGTGAAAGTTGCCCAACAAGATTGAAAGATAAACACCACATACTTCCTCATGAGCTATAAAACATTGACACAAATCAGAGGTGATAAATTTTGAATTGTTTAAAGGTAGCACTCAAGCAATTTACTTTGGAATGGCGGAGAAATACCATGTAGTAGGTAGGTATGGTGGACACAAATGGCATAGTGGTTGGCTCAAGTATTTTGGATGCATGAGAAGTATTCCCTCTCGATACAAAGTTTAGGCTAGCAAGGCTATTTGAAACAAACACAAGGATGAACCGGTGCAGCAAAACTCACATAAAAGACATATTGTAAACATTATAAGACTCTACACCGTCTGCCTTGTTGTTCAAACTCAATACTAGAAATTATCTAGACCTTAGAGAGACCAAATATGCAAACCAAATTTTAGCATGCTCTATGTATTTCTTCATTAATAGGTGCAAAGTATATGATGCAAGAGCTTAAACATGAGCACAACAATTGCCAAGTATCACATTACCCAAGACATTTTAGCAATTACTACATGTATCATTTTCCAATTCCAACCATATAACAATTTAACGAAGGAGAAACTTCCTTCGCCATGAAAATTAAAGGCTAAGAACACATGTGTTCATATGAACCAGCGGAGCGTGTCTCTCTCCCAAACAAGCATTTATTCAAACAAAAACAAAAACAAAAGCACACAGACGCTCCAAGTAAAATGCATAAGATGTGACGGAATAAAAATATAGTTTCAGGGGAGGAACCTGATAATGTTGTCGATGAAGAAGGGGATGCCTTGGGCATCCCCAAGCTTAGATGCTTGAGTCTTCTTGAAATATGCAGGGATGAACCACCGGGGCATCCCCAAGCTTAGACTTTTCACTCTTCTTGATCATAGTATATCATCCTCCTCTCTTGACCCTTGAAAACTTCCTCCACACCAAACTCGAAACAAACTCATTAGAGGGTTAGTGCATAATCAAAAACTCACATGTTCAGAGGTGACACAATCATTCTTAACACTTCTGGACATTGCCCAAAGCTACTGGAAGTCAATGGAACAAAGAAATCCATCCCACATAGCAAAAGAGGCAATGCGAAATAAAAGGCAGAATCTGTCAAAACAGAACAGTCCGTAAAGACGAATTTTATTGAGGCAGCAGACTTGCTCAAATGAAAATGCTCAAATTGAATTAAAGTTGCGTACATATCTGAGGATCACTCACGTAAATTGGCATAATTTTCTGAGTTACCTACAGAAAATTTTGCCCAGATTCGTGACAGCAAAGAAATCTGTTTCTGCGCAGTAATCCAAATCTAGTATGAACCTTACTATCAACGACTTTAATTGGCACAACAAAACACAAAACTAAGATAAGGAGAGGTTGCTAAAGTAGTAAAAAACTTCCAAGACACAAATATAAAACAAAGTACTGTAGCAAAATAAACACATGGGTTATCTCCCAAGAAGTTCTTTCTTTATAGCCATTAAGATGGGCTCAGCATTTTTAATGATGCACTCGCAAGAAATAGTATTTGAAGCAAAAGAGAGCATCAAGAGGCAAATTCAAAACAAATTTAAGTCTAACATGCTTCCTATGAAAAGGAATCTTGTAAACAAATAAATTCATGAAGAGCAAAGCGACAAGCACAAGAGGATAAAACAAGTGTAACTTCAAAAATTTCAGCACATAGAGAGGCATTATAGTAACATGAAAATTTCTACAACCATATTTTCCTCTCTCATAATAACTTTCAGTAGCATCATGAGCAAACTCAACAATATAACTATCACATAAAGCATTCTTATTATGAGTCTCATGCATAAAATTATTACTCTCCACATAAGCATAATCAATTTTATTAGTTGTAGTGGGAGCAAATTCAACAAAGTAGCTATCATTATTAATTTCATCATCAAATATAGGAGGCATATTGTAATCATAATCAAATTTATCCTCCATAACAGGTGGCACCAAAAGGCTACTATCATTATAATCATCATAAATAGGAGGCAAAGTATCATCAAAGTAAATTTTCTCCTCAATGCTTGGGGGACTAAAAAGATCATGCTCATCAAAGCCAGCTTCCCCAAGCTTAGAGTTTTCCATAGCATTAGCAACAATAGTGTTCAAAGCATTCATATTAATAACATTCCCATTAGCATGCATATAAAGTTCCATGGGTTTTTTAATTCTCTCTTCAAACACATCATGTCCTAATTCAAGATAAAGTTCATAAAGATCTCTCATATTTTTGTTGTTTTCCATTATGCCTAACTAGTGTTAACAAGAAACAAAAAGATGCAATTGCAGGATCTAAAGGAAATAGCTTCGAGCACAAACACAATGGCGCCAGAAAAGTACTTAACCTGGAACCGAAGTATGAGTGCCTTTTACCTTTCCTCCCCGGCAACGGCGCCAGAAAATAGCTTGATGTCTACGGGTGCTTCTATTCTTGTAGACAGTGTTGGGCCTCCAAGAGCAGAGGTTTGTAGAACAGCAGCAAGTTTCCCTTAAGTGGATCACCCAAGGTTTATCGATCTCAGGGAGGAAGAGGTCAAAGATATCCCTCTCATGCAACCCTGCAACCACAAAGCAAGAAGTCTCTTGTGTCCCCAACACACCAAATAGGTGCACTAGTTCAGCGAAGAGATAGTGAAATACAGGTGGTATGAATAAATATGAGCAGTAGCAACGGTGCCAGAAAAGTGCTTTGCCCAGGACAGTAAACAAGCAGTAGTAACGCAGCAGTAGTAACGCAGTAAAACAGTAAACAAGCGATAGCAGTATTTAGGAACAAGGCCTAGGGATCATACTTTCACTAGTGGACACTCTCAACTTTGATCACATAACAGAATAGATAAATGCATACTCTACACTCTCTTGTTGGATGATGAACACCATTGCGTAGGATTACATGAACCCTCAATGCCGGAGTTAACAAGCTCCACAATTCAATGTTCATATTTAAATAACCTTAGAGTGCATGACAGATCAACACAACTAAACCAAGTACTAACATAGCATGCACACTGTCACCTTCACACTATGTAGGAGGAATAGATCACATCAATACCATCATAGCAATAGTTAACTTCGTAATCTACAAGAGATCACAATCATAGCCTACGCCAAGTACTAACACGGATGCACACACTGTCACCATTACACCGTGCAGGAGGAATAAAACTACTTTAATAACATCACTAGAGTAGCACATAGTTGAATTGTGATACAAAACACATTGCAATCATAAAGAGATATAAATAAGCACTTCACTATGCCATTCATAACAGTGAATAAGTATTCTGTGAAATATAGCCTAAGAGACCCACACGGTGCACACACTGTCACCTTTACACACGTGGGACAAGGAGTCTCCGGAGATCACATAAGTAAAATTCACTTGACTAGCATAACGACATCTAGATTACAAGCATCATCATATGAATCTCAATCATGTAAGGCAGCTCATGAGATTATTGTATTGAAGTACATAGGAGAGAGATGAACCACATAGCTACCGGTACAGCCCCGAACCTCGATGGAGAACTACTCCCTCCTCATGGGAGACAACAGCGTTGATGAAGATGGCGGTGGTGTCGATGGAGGAGCCTTCCGGGGGCACTTCCCCGTCCCGGCGGCGTGCCGGAACAGAGAGTCCTGTCCCCCAGATCTTGGCTTCGCGATGGCGGTGGCTCTGGAAGGTTTCTCGTACCGTGGCTTTTCCATATCGAAGTTTTAGGTCGAGGGCCCTTAAATAGGCGAAGAGGCGGCGTCAGAAGGTCAACGAGGCGATGACACCATAGGGGGGCGCGGGCCCCCCTTGGCCGCGCCAGCCTATGGTCTGGTGGGCCTGTGGCCCCCCTCTGGCGACTCTCGGGTGTTCTGGATGCTTCCGGGGATTCTAAGATCTTCGGCGTTGATTTCGTCCGATTCCGAGAATATTTCCTTACTAGGATTTCTGAAACCAAAAACAGCAGAAAACAGCAACTGGCCCTTCGGCATCTCGTCAATAGGTTAGTTCCGGAAAACGCACAAATATGACATAAAGTGTGCACAAAACATGTAGATATCATCAATAATGTGGCATGGAACATAAGAAATTATCGATACGTCGGAGACGTATCACACCTTGGCCTTCTGGTGCTTATCATGTTTGCTTATGGGAGAGGTTTCAGTCAACGAATCTGACATACTCAGAAACGTATGTATTTTGCAATTCATTTGCGTCTCTACGCATTACTCGGCTTTTCAAAATGAGTCAGCATCAATCGTATATGTTTGGTCTTCTGGTGGAACCTTAATTCTGCGGTCTGAAATATGTTACTAATATTGTCACATACAATATAGTTTCATAGTTCTGACATTACCGGAACTACACCAAGTTCTTAAAGAACTCCTCGACTCAAACACCCTTGATCATTGTCAAAACAATGAGATACTCTACCTTCATTTGTAGAATCCGTCACAATATTTAGAACTCATCTAAATATAGCATAGACTTTTTCTAGCCCATTGTGCTACCTTTTAATGAACACATTAGCTTAATTGAGATTGAAATTCATTTTTATATGTGACCAAACAAATATCGCTGTAACACCTTACAGCGATTCGTTTGTCATTACCCCATATAAAACTTACATATTTATATCCTCGGCTCTGACAAAGCACTCGGGGATATTCTTACTGTTGTCCAATGATCATTTTATGAATCATATTGACATATGCTCATAACACCTTTAGAGCATAGGACATATGATTGTGTACATATTATTCATGATCTAAAATCACTCATGTGTTTTTACTCATAGAGTGTCAAATACACTCAAGTCTTGTTTAAACCACAAGATGGAAAAGAACATTGTCTTAACGTTTTCATATTGAACTACTTCAATATTCATTCTATGTACTTTGACTTAAACTTATTATGCGCTTCAATCTATCTTCATAGATCTTGACGCTAAATATGTTTTTAGTCCATATTCTTTCATTGAAGTTAATTTTCAATGAAACCTTATAATCACATCAAGTACATGATTTCATTATTTATAATCAATTGATATGTCATCTACATAAATTATTATAAATATGTCTCAGTGCTCCAACTTAATTTCTTGAAAATGCAAGTATCTTCATCGTTTCTGATGAAATCAAAAACTCTTTGATTATTTCATCCGGTGAAGATTCCAACTCTGTGGTACTCACTTCATCCAGTGAAGTTTTATACCTTTCTACTATTCTACGGACTAGCAAAACTCTCAGTTGTATCTTGTATACACCTTTAATACACACTTCTGTTAAGGAATGTGTTTTGCCATCCTACTAACATATCTCATAAAAGAAATATGTAGATATTACTAGAACAATCCACATAGACTATAAGCATCGCTGGTGAAGATCTAATCTTATCGCAGTCAACTCTTTGAACTTTGTCGTAAACAATCTTTTTACAAGTCGAGCTTCTTCAAGGATATTATATCCAATTCTATTAATTTTATAAATCCATTTACTTCCAAAAAGTATTTATTCCTTCAAAAGGTTTACCAAGCTCCAAGCTTGATTATAGATACTATCTTGGATTTCATGGCTCTTAGCCATTTTAACGGAGTCAGGGCCCATCATAGCTTCTTTGTATGTAGTTGGTTTATTATTGTTCAAAATCAATCCTTTGTCCACAAATCATTTATTTTAACACAAAGTAAACCATACCTACAAGGTTCAATAGATATTTCGATCTCCAAGACTATAACACTTTGTAGACATGGGAGCCATGATCGTCGTGGCCACTTCTGGAACCATTTCCGATGTTGCGCTACTCTGATCATCATGCTCAGGTTCATCAACCTTATTGAGTTCCATTGTCCTCCCACTTAAATAATTTGCTAGAAACAATTTCTTGGAAATAAGCAAGAAACATCGACAAACACTTTTGTCTTTGACTTCATAGTGGAAAGAATTCCCAAATTGTTCTCTGGGATAACCAACAAAGAAATTCATCCGATTTTGGTTGTAAACTCATTTACTTATGCTATGCATACCAAAATTTAAGAAAGGAATGTTAGGGTTTATACCCATGCCATAACTCATATGGTGTCATTTCAACGGATTATGATGACACTCTATTTAGTGTAAAAGCGGTAGTCTCTAAAGCATAATCTACAAAAATATAATGGCATCACTTTATTTTATATCATCATTAATCCAACAAAGTTTGGATACGTCTTTCGAATGCTCCATCATAACTATAGTGTTCGAGAAACGTGAGTTGTGGAACAATTTCGCAACTCTCTTAGATGTTCGCTAAAACTCGTAATTCAAATATTTCCACCATGATCCAATCATAGATATCTGACTTTTCTATTACGATGATTTCCACTGCATGCTGATATTTATTTGAATCTATTCAAATGTTTCAAACTTCTTCCTCATCGAATAAATATATCCATATATATACACTCAATTCATTGTTGGAAGTTTTCATGAAGTAGAAGAATCTTCCGCACACAACTATGCCCAATGAACCACATATATCATCATGTATGTTTCCACTAAGTTAGTTGCCCGTTCAACTCTTGGCCTATGAACGGTATTTCAATCATTTTCTTTAGAAAAGATTTGCAAGTGCCAAACGATTCAAAAATCAAATGACTCCAAAACCCATTTGCATGGACTTTCTTCATGTGTTCCTTTCTAACATGACCTAAATGGAGGTTCCACAAATAAGTGGAATTCAAATCATTTGCCTTGTGGCATTTTAGCATCAGTGTTATGCATGTGTGTTTCACCATTAAGATTTATAATAACTTATCCATCGTAAATGGAGTAAGGTCATAATTTGAACAACTCATTGTTTTCATGTGACCAGAGCAAAATAACAATTATTAAGTTCTTTATTATAAATCTGAATGGCTAGGTAGAATATCAACGACGAACATAATAACACTTTATTATGTTCCAGACGTGCATTATTATCACATTCTTTGTCAGTCACTTAGGCCATTGTATTCTTGTATTGCGTTGTGTTTTATGACATCTCATACCAACCAATATGGTACAAACACCCAAGAACTTCATTGTGTGATCAATCAAAGAATACATTCATAACATGTATATCATCTATATACACCTGAGTTAGACTTTCTAGTCTTTTCTTTCTTTCTTTATGCCAAAATCCTTTTTGTAGTTTCTCTTTTGCCTTTCCTCATATTTCAGAAATCACTTCAACATCAATAACTTCTAGGCTTGTTGGTCAGATACCGATAACTTTGAGGTTCACACTTTGAACTTGATCATCCCATGACAAGTGTTTCGGATTTCACTATTAATAACTTTTTAATGTGATGAACAATTTCACTCATAATTTTATCCATAAAATCATGACAACTTCATGATGAAGCTACTATGGCTTACATGGATATGCGAATAACGTTAGTGCCCAACTAGTTGGAGGTTCGGTACGCCTAGCGTCTTCAACCTTCGTACATTCCCATAAAACTTATGAGTTTATGTAGTGTCACTAAATTATATTCTATTATCTTGTAATAAGGTCTTAGATATCACATATATCTCACACCTTTCTTATTTTTGAAAACAAACTTTTCAGCTCCTTACTTTTCAGACGGATTTGAACATCAAATTTCACGGAGACAAGATAATTTTAGATACTAATTGAAACCATTGCTTTTTGAATCATAAATTTGAGGATTACCAAAAGTTTTCTATAGGACTTAATCATTTCTTGATTCTTTAACAATACGGTACTGGTTCGTAAAGTTACTTGTCAGGTTTAACAGTATTTCTATCTCAATTACTAGCCTAGCGTAAAGTACAAAACGGATGCCAATTCTACAAAATTTAATTCAAATACAATTTAGACTTTGTTCAGGATAAATTTGAGTTTACTATTAATTCTTAAATTAACTAGGCGAACTCCCACTCAAAACAATATCCCTTGAATTGTCTTAGTGATTACACAAACCAAATCAACTACACCAAGTCCGATCATCACGTGAGATGATGTAGCTTCAATGGCGAACATCAACATGTTCATCATATCATATATATGATTCATGCTTAACCTTTTGGTCTTCCGTGTTCCGAGGCCATGTTTGTACATGCTAGGCTCGTCAAGTCAAACCCTAGTTTCCGCATGTGCAAATCTGGCTTGAACCAGTTGTATGCACACGTTGAGTCTATCACACCCGATCATCATGTGATGCTTCGAAACAAGTAGTCTTAGCAATGGTGCTAACTAAGGACAAACACTTTATTATCTTGATTTTTAGTGAGAGGGATCATCTTATAATACTACCGTCGCGATCTAAGCAATATAAGATGCATAAAAGGATTAACATCACATGCAATTCATAATGTGATATGATATGGCCCTTTTGTCTTTACGCCTTTGATCTTCATCTCCAAAGCACGGACATGATCTCCATCATCAACGGGCATGATCTCCATCATCGTCGGCGTAGCGTCAAGGTCAATGGTGCCGTCTTCATGGTTCTTCACCACACGTAGCAACTATTATAACTACTTTGAAATAATACTACTACATGAAATATAAAGACAACCATAAGGCTCCTGCCGGTTGCCACAATACAATATTGATCATCTCATACATATTCATCATCACATCATGGCCATATCACATCACCAAACCCTGCAAAAACAAGTTAGACGCCTCTAATTTGGTTTGCATATTTTACGTGGTTTAGGGTTTTCGAGTAAGATGCAATCTACCTACGAACATGAACCACAACACTGATACTAGTGTTGTCAATTGGAATAGTAAATTGAATCTTAACTATGGTGAGAGAAACAGACACCCGCAAAGCCACTTATGCAATACAAGTTGCATGTCGAGCGTGGAGCAAGTCTCATGAACGCGGTCATGTAAAGTTAGCCCGGGCCGCTTCATCCCACCATCCCGCAAGATGCAAAGTACACATAACAAGAGACAACAAAAGCATCAACGCCCACAAAACCATTGTGTTCTACTCGTGCAACCAATCTATGCATAGACACGACTCTGATACCACTGTAGGGATTCGTAGCATAGAAAACAAAAAAATTCCTACCGCAAGAATGAATAACAAGCCAAGATCTAATATAGTAGATGGTAGCAACGAGGTGAAGATCAACATACCCTCGAAGATCGCTAAGCGTTAATGAGATAAATCTCGTGGTGGATGTAGTCGATCACTTGCCGCTTTCCAAAGCGCGTAGAAGATCTTGACGGTGCCACAATCGGGCAGCACCTCCGCACTCGGTCACACGTACGGTGTTGATGATGACATCCATCTCCCCATTCCAGCAGGCAGCAGATGTAGTAGATCCTCCTCGGAATCCCTCCAGCACAACAGCGTGGTGATGGTGGTGGTGGAGATCTCCGACAGGGCTTTGTCGTAAGCCCTGCGGGAGAAGGAGGAGGGAGTAGCTAGGGTTTGGGAGAGGGGGGTGCTTGGGCGCCAGATTTGGTGCCCCTTGGGTGGTGCGGCTGGATTGATGTGTCCAGCCCCCTCCCCTCTCCTCCTCTTTATAATGGTGGAAACCCTAGGGTTTCCCCAAAACCACTTTGGAGTCCAACTCCAAAACTTACCATAATGGGGAAACCTATGTCAAGTGGGATTGCTCCCTTTCCTTGCTTCATGGCCGGCCAACTAGGTGGAGTCCACCATGGACTCCACCTTCCCACTTGGTGGGTTGGCTAGGGTTGGTGGAGTCCCTCCGGGACTCCTCCTTCCATAGTGATTTATTCCGGATGATTCTAGAAACCTTCTACAACCTTCCATAAATTCACCGGACCATTTCCAAACTTGGAATGTGACTTCCTATATATGAATCTTATTCTGGACCATTCCGGAACTCCTCGTGATGTCCTGGATTCTATCTGAGACTCCGAACAACATTCAAATTCCATTCCATATTCCATATCTACTTAAAATGACATCAAACCATAAGTGTGTCACCCTACGGTTCGAGAACTATGCGGACATGATCGAGACTCCTCTCCGATCAATAGCTAATAGCGGGACCTGGAGATCCATAATATCTCCCACATATTCAACGATGACTTCGTGATCGAAAGAACCATTCACATAAAATAACAATTCCCTTTGTCTCGCGATATTTAATTTATCCGAAGTTTGATCGTCGGTATCTCCATACCTAGTTCAACCTCGTTACTGATAAGTACTCTTTACTCGTACCGTGATATGATATCCCTTGTGAACCAGTCACATGCTTGCAAGCTAATTGGATGTCATTCCACCGAGAGGGCCCAGAGTATATCTATCCGTCATTAGGATGGAAAAATCCCACTATTGATTCAGGTGCCTCAACCCTATACTTTCTGAACACTTAATGTCACCTTTATAACAACCCATTTACGCAGTAGTGTTTGGTGTCATCAAAGCATCCATCCGGTGTAGGTGATTAACATGATCTCATGGTCGAAGGATTAAGTTACTATGCATATTAAAGCTTGAAGCACAACGAACTTAATGACTTGATCATATGCTACACTTATTATGGGTGTATGCCCATCACATCATTCACCTAATGATATGATCTTGTTATTGATAACATCCAATGTTCATGATCAGAAAACCATGATCTTCTATTAATTAACAAGCTAGTTTAACAAGAGGCTTACTAGGGACTCTTTTATGTTTACATAACACACATGTATTAATGTTTCCGGTTAATACAATTATAGCATGAGATGTAAACATTTATCATGAACACTAAGATATAACAATAAACACGTTTATTATTGCCTCTTGGTCATATCTCCAACAGTGATGATGGTCATCCTTTCCTTCGTTCTCGTCATCTCTTTTGACACTTGATGTTTCTTCTCATGCGTTCATCTTCGGTACTGAGCTTGTTCTTGTTGTGGTGGTTCCCTCCCCAGTAGTTCGAGTTTGGCTCCTTCTCCTCGTTGTCTGTGCTCGATGGCATAGCGTAGGTATTGACGGTGTGTGTGCCCGAGCTCAAGGGTGAGCTCCGGCCCGTGAAGCCCGCCAAGCTTGCGCTCTTCTTCGGCGATGTCCCGGTGGCAAGGACCCATTGCTTGTCTTATTGTAGTTGTGCTTTGCTTTCTTTAGTTGTAGCTTTGTCTCTTTTCTGATTGTAAGAGGTTCTCATCAACACCTTGTAACTTGTTTCGTTCGGCCGGACTGGCTTTATTAATTTAAAGTCGGGCTTCTTAGCCTTTTATCTAAAAAATCTGACAATAAGAATGACACGTGATACTTTCTCCTTGAAGGAGTGTCATAACATCTTCACCATTGGGCATTCTAATGCCTAGTGTATCATCGTGTCCACTAGAGTTCATATAGGTCTTGCGGGGTTCCATATGTCACTGATGGAAGTTAGCTCGCATCATCATATAGTTGTTACGCGCCACCCCTAACTTTAGGTGGGGCTTGCACCTCCAAAAGTTTCTTCCGGAATCCATGTTCAAGTCCACATAAGCTACTTACATTGCTTATCGAGCTCCCTTCCCTTTGATAATTCATTCAAAAGTACCATAGGCTGACCGAACGGTTCTTTTCCTCCTTCCAAGCCCGAGAGTCCTCATCTAATTTTTGAAGTGAAATAATGTCAATAAGAAAATTCCAAGTGGAATGCGCTAGATAGCTCTCACATCCGGTGGTAGAAAATTTGCCTCTAGGGTTGCATTGTTCCATATCATGATGTTGCCTATCGAAGGCTTGTTCAACTTCAGTGTCAGGTGGTCTCAATATGCGTTTTCATCTCGGTACATCCGGGGTCCATGGACCAGACCATATTTTTGAGCAAGTGCTAGGAGATGATGGTAAACCGCGTGTGCAGGAGCCGAAGCAGGGGAGACCTATGCGATGGAGTTGTAACAGCATCGGTCGAGAGTAGGGCGGAAAGGAGTCCTGGGTGATGACCTAGCTTGCGCATGAGCACAACATGAGCCGTTGGGCAGGAGAAGAGTTCTTGGTGAGTCACCGATTGGCGAGCGGAGTACCAGCCGTAAGAAATCAATTATGCGTGCATGAGGCAAAGGGGAGAAAGGGGCAAACGCGCAAAGAAAAAGGCACTGGAGAACGAGGTCATGACTATGAGCTACGCATGATGAAGACGACCAAACCTTTTGCCAATCATATTGATTAAATCAAGCTCAAGAGCATATCGACCCTTCAAAATATCTTGGTATTTTTCTTGGACCCTCCTACGACGCGAACGTGGTAATTTTAGTCCCCCAGCGCGACTATGTCAAGTGCCTCGAAACACTAGCACTTTCAGTAGCACTGCAGAGAACCAGGGGTCAGGATGGTGTCCAAAAGGATCAACGGCTGCCAGTCATCTTCTTAGTTTTAGTGTCTAAACTAGTTTAAGGTTAATTAATGAATAGCTAAGCTGTAATGAATTATTAAGCTTGAGCCTGCCTTTCGATATAAAGTGCAGGTGGGGTGGATGGGAGGATCAAGCTAATGGAAAACCTAAATTTATTTCCCTATTCTTTGTTCCTTTGCAAGTAGGTTTAGCTCTGAGCCCTACGTGCTCTTCTTCCTTCCCATCTATCGTCATGGCACCTAACAGGGACCTGACAAATGGTATTTAGAGCCTACGTGATAAGGGGTTGTCCAATCTTCTATGTAAGCACGGTGGTGGTGATGAACACACAATGAACACAGCGGAGATAAGACGATGAGGAGGTGGCGATAACTTGTATAACGCCGACGAAGTCTCTCGATTGATTCTTGTCGCCAATGCAACGTATTCTCAACCCTGCAAGATATTCGCAACTCCACACACTTGTGCATGTAGCTGCCGACCACGAAGCGGTAAATTGCAACCGTCTAATTCCCAATGGAATAGCAGATCACACAAAACTTCCAGTGGCAAAACAACAGATCGATGTGAATTGGTGTATATATTCAATAGAGTTGCAAAGCAATCAACTATGAAATAGGGTTTATCTTAAACGTGGTCTAAAGCTATTATAGGGGCGTCCTGGGCACTCATATAGGGGTTCAGGACGACCAGAAGTCGAGAAAATACAATAATAACAGACCCAGATCGGGATCTGGTCGAGACTGACTCGGACACGGCCGGTCAGGGGGGCGGTCGACCGGGCTAGGGACCGGCCGGTCCGGTTTGAACCGGGCCAGGGACCGGGTGGTGACCGGGCCAAGGGGAGGGCTCTCAGTATACCTGTCCGGTTGGCACCGGTCCAGGAGCCGGTGGGCGCCGGGCTCAGCCAGCGTGGGAGTCGGTCTGACCGGGCATGTGACCAGGCCGGCCGGTGTGGCGGCCGGTTGCGTCGGGCGTAGCGCCGGCCTGGACTTCGTCTTCCTCCTTCGTGCATGCCTCCCTCTCCTCCCTCGCGCGTCCATGAGGTGTCTTCATATCCAACATCATGTCCAGCCATTGCTCTTGTCATAGGTCCAATTCTGACTTCATTGGACTTGAGCTTCACAGCAACATCTTCTTCATCTTGCAATGACGGAGGTAGTGGTTCGGTAGGGATGTCCTCATCACTACGGTCCTTTCACCACACCGCACCGATGGCGTCTGCCCCTCCCTCCCCATCCACAAATTCACCAACCTTCCCAGATTCCAGTGAGCGGGATCTCAAATCGCTCACTGCTTGTGACGGTAAAGCACACGTCCGTTGGGAACCCCAAGAGGAAGGTATGATGCGTATAGCAGCGAGTTTTCCCTCAGTAAGAAACCAAGGTTATCGAACCAGTAGGAGTCAAGAAGCACGTTGAAGTTTGATGGTGGCGGAGTGTAGTGTGGCGCAACACCAGGGATTCCGGCGCCAACGTGGAACCTGCACAATACAACCAAAATACTTTGCCCCAACTTAACAGTGAGGTTGTCAATCTCACCGGCTTGCTGTAACAAAGGATTAGATGTGTAGTGTGGATGATGATGTTTGCAGAGAACAGTAAGAACGAGTATTACAGTAGATTGTATTCGATGTAAAGAATGGACCGGGCTCCACAGTTCACTAGTGGTGTCTCTCCGATAAGAAATAGCATGTTGGGCGAACAAATTACAGTTGGGCAATTGACAAATAAAGATGGCATGACAATGCACATACATATTATGATGAGTAGTGTGAGATTTAATTGGGCATTACGACAAAGTACATAGACCGCTATCCAGCATGCATCTATGCCTAAAAAGTCCACCTTCAGGTTAGCATTCGCACCCCTTCCAGTATTAAGTTGCAAACAAAAGACAATTGCATTAAGTATGGTGCGTAATGTAATCAACACAAATATCCTTAGACAAAGCATTGATGTTTTATCCCTAGTGGCAACAGCACATCCACAACCTTAGAACTTTCTCACACCGTCCTGCAGATTTAATGGAGGCATGAACCCACTATCGAGCATAAATACTCCCTCTTGGAGTTACAAGTAACGACTTGGCCAGAGCCTCTACTAATAACGGAGAGCATGCAAGATCATAAACAACACATAGATGATAGATTGATAATCAACATAACATAGTATTCCATATTCATCGGATCCCAACAAACGCAACATGTAGCATTACAGATAGATGATCTTGATCATGTTAGGCAGCTCACAAGATCCGACAATGATAGCACAATGAGGAGAAGACAACCATATAGCTACTGCTATGGACCCATAGTCCAGGGGTGAACTACTTACACATCAATCCAGAGGCGATCATGGCGATGAAGAGTCCTCCGGGAGATGATTCACCTCTCCGGCAGGGTGCCGGAGGCGATCTCCTGAATCCCCCGAGATGGGATTGCGGCGGCGGCGTCTCTGGAAGGTTTTCCGTATCGTGGCTCTCGGTACTGGGGTTATCTCGACGAAGGCTATATGTAGGTGGAAGGGTAGGTCAGGGGGCGTCACGAGGGGCCCACACGCTAGGGCCACGCGGCCAGGGCCTGGGCCGCGCCGCTCTGGCGTGTCGCCGCCTCGTCGCCCCACTTCGTTTCCCTTTCGGACTTCTGGAAGCTTCGTGGAAAAATAAGACCCTGGGCGTTGATTTCGTCCAATTCCGAGAATATTTCCTTACTAGGATTTCTGAAACCAAAAATAGCAGAAAATAGCAACTGGCTCTTCGGCATCTTGTTAATAGGTTAGTGTCGGAAAATGCATAAATATGACATAAAGTATGTATAAAACATGTGTGTATCATCATAAAAGTAGCATGGAACATAAGAAATTATCGATACGTTGGAGACGTATCAGCATCCCCAAGCTTAGTTCCTACTCGTCCTCGAGTAGGTAAACGATAACAAAGATAATTTCTGAAGTGACATGCTAACATAATCTTGATCAATACTATTGTAAAGCACATGAGCTGAGATCAAATCATTCAAAGCAAATATCTATATTGATATAAGAGATGATAATGCAAGAGTTAAACAAGCTAGAAGTTTTCATGAACTATTGCTTTAAAGACATGAAACCGTACAAAGTTCATTAAGGATGTGTTAAGTATTCAGCGTAGAAGTTCTATCCTTCATTCCAAGCATCAAGTAAATTTTCACAACATAAGAAGGATTCAGTCAAGTAAACATAAACATGAACGTCATGAATCAACTGTTTCGAAGTCTACTCAACTGGTGAGCGCAAGCATTTGGTATTAGCACCAGGATGTTATGGCATAAAGAACGTTAATGGGGGTTTGGAAGGCCAAATGGAAGAAAGTCTTACAAAGCTATAAGTGATCATTGGGCAAGAGGAAGCCTTATGATCGAAGCTATGCAAGGAGTAGTGATTGCCATGCAACGGATGCACATAGAGCTATATGTGTATGAAAGCTCCCCAATGGAACTAGTGGGGGTGCATCCAACTTGGTTGCTCACGAAGACCTAGAGCACTTTTGAGGAGGCTCATCATTGGAATATACAACCCAAGTTCTATAGTGTAAATTCCCCACATAGTTATACTAGTAAAACATGAAAACTCTCTCATATGGAGTATAGGTGCTAAACATGAGCACAAATGATGACTATGAATAATGCAGGTGCTAAAACATGAGCACAAGTGTGGATAAAAGATAGTAATGCCGCCCCCTTTTTCTTTATTCTCTCTTTTTTTCTTTTTTTTCTTTTCTATTTTTTTCTTTCTTTTCTTTTTCTCTTTTTGGTGGCCTCCATGGCTCTTTTCATTTTTAGGGGCAACATCCTAATATGACAACACACTTTTTGGTACAAATAACTCATAATGAATGAAACATGATGTATAAAACTGTATGCCTCTGCCAGTGTAGCAGGATGTGCAATGATCTAGCGTAACATGGGTAAACCACACATCAGTTGTATAGAATCATGCAAAGCAATATATAAATAATGAATGACAACATGGCATGTAATGTAAAATGGAAGTTGCATGGCAATATATCTCGGAACAGCTATTGAAATGCTTTGGTAGGTAGGTATGGTGGCTGTTTTGAGGAGATGTATGGGCTTATGTGTAGGAGAACAACAGAAAGTCCTCTCACGGGTTTGGATGTACTGGCGAAGTATGCACAATTCTCAATGTGAGCAAAAGGCAATGCACAGTACCGAAGAGGCTAGCAAATTTGGATGGTGGAAGTGCCAAAAACCGTAGCTTAACATTAGTCAAAAAGAACTCACAAGCTTATTGCAAACATCTAGCAGGTTCAACATTAAGAGCATGCTTAAAATTTACTCCAAGGAGGGCCGTTCACGGTGGCACAAGTACCCCGCTAGCTCCCTCGACCTTCAGCACAACTTAGTCATTACGATGAACTCTCAGACATGGAAAGCTATCAAGTCCAACTACACCTTCAACTATTTAAATAGAGTTTGTAGTACGGCACAAGCTTAAAGACAACAATCCACTACTAATTTTAAATTATTTATCCAGCAAGCCTCACCATCTAAATACCTCAAAACATTTGCAAGGAATTAGATCATCAAAGCTCAATGATCTACAAGTATTTTATTATACACTACCACATGCAACATTTCCTGTTTCCAACCATATAACAATTAACGAAGCAGTTTCAACCTTCGCCATGAACATTACGAATAAAGCTAAGAACATATGTGTTCATATGCAACAGCGGAGCGTGTCTCTCTCCCACACAATGAATGCTAGTATCCAATTTATTTAAACAAAACGAAAAACAAGAACATACAGACGCTCCAAGTAAAGCACATAAGATGTGACGGAATAAAAATATAGTTTCACTAGAGGAACCTGATAATGTTGTCGATGAAGAAGGGGATGCCTTGGGCATCCCCAAGCTTAGATGCTTGAGTCTTCTTGAAATATGCAGGGATGAACCACGGGGGCATCCCCAAGCTTAGAGCTTTCACTCTCCTTGATCATATTGTATCATCCTCCTCCCTTGATCCTTGAAAACTTCCTCCACACCAAACTCAAAACAAACTCATTAGAGGGTTAGTGCATAATCAAAAATTCATATGTTCAGAGGTGATATAATCATTCTTAACACTTCTGGACATTGCACAAAGCTACTGAAAGTTAATGAAATAAAGAAATCCATCAAACATAGCAAAACAGGCAATGCGAAATAAAAGGCAGAATCTGTCAAAACAGAACAGTCCGTAAAGGCGAATTTTTTAGGTGCACCAGACTTGCTCAAATGAAAATGCTCAAATTGAATGAAAGTTGCGTACATATCTGAGGATCACTCACGTAAATTGGAAGATTTTTCTGAGTTACCTACAGAGAACACAGCCCAAATTCGTGACAGCAAGAAATCTGTTTCTGTGCAGTAATCCAAATCTAGTATGAACCTTACTATCAAAGACTTTACTTGGCACAACAATGCAACAAAATTAAGATAAGGAGAGGTTGCTACAGTAGTAACAACTTCCAAGACTCAAATATAAAACAAAAGTGCAGAAGTAAAATCATGGGTTGTCTCCCATAAGCGCTTTTCTTCAACGCCTTTCAGCTAGGCGCAGAAAGTGTGTATCAAGTGACATCAAGAGACGAAGCATCAACATCATAATTTGTTCTAATGATAGAATCAAAAGGTAACTTCATTCTCTTTCTAGGGAAGTGTTCCATACCTTTCTTGAGAGGAAATTGATATTTAATATTACCTTCCTTCATATCAATAATAGCACCAACAGTTCGAAGAAAAGGTCTTCCCAATATAATGGGACAAGATGCATTGCATTCAATATCCAAGAAAACAAAATCAACAGGGACAAGGTTATTGTTAACCGTAATGCAAACATTATCAATCCTCCCCAAAGGTTTCTTTGTAGAATTATCAGCAAGATTAACATCCAAATAACAATTTTTCAATGGTGGCAAGTCAAGCATATCATAGATTTTCCTAGGCATAACGGAAATACTTGCACCAAGATCACATAAAGCATTACAATCAAAATCATTGACCTTCATCTTAATGAAGGGCTCCCAACCATCTTCTAACTTCCTAGGAATAGAAGTTTCACGATTTAGTTTCTCTTCTCTAGCTTTTATGAGAGCATTTGTAATATGTTTTGTAAAGGCCAAATTTATAGCACTAGCATTAGGACTCTTAGCAAGTTTTTGTAAGAACTTTATAACTTCATAGATGTGAAAATAATAAAAATCTAAACCATTATGATCTAAAGCAATGGGATCATTGTTCCCAACATTATAAAAAATCTCAGCAGTTTTATCACAGGCAGTTTCAGCAGTTTTAGCAGTTTCAGGCAGTTTTGCAAGCTTTGCATTAGGAGTAGAAACATTGCCAACACCAATTATTTTACCATTGATAGTAGGAGGTGTAGCAACATGTGAAGCATTATCATTACTAGTGGTGGTAATAGTCCAAACTTTAGCTACATTATCATCTTTAGCATTTTCTTCTTTTTCCCACCTAGCACGCAATTCGGCCATCAATCTAATATTCTCATTAATTCGAACTTGGATGGAGTTTGCTGTAGCAAATGACTTAATATCTTTATTTTCATTAGGCATAACTTTCGGTTTCAAAAGATCAACATCAGCAGCAAGACTATCAACTTTAGAAACAAGAATATCAATTTTGCCAAGCTTTTCTTCAACAGATTTGTTAAAAGCAGTTTGTGTACTAATAAATTCTTTAAGCATGGCTTCAAGACCAGAGGGCACATTCCTATTATTGTTGTAAGAATTACCATAAGAATTACCATAACTGTTATTATTATGAGAAGGATATGGCCTATAGTTGTTACTAGAATTGTTCCGATGAGCATTGTTGTTGAAATTATTATTTTTAATAAAGTTCACATCAACATGTTCTTCTTAGGCAACCAATGAAGCTAACGGAACATTATTAGGATCAACATTTGTCCTACCATTCACAAGCATAGATATAATAGCATCAATCTTATCACTCAAGGAGGAGGTTTCTTCAACAGAATTTACCTTCTTACCTTGTGGAGCTCTTTCCGTGTGCCACTCAGAGTAATTAATCATCATATTATCAAGAAGCTTTGTTGCGGCGCCTAGAGTGATGGACATAAAAGTGCCTCCAGCAGCTAAATCCAATAAGTTCCGTGAAGAAAAATTCAGTCCTGCATAAAAGGTTTGGATGATCATCCAAGTAGTCAGTCCATGGGTAGGGCAATTTTTAACCAAACATTTCATTCTTTCCCATGCTTGAGCAACATGCTCATTATCCAATTGCTTAAAATTCATTATGCTACTTCTCAAAGATATAATTTTAGCAGGAGGATAATATCTACCAATGAAAGCATCCTTACATTTAGTCCATGAATCAATACTATTCTTAGGCAAAGATAGCAACCAATCTTTAGCTCTTCCTCTTAATGAGAAAGCAAACAATTTAATTTTATAATGTCACCATCTACATCCTTATATTTTTGCATTTCACATAGTTCAACAAAATTATTAAGATGGGCAGCAGCATCATTAGATTTAACACCAGAAAATTGCTCTCTCATGACAAGATTCAGTAAAGCAGGTTTAATTTCAAAGAATTCTACTGTAGTAGCAGGTGGAGCAACAGGTGTGAATAAGAAATCATTATTATTTGTGTTTGTGAAGTCACACAACTTAATATTTTCAGGAGTACCCATTTTAGCAATAGTAAATAAAGCAAATAGATAAAGTAAAAGCAAGTAACTAATTTTTTTCTGTTTTTAATATAGGGAACGCAAACAAGATAGTAAATAAAGTAAAGCAAGTAACTAATTTTTTTTTGTATTTTTGATATAGTGCAGCAAACAAAGTAGTAAATAAAATAAAGCAAGACAAAAACAAAGTAAAGAGATTGGAAGCGGAGACTCCCCTTGCAGCGTGTCTTGATCTCCCCGGCAACGGCGCCAGAAAAAGCGCTGCTTGTGACGGTAAAGCACACGTCCGTTGGGAACCCCAAGAGGAAGGTATGATGCGTATAGCAGCGAGTTTTCCCTCAGTAAGAAACCAAGGTTATCGAACCAGTAGGAGTCAAGAAGCACGTTGAAGGTTGATGGTGGCGGAGTGTAGTGGAGCGCAACACCAGGGATTCCGGCGCCAACGTGGAACCTATACAACACAACCAAAATACTTTGCCCCAACTTAACAGTGAGGTTGTCAATCTCACCGGCTTGCTGTAACAAAGGATTAGATGTGTAGTGTGGATGATGATGTTTGCAGAGAACATTAAGAACGAGTATTGCAGTAGATTGTATTCGATGTAAAGAATGGACCGGGGTCCACAGTTCACTAGTGGTGTCTCTCCGATAAGAAATAGCATGTTGGGTGAACAAATTACAGTTGGGCAATTGACAAATAAAGATGGCATGACAATGCACATACATATTACGATGAGTAGTGTGATATTTAATTGGGCATTATGACAAAGTACATAGACCGCTATCCAGCATGCATCTATGCCTAAAAAGTCCACCTTCAGGTTAGCATCCGCACCCCTTCCAGTATTAAGTTGCAAACAACAGACAATTGCATTAAGTATGATGCGTAATGTAATCAACACAAATATCCTTAGACAAAGCATTGATGTTTTATCCCTAGTGGCAACAGCACATCCACAACCTTAGAACTTTCTGTCACTGTCCCAGATTTAATGGAGGCATGAACCCACTATCGAGCATAAATACTCCCTCTTGGAGTTACAAGTAACAACTTGGCCAGAGCCTCTACTAATAACGGAGAGCATGCAAGATCATAAACAACACATAGATGATAGATTGATAATCAACATAACATAGTATTCCATATTCATCGGATCCCAACAAACGCAACATGTAGCATTACAGATAGATGATCTTGATCATGTTAGGCAGCTCACAAGATCTGACAATGATAGCACAATGAGGAGAAGACAACCATCTAGCTACTGCTATGGACCCATAGTCCAGGGGTGAACTACTCACACATCAATCCGGAGGCGATCATTGCGATGAAGAGTCCTCCGGGAGATGATTCCCCTCTCCGGCAGGGTGCCGGAGGCGATCTCCTGAATCCCCCGAGATGGGATTGGCGGCGGCGGCGTCTCTGGAAGGTTTTACGTATCGTGGCTCTCGGTACTGGGGTTATCTCGACGAAGGCTATATGTAGGCGGAAGGGTAGGTCAGGGGGCGTCACGAGGGGCCCACACGCTAGGGCCGCGCGGCCAGGGCCTGGGCCGCGCCGCCCTGGCGTGTCGCCGCCTCGTCGCCCCACTTCGTTTCCCTTTCGGACTTCTGGAAGCTTCGTGGAAAAATAAGACCCTAGGCGTTGATTTCGTCCAATTCCGAGAATATTTCCTTACTAAGATTTCTGAAACCGAAAACAGCAGAAAACAGCAACTGGCTCTTCGGCATCTTGTTAATAGGTTAGTGTCGGAAAATGCATAAATATGACATAAAGTATGTATAAAACATGTGTGTATCATCATAAAAGTAGCATGGAACATAAGAAATTATCGATACATTGGAGACGTATCACTCACCATGCCGACGAGTACTCAATCTCAATCTGCATCACGAGAGCGCCACGGAGATGATTGTCGGGTCATCTGCTCGGCATCGACGACGGACGCTAAATACGCCGAAGAATGAGCCTGCCTGCGCGCTCAACACGACGCGCGTTCTGTCGGCCCCACCGTATCGAACAACACCAGGCGCAGTCAAAGGCCACCATCAAATCCCTCCAAGGCCAGATGGAGCAGATGACGACGATGATGGCCTCTATGCAGACAAGCCTCACCTGAATCGCGCTGATGGAAGGTACGAACGTGCACCCAAGCCTCAAGACCATAGCTATGATTTCATCACCCCGCACACAAGCACCATTCTTTCTCCCATTCCGGAGGTTCCCACACCCAAAAAAAAAACTCCTACCCCATCACAGCCACCACCATTTCCACCGAATTTGGGAAAACTCACCCCAGATCTGTTGCCTCTCCCACCCTCCACACAACCCATTTGACAAAATTTACAAGCCACCACCTTCACAGAACCAATTACCACCACCACCGCTACTTCATCATCTAACTATCACATCACACAGTACACTAATCTAGCCACCGAGTCGCATTATTACCAACAACCACACCAACACCACCCACACTACAACCAATTTCCACCTCCACAACAAGCATATTACCAACAACAACCACCACCCTACTACAACCCACCATTCCAACCATCGCCATACCAACACCCAACGAACCACAACACCACAACTCCTCCTATAACAACACCACAAACCATGATCCACAACCAGAATGATTTTCCAATACCCAACCAACCACATCTCCTGGCTATGCAGCCCCAAACACACACCACCATGAACCACAGATGTGCACGCCACATGTACAGATGCCAACACTTTAGGGAGAGGGACCACACACTTGGATTCTCGAGTGTGAAGATTTATTCACCTTAGTGGACATCATTGTTGATCAGCGTTTACGCTGGGGCCTAGCACATGTAAGGGGTCAAGCAAAAACATGGCTTAGTAGTGCAGGACTGGATCTACAGAGGAGTACCTGGTCTGAATTATGCTAAGTCCTGATAGAACGATTCCTAGACAATCAGAATGTTGACCCAATGGATCAGCTACAACATCTAAAGCAAGTGTCCACCGTAGACAGCTATATCAATGCATATGAGTCATGGATGACATTAATGAATCGTGGCCGCTCATATCTCCCTCAAGACTTTTTCATTGATAGATTCATTAGTGGACTCAAGGACACTATTAAACACACAGTATAGTGCCAGAAGCCTAGCAGCCTCTTGTCAACTTATTAGTACGCTCAACAGTATGAGAAGTCGTCAAACTCCAATGCACCAGCTCCAAGACGACCTCTAGTTACTTCAGTTTTTCCTTTAACAAGGCAGGCTCCCATCCGCGATAATAGAAACAGAAATGTTGTTGATAGGCCACGTGAGCCACGCAAATGTTGGTACTGCCCTGACAACTAGACTTTTGGTCACCGTTATCCAAGCATGCAGAGAGCCCTTAATGCCTTGCAAATGCAAGGGAATTCTGATGAGGAGGATGATGTGGAAAATATTACAGAGGCTGCTGAGATCCCTATACCAGCAGAAAAGCAGCAAGACATTGATAACTTGATGAAGATTTCTCAAGCAGCATACATAGGCTCTCCTAGTGATTCCACCATTTCACTGCTATTATCTCTGTCTAGAGGACAAGCATACGCACTGGCAGACACGAGCCGTACTAACACCTTCTTGGACTAGGAATTTTCCAAGGCAAACAAGATCAAGCTAACACCAGCACCTTTAAGAATTGTGAAAGTAGCACGGGAAGGAGAACTAATGTATGAAGCTATTTTCTATGACTACAAATTCAAGATACAAGGGAACATCTTTAAATATGAATTTATAATATTACAACTGAAATATCTAGATGCTATACTGGGCGTCAACTGGTTTAAGTTGCACAACCCAGTAACCTTCGACTTCATTGACTGTTCTCTAACTATTGGCAGCCAAGGAGAGACCCACACTTTTGTTGACCACTTAGTGCAACCTGACAATCTGCTCATTACACCACGCGAATGCGCCAAGCTCTTATCAGAACAAGCAATTGGGTACATTTTATACTACACCACTGATAACACCAACTCACAGCAGGATACTAACAAGGCCAACGTTCCTAATGTCATACAAGCCATTATTCATGAATTCTCGGATATCTTTTCTTAACCTAAAGGACTCCCTCCTCACAGATCTGCTGATCACTCAATACCACTCATTCCAGGAGCCAAGCCACCAAACATTCGGCCTTACCGAATGTCTAACACTCAAAAAGACATTATAGAGTCCATTGTCAAACAACTCTTGCAAAAAGGAGAAATACAACCAAACAACTGCCCCTACTCATCACCAGTGATACTAGTCAAAAAGAAATATAAATCATGGCGACTTTGTGTTGACTTCCGCAGCTTAAATGACTTGACAATCAAAAACAAATTTCCAATTCCAGTGATTGAGGACTTATTGGACAAACTTCATGGTGCAAAAATATTCTCCAAGTTAGACCTAAGATCAGGTTACCATCAAATACGGATGAAAGAGGAAGACATCCATAAAACGGCATTGTCGACACATTTTGGTCATTACGAATACAAGGTAATGCCTTTTGGCCTCAGTAATGCACCAGCCACATTCCAGGAGTTGATGAACACACTCTTTGCCCAATACTTGAGGAAATTCGTCTTAGTATTATTTGATAACATTCTTGTGTACAACTCTGACAGTGTTCAACACACACAACACTTGGCAATTGTCCTAAATATTCTGAGACTGGACCAACTGAAGGCCAAGTTTAGTAAATGTACCTTTGGCCAGGACAAAGTCGAATACCTCGGGCATATCATCTCCGGCCAAGGAGTGGCTACTGGTCCATCCAAGATAGTGGCTATCATCAACTAGAAAACTCCAACTACCATCAAGAAACTGCGAGGTTTCTTGGGCCTTACGGGCTACTACCGTAGATTCATCAAGAGCTATGCCACTATTTGCCAACCTCTCTACCTTGCTCTCAAAAAAGATAACTTCTGGTGGGGTCCATTACAAGAGCAAGCATTTCAACAACTAAAGCTTATCATTTCAACACCTCCACTACTCAGCCTGCCCAATTTCGTGAAGCCTTTCATTCTTGAGACAGATGCTTCTGGCACAAGGATCGGAGCAGTCTTCATGCAGGATGGCAAAGCACTTCCTTTCACAGTCAATGCTTGGGTCCAAAAGCGGCAGCTCGGTCCATCTATGAAAAAGAAGCTCTAGCTATTCTTCAGTCAAAGAAGTGGCACCACTATTTCCTCGGAAACAAAATCATTATGAAAATAGAGCAACAAGCACTCAAGTACTTGGGAAGAATGTATTGAACACAAATTGATGTTAAAGTTGTTGGAGTTCGACTACCTCATTGAATACAAAAAAGGGTGGGAAAACTCTGTTGCCGACGCACTCTCTCGCAAATACCAGGACATGTACAAGGAAGATGTAGCAGCCAACAAAGTGATACGTCCAAATTGCATCACTATTTTGTATCATAATTTGCTGTTATTCATTGATATATTTCATGTTTGGACACAATACTTATGTTATTTTATCTATTTTGCATGTTTCATCATTATTGGAGGATCGAGCACCGGAGCCAGGATTCTGCTGGAAAAAGCACCGTCAGAACGCAATATTTCGGAAGATCAACTGTGGAAGGAAATTATACCAAAAATCCTATTTTTCCAGATGACGAAGGAAGCCAGAAGGGGGAGCCAGCTGGACCCAAGGTGGGCCCAGACCATAGGGCGGCGCGGCCCATGGCCTGGCCGCGCCACCTTGTGGTGAGGGGGCCCCACAGCCCCTTTCGCCTCCTTTTCTTCGCGAAATCCTTCGTCCCGAAAACCTAAGCCACAGAGGGTACCTCACGAAGAGTTACAGCCGCCTCTGCGGGGCGGAGAATACCAGAGAGAAAAGAGCTCTCCGGCGGGCTGAGATCCGCCGGGGAAATTCCCTCCGGGAGGGGGAAATCGACGCCATCGTCACCGTCATCGAGCTGGACATCATCTCCATCACCATCATCATCATCTCCACCATCATCACCGCCGTCTCTACCGCTGGACATCGTCACCGCCGTAGCAATTTGGGTTTGATCTTGATTGTTTGATAGGGGAAACTCTCCCGGTATCGATTTCTACTTGTTGTTGATGCTATTGAGTGAAACCATTGAACCAAGGTTTATGTTCAGATTGTTATTCATCATCATATCACCTCTGATCATGTTCCATATGATGTCTCGTGAGTAGTTCGTTTAGTTCTTGAGGACATGGGTGAAGTCTAAATGTTAGTAGTGAACTATGGTTGAGTAATATTCAATGTTATGATATTTAAGTTGTGGTGTTATTCTTCTAGTGGTGTCATGTGAACGTCGACTACATGACACTTCACCTTTATGGGCCTAGGGGAATGCATCTTGTACTCGTTTGCCAATTGCGGGGTTGCCGGAGTGACAGAAACCTAAACCCCCGTTGGTATATCGATGCAGGAGGGATAGCAGGATCTCAGAGTTTAAGGCTGTGGTTAGATTTATTCTTAATTACTTTCTTGTAGTTGCGGATGCTTGCAAGGGGTATAATCACAAGTATGTATTAGTCCTAGGAAGGGCGGTACATTAGCATAGGTTCACCCACACAACACTTATCATAACAATGAAGATTATTTAGCCGTATGTAGCAAAAGCACTAGACTAAAATCCCGTGTGTCCTCGAGAACGTTTGGTCATTATAAGTAAACAAACTAGCTTGTCCTTTGTGCTAAAAAGGATTGGGCCACTCGCTGCAATTGTTACTCTCGCACTTTACTTACTCGTACTTTATTCATCTGTTATATCAAAACCCCCTGAATACTTGTCTGTGAGCATTTACAGTGAATCCTTCATCGAAACTGCTTGTCAACACCTTCTGCTCCTCGTTGGGATCGACATTCTTACTTATCGAAGATACTACGATACACCCCCTATACTTGTGGGTCATCAAGACTATTTTCTGGCGCCGGTGCCGGGGAGTGAAGCGCTATTGGTAAGTGGAATTGGTAAGGGAAATATCTACTGTTTGTGCTGATTTTATTTCTACACTTCTGCCATAATTCATTATGGAGAGATCTTCTCTCGAATGTTTATTTGGGAAATCCGCTACTACTGCAAAGGTAGTGGATGAGGCGCCAGGTGAAGAAGAAATACCATACAAAATACCTATGAAAATTATTGAACGTGTAGTGAATAACCGTTATACAGGGGATGGAACTGTCCACCCTGGAGATCATTTATTGTTCTTGCATGAATTATGCAGTTTATTCAAGTGTGCAGGTATTGCTATGGATGAAGTGAGGAAGAAACTATTCTCTATATCGCTGTCTGGTAAAGCGGCGCATTGGTATAAATTACTGGATAATGGGGATTCTCTTGAATGGAATGATATTGTGCCCCAGTTTTATTCTAAGTTCTATCCTCCAAGTGAAATTCACAAGGATCGGAATCGCATATATAATTTTTGGCCTCATGATGGAGAGAGTATTGCCCAAGCTTGGGGGAGATTGAAGTATTTAATGCTCAAATGCCCCATTCATGAGCTTCCTGGTAATGTTATTATTGATAATTTCTATGCAAGACTTTCTTTTGAAGACAAGACCTTGCTGGATACTTCTTGTTCTGGATCATTCACGCGCAATAAGGAAGAGTTTAAAAGGGACCTTCTTAATCGGATCCAGGAAAATACTGAAGGATGGGAGATCGACAAAGATCGAGAATCAGGTATAAATTATGATTACAAATGCATTGAAGCTTTTATGGATACTGATAAATTTCGTAATATGAGTGCTACTTATGGTCTTGATTCTCAAGTTGCTGCAAATCTTTATAAAGCTTTTGCCTCTCATTATGAATTGCCTAATAAGAATTTCGATAAGTATCATGAACCGTACAAAGATAAAATTGATTCATCTATTAATAAATGCGTTGTAGTTGAAACTGTTGATCATGTTATTCCTGAAGCTTATATTGAAAAAACTCCTTTCCCTGCTAAAATGAAGGAGTACTCTGTTATAAATAGTGCGGTTCATAAAAGTGAAAAGAAACCTATAGAACCTGAAGAACAAATAAAAGTTGAACCTGCTGTTGCAATAGTTAAAGATCTTGTGACTGAAAATTTGGAGGAAGGTCATATTATTTTCTGTGAAGATGCTTCTAATATTGTTTCACATCCTAATAAACCCAAGCAAGCTAGTGTTCCTATGCTATCTGTTAGAATTGGTGATCATTGCTATTATCGTTTATGTGATATTGGTGCAAGTATTAGTGCTATTCCTTATGAGCTTTATACGGAGATTATGCACAAAATTGGTTCTTGTGAACTTGAAGATATTGATGTGGTTATTCAGCTGGCTAATAGAGAAACTATCTCTCCAATTGGTATTGTTCGAGATGTAGAAGTTTTATGCGGTAAGATTAAATATCCTGCTGACTTTTTGGTACTTGGTTCTGCCGCTAGTGATTATTGTCCTATCATTATTGGTAGACCTTTTCTAAATACTTGTGGAGCTATTATAGATTGCAAGAAAGAGAAAATTTTGACTAAATTTGCTGGTGAATCATATGAGTTTAACTTCTCTAAATTTACCAAAACTCCTTATAAAGCTGATTTGCCTAATAATGATTTTAAAATGGAACAGTGTGCATCTATTGTTCTTGTTCCTAATAATCCTTTGCAGCAACATTTGGAGAATAGCGAGAGTGAAGTTTTTAGGAAAGAAAGAGATGAGCTTGAGGAAATTTTTCTTCGTCAACCTATTCTCAAGCATGATTTACCGGTGGAAGATCTGGGTACAACACCGCCACCAAAGGAAGATCCTGTCTTTGATTTAAAACCCTTGCCTGATAATCTTAAATATGCTCATATTGATGATAAGAAAATATATCCTGTTATTATTAGTTCTAAGCTTACAGAGTTTGAAGAAGAAAGGCTATTGGAAATATTGAAGAAACACCGAGGAGCTATTGGCTACACTCTCGATGACTTGAAGGGGATTTCTCCCTCTATTTGCCAACACGCCATCAATATGGAAGATGATGCGAAGCCTGTTGTTGAACCTCGTCATTGCCTAATTCCCAAGATGAAGGATTTGGTAAGAAATGAGGTATTACGACTTCTTGAAGCTGGTATTATATATCCTATTGCTGATAGTAGATGGGTTAGTCCTGTGCATTGTGTTCCTAAGAAAGGAGGAATGACTGTTGTGCCTAATGATAATGATGAGATCATACCTCAAAGAGTAGTTGTAGGGTATAGAATGTGCATTGATTATCGAAAAGTTAATAAAGTTACTAAAAAAGATCATTACCCTTTGCCTTTTATTGATCAAATGTTAGAAAGGTTATCTAAAAATACTCATTTTTGCTTTCTTGATGGTTATTCTGGATTTTCACAAATTGCTGTTAAAACTAAAGATCAAGAGAAAACCACTTTCACTTGTCCCTATGGAACTTATGCTTATAGACGTATGCCTTTTGGTTTGTGTAATGCTCCTGCTACTTTTCAAAGATGCATGTCTGCTATTTTTCATGGTTTTTGCGAGAGTATTGTAGAGGTATTCATGGATGATTTTTCTGTCTATGGGAATTCTTTTGATAATTGCTTGCGGAACCTCGATAAAGTTTTGCAGAGATGTGAATAAACTAACCTTGTTCTTAATTGGGAGAAATGCCACTTTATGGTTAATGAAGGAATTGTATTGGGACATAAAATTTCCGAGAGAGGTATTGAAGTTGATAGAGCTAAAGTTGAAGCAATTGAGAAGATGCCCTATCCTAGGGATGTTAAAGGTATTCGTAGTGTTCTTTGTCATGCTGGGTTTTATAGGAGGTTTATTAAAGATTTCTCCAAGATTTCAAAGCCTCTTACTAATCTTCTTCAAAAAGACGTACCTTTTGTTTTTGATGACGATTGTAAGGAAGCTTTTGAAACTCTTAAGAAAGCCTTAACAACTGCTCCTATAGTTGAACCTCCTGATTGGAACTTACCATTTGAAATTATGTGTGATGCTAGTGATTTTGCTGTAGGCGCTGTTCTTGGACAGCGGGTAAATAAAAAACTGAATGTTATTCTTTATGCTAGTAAAACTCTTGATGCTGCTCAAAGAAATTATGCTACTACTGAAAAGGAATTGTTAGTTGTAGTCTTTGCTTGTGATAAGTTTAGATCTTATATTGTTGATTCAAAAGTTACTATTCATACTGATCATGCTGCAATCAGATACCTTATGCAAAAGAAAGATGCTAAGCCTAGGCTTATTAGATGGGTACTTCTGTTGCAAGAATTTGATTTACATATTGTAGATAGGAAGGGTGCTGATAATCCTGTTGCCGATAATCTGTCTAGATTGGAAAATATTGCTTATGATCCTGCTCTCGTTAATGATAGTTTTCCAAATGAACAATTGGCTGCAATAAAGGTGAGTTCGCGAGACAGTCCTTGGTATGCTGATTATGCTAACTTTATTGTTTCCAAGTACTTGCCTCCAACCTTTTCAGCTCAGCAAAGGAGGAAATTCTTTTATGACTTGAGGCATTATTTCTGGGATGACCCACACTTATATAAAGAAGGAGTGGATGGTATTATGCGAAGATGTGTTCCCGAATATGAACAACAGGAGATATTGAGTAAATGCCATGGTAGTGCTTACGGAGGACATCACGCCGGAGAAAGAACCGCGCAAAAGGTTCTACAATCAGGTTTTTATTGGCCAACTCTCTTCAAAGATGCAAGGAAGTTTATTTTATCTTGTGATGAATGCCAAAGGGTTGGTAATATCTCTAGACGCAATGAAATGCCGATGAATTATACTCTTGTTATTGAACCGTTCGATTGTTGGGGATTTGACTTCATGGGACCTTTTCCCTCTTCAGAAGGTAACACTCATATACTTGTTGCTGTTGATTATGTTACTAAATGGGTGGAAGCCATACCTACAAAAAGTGCTAATGGTGAGACCTCTTTAAGAATGCTTTTAGATATTATTTTTCCTAGATTTGGAGTTCCTAGATATATTATAACTGATGGAGGTTCTCATTTTATTCATGGTGGTTTTAGAAAAACTCTTGCTAGATATGGTATTAATCATAGAATTGCTTCCGCTTATCATCCTCAAACTAGTGGGCAAGTAGAATTATCAAATAGAGAGATTAAATCTATCTTGCAAAAGACTGTTAATAAAACTAGAAAGAATTGGGCTAGTAAATTGAAGGATGCACTTTGGGCTTATAGAACTGCTTATAAAAATCCCATGGGAATGTCACCTTATAAAATGGTTTATGGGAAAGCTTGTCATTTACCTTTAGAACTAGAGCACAAAGCTTATTGGGCTGTTAGATAATTAAATAAAGATCCTAAACTTGCCGGTAATAAGAGGTTGTTGCAATTGAGTTCTCTAGATGAATGGAGAAGTGAAGCTTACGAAAATGCTAAACTCTTTAAAGAGAAAGTTAAAAAATGGCATGATAGAAGGATTATCAAAAGAGAATTTAATATTGGAGATAAAGTCCTATTGTATCGGTCTCGTCTCAGATTCTTTGCAGGGAAATTACTCTCGAAATGGGAAGGACCGTATGTTGTCGAGGAGGTGTATCGTTCAGGAGCAATCAAAATTAGCTCTCTCCAAGGCAATGCTACGCAAGTGGTAAATGGACAAAGACTCAAGCATTATATCTCAGGTGATTCCTATAATGTTGATGTTGATATTATTCGAGTGGAAACACCGGAGGCCTTCATCAAAGGACAAGTTGACAGTTCGCCAGAACTCGACTTTGAATAGGTAACAGTATTGGTAATAAAAAGTTTGCAATTTACTTTCCGAACAATATTTTTGCTGTTTTTGGAAAATATGGAAAATTACGAGATCGAAACGGAGTGGAAAAGATGCACGAGGGCGTGCCACCATAGGCCGGCGCGGCCTGGCCTGGGCCCGCGCCGCCCTATGAGCTGGCCGCCTCGTCGCCCCTTTCCGACTCTAGTTCGATCTGGTACTTTCCTTTTGTCGTGAAATTTTTTGCTATATAATCCCCCGGACCCCTGGAGGTCCGTATATCGTTTTCTCGACGTGTTTTGTTTCGAAACTGTTTACGCAGGATTTGCTTCGGATCTAGAGCCATCATGTCTTCGTCGGAAACTCCGAAGGACAGCCCCCGCAAGGATGTTGGCAACTTGTACATGGAGGAGCTGAGGATGCACCCCAAGGAGTTGCTGCTCGTTGAGGGAGAACTGCAGATCAAGGATACCCAGGGTCCTAAAGGAGACGGAAGCTTGGAAGACTGGATGGAGAAGCTAGAACAAGAGGTCTTCAAATACAAGAAGATGGCTGAGCGTGAGGTGGATATCTTCCACAAGATTGTGTCTGAACTCATTGCTGAACACGAGAAGGAAACTGCAAAGCTTTGGGGCGACATCCTCTCACTTCACGACACCACCAACAAGCTCCAAGCACAACTCTATGACGTTCAGAATCAGAACTGTGAGTATGAAAACAGGTTTAAATACATAAGCCATGCTGCTAGTTTCAGGATCCCCGAGACCAAGATGTCGTTTCTTGATGGAGAACCTCTTCCTTGGAAGTTTGATGACGGGAGTTCATCACCACCATCACCGCAAGAGTAATTCATCATCGGTATTGGCATCCCCTTGGTTTGTTCCAAGCTTGGGGGAGTGCCGCGGTATCACATCATCATTACCTTTTACTTTTTACTGTCAAGTAGTGTCATATCATGAGTAGGGAAGTTATCATATAAGATGGTTTGCAGTTTGGAAGTATCTCTCCTTTAGTTGGTTATCTATGTATCCCTTGGTGTGAGTTATCGTTATGGAATATTAATGAGAAGTCTTATCATTTACATATTGCACATCTTATTTTAGTTTGCAATCTCTATTATATGATTTACCTTGTTGTTAGTATTGGTATCACTTTGGGAGCATTGAATAAATCTATTTGGTTTTGGAAAACTTAGCATTGGTCAATAGCAACAACACTTCGAGGTTTAAGTAGAAAAGAGAAATACATGTAGTTGTTTCATTGTCTTTCTTTCTTGTTAGCTCATAGCTTGTTATTCTGAAGTTAAAATTGTTTGTGCTTACAAGGAAGATGCATGATTGTTTCTATCACATGTATATTTGTTTGTTTCCTTCAACTCTTATGCTTGCTAATTAACCTTGCTAGCCAAAGACCTGTACTGAGAGGGAACACTTCTCGTGCATCCAAACCTTAGCCCAAACCTATGCCATTTGTGTCCACCATATCTACCTACTACATGGTATTTTCTGCCATTCCAAGTAAATACTTCATGTGCTACCTTTAAACAAATTCAAAATTTACTATCTCTTATTTATGTCAATGTTTTATAGCTCATGAGGAAGTATGTGGTGTTTTATCTTTCAACCTTGTTGGGCAACTTTCACCAATGGACTAGTGGCTTTATCCGCTTATCCAATAATTTTGCAAAAAGAGCTGGCAATGGGATTCCCAGTCCCAAATTAATTAAACTAAAAAGACACTCCTCCATGGTATGTGATTGATGGACGGCACCCGAAGGATTCGGTTAGCCATGGCTTGTGTAAGCAAAGGTTGGGGGGAGTGTCATCATCATAATAAAACCAAAATAAAAAGGCACTCCTTCATGGTATGAGATTGTTGGCAGGCACCCGAGGATTCGGTTAGCCATGGTTTGTGAAAGAAAGGTTGGAAGGAGTGCCACACAAAATAAAAATAAAATGGGAGCCGCTCTTTGAAGGTTTGCCTGGCAAGGGGGTTAGAGTACCCGCTACCAGTCGTTGACAACAACAAACACCTCTCAAAATGTTACTTTTATTCTCTTTATATGATTTCAAAACTGAAAAAGCTCTAGCACATGATTTAATCCCTGCTTCCCTCTGCGAAGGGCCTGTCTTTTACTTTATGCTGAGTCAGTAAACCTATTTCCCTCTATCTCAAGCAAGCATTTGAGTAGTTGTGATCAAACCATTATATTGTGATCTGCTTCATCATGTCTTTTATTCTTCCTTGTTTAGTACAAGTTTTATCTGAATGAATATAGCTTTGCAAGTTATCAATGATTATGAGGAGACTATTATGATTGAGTATGCAAGTTGTGCCACATAAACTTTAACATGAGAGCGCTGCTCAATAGATAAATATAACATGTTAATTGTTCTCTGACCAAGAACGAAGTTTGCCATCACCAACTATGATTTCTTATGCACCTTTATTTGTGATTACCTTATACTTGTTTCAAGTTGAGTTATATGAGGAAGTTGTTTGCTAGAATGTCTTGTGTGAATGAATATGATGCTTCTTGTCCGTATTTTATTTATCGACTCTTCACTCCATAAACATGTGGTCCTGTTTATTGAGTTTAGTTTCGCTTGGGGACAAGCGAAGTCTAAGCTTGGGGGGAGTTGATACGTCCAAATTGCATCACTATTTTGTATCATAATTTGTTGTTATTCATTGATATATTTCATGTTTGGACCCAATACTTATGTTATTTTATCTATTTTGCATGTTTCATCATTATTGGAGGATCGAGCACCGGAGCCAGGATTCTGCTGGAAAAAGCACCGTCAGAACGCAATATTTCGGAAGATCAACTGTGGAAGGAAATTATACCAAAAATCCTATTTTCCAAATGACGAAGGAAGCCAGAAGGGGGAGCCAGCTGGACCCTAGGTGGGCCCAGACCATAGGGCGGCGCGGCCCATGGCCTGGCCGCGCCACCTTGTGGTGAGGGGGCCCCACAGCCCCTTTCGCCTCCTTTTCTTCGCGAAATCCTTCGTCCCGAAAACCTAAGCCACAGAGGGTACCTCACGAAGAGTTACAGCCGCCTCTACGGGGCGGAGAGCACCAGAGAGAAAAGAGCTCTCCGGCGGGCTGAGATCCGCCGGGGAAATTCCCTCCGGGAGGGGGAAATCGATGCCATCGTCACCGTCATCGAGCTGGACATCATCTCCATCACCATCATCATCATCTCCACCATCATCACCGCCGTCTCCACCGCTGGACATCGTCACCGCCGTAGCAATTTGGGTTTGATCTTGATTGTTTGATAGGGGAAACTCTCCCGGTATCGATTTCTACTTGTTGTTGATGCTATTGAGTGAAACCATTGAACCAAGGTTTATGTTCAGATTGTTATTCATCATCATATCACCTCTGATCATGTTCCATATGATGTCTCGTGAGTAGTTCGTTTAGTTCTTGAGGACATGGGTGAAGTCTAAATGTTAGTAGTGAACTATGGTTGAGTAATATTCAATGTTATGATATTTAAGTTGTGGTGTTATTCTTCTAGTGGTGTCATGTGAACGTCGACTACATGACACTTCACCTTTATGGGCCTAGGGGAATGCATCTTGTACTCGTTTGCCAATTGCGGGGTTGCCGGAGTGACAGAAACCTAAACCCCCGTTGGTATATCGATGCAGGAGGGATAGCAGGATCTCAGAGTTTAAGGCTGTGGTTAGATTTATTCTTAATTACTTTCTTGTAGTTGCGGATGCTTGCAAGGGGTATAATCACAAGTATGTATTAGTCCTAGGAAGGGCGGTACATTAGCATAGGTTCACCCACACAACACTTATCATAACAATGAAGATTATTTAGCCGTATGTAGCGAAAGCACTAGACTAAAATCCCGTGTGTCCTCGAGAACGTTTGGTCATTATAAGTAAACAAACCGGCTTGTCCTTTGTGCTAAAAAGGATTGGGCCACTCACTGCAATTGTTACTCTCGCACTTTACTTACTCGTACTTTATTCATCTGTTATATCAAAACCCCCTGAATACTTGTCTGTGAGCATTTACAGTGAATCCTTCATCGAAACTGCTTGTCAACACCTTCTGCTCCTCGTTGGGATCGACATTCTTACTTATCGAAAATACTACGATACACCCCCTATACTTGTGGGTCATCACAAAGCACTCATGGAAATTGCAAGGCCATTACAATGACAGTTCCAACTTGGCTAACCGAAGTCAGTGACTCCTATATTGGTGATGCAACTTGTACAAGGCTACTACATGAACTAGCACTGGACCCTCACAACAACATCAACTACTCCTTGCAATCTGGTATCATCCGCTACAAGAATAGGATTTACATTGGTACAACCACTGATCTAAGAACAAGAATATTCCACACATTTCACTCATCTCTCCTTGGTGGCCACTCTGGAATGCGAGTGACGTTGCATAAGATACAACAGTTGTTCTATTGGCCGCAGTTTAAACAAATCATAGCTGATCAAGTGGTTGCTTGCCCAACCTGCTAGATTTCCAAGATAGAAAAGGTACCTTAGTCTGGCTTGCTCAACCCTTTACCGATTCCTCTGCAAAAATGGACTGACATAAGTCTAGATTTTGTAGAGGGCCTCCCAAAATCTCGTGGCAAGAATGTGATCCTGGTAGTGGTGGACCGGCTGACAAAGTACGCTCATTTCATTCCACTAGCTCATCCATTCATAGTCTAGCAAGTTTCTGATTTGTTCATGGAACACATTATCAAGCTACATGGTCCTCCTGCTAGCATCATTAGTGACAGGGACAAAATATTTACAAGTCACCTCTGGAAAGACATTTTCTCCGCCTTCCAAACACATTCGAGCTACAACACTGCACATCACCATGAATCTGATGGACAAACATAGCGTGTAAATCAGTGTCTCGAGCAGTATTTGCGTTGCATGACATTTCAGCATCCCAAGAAATGGTGCGGCTGGCTAGTAGCACCTGAGTGGTGGTACAATTGCTCATACCACTCCGCTATTAAAATGTCCCCATTCCAGGGATCTGTATGAGTACCCTCCTCCATTGCTACAACAGATCTATGTTCCTTGTCCAGCTGACACTGATGATGCAACCTTGAAACAAGAATAGGAGAACATGATGATTACTTTCAGAACAATCTGCAACAAGATCAAAAGAGAATGAAGAGGTATGCAAAAGCGAATGAAGAACTATGTTGATGCTAACAGAACCGAACGATAGTTTGAAATTGGTGACATTGTGTACTTGAAGATGCAGCCTTATAGAGAAATGTCTCTAGGCAGAAACAATGCCCCCAAGCTCTCATTCAAGTGGTATGGACCCATTCGCATACAGAAGAAGATGGGAAATGTCTCATACCAAATACAGCTATCGGAAGATGCCAAAATACATGGCATCTTCCATGTGAACCAACTCAAGAAACATATTGGACCAAATGCCATTCCCAATCCAACACTGCCACTGGTCACAGCGGAAGGTAAGGTCAAACTCTACCCCATAGAAATATTGGAACGCCACCAAGTTCCTCGAAGCTTTGGCCAATATGATGTATCAATTCCACAATGGCTTATACATTGGGACTCAATCGAGCGAACATTTCCTGATTTCAAGCCTTGAAGTCTTGGCTTAAAAGGGGGGCTTTGTTAGGTCCCTGCAAACACTAGCACTTTCAGTAGCACTTCAGAGAACCAGGGGTCAGGATGGTGTCCAGAAGAATCAACGGCTACCAGTCATCTTCTTAGTTTTACTGGCTAAACTAGTTTAAGGTTAATTAATGACTAGCTAAGTTGTAATGAATTATTAATCTTGAGCATGCCTTTCGATATAAAGGGCCGGTGGGTGGGTGGGAGGATCAAGCTAACGAAAAACCTAAATTTGTTTCCCTCTTCTTTCTTCCATTTCAAGTAGGTTTAGCTCTAAGCCCCACGTGCTCTTCTTCCTTCCCCATCTATCGTCATGGCACCTAATAGGGACCTGACAGACTAGTGAGGCCGTGGGAACGTTTGCCCAATATCTTTTGGGTTTTTCTTTGATGCTAAAATGAACTCTCCCCCTCGAAGTATTTCCCTCTAAGAACCCTTCCAGGTAAACTTTCCGCTTTTGTGAGTAATCTCAGTCCTTGCTTGCCCAATATGTCCTTGCTTACTCAATATCAAAAGGTCAAATAGTTCTGGGTCCCAGAATCCCATCCCTCACCATGTTTTTAGTATGGCAATTTCTGACCACTTTCTCCAGTGCATCTTTTCCTTCTCTTCATCTCCACCTCAACAAAACCTTGCAACAGAAGAAGTGATACTATTGCAAGTGGTTCTGGAGAGTTTAAAATAGCTCATCGGATAGGTGGGTATGGCTTGCGTAACAGATTTAACAAGAACTCCCCTTCCATCTTGGCTCAACACCTTTACACCTCCTCCATTAAAGGCGTGTTTCACCCAAGTGCAGGGTTTTTTCAAAAGCTAATCTAGTATTTTGCCCAAGACTGTTAATACTTCTCCTCCAATGCTGCCTTATTATTTTCCAGAATTTGATTTGCATGTCTTTGTATCAGCACCACAAATAGAGATGAAGAATATGTATACTTGGCTTATTTTCACTAGCTGACCTAATCCTTTATTATTATAAAGATACAGACAATTTTTTTAATAATACACTTTTTCTTCAATTCCACGAATAATTCTCATTTTTGATAATTTACACAAATAATATAACTTCGGCGAGGGCTTCCTCGAGAGGTTGATGTCGGGCTCGGCATTCCCAAAAAGCGTGTTTTTTAGAATCCTGGTAGAAGGATAGAGCTTGTCGGGCGCGCCTTCTCCGAAAGGCCCTTGTCGAGCACGCCTTTCCAGGAAGGATCCTAGAAGCGGGGTTGGCCTACCAGCCAACAGGTTAGCTACCCACAGCGAGATGTCGGGAAAGACTAGCTCGACAGTGTCAAGGATCCGCTCGGGGTATTTCCTGACGGTGAGGAAGAAGGAGGAAGAAAGGGAGCACAGCGGTGCTAGAGCCATCGCAAGGGAGAAAGACAGGATACTGATAAAAATAATTTTATTTGATTTAGCTTGTTCCTCCCAACCACCCCACTTGTCTCTTATATACTAAGACAGGCTCAAGCTAATAGTGCCATTACAGTGCTAACTCATACATAGTTAAGGAAAACAAGAATTTAACTTAATCCTAATGACGAGTAGTACTAGCCTTGCTTTCTCCTCACGTTACTCCTGCCAGTTCAGGATCCTGACAAGACCCCCCTCGCGAGCTCAAACCTCAGGGCTGAAACTGGGAAAGGTTTCATGTATGAACGAAGCATCTTCCTAGGTTGCCTCCTCTGCTGTCATTGTGTCCCAGTGCACCAGCCATTGTGGTATCGCGACATCATAGTCGCCAACTGAACGAGGAATAATGCGACGTTGGAGTATGGCTAGTGGGGCATTTTTTACCTTGCCGTCTTTAGTGACCAATGGAAGAATTGGATTTGGTAACGCATTTGGGCATGTGTGCTTCTTCAAGTGACTTACACGGAATGTATCATGAAGCTTGCATTTGTCAGGGAGTTAAATCTTGTAAGAAACTTGGCCAACCTTTTGCAATACTTTGAATGGTTCGTACCACCTAGGTGATAGTTTCACATGAGTTTTCATGCCCAGTGCTGACTCCCTATAGGATTTCATTTTCAAGTAGACGAAATCATCCAGTTCGAACTTGCGCTCAGTTCTTTTTGCATCAGCATATTTTTCATACTGTTGTGCCTTGGTTAGGTTCTGCTGCAACAATTGTACCATTTTGTCTCGTTTAGGTGTTTCCGTGGTTGTTGCTTGGTTTGCTGCAAATGGGACAGGTATGTGACGCAACAAAGGTGGAGGGTACTCATACAGTGCTTGGAAGGGAGTCATTTGAATAGCTGAGTGGTATGAGAAATTGTACCACCACTCAGCCGCTGGCAGCCAATCACACCATTTTTTTGGTTGTTGAAATCCCATACATCGGAGGTATTGTTCCAAACATTGATTGACTCGCTTCGTTTGTCCATCTGTCTCCGGGTGGTAAGTTGTGATGTATTTGAGTTTGGTGTTGAAACCTGAGAATATGTCCTTCCATAACCGGCCGGTGAAGATAGGATCTCAGTCACTTACTATACTTGCTGGTGGACCATGCAGTTTGATGATATTTGTCATGAATGCATCTGACACTGTCTACACTGAGTATGGATGCGAGAGTGGTACAAAATTTGCATATTTTGTGAGACGATAAACCACCACCAGAATTACGTCTTTGCCTCTGGATTTTGGTAATCCTGAGATGAAGTACATACTGATGTCGGACCACTTCTGTTCTGGAATTGGTAGTGGTTGTAATAACCTCGGGTATGGCAGCCTTTCAGTTTTTGAAATTTGACAGATAGAACACATGGCAACTTTTTTCACTGATGAACTGCTTAAGCTTAGGCTAGTAGAATGTTTGCTGAATTTTGTGCAATGTTACCTTGATTCCAGAGTGGCCTCCAAAGATGGAAGAGTGCAAAGTGTCAAATACTTTATCTCGAAGGCTTGTTGTGTTGCCAATATAGATTTTTCCTTTGAAGCGCAAAATGCCAGCTTGCAAGGAGTAGTGTGTCTGGCTGTTTGCGTCGATTGTGAGTTCTTGAATGAGTTTGGTGCATTCCTCATCACCAGCATATGATTCATAAACTTCCTGGAGCCATTTGGAAACTGAAACAGTTATCTGGTGGCATGTTGGTTCGAAAGAAGAATGTTGCCCTTCAGTGTCTTCATCTTGAAATTGCCGAGACAGAGCGTCAGCAGCTGAGTTATCCTTTCCTTTTTTGTACTAGATTTTGTAATTGAATTCCAGTAACTTGAGCATTAGTTTGTGTTGGATTCCCTCAAGTAACTTTTGACTGCCTAGGTACTTAAGGGGATGTTGGTCTATTTTAATTATGACCATATTGCCCAAGAAGTAGTGACGCCATTTTTTGAGGGTATGTAAGATGGCCAGTGCTTCCTTTTCATAGACCAACATGGCATCTGTTTTTGGTCCAAGACATTGACTGTAAAATGCTAACGACCTTTTATGTTACATCAAGATAGCTCCCAACCCAGGCTTGCAGGCATCAGTTTCTAATTCGAAGGGGATACTGAAATTTGGTAGTGCGAGTACTGGTGGTGTGGACATGATATGTTTGAGCTGAACAAAGGCTTCCTCTTGTTGTTTGCCCCATTGGAAGTTGTCTCTCTTCAGAGCTTGGTATAATGGTTGAGAGATCATTGCATATCCCTATATGAACCAACGATAGTACCCTGTCAAGCCGAGGAATCCTTTTAGTTTGTCCAGTGTCTTTGGTGTTTTCCATTGCACGTTTGAAAGGACACGGATGTCGCCTAGAGGGGGGTGAATAGGCGATTTAAACTTTTATGAGATGGGTTTAACAAATGCGGAATAAAACTAGTGTTTACTTTGTCAAGCCCAAAGCCTATATACTATGGTTCACCTATGTGCACCAACAACTTATGCTAACCAATACAAACAACTATGTGATAGCAAGATATATAACTTCAAGCACGATGGCTATCACAAGGTAAAGTGCATAAGTAAAGAGATCGGGTATAGAGATAACCGAGGCACGCGGGAGATGAAGATTTATCCCGAAGTTCACACTCTTGCGAGTGCAAATCTCCGTTGGAGAGGTGCGGTGGCTTAGTGCTCCCGAACGCCACAAGAGGCTCACCATGAGGTGTGGTTGCTCGATGCACACCAACGCCACAAAGGCCTCACCCCAAGATGCGGTACTCACACCACACACTGAACGCCGCGAAGGCGCCTCACCTTATTCTCCGGTGACCCTCGCCACAAAGGCCTAGGTCACGGTTCTACTAAGGGATTTCCTTCGAGGCGGAAACCGGGCCTTACACAAAGCTTGGGGCACGCATCCACAACTTAATTGGAGGCTCCCAAGAAATCGCCACAAAGGCCTCAAATCCGTCTAGGGTTCCAAGAACCCAAGAGTAACAACTTTCTTGATTTCACTTCTACGAATCACCGTGGAGAACTCAAACCGATGCACCAAATGCAATGGCAAGAACACCACAAAGATGCTCAAGAACTTCTCTCTCAAATTCCAACAAAGCTACAAAAGCTATTGGGGGAATAAGAGAGGAAGAACAAATAGGAGGAGGAGGAACACCAAATTTCTCCAAGATCTAGATCTAGTGGATTCCCCTCACAAAGAGAAGGATTTGATTGGTGAAGATGTAGATCTAGATCTCCTCTATCTTTCTCTCAAATTGATGCAAGATTCATTGGAGGGAGAGGGAGATAGCAAGCTCAAAGAAGGTCAACAGTGGAGGAAAAAACAAGCTCAAACGGTTGGGTAACATTGGGGAAGAAGACCCCCTTAAATAGGGCAAGAGAAATCTGCCCGTTATGCACAAAACTCGTCAAAACCGGAACTTCCGATCATTTGGGGCGGAACTTCCGCCCCCACGGAAGTACTGGCCAACTTCCGGGTGAAGTAGGGTGTCCCCGGAATGCTTACAGTATACTTTTGTGTGCAGAATCGCTATTTCCGGAAGTTCACCGGAAGTAGGACGGAAGTTCCGGCCAACTTCCGGCCAAAAAAATGCTTCACGAAAACTTGAATAACTTTTGCATCCGGACTCCGATTTTGATGATCTTGGGCTCATTTCGAAGATAGTAACAAGCTCTACAAGATCATGCAGGGAACCATCATAGTCCAGTAAGGTGGGATAGAAATAAATTATGAAAGGTTTTACCTATCTAAAAAGGACATGCCGGTAAAACCTCCAACCTCGAAAATGCAACAAGTTGCCCATGCAAAACCATTCTCGATGAACTAGAGCTTGTCATGAGAATAAGCACAAGCTCTAAAACATCACATGGATAAGATCCAAATAACAACCAAGAAATATGATCCAAGGATGCAAAGGTTTGAGCTCTCCGAAGGATACGATCGAGTTACTCACTCGAGAGCCCTCTTGATAGTATGGAAACTAAACTATAAACCGGTCTCCAACTACACCATGAGACTGGTGAGAAACCCTATCAAGAGCAAACCTTAACCTTGCGCATTCCACTTGAGCTTGATGATGACGTTCTTGACCGCAACAAGATGGAATGCCTTTCTTGATTGTGCTTGCTTGATGAAGTCTTGTGGATTGCTCCCCCATAATCCATCATGGGAGAGCTTCTTCTTCGTCACATCTTCTCATATCCATGATCACCATATGGATGGTAAGCTTCAAGCAAAGGATCTCTTCGAGATGGCTCATCTTGAACTTGCACTTCATTTCTTCATTTTTCATCATGTTGATGTCTTGAAGTTAACTTTGAGGGCTCACTTCATCTTCAAGACATACTTGACACTTAATCTTCTTCATTTGCTTCTTATTGCAATCTTGAAGCCAACATATGGTTTAAGCATTGCCTATGGACAACTCCTACAAATATAACTCAATGCAAACATTAGTCCATAGGCATTGTCATTAATTACCAAAACCACACATGGGGGCTCCATGCACTTTCAACGATATCTTGGATATTGGGTGGTTCTGTGGCGACACCCTGTCCAGATATGATGTGACCTAGATATTCCACCTGAGGTCGACCAAATGTACACTTTTGCAGTTTGGCCTTTAGCTGATTATCTCGCAGTAGTTTCAGTACCAGAGCCAGGTGATGCTTGTGTTGCTCCCTGCTTGTGCTGTAGACCAAGATGTCGTCAAAGAAGACGAGCACGAATTTGCGTAGATATTTCGCAAATATCTTGTTCATGAGTTGTCGGAATGTTGCTGGTGCATTGCTTAAGACAAATGGCATAACCAGATATTTGTAGTGGCCTAAGTGAGTTGAAAATGCAGTCTTGTGTATGTCTGCCTCCTTCATTTGAATCTGGTGGTACCCAGATCTCAAATCCAATTTTAAGAAAATTGTGGCCCCATTCAACTCATCAAGTAGGTCTTCAATGACAGGGATTGGACATTTGTTTTTTATTGTTAAGTCATTTAAGCCCCTGAAATCCACACATAGTCTCCATCTTTTGTCCTTTTTGCGCACCAAAATGATTGGTGAGGAGAATAGACTGCTACTTGGTTGTATTTCTCCACTCTTGAGCATTTGTGCAATGATTGTCTCGATTGTGTTCTTCTGGTTGTGAGACATGCGATATGGTCTGATGTTTGGAGGTTTGGAACCAGGCAGCAAGGGAATTTCATGGTCTGCACTCCTATGTGGTGGTAACTCTGAAGGTTCATCAAATACATCAGTAAAAGCTTGCAAAATCTCTTGGAATTCTGCTGCATTGGATGTTTTCTCTAGTTCTGTCAGTGTCTTCTGGACATCTTCCATGTTGTATAGGACAAAACTAGTTGCTTAGTCGTTGAGGAGTTGTTTACATTCCATGGCTGATACCATGACATCCGCCATAGGGACTAAATGGTCACTAAAGGTATGTGGTTTTCCTCCTTCCTCAATTATTAGTGTCCTTCCAATGAAATCAAAGGTCCGTGGATTGTGCAGTTTGAACCAATTTACCCCTAGCACCACATCTGAACCACCCAGTTCCAGGATTCGAAAGTCAGCTGTGAAGAATTTGCCTTGGATGCAAAACTGGTGGTTGTATGCTATTGCATCAGAGATGAGAATACCACCACCAGCCACTCGTACCCGTCGTGCTGGTATGGGACTTAAGTTAATATTGTGGTCTATCGCAAACTGTTTGTCCAAGAATGTGTTGGTGCTTCCTTTGTCAGCTAAAGCCACAGCTGGTACTCCATTGATGTGAATAAGAAGATATATTGTGGAGTCACTAGTTGAGCAGTTGTATGTTGTTGCTGAGATTTCCATCATATTCACCTCATCTTTGGCTAGGTGTTCCACATTGGCATCTTGTATTTCTTGTGGAATGAAAGCTGGTGCTTCTACATTAGGTACTGCTTCCAGCAATAACTGTTGTACCTTCTCATCCTCATCCTCTGGATAGCCTTGCAAAATCAACATGTTAATTGCTTTTTGCATATTAGGGCACCTGTGCCCCGGTGCATAATTCTCTGGATAGTACCAGCATGGTCGAGTAAGACGTGGTATGCCGTTGCGGTTTGGGTTGTCTCTTGGAGGCCCATTCCGATTGTGGTTCTCTCTGCCCAGTCCATTTCTTGCTTGTAGTTGGTTAGGTGGTGAAATGGCCACTGCTCTTCTTGGTACCGATGTTGTTGCATTATAGTTCTTCTCATATTTTCTTGCAAAATAGTATGCAGACATGAGTGTTTCAGGACCGTTGGCATTGCACCATATGCCTGATGTTTTCATTGAGCCCACTGATAAACCTGTCAACGAAGAAGTCTGTTGGCAAATAGGCACGCCCTCTCTTCATGACTTGCATCCAAGACTCATAGGCGTTCTATCAACTGTTGTTCTCTGTTTCAGCTGCTGTAACTATTCCATTGGATCGATTATGATAGTATCAGGGAATCTGTTGATAAGGGTTGTATAGAGTTATGCCCAAGACATTTGTTGCAAGTCCATTCCTGAACTACTAAGCCAGAGCTTGGCTTGGCCACGAATATGAGCTAGTCCCCATCTCACACGGGCTTCTCCGGTGATTCCCACCAATATGAAAATGTTCTCAGTTTCTAATATCCAAGCTCTAGGGTTGTCGCCCGTAAAGCTTGGTAATTCCACATGTGGTGTTCTGATACCACTTTATCAAGGATCCGCTCGGGGGATTTCCTGCCGGTGAGGAAGAAGGAGGAAGAAAGAGAGCACAACGGTGCTAGAGCCGTCGCAAGGGAGAAAGACAGGATAGTGATAAAAATAATTTATTTGATTTAGCTTGTTCCTCCCAACCACTCCACCTGTCTCAAGCTAATAGTGCCATTACAGTGCTAACTCATACATAGTTAAGGAAAACAAGAATTTAACTTAATAATCTAATAACGAGTAGTGCTGGCCTTGCTTTCTCCTCGCGTTACTCCTCTACTTGCCAGCGTTACTCCTCTACTTACCAGCGTTACTCCTCTACTTGCCAGTTCAGGATCCTAACAGACAGGCCCAATCGGGGAAACCAAGCTTGATAGGTGCTCAGCTCAGCCTGCTATACGCAGAGCCTAACCCACGGAATCGGGACTAGCCCGATAAGGCCCTGTTGGGAAAGCCATATTTTCAAACTTGTGTACTATTCATGGAGTAGTATTAAATAAAATTGCAAGATACAAGATATATCTCGTAGACTCTCTACACGTCGTTGTGATGCTTGCATGAAAATTATGCAATCATCAGCAAAGTGTAGGTACAAAACCCAGGCAGCATGTAGGAAAAGGTAGGGATATTATATCACCTTGCCAAATTCCTCTGGTTGGCTTAAAAAGCTCTGTTAGTGGAACATGCAAAATGAATCAGTCCTTGTGGACCGTTTACCACTATCATAGCTGTATGTGGCAAACATTTCGCAAAATGGATGGACTGATTTGCAAAACGTTGGATTTTTCACAATACCAGGACTGAACCAAGAAGTCTCAGTACACAACACCCAAATATTCACTTCAAAAATTACTCTTCTTAGAACTCCTAAATAAATAATTCTATGATTACTCATCCAAAATAAAGTTTATCCAGCCAAAACTACAAACCAACAAATTACAACTGTATAGGATATGGATATCACAAAATGTTGCAGAACACAGCTCAACCGAAACTATTCTTTCCTACTTGTTTTACAACAGCAACATCTCAGTCAATTATCCTAGAAAGAAATAATGGAGAAAGTGGATATTCACTGCTCCTCCATAAGCCCATATATATAGATATAATAAGACAGTGCAGCTGCAGGAGCAAGACTCAGGAGTCAATGCTGAACCAAAATGTGTGCCGATTCTCACTTTCATATCTTTCCTTCTGGAAAAATAACTTTACAGCTTGTGATGGTTCACTCAGGGATATACAGACAAGTGAGAACAACATCACCTCGAATCATGCATTCGGATTTGAGATTAAATGTACCCAGCCTTCGCCAGAGCCAGACGCGTTCTTGTTCCTTCCTGTTGGTAAGCATTGACAAGTTGGGTGCAGGGCAAGCCAGGGTGGGGAAAACTTGTCAATTTGTCATCTCACTGAGTAGGGCTCTGAATCGTTTGTTTTGGTGGTATTTACAGCCTTCTCACTAGACAAATTCCCCATGGCTTTAATACAATCACCTCCAATTTGTCGTGAAGTTTCTGCGGTGTCTGTGGAATGTTGTTGCTCAACAGAATGTGTAGCATGCTCCCCCATTATACCATTGACCTCGCAACTTGGAGAGCTCGAGGCATGTGAATCCTTGTGTTTGCTAGCCAGACTAGTCAAAGCAGAAATCTTGGAACAAGTAATCCTCGTTTCTATCTTTTGTCTTTTTCGAACCTCCCCATCTGCATGTTTGCCATCCCCCGTGTTCACCGACTTGCGCTTCACCCTAGAAATCTTTAAGAGCTCATCATCCTCTGCAGGCCTATCTGGCTCCTTAGGTGGTGGATTGAAATCCTCATCGTCATCATCGGCATAGTCCACGAGTCCACCAGATTTAGGCCTGCAAATATGGGAAAAACATTGATGAAGCAGCATCAACAAAAGAAATTATCATCAGGGGAAAAACTCAAAATTCTGCCTGATAATATTTCAGATTTTCTTATTGACTTGCCAAAGGAGAGAAATAGAAATAGTAATCCATGAGAAACCTAGTCATTCAAACAGTATATGAAGAGAATATACCTTGAGGATATGTCATCAGCTTCACTTCCATTAGCTACATCAGCCTTTCTTTCTTCATCATGTGCATGTTTAGTTCGCCTGACTGAATCTTCCTCGTCACTAAGGAATAAAAAAATGCATTGTCATTTATGGCACATCTCTACTGCAGAGGGGGGCAGCCTCCTATAATGCAAACAAAATGAAGCAACCAATGACAAAACTAAACACAGAATACCTGTCCTCATTGAAATAATCTTCCTCTTCCTTCTCAAGACCTCTTCCTTCTGCCTTCTTTCTTATGTCGGGCACACTAGCACTTAATCTTGTTTCAGCACTCTCCAGGTACTTGCAACAACAAAATAAAAAGTCTTACCCAATGCAATTACTAATAGTAAACCTGGTGAGAAGAAATTATCTACAAGCTCAACTCTGAAGATTTTATGATTTCTTTAGCTCAGAGTAGAAATAAGCACGTTTACTGTCCAAGCCATATTGGATTTGCCCACTCTTAACAACCAAGATAGCAAAAAAAACTCAATTATGGTAATTTCTAAAACATAAACCCGGTTTTAAAATTCAAATATTTAATTCACAATGAGGGTGGGTTGTACACCTGTAACTGGGTTTTTTTTTTTTACACAGCGGTGGGACGCCAGTGCAGTGTCAAGACACGATTCAGGAGTACACAAGAAGAGGTCCAACCTGTTGATACTTGAGTTTGAAGGCCTGAATGCTCCCGAAATGTTCAAACTTCATAAGCTGATCCGAGAAAGACTCAATAACATAGATAACAAGAGGTTTTAGATTTTCCTGCAAAAGAACAAATCAAATGAGCAAGCTGCAACTCGTAGTTGTTTTCAAATGAGCAAGCTGCAACTCATAGTTGTTTCAAAGAAGTATTGAAACATGTACCTTCCGTATGTGTTCCAACAGTTCAAGTACTCCTGACTGTAGCATGTTGTATCTATCCCCATTTTCAACAAATGCATCAATTATTGGTTTCAACAGGTTAAATTTCACAACATGGCGAACAAGATGCTCATCCTACAAAAAAAAAAAAGTCAAGTGGGATTCAAACATGATATCAAGAAACTTCTGTTTGACTTATCAAATCAGGTGTGTAACTTGAGGAAACTTCCCCAATTTTGCAACCTCAACAACCAAGTAACAAAAAAAAGGAAATTAAAAATAACTTCACAATAGTAAATTTGATACTTACATTTCTGGATATAATTGTACGCATAAACCTGACAGCTGCAACAACCAAAAACTTCTCGCTTCGTCGAGTCATGGTAAGGATTTTCTCTATCGCATTGTTCATAAGGAAGTTGCACCTACAAGATTATATGAAGCTCATTTAGCAGGTGTATAAGAAGAGAACAGAAGTGTTGGAATAATGAAAGAATGCTGGATGGAGAATTACTTAATTCTGTATGGATGATGGACTACACAAAAGCATAACAATTCACAAATATTTAGCAGAATTTCTGGCTTAATACGGTGAACTTCAGTGTTTCTACCAACGGCAGCTGAGTTAGTTGCTCTTCGAGTAATACTCCTCGGAGGACAACAGGATGCTATTACATCAACCAAATAGTCAAGGTGCCTTTCATAGAAAATCTCAATAATTACATCTCTCTGCACCAAAGGAGAAAAGAAGCGTAAGTACCAAGTCAACCTGATCAAAGACAGGTCAGATTCTGGATATCTTGGAACTGACATCAGGGCAAGATGCGCAAGAATGACAGGAAACAGAATCTAAAAAGAGAATTGAACATAAAAACAAAGATGTAAAGTATCAACTTCAGATAACCCAAGTGAAACTTGAGGGACACTTCAGGCAAAGTATTTACACCTCAGAAGATGTCAAGGTGCAACATTGGCAAGTACTGATGAGCATACAAGAAATATGCAGCCCGCGCATTAACTTTTTCCACTTCAGATGACAATCATTAAGTCAAACTTGACAGTGGAGACAGCATACAACTTCTAAATTCCATTTGGGCAGATAACTTACATGTGCTCCAGACATGGTGAAAGAATCCATCAATATACGCAGAATTTCCAGAAATTGACAGTGCATTTGCTCACCGAAGTCAGTTACCATTCCTTTAACCTGAAAATTTAGTGATTTAAGCACACTCCCATTTTGGCTTTAGCCTTCTGAGGTATGAAATAAACATCGCCTAGAGAAAAATCACAATGTTGTGTCAAACTGTCAAAGAGAAAAAATAATATGGCCAATCATGAAGATGTGTGATTCTCTGGAACATATCGGCACAATACTTTCATTTATCCAATATCCTGAGCAAAAACAAGATTTTAAATATACAGGTGGTACATTGGACATGGGTGCCTAACCTAAAGCCTAGGCCAGAAATCACTAGTGTCGGCAGGCATGGTGTTAGCACCCATTTTGGGCCGGTTCAGACTTGCGTCTGGACACCTTAGCCACAGACTGGAATTTTGGCCACCTTGTACGTAAAGCAAGAATTTTGCTGCCTTACCCAAGACAAAAATCTGGCGACCTTACCAAAGGTAACAATCTGGGTGCCTTAGGTAAGGCAAGAATCTTGCTGCCTTGCCTAAGACAAGAATCAGCCAGCCTTGCCTAAGGCAACAATTTGGCTGCTTTACCTAAGGCAGAAATATGGATGCCTTACCTAAGGCAGAAATATGGATGCCTTACCTAAGGCAATAATCTAGCCACCTAACCTAAGGCAATAATCTAGCCGCCTTACCTACGGCAAGCATCTGACGGCATTACCTAAGGCAAGAATTCGGCCACCTTACAGTTTGGCATTACCGAAGGCAAGAATTCGACCACCTTAGAGTTTGGCTGGCTCGAGCACGAAGGTAAAGAAAAGTCCACCTTTGCATGGAAGGACCCTCAGAGAAGGCCAAACAGGAGCTCGCTTATGTCCAAAAGCCCATGAAGTAGCCTGATCAAGCATGAAGACAATGCAAGACTGACTTCAACAGGAAAGGACAAGCTGGGCTTTGGAAGGAGTTGCGCGGACGCTTGGAGTTCAGGTCCACTACGAAGCAGGAGGACAAGCGGCCTCAGTTAGAGCTGTAATTCGGTTTAGAGTCATGCTTTGTAACATGTAGAGAGTCCAAAACTTGTACGGGAAATCCAGACGCCTCATATATATGTGAGAGGTAATGGCCAATTGAAATTAAGCAAACAATCCTCAAACATCATTATATCTACTCCCTCTGATCCTAAAAAATGCCGGACTGTTCATTTTGTACAAACCCCCCTATCTTTTACTCTGATTCAACCCGCACTCCAGAGTTGCTCTCGCATGCATGTGTCTGGGAAAAGCCTCTGTGCGCGTGTGATGGCTAACCAGCTAGCTCCAGCATGTGTGTACAATTATTCAGTCTGTAAGGTCTTAATTGTAAAATGAAAATGTACCAGACTCCCGACATATTTTTCGGATCGGAGGGAGTACTTTTTTGCCTTCTCAAACCCTTGTCCCTGATCCCGTTCTTCAGTGACTTTGTGTGGATTTTGTATGAGATCGACAACTGAGCTTGGAGCGGTCTAATCCGGCCAAATTCAGTCCATAGTCGCTGGAATCTCTGACGGAGTCTCTCCCGAGGAACTGGGGGTTCGGGTTTCAAAAGCGCCAGCCAGATTGTCTTGCGTATTGCACTTCCGGTGTTGAGGGCGCACGAGGATGTGCCAGTGTAAGGCGTATATTTTGCGGCCTAACATCATAGCGGCAATTGTGTGGCCTAACACATGGCATCTGAGGTGAAAACCTCCTTTTGTTTACTTTTCACCATTGCTAATCGTGCCATTTGTTCTTGTTCTTTGAGTGTCGACGCCACGATCACATGGTGACCCAATGGTAGCAACATGGGCGCCGTTGGCAGATGATGGGGAAAGTGGCAGCAATAACATGGATAGATCAATGCAACGAGGAGAGAGGACGCAGAAATGGGTGGACGAATGGCACATGCTGAGCTGAGGCAGCTAAGTCCAGCCTAAGAGGGAGAAATAGGGAGGAGGAAGATGTGAGCATGGCATGTGGCGACTTTTCACTCATTTATTTATGGCATGTGGGTTACAGTAGTTTGTATTTAGTTTTTGGAAACTTGGGGCTTCAGGCCCAAAACAACTTTTGTTTTGGGGTCAAGGAGGGGGTGGGGCAGCCCTTTTTATTTGGTTTTGAGAGTTCCAGGTGAAAAGTAACAGTTTCAAAATTGAGCGTGAAGTTTGGACTTACAAGAGTTGAAGGGTGTAAATTTTACTTATTATAGCATGGCATAGAGCCACAAAATAAATTAGTGGAAATACACAAAATAAAGCCTCATGGCCTCTCTAATTCTGTCGGCGAATAGGACCTGCCAGCAGCTAGATGAAGGCGAGTGCCTTATAAGCGGGTAACTAGTTTCCGGAGCTTTATCAATGTTAACACATGACACAGTTGGAGAGAAAACTAGCTAAAACATGAGAACCCTGAGGATATTAATTGCTGGATATAATACTGCAGATCTCAAAGAAACTGCAACTTACCAAAAGTCCAAGAAGAGAATTTCCTTCTTGCTGGACAATATATGACCTCAATAGGTTAGGGTCCTGATTAAGAAAAAGTATAACAATATCCGTTCTGCATTGGTCAAATAGATGCAAAGAGAAGTTAGAAGAAATCAAAAATGAGAGGGTAATTTTACAACAGAGCTTGATAAGTACCCAGCTGAAACAATCTTCCTGTCTTGACTCTGCAACACATCAGAAATGATTTCAAATACACCTTCACCTGAAAGATCCCTGAAGAAAATAGATAATTAGCTAATAAATCTCTAGTATGAAATCCTTTACTTCAATCAAAAGTTTACAGTTAAGTAACAAAATTCTTTGCAAAAAAAAAACAGCAGCTTGGTCTTAAAATTGATTAGCAGAGTAAATAGGTTGATGCATTCTATTACAGGAAATGACCATCTTGCACAGAGAACGTGAAAATCTTAATTTATTTTCGAGAAAAGCAAAGGAACCTGCGTTTCATTTCATTGAATAGATAGAAGTTGTTACACGCCTCCTAAGAGGTTTACACAAATTGTTACAGCCTAGGGGATTTAGTGAACGTCCCAAGTTGTTGGCAGAACGTGAAATTATGGAAACTGTGAACAATAAACCCATGTTTGTACCTAACTAAAAGATATCCTTCTGGCAAATCCGAAGCTAAATGACAGTGACACAAAGCATAGAGCTGACAGCATGGTTTTTAAGGCGACGCCTTGCTTTAAGGCGATGTGGACGAGGCGACGCCTTTGTACATGAATACGAGCACACCACTAGCAGAGAAGGTCGGGGCGGAGAGGAAAAGAGGCCATGGCGGAGATGGCTGCAGGAGGGGAGGAGAGAGCCCAGAAGCTTGACCGGACAAGGGATGACCAACGGAGGAGCTGGGCGACGAGCTCCGGCGGAGGAGGAGCTGGCCGCCTGATAGGAGAGAGCTCCTCTCTCTCTCTCTCAATTCTTTCGATTTGGCACTGGTCTGTTCCCTCTCTCTCCCCTCTGCTTTCCCTCTCTTTGGCTCCAGATTCCCGCCCCAATTTTTCTTTCCCGCCATGGTCCCCGCTCGGCGTCTGTACTTCCCGCACGAGCTTGCAAGAGCATCCAAAATCGCTGAAGGTGGACACCTACCTCGCCTAGTCGACGACTTGGACGCCTCAAACAGGGAATCTGGATGCCTTACGTGATTGCCTAAGGCAACGGTGCCTTCCCATCTCGGGGCGCTCAGACGCTTAGACGATGCCTATGCGACGCCTTAAAAACCATGGCTGACAGACAGTGCACAGAATGGGCACCGCCACCTCAGGCACACCAGTATCATAGAGTCTATCGCAAAAGAAGACAGGATAAGCAGGTTAAACTAGACACCCAAGCTGCAGTGCGAGTCTTGTTTATGAGCACATATACTCAAGCATTCAATCAAATGGTTGGCACATATCCTGATATCTAGTACTTTTCCATGTCACAGGATGCTTACATCCAATAAATGCATGACTAAACACAGTAACCATTGACCTGGACTCGGAATATTAAGCCAAATACTAAGCGGCATAAGAACAAAGTACCCTTCCAGTCAGGTTATTACAAACAATTGGATTGACTAAACACAGTAACCATTGACCTGGACTAGGAATATTAAGCCAAATACTAGGCGGCATAAGGACAAAGTACCACTCCAGTCAGGTTATTACAAACAATTGGATTAGTAAGTTAAGCTGGGCACACCAGTAAAAGAGTTAGTTATGCACAAACAATAAGTTTAGAGGAAAAAACTATCAACAACTATAATACTGCATAGATAAAAATCTATTTCATGATAAATTTCATAATATTGATTTGGCATTGTAGAGGTTGATAGTTCTTTTCTAAAACTTGGCCAAACTTTACATGCTTTGACTTTGGACAAAATTTATAGCTTTTCTTTAAGGGAGGGGGTACATCAGAAATATTTTACACTCATATTGCAATGAGCGCGCGCTACATTTAGTATTGCAATGAGGGTGTGCAATGTGCTCATTTGAATTGAATACTAGAGGCTTACAAGTAAACTAGGATTCAGCTCTGTTTGATATTTGCATAACTATCCCTTAGTTTCAGTTGCATACAGCAAGCCACGCAGCAAAAAAAGAGTTGTGGAACTAACAGAGCTTGACCTATTTGCGATAGGGTTGCAGAATTGACAGATCATTGAAAAAGAAAACCCTGTTTTTTCTTGTTTTACAAGAGAAATAGGTCATAGCCATGTATCAGTATCACGGTTTTGCATATTTGAATAATATGCACGCTACCAGGGCTGTGCTGTATTATTATACCTGCGTAGTCCAGCCAGAGAGCATACGACAAAAAAAAAAAAAAAAAAAAAAAAAAAAAAGCAAACAAGTACATACCGAAACAATCGTAGTTGTTGAACAAGAGGCAAACTCTTACTAAGAGTGCAGAATTCGTGCAAGAATCGGACCTGCAAACACCGGAAACACTGTTATCATTGCCAATAGAGAAGATGCAACGCAGTAAGTACTTCCAGCTCCACATTCCAGTAAATGCAACAGCTATATGCATGTAAAAGCAATCATCATCTAGATCCTGTCAACCTGAAAACAACATACACTGCAAACGACGTGTTTCCTAAAATTGGCATTGACCACATGTTAAACCACAAAACTGTGCAGTGGCTATCTGAATTCCTCTAAATCCTACGCAGGACATAGAACTCCAACATCCTACAGAAAATAAACTGGTCAAATTTAACCAGCAGTCAACCAAACTCCCACTGTTGAAAAACATCACCAGTGCATGCATAGCTCACATCAACAGAATTTGGTCCTTAATCATCACTTGCAACAATGGCTAATATAGTATTTCTCTGACTAGTCGAAGAGAAAACCAGATTTGCGAGCTATACTATTAAATTCCATTGTAGCAACGATACAATCTGATGCAATATAAAAAGGATATTTCACGTGATAAAACCATCAACTCATCAGAAATAACAAGAGATGTCTCACCAGTTCTCTTTTTGATTCCACAGAAATATTTGGCGATCTCATCCTAGAGAATAATTCTTGGATAAAGCACGCATCATCCTTTAGTAAGGAAATAACCTACAGACAGATCATTAAGTTATATGTGATAAAGATATACTGCAATTAGTGAGGAAATGTCAACATAGGTGAAGGGTGAAACACTAACAGCAGCATTGTTCGTATGAATCATTGTGTTAAGACTTGCCATAGTGCCATCATCTAATGTTCGGGGTAATATAACATCCTGCAGATACCGAAATGAGTACAATTGTAAAACATGCAAATAAAAATAGTGCAAACAAAAATCAATCTGAAACGGGTAAAGTGAAAACTGTGACTAACCTTAAGGTAGCCTATTCTGTATGTTTGATGTATCCTCGAAACCACAGAAACATTTTTAATGGGTATGGCCTGTGGAAGCAAACAAGCTTATGTTAAAGAACTGTTTCTTCTGGATAGGCTAAGGGGTGCAAAAATCAGCCTACCTCTTTGAAAATTACATGATCCTTCAGAAAAGTGCGATGCTTTTGCACTTTGGCAACCTCTGGATCGTCTACAGGTAATAATTTGCTAAAATTAGAAGAAAAATGAAACATCTTCACAGGCTTTGAATTGAAAATAATATATATAATATGACGATATGATGAACTTATATGAAGCACCAAAGGAGAAATCATACATTCAAGGGCGCCTATGATGTCAAGAATAAACTCATCAGAGAAAATCTTATCAAAGATTGATGGGCTGTTCAACAATACTGCACAATAAAATGAGAGTAAAGAGCTGTTTAAAATATTCTAGTGAGCATACTCATTCCTATACAGACATGTACTTACTGATTCCCCTGACTAACTTGAAAATCATGTGAAGATCATCTAAATTCTCTAAATCCTCGCACATTCTAAAAATCTCCAGCAGCTTCGGGAAAAAATCACGCTGAAAGTATGAGAATTGGTAAATAGACAAGTTGGGCAGGAATAATCATATCCAAGAATGAAAGAATGGAACCATCATTTCTAAGGATCTCATGCTGCTTCCTTCCAGATTTTAAGTATTGAACACATGGCAGGCTAAAGTTATTGATCACGTCAACGAAAAAAAGAAATAGCAATCAATGTCAGCAATAAGGCAGCATAGATCAGTTATTAAGCAATCTTTATTAGGTATGTAAGGTGACTAAGTAGCAAAAAGTCCATCCACCATCACGGAGCCATCTGTAACAATAGATTAGTCTCCTCAAATGACACCAATGAGAGATCATTCCCGTAAATGGTAACATTTAATGAAATCACCCATACATGCAAAACCAAAATTGCCATTATGTAGTTCTTGTACGTGAAGCTAACATCATAAAGTAGCCATTAGACGAACATTGGCTTTTCTATCTGATTGATATTCAACAAAGTTATGTTGAGAAAACAAATCAGAAAAGTAAGACTCTCAAGCAAGCATATTTATATAAATGGAATGAAACACATCCAAAAGACCAGTTTCCTACATCGAGATATTGCGTAGACAATAGATACAGTTCGATAATTAAGAGAAAAAATGATGCCTTGAGATATTGCTACTGTGCCAGAATCATGTGTGGAACAAATCATCAAGTACAAAAACTAATCTAAAAGAAGAACTTCAGATGACAGTATTTCATCTTATATCCCAAACCGGGTGACTTCTCAGTGGTAACCAACCTAAAACAAATGGAGCAAATAAGAACCTACAGAAAATGAATGGCTGCTAAAACTACGCCAAAAGTGGCCGTTAAAAAGGTAAAGCAGTATAGTAGCTACGCACACTAACAACGCTGCATGCAGCATAAGGTCTCCTAAAAATAGGTCATATAAATAACACAAGAGGTGATTCCGCTCTTGTTTCTATTCAACAATAAGGCAGCAGACTAATCTCTCTATGGGCTTTTCTCACAATGGGTGAGCTTCCCAACCACACAATTCTTACATGGAGCAAGGATGAGTTCCACATTGATGATTGAATGAATTTTTTTTTTTTTTTGCAAGAAAATGACACCGGCTAATGGAAGTAAAAGTCTATGGAACATGAGACCATGCCACACAGAGATAAAGACTATATAACTTACATCTTGTGTTATCAACTCCGCCACACGCATTTGATCCGTAATGCCACCCTCCAATATAGTCTGCAGTTTTCATAAGCGGTATTTTTAACAGTAAATAGATGTTTTTGTAGAAGAGAGTACAAGTATTCCAACTGCCCAGCTGTAAACTATTAAAAAATGAATGTAACAAGGGAAGTATTTTTGATCTTAGTTATGGCAAATATCAACAGAAGTTACAGCGAGTAGCCGAATATCAACAATTACATCTAAAAATAAAGAAACAGAGTTTTGCCCTCCACATAAATGGATTAGATACCCACAACAAGCAAAGACTTAAGATTGAATACTGGACATGCATATACATCAAAGATGCAACTTTAAAAACATGGCAGGCAAAAAATAGATCCCACAAGACCAGCACACAAATTACTAGTGTCACAATGTACTGTTAAAAAGAGAACACATAAAATACTAGAACTCAAAAGAAAAGGGAATAGATAAAAGTGTTCCTTTGAGCATGGTAGATACTACCTCCAAGACTTTTTAGAAAGCTAATTTATAGCTTTCTAAAAAGGCTTACATTTCGGAGCAGATGTAATAAAACTTATTATAATAATTTTATATGAGAAGAGTACAAAATAAATCTGACCTTCAAGATCAAAGGAAGATTGGACAAATCAACAGGTGGAAGCTCCCTCAGTTCACCATTGACAGAGCGGAAGGACTCATCTGCAGGGAAATCTACAATTAATTATGACAGTGCAACAGAAAAACTGATATCTAGGGAACACCAGGTGCCAAGCTACACATCAAGGTCTGCCACAACTGAATGCACCCTTTTGTCAGCAAGTATCAGGGAATAGTGTGCGCTTTCAGAGTACAATAGTGTTGAACAGAAATCGAGATGAACCAAGGAAAGAAGAAGTCCACGCCAAATAAGGCCCAATAAGACAGTAGGCTAGCTTTTAACTCTCAAGCTTTCGTGGATTCACTTCAGGAATTGATAGTGGTGAGTTGTACTTGATAATATTGTGAATTTTGCGTCAAGAAAATGTGCATGGTTGCTTTGCCTGTAATTCAGCTCATTCCCTCCGGATAGTGTATTTGAACTAAAACCCTTGAAATCTAACGGGATTGAGTTGGGTAACTGTTAATCCAGACGAGCTCTTCAAATCTAGTGCATTCTAAGCGGTCACTTAAGGAATTGACTGACAGTGGGGAGCTGTACTATCATGGATTTTACATCGGGAAGGCTTGCCTGTAATCCGGCTTAATACCTTGTAATGGCAGGGGTCTGAACTAAAATCCCTCAGATCTGACGGGATCAAGTTGGGTAAGTGTGTATCCGAGAACTTCAAATCTGGTGCGTTCGAGTAAGGCAAGTGTGTATCCAGATGAGCTCTAATGGATCCCCAGCGGTCACTTCTGGAATTAGCAGTGGGAAGCTGTAATTGTAAATATTGTAAACTTTACAACAACATCAAAGCCTTTTTCCCAAGCAAGTTGGGGTAGGCTAAATATGAAACCCAACAGAAATAAAAGGAAGCCAAAACAAAAACAAGAAGGAAAAAGAGAGTAAACTAAGATTCTGGCACATGGATCGCTGATCTCCATGCAGTCCTATCAAGAGCCGAGACTTTAGGTACATTCCAATCCCTCAAGTCTCTTTTTACCACTTCCGCACAAGTCAGCACCACTAAATATTGTAAACTTCACAAGTCTCCACCCGGAACACACGATGGTGGTGACCAAGGTCTGGTTGCTGCAAGGTCATGTTAGTCGGCTCCGTTCCGGCGTGTTCGAATGTCTTCGTGGTGGTCTCTCCTTGTTGTGAAGTCGAAGCCACCCTCGGGCGGTGTACGATGACCTTCGAGGGGTGGTCCGCTGAAGGTCCTATTCGACGCTTGTCTTGCGCATCTTCTCTCTGAGGCTCGTCGCCGGAAGCGGAGCTGCCGGTCTCTCTTCGAAGAGTCATCTGTTTGGCATAGGCCGGCTTGAGCTTCTTAGCTTTTGTGGGTAGCCAGGGTGGCTGGGTGTGCCCTTGTGGCGGGGTGTGTGGTCTTGGGGGTACTCTGGCACTGTTGTTGTTGGTTTTGCCCGATTTTCTCCTAAAAATCGGGCACCTTCTGCTTAATGAATGAATGAGGCAAAGCTTTTGCCTCCGTTTCAAAAAAAAAAAAAAAATTGTAAACTTTGCCTCCAAAAAATTGCATGGGGCTTGCCTGTAACCCGACGCAATCCCTTCGGATAGACATGGGATTTGAAATAAAACCCTTCAACAGATAGACAGGGGATTTGAAATAAAACCCTTCAAATCCAACAAGGTTGAGTTGGGTAAGTATGTATCCAGACAATTTCTTAAAGGGGAGTTTTTCATTTTTTGGCACTTGATGTCTCTTGAGCGCAGGTTTTATTCGACAAGAGCCCCAGGTTATTTAAGGACATGGTGTCTCGAGGTTATCTTCCCATGACTATACAATAAATGCTATGGTTACAGGTATAAGTACAAAGCAATGTGCTCTTACACTTTTTCAATTAAATAATACGAATCTGAAACATGAACTACATTTTAGGGCCTTGGAGAAACACAAAGTCCCAATAAAGTACATTACCCTCATCAAGGATATGTATGATAATGTTGTGACAAGTGTTCGAACAAGTGATGGCGACACTGATGACTTTCCAATTAGAATAGGGCTACACCAAGGGTCAGCTTTGAGCCCTTATCTTTTTGATTTGGTGATGGATGAGGTCACAAGGGATATACAAGGAGATATCCCATGGTGTATGCTCTTTGCGGATGATGTGGTGCTAGTCGATGATAGCCGAGCGGGGGTTAATAGAAAGTTAGAGTTGTGGAGGCGAACTCTAGAATCGAAAGGTTTTAGGCTTAGTAGAACTAAAACTGAATACATGAGATGCAGTTTCAGTTCTACTAGGCACGAGGAGGGAGAGGTTAGCCTTGATGGGCAGGTGGTACCGGATAGAGACACTTTTCGATATTTGGGGTCCATGTTGCAGAAGGATGGCGATATCGATGAAGATGTGGGCCACCGAATCAAGGCTGGTTGGATGAAGTGGCGCCAAGCTTCTGGCGTACTATGTGACAAGAGAGTGCCACAAAAGCTAAAAGGCAGGTTTTATAGGAAAGCTATCCGACCTGCGATGTTGTATGGCGCGGAGTGTTGGCCAACGAAGAGACGACATATCCAACAATTAAGTGTAGCAGAGATGCGCATGTTGAGATGGATATGTGGCCACACAAGAAAGGATCGGGTACGGAATGACGATATACGGGAGAGAGTTGGGGTAGCACCGATTGAAGAGAAGCTGGTCCAACATCGTCTCAGATGGTTTGGACATATCCAACGGAGGCCTCCGGAAGCGCCAGTGCATAGCGGACGGATAAAGCGTGCTGAGAATGTTAAGAGGGTTCATGGTAGACCAAACTTGACATGGGAGGAGTCCGTTAAGAGAGACCTGAAGGTTTGGAATATCGACAAAGATTTAGCCATGGACAGGGGTGCGTGGAAGTTAGCTATCCACATTCCGGAACCATGACTTGGCTTCAAGATCTTATGGGTTCCAACTCTAGCCTACCCCAACTTGTTTGGGACTGAAAGGCTTGGTTGTTGTTGGTGTTGTTGTTGTAATGATCCAACCACAGGTCAGCAAGTCCTTCAAATATTTAAATAGAGCAATGGCAGCATACTTGTAATTGTGTCCGACTAATATTGCAAAACTGAGTCTGGCAGCTTATTTCACCAAGTCTATTAAGTGCCTGATTTAGGTTGATGATAATGAGACTAATGACAATCTAAAATACTCCCTCTGATCCGAAGTATTGGTGTTCTAGGTTTGTCCTAAGTCAAACTTCTCTAGGTTTGACCGAAGTTGTAGAAAAGCATGTCAATATCTAAAAAGTCAAATCTGTATAGTACAAAAATTTATCGTATGAATTGGCATATTTTTCGACTAACTTGGTCAAACTTAAAGTAGTTTGACTTAGGACAAACCTAGAACACAATTCTTTTGTAACAGGAGTTATATATAACAAGCAGCAATGTTTAATTTAGCTAGAACTTTAAGCAGTGTACATGTATTTAGCAAAATGGGATCTACCGTGTGAATGCAATACTCTAGAGGCTTCTAGATGTTCCGATGCTGGGCGAGGACCAACTTCAATAGCTGCAGGACATGATTAAAGTAAGGCAACGTAAGAATGATATGAATAGCAGCAGGTATTAAGCAACTCACCACCAAGGTTACTGAACTGAAGGTTTCTCTGAATTTCACAGATGTTGTCCCTGCAGAGAACCACCAAGAATAAAAAGACATCAATAAGAAATAACTGAAGAGAAGTGATAGTTATGCCATGGTTTCTTTTCTTAAATTACCATATGTAGGAGCACCCTGCAGCTTCCTGGAAGCTCAATGCTAATTCTGTTGCTGCTTCTGGATCCCTCCATGAGATGATTGTTTCTAATAAAGAAAACAAGCATGTCAAGTTATCAAGTCATGCAATGGTTACAGATGGTTAGCTCAAAACTGATCGGGATAGTGCAATTGTTCACCTTCTTGCTTTCTGTAGATATCATCAGATGTAATATTGTGGACGAGCAGTGTCTCATTGTCATCTTCATCCAGAACAGTCAAACCAAGATCTTTTGAACCCTGAAATCAACCCACATCTGACCCAGTTAAGGTCCAAAAAATGTAAGCCTACAAACTGGAAACTGAGAACTTAATTAGCCGATGGCATGTTAACAGAATACCATATTGCCATATATCAGGACTATGCATCTACATCATGCTATAACTACAACTAATATTTAAGTTTTCATTTGAACTGATATATTTGACCACGGCATATTGTTCAATAAATCACCACCACTAAATACCTTAGCAAGCAACAAAACTTAGGCCTCGTTTACTTCTAGTGTATTTGTGGGGATCAGAGGGGATTATTTCGAATCCCGGAAAATCCCCACTTGTATGTTTACTTCTCCGGGTTTGAACGAAATAATCCCGATATATCCCCTCCCATCCCCACATTTTGCATAGATTAGAAACTCCCCATCATACTAGTGTATTTTGGAGGTATTTGACGGGAAGTGAGGGGATTGAGTGAACACCAAATCCCCTCCCATCCCTATACCCATTGCGGAGGCAAATACGAGAGAAGTAAACAAGGCCTTACAGTTAAGTTGACTAGATAACTATAACACTAACCCATTTGGTGTGCTGTGGTGGCTGCGTGAGCTTATTCAAATAGTTCAAAAGAGACTGGAAACTAGGGTTGCAAATGCAGGCTCGCTCTAGTCCCGCAAATCCCAACGTTTAGTACAAAAAATTGTACTAAATGGCCCGATTCTACATCTACATGTTTGCACTATTCGGACTCCAATCCGCCCCGCTAATGGCGCTGCTTGCAGCCCTACTGTACACCATTTAAGCACAAAAAAAGCTACATTTATCTGACAGCAAAAAAAAGGTGGATTTTCCAAAGCATAAAATTTAACTGAATAGAACCATATACAAGACATAAAGATACCATACTGATGTATACCTTAAGATAGTCGAAAGGAACATATTGACTCATACCTCAATGTAGTCGATAGCAACATGTCCTGTGCCCTGATCATCCCATTTCCCTCCATCCCTCAGACGGTACACTTTCACACGCTGGAACAATTACAAGATGTTGATACCTTACACAATGTGATAATAATACAAACACAAACAGAAACGAGATAAGTAAAACTTCCTTAACAGTTGTGCCCACAAAAATTTAAAAAAAAATCCTTAATAGATACAAACAAGGCTGAGTATCTTGGTTAAAAGTTGCTTGGTAGGACTAGGAAGGACTTGCTCAACAAGAGCCTTTGCAACAAAATAGGACGCTATCTAGACAATATCTGATACCAGTTCACAATGTGCTACTCCAAGGAAACGGCGTGATTTTTTCTATTTGAAACATCGTATTCAATTTGGAATCCTTACGAACTCCAAATTTTGAGCCCAGAGCACTTAGCAAATTATTGCAGACTTATGATTTGGGCTACACCTACAGACCATGAACAACCAAAGTTTAGTGTCCAAAAACCAAAGTTTAGTGTCCAAAACTTGGTTGTCACTGAGTGTGATGATGGGCATCACACTCATTTTTTGCTATCGAGTGAACTGTGCAAACTGGTTGTCATTGAGCCACAAATTCTAGCGGCTGAATCAGGTTTACGAACAACTCACAACCATCGTATGTTTCCATAAGCACTCGGCAGAGGCATGTATTCCTTTTCCTCCAGGTTCTTATATAAGGCTAAAAGCACCCAAGATTCTATGCACAATGCAATTTCATTGGCCAACAGGAACTACCAGGAAATTTGCACCATGTCCGGTTGTTTTGCTGTTGCTAGGTATCAATGTAGTAGAGTGGTAAAGGAATGTAATGTTAGATCAATTTATACTTGTGACAGACTCGACTGGTCGGGGATTATTGATCAAGCAAATGAGCAGCAACATACAATTACCATCATCAGCATCCCTTGAGTGGCAGAGCAAGTACTACAAGATGATCTGGAGTGCTCTCAAGTCTCAACACAGACACTAGAGGGCATCTTACATTCTATGCGCTCTCTTTTGGGAGAGGCCAACACTATGTAAACCAGTCAACCTCCAAGAGAGCAGTTGCTGAAAAGATCGAAAGGAAAATACGTACTTGTGCCAGCATAGGGCTAATTCTACAGAGGCATATCGTTGGTGAGTTTTCTTTGGGAAAAATACTACTCCTTGACCCTGACACTTATTATGGATCGGAGGGAGTACAGTAATTTTATTTCAAAATTAATTCATGTGCTTCAAATGGCAAAGGATATCTGCTTTGGATATGTTTTGAAGCAATACGTTCAGCTGTTCAGATCAATTGCCGGACCACAGCTGAGAATGATCTGATGACCTCTTTTCAGCAGATATTAAGAATGATTTACCTTGCAACAAAAACGACCTCATTTTTCCATACATGCTACCAGTGTTCAACAAACCGGGCAATTCATCAATTAATCGCAACTCAGTGGGTGACCGATTCACCGATTAACAGATTAGTCGTACGATTAACCAGCCAGTTCGCCTATTAATTGCTAATCGACAGCCGACCAAGCAGTAACTGATGAACAATTTCCTCAAATTGCATGCTACCAAAAAGAAAGGTGGTCGTAAATGCGTGTATTCATCATGTTAGGTCGAACTTAGTCAGAACAAGGATATAGATTCGAGCAGATTACTCATCCGAATTTAGAGCTTAAATCTTCAAATGAAAGGTATCACCAGAAAGACGCACATAGTGACAGACGGGTTTGGGAGAATAAATGTATGCTAAAACCCTGGGACACAGTATTTAGGGCGCGTTCTGAAGCAGTGGCGGACCTAGGATTTTATCAAAGGGTATGCCACAAGAAAATTTTGACTTGCATATTTGTTTAATCCATTTAATATTTTTTGCAAAAACTTAAATTTTACAATGCAAATCGATATATATATATGCAATAAATAACATTTAGAAATATTAAATTGAGAAACAATGCAAGTACAACAATCGGATAGATTATCGTGGAGCCTACAGAATGTTGTCGTGGTTGTGGGCTTCCAAGGATAGGTATACGGAGTCTAGAGTCTAGTTCCTCTCCTAGCTGGTCGATAAAGGTGTTATCTGAAACTCTAGATATATCAAAATTCTGAGTGAGCCGAGAGCTAAAGGCCGAGTTAGTTGAATCGGCGGGAAATGAAAACCAGTTGGAATTCTGGAATTAATCCAACTAGTATACATGCACGTGTACCTGTTTGAGTTAAGTTTGAGTCATATTAGAGCTAGCATACATGTAGTTACTAATGAGCTATCTCTAATACTTCCAGTACTAGGTGCTGGAAAACATACATGAGCTAGCTTGGTTGGTCTCTGATAATAGTACTAGTCATATTTTGTGTGAGCCAAATACTCTATGAGCCAGATTAGAGCTAGCGTCCATGTGCTAGTAACAAGCAGCGAGCTTGGCCGCGGGGTATGCCATGGCATATACGGCATACCCCGTAGGTCCGTCGCTGTTCGGAAGTCTCCTATCTTCTCGAAATCCTCCAATCCAGCTTCCCAAACCAAAATCCGGCTCTTCAAAGGAGCCCGGAAAGTTCGGGCAGTTCCTGACTTTTTGCCTAGTCGCTGACGAGTGGATTCATCTTCTCCAAATCCCCACCCTGCAGCTCATCAAATCCCCAAACAGTAGCATCTCCCCAGTGAGCCCTTGCTACCCAGCTCTGCAGCATGCCTCTGCTATCCCAGATCTACAGTGTGGCTGTCGCCTTCGCTCCAAGGTCCAGCACCGCCACCAGCTGTACGGACATTTGCTGTAGCACCTGCACATGCGGTCGGCCCCATGAACCGCTGAGGGAGTAGCGGTCTGGCCTCCTGGTCCAAGCCTGGCAGCGGCCTCCACCCCCTCAACCGCGCAGAGGGCCGCAGGAGCAGGGCGTCAACGGGCAGCTGGGAGCAGCTTCGGCTGCAGCTCAGGGAGGTCAGGGGGCTTGCCAGAACAGCTGGGGAAGGTCAGAGGTGAGATCAGGGGAGGTCAGGGAGGCTTACCAGAGCAGCTAGGGATCTCTCAGGAGCAGTTTTGGACTTTTGTGGATGGGGCGCACAGAAAGATGACTTATGTTTCTGTTCTCGTGAGGAATAGAGAGGAAAAAAGAGCGTTTTTCTCCCACTTGGCAGTGGCATAACCCGTAATTTCGCACTGCTCTGCGGTTTGCTGTTCCAAGAATTCACAGAAGAGGTGCTCCGAGTTTTGTACAGCATGAGCTAGCTTCTCGAATCTGGCTCCATGGAGTTGAAGTGTTCAGTGCTGCTCCGCGATAAATTTTTGGGAAGCTGGAAGTTGGAGGACTTCCGCACACATCCTTATTGTGGTCATCTCCAAGAAAAATAAATAATTGCATCTAAATCATGTGCTCTTCATCTAATACCTTGGAATTTGTGGCGTATGATTTCACTTGACAATTTAGTAAGTACTGCCAAAGCATAATCGGCGTGACATGGAAAACTGCTCGCGAAACTTTTTGGTGTTCAAACTTGACACCAACAAAAGCTCAAACAGTACTAAGTCAGCCTCTCATCAACAAATAGGTTACCCATGATGCATACATATTATTCACTGAAGGGACAAACATATATGGAGAATTGAGCATATGTGGAGGAGGCAACTGCTTATAGATGTACAGTTTAATTTAAATAGAACTTCCATTGGCTCCCTACTATGTTGACAATCACGCAAAGGGGAGTAGCACGGGGACGAAGTAGCGTAAAAGCAGCAGATATCTATATGGATGATTTGGATTCGAGTAAAGCATGAAGACTACTACCTCCGTTTGCAACCAAAAGTATGCTTTGGATTTGGGAACAAGAATCAAGAAGTAGCATTAAATGACCTTGTTGTCCTTTTATTGCCCAACTTTACCAGCTTTTATCTTATAAGATGCCTTATTTATTCATGAGAGTATAAACATCATGCAGCAACGGCATAATAAAAAGTAATAAGATAAACGTACCGCGATGTTGTAGAGTAACCTGTAATATGAGTACTTCCATTCCAGGAAGTGGCAAATAAGATATCCCTCACAGACACACACAGCCAACAACAAAATCGTAGGGTGACACACAAATAACCAACAAAGGAGCAGCATAAAACTACTGAATTCAAAGGTGACGACTCGTCTAGTACGTCAGCTGAGATAGTTGGTCAAACAAAGAATGATGCCCCTCAAAACTGACATACAAATATTTGGACCCTCCTAAATGTTTGGCATGAATAAATTAGGTATGAATCCACGATGCAGGCGCACTTGCACAGAAGCTTCACCTTCCATGCAATTGGCATCTCAGGCCAGAACATGTCTACAGTGGTTGACTAAGCAGAGTTAGCAGATTATTGTGTGGTGTTGTTTTTCTGTCTCAGATGCGAAAAGAGAAAAAGAATGGCTGTGTCACACTATTTTCAGTCTCAGATATGAACAGAAGGCTGGATGAATAAACAATTGTTTAAATATGCAAACAAGTGTATGATGGAAAGTATATTAGGACAATTACACAGCGTCTGAATTCCTCTCTTAGCAGCATCCAGATCACTGCCTTAAAAGTTAAGCATGTGTAGTTAGTTGAGCAGACACAGCGGACAGTGAATTGAGCAGGGATGCCTCGAAATTAGAAATAAGATAACCCAGTCCTGGGATAAAAACAGAAAACTGCCCGAAATTAAACTTGGATCTAGGGCACGTGTGGGGTTGAATGACCACCTCCCCTATCCACATGACGTATTCGAGCAGCTGCCTTCCAAAACCAGCTGCGCCCTATCGCAGCATCGATTTCATCGCAACGCGCAACCACGACCACCCAGGTTAGGCTAACAGCCAGCCGCTAGTGGATCTAGTTCACGAACAACAGAAGCTTCGAGAAGCCTACAGAGCAACCGAGCAGTGCGGGGGGCTCACCTGCATGCTGCTGCTGTTCGCTGACGCCGCCGCCGAAGCCGAAGCCTCAGCCGAAGCCTCGCCCCCGGCCTCCGCCTCCGCCTCCCGCTGCTCCTGCTCCCCCATGGCTTCCGCGGTCCTCTCCGACGCCCTGGAGATAGCGAGGGAGCCTCTGTGCCGCCTAGGAGAAGATGGAGGCTCTCTGCCGGCGGGCAGCTTGGTCAGTGGGTCGAGGGCGCGGGCTGCGAAACCCTAACCACCATGGACGAGCTCCCCCGCGGCCCTTGTTCGCCCTGCCTCGGCGTCGCCTTTCCCCCTTTTGCCCCCTCTCGTTTTCGCGAATATTTTGTGTTCGTTTGCTTACGGACCCCCGCAACAGATAGAGAAAGTAATTGAGGGCATGGTTGATGCAGAAAAGAGGGGTCGGAACGATTGACACGGTTTCGACGTGATTATACTGTTTCGGGAAACCATGCGAGTGGTAGAAAAGGAAAAAAGTTAATGAGACGTTTTAGTAAAAAAGAACACTCGGAATACCGACACTTACCAAGTACTCTCTTCCCTCCGTTCACTAAGGCCTTGTTTACTTCTAGGGTATTTATGGGGATGGAAGGGGATTATTTCGTATCCCGGAAAATCTCCACTAGTCTGTTTACTTCTCCGGTTTTGAACGACATAATCCCGAGATATCCCCTCTCATCTCCTCCCATTCCCACATTTTTTGCCTAAATCAAAAACTCCCCATCATACTAGTGTATTTTTGGGGAAGGGTATTTGAGGGGATTGGGTGAACACCAAATCCCCTCCCATCCCCATACCTATTGGGAAGAAAAATACGAGAGAAGTAAACAAGGCCTAAAGGCACTAAGGGTGTGTTTGGTTTAAGCCCAGACTAGCCAAACCAAAATTTTGGCATGACCAAAGCAAGGGCACGACCAAAATTTTGGTACACTATTGTTGTTTGGATTATAGCCATTGTACGTTGCCAATTTTTTGGCAAAATCTTGGGCCTCCATTTGATTTGCAGCCAAATTGATACATCTGGACTGGCTTTTCCAATGGAGGTTAATTTGATTTCTAGCTTGTTAAAAAAAGGATTTCTAGCAAACTGAAAATCATAGATAGTAGAGAAGGGTCCGGAGGAAAATCGTATACTACAGAATATAAGGGCATCCCAGCCGGGAGCGACAGTTTGCGTTCGTGTGGGCCAAAAATGCGTCTGGGACGCATCGCAGCGGCCCCGACGCATATTGATCGCCCGCGATGACTCAAACGCAACGTATATTTACATCTAGGATGTGTCGCGGCGGATGCTGCATGTCCCAAGTGACCGCTCGCTTTTTCAACAGGTCCGCCTTTCAGCGAGCGATAGGGCTATATCAAGCGCATCGCTTCAGCGGTCATCGCTTCCGCGACTGCTGTTAAGCTTCACGCACTAGCCACTTGAACCAAAAGTCCGAACTGATGGAAAGGGCTAGGCAATCCACATATACACTTCACAACACCCCCACTCGCGTGTGATGGGAGAAGAGAAAGTCAACACGTGAAAGAAGAAGAGCACACCGAAATAGGGCATCAGCGGTGGCTAAAGAGGGGGGCAACAACAATTTTTAGGCTTAATTGCGAAAACCAGGATTTGAACTTGAGACCTGGGGCTCTGATACCATGTTAAGCTTCATGCACTAGCCACTTGAACCAAAAGTACGAACTGATGGAAAGGGCTAGGCAATCCACATATACACTTCACAACTGTGGTGACCCTGCATACCACTGCATGTTGTAGTATGCCAGTCGTTGATATAACATTCACGAAGTACCATTCCGCAAATATTACATCCCTCAGAGTAGTACAACAGAACATAGCAGGTCCATAACTCATTCATTTATTATTACAACTATCATACACATGTCATCTCGGAGCTCCTCTTGGGTCCTAAGAGGAATACTCCTGGGTTCGAGGCGAACCCAACATAGCTTACAATATAAGAGTCTCATTAAGTTATACATTTATTTCCTCGAGCAGCTAAATACTAAGAGTTCGGGCTGCTCGGTTACTACTACCACTGGATATCTCTAGGCTTGATCTCCTCCGGAAGCCTCCCCGGATCCGTAGACGATGAGGTAGTCTACGCCTTCTATACCTCCAGAGAGGTCTGGTTCTTCATAGCCGATGATCTCGGCTCCTTCATTGTTGTCGTAGTCCTCCTCCAGACGATTCAGACAATCTAAGCATGGGATTTAAGAGTGGTATGAGTACGAGCGTACTCAACAAGTTCATTATAGATAAGAGGTGTTTAATGCTCTAGCTACAATATTAGACCAGAAAGTCTAATACCAATGCAAGTTTTGATAAACATTTTTTCAAGAGATTGCTTTTATTCGAAAGAGCTATGTCCGTCAGCCTTCACCGGTTTACTAGAACTTCATGGAGCTCCTTTCCGCGTCAGCGATTCCTTATCCCGAACAGGGAGTGACAGTCACGCTTCTTTACACTCTGCAGAGGTGTGTTGCTTTACCCATAAGAGATCTTAACCTTGGTGCCAACCGGGCAGCTTTCCCGTTCACACTTCCTTCGGTGTGAGGCCCGGTATAAGGTCATAGCCAATCATATTCCTCCGCTACCTCGCACACCCACCCGTTGTTGCAAACCCCGACCCTGGGTCCTCGTCGGTCCACTTACACCATTTAAGGACGGACCCCGACCACGACAACAGTCTGGAATCGAACCAAACTCCTTCGCCGGTAGCTGCAACCCATCATAGACCACATTACCGTGGGGAATTAGAGTGGGATCCCCACCCTCAAGTTGTTCCGCAAGCCGCAACCGCTACGGTATGCACAGCATAACCGTGGGGACTTAGAATGGGTTCCCCACCCACAAGTTGCTCCGCAAGATACAACTGCTACGGTAAGCGCATCCGTTGATGTACAAGAGGTGGAAATACGATTGACTAGTCCGTCCCATTTCAGATCTTATGGTTAACACGGTTATTACGGCACAAGAATCACTGGCGACATTTGTTGTTTAATCCTAGATGGATATAAACCCTTGCAATGGAACCTCCACCATGTCAACACAATCCATGGTTCCATTGCCCACCACATAGTCATATTCATAGTTATGAAAGTAGTGGTTTTGATTTTTATGCAATAGTGATAACCATAATACTTTGCAAGTAATTTGATAGAAATACTCGAATGACATGAGCAAGTGATGAACTTGTTCTAACACTGCAAAGTTTTGCAGTTGGATGGTGTGGACTGACCCTTGTCCTCTGTCTCTGAAAAATAGCATCATTGTCCGATAAGGGCAATGGTTAAAGAAGCAATTATGCATGATTCAATTTTTAGGGTTGTTCCCCCCTTTCTGGTGTTTTATTATTTTATGTGGAAGGTTAATACTAAGAACAATTTAGGGATACCCTGTTTAGGGTAAAATACAACATTGAAATGTTGTCAAGGTGTTTTTATAGTCCAAAGGCATTATTGAACTAATTTTCATTATTGAAAATAATATGAGTGATTTAAATGATTATTTAAATCATCAAATTAAGACTTATTCTTAGTTGTTTTCAAAAATTCCCTTTGATATTTTATTTAGGTAGAGAATTTTATGCTGATCAATTTTCATATTTTTAATTATTTTTTTAGAGTTATTTAAATATTTATTGTGATTTACCAAAGTTTATGTAATTAAATTAAATTGTGAAATGGCAAAAATGCCCCTGGGCCCACCTGTCGGTGCAACCCAGTGGGTTAGGTCGAACCGACCGGCCTGGTCCGGCTCGACTAGCCCTACTTCTCTCTCTCCCTCTCACGCGCGACCGAACCCTAACCCTAGCCCGCTCTGGTGACTCGCGTCGCCTCCGCCGTGGCCGCTCGATTCCGGCGAGATTCGCCGGACCTGGCCCCCGCCATGGTGCGCAATCGACGCGCCCCACGACGGCGGTCAATCCTATCCGCGTCGATCTAACACGGGCGACCTGCTGCTCTCGGCCTCGACCCCTTCTGGTGCTAGGGTTACGGGATCCGCTCGATCCCGCCGTTCCTGGCGCTCCTGGTGCTTGGACTCCGCCCTGGCTTCGCCGCCGTGGTGCGGGTGGTGCCGTGGTGCCGCCATGGCCTGGCTTGGCTTGGCGCCGCCGCGCTCTGGCGTGTGCCGCCATGGCCGCCATGGTCGTGCTTCTCTTCGCTACGCCTGTAAGTGCTCACCGCCTCCCTCCTTCTCTACAATCTGTTCTTCCTCTTCTCCTTCCCTTCTAGTCTAGCTCTGGCCACTGGCCTGCTTTTCCTTGTGCATAAGCTGTGTCGTGCTCTACTGGCCTTGGCCATTGCTTGTGCTGCTGCTCTCCCTCTATGTGCTCTGTTGCTTGTGCTTGTTGTGGATGCGCGTGTGCTACTGCTGCTATTCTTGCTACTGGCCCTACTGGCATAGGCCATTGTTACCCTGGCCATGCCAGTGCTTGCTATTTTTACAAAATTCCTGCTCTGTGCCTCTATTCTGGTTGCTATGCTTGCTAGAATTCAAGTGTATTCATGTAAGATTTCCTGGCTTGGTTACAGTGTGCAATTCTTGCATATTTGCAAGTGCCAGTGCCTCTGGGCTGGTTCATTGTGTTCTAATTCATGAGAATGCTCAACTGAACATGATGGTTGGCTAGATAGTTTCCCCCTCTTGATAATGTGTTACTGGATACTATTCTGATTTGTTTAGATGATTATCCGTGGTGCAACTATTTCTTAATTGTGGCTATTTCATTTATATAGTTCATGAATTGATGCCAGGCTTGTCTCTCGACAAGCACTTGCATAATTTGTGTGCTCGATGATCCAGTGATCATCAGGTGCATGTTGATTGCTTACCATCCTACTGCCTGTGCCTTTCTGATGCCTATCCTTGTGTCTGTGTGACACACATACATGTGTTGGTGTGTGTTGATGCTTGCTCAGGCATCAACTGATGCTTGCAGTGATCCATTGGGTCACTGGCAAGATGTTGGTGCTTTGATTACTTGTCTGTTTCATTTATCTGTATTTCCCTGCTTTATTAGATGGATAAATGATGTGAACTGTTTAGCAGTAATGATCATATGGATGGATTTGATGTAGCTAGAGGGATGCCAACCCCTGGTTGGGTACCCTAGCTCATACTGAACCCTATTGGGTGATGATGTGATTTGCTGGGTTTGGTGGCTTCATTGTTTTTGTGGTTGAGGTGGCCTCAACAAAGATTTCTTGTCGTTTCCGGGAAGCTCCCACCCTAGTTGGCTTGATGTGTATGGACAAATGCTTCTGGTTAAACCATATTTGGTTGCCATATGCTTTTAATGTTGACAAACATGTATAGACACTTGATTGTCTATCTATCTGATGGTTTAGCTGGCTATAGGTTGTCAAGTGAACTTGTGTAGCTGGCTAGGGACTAAATCCATGATGGATTTCTCTGATTGTGTCCCTGTGTGGACACAATCAGTGTTCCCTGGATAATTTCCTACTGGCTCTTTCTATGTTTGCTTGTACCAAATGGCTAGATAGCCATATGATGACACAAACAGGGCTTCCTACCCTTGTGGTGTGCTTGATATCATGCCTGTGCAATTAATGAACAAAACCATTTGGTCTGTTCATGATTATATGTATACCTCACTCCAGCTCCTAGAAATAGTGTGTTGGTGTAGAGGTTTTGCTTCTGGTGGTTTGCTTGACTTGCCCTGCTCCTCCTTGTGGCTTGTGATTCTTGGTTTGGTTCAGTGGTGAGTTTGGACAGGTTGAACAGCACTGGCTGTTCTTCTTGTTCTTGTTGTTCTTGGTGTTCTTGGTGACTTACCCTGTTGCTTGTCGATGGATGAAACAAATGGCTAGGGTTTTGGCTGTGAAAAGCTTATATATGGCTGGCCCTTGCTTCTCTGGTCGACAGCTTAGCCTGGCACCAATTTGGTGACTCACTAGCTGTGTGTGTGGTGTGCTCCATGCACAGTGCCTGGTGAGCAGGCAGTGTGTGTGTGTAAGCCTGATACTATGCACCAGGCTTGGAACTTGGTGGTGAGATGGATCAGCTCGGCAGCCTTGTTCATATCCTCTCCTGATTCATTATTTTTGCTAACCTGCCAAGTGGCATTGCCACTTGGCATAATGTTGTGTTGGTTTTGTTTGTGTGCAGGGATCAAGCAATTGATCAAGATGGACATGAAGATCATCAGGTCCAAGATCAATGAAGATTACCTTGTAGTATTTAGGATATAATCTTTCCTTGTACTTTTCTTTTATTTTCATTTTCTATTTTTCCAATTTGTGTAATGTGTTGTAATATTTCATATTTCTATTCTGAATATTGTAATTGACAATGTATAATGTGTGATTATCAATAAAGCTCCCATTTTCCTTAATGAGCTTTACATAATTGTTGTATTACTTATAATCTTGATTATTGATAATTGTTTATGAAATTATCTCAAGTTTGAATTATGTGATAATCATTTGATGTTTGAATTTGAATTTCAAATTCAAATTTGGATTGAATTCAATCATACAACTTAGTTTAGAATTCAATCATGCAACTTAAGTTTGTGATGCAAACTCTCCACTCTCTTCTCAAAACCCTAGTTTAGTTGAATAAGGAACAGGTTTGTCGCACTCTCGAAACCCTAACCCTGTAAGGTGTTGAGAGAGAAACTTGTCCCCCTTCGATGCAGTTTTTGTTTAAAAGCGCGAAATTTCCCCGTAATTTACAATGCAATGCACATCCCTTTCTAAAATCTACCCCTCGATCGTCTCTAAACCTGGGACATTACAGCCTTTCCCCCTTAAAGAAAACTTCGTCCCGAAGTTGTGGTTGTAATACCTGAAGAGTTCGGGGTATGTTTTCCTCAGGTCTTCCTCCTTTTCCCAGGTGGCTTCCCTCTCGGGGTGATGCTTCCATTATATCTTGCAATACTTGATAGCTTTATTTCTGAGTTGTTTCCAGCTCTCCTCGAGAATCTTGGCTGGCTTCTCGATGTAAGTCAAGTCTGGTTGTAACTCGAGCTCTTCATGTGATACTGGTTCATCGGGGGTTTTCAGACACTTTCGGAGTTGTGACACATGGAATACATTGTGAACTTGAGCTAGCCTTCCCGGTAGATCCAATTCAAAGGCTAAACCTCTGCTCGACTCAAGATCTTGAAAGGTCCTATGTATCTAGGACTGAGCTTTCCTTTTACTCCAAACCTCTGGAGTCCTTTCATCGGGCTCACCTTAAGATATACCATGTCTCCAACTCGTGGCTCCCATGTTCTCCTCTTCTGATCGGCATAACTCTTTTGTCGACTTTGGGCTATCTTGAGCCTATCTCTGATAATGTCAATGATTTGTTGTTTTTCCTTGACATAATCAGGGTTGAACTCTTTGCTTGCTCCGGCTTCATACCAACATATCGGTGATCTACACTTCCTTCCATACAGAGCTTCAAACGGTGCCATCTTGATGCTGCTTTGATAGCTATTATTGTATGAAAACTCTGCTAGTGGTAAGTGCTCCTCCCATGATCCTCCGAAGTCTAGGGCACAAGCCCTAAGCATATCCTCTAAGATCTGGTTGGTTCTCTCGGTTTGTCCACCTGTCTGGGGATGGTAAGCGGTACTATAGTCCAACTTGGATCCTAACGCTTCGTGTAGTTGCTTCCAGAATGCTGATGTGAACACGGATCCTCGATCCGACACTATCTTCTTAGGCACTCCATGCTTACTCACGATCTCTTTGATGTAAAGATCGATGAGTTTCTCTCCTTTATCCTGCCGATTTACCGCTAAGAAGTGGGCACTCTTTGTCAACCGGTCCACGATTACCCATATCATGTCCTTCTTTTTATTGGTCATGGGTAGTCCGGTGATGAAATCCATTCCTATTTCCTCCCATTTCCACTCTGGAATAGGTAAAGGTTGTAACTTTCCTGCCGGACTCTGGTGTTCAGCCTTCACTCTCTGGCAGGTATGGCATTCCGCCACATATTGTGCTATCTCTCTCTTCATGTTATTCCACCAGAATAGTTCCTTTAGATCCATGTACATCTTTGTACTTCCTGGATGTATGGAATATGGTGTTTGATGAGCTTCCCGGAGTATTACTTCCTTAATTTCAGCAATATCCGGAACGCAAATTCTCTTCTGGAACCATAATGATCCAGATTCTCCGCGGTGAAATTCTGATGGTCTTCCTTCATCTATTCTTCTCATCTCCTCAACGATAAATGGATCGTCCAACTGACCCATCATTATCTCATTCTTCAGGTTAACATTTAACTCATCGGCTACTTGCAACGCCGATAATCCTTCATGAGTTTCCTTCTCCCAAAGTTGTATTTGGGCTTGACTTATTTCCTTCCTCAACTCCGGTGAGATTTCTTGTTCCACTCCACCGGTACTCTTCCTGCTCAAGGCATCTGCTACAACATTGGCCTTCCCTGGAGTGTAATTGATTGTCAGATCATAATCCTTGATTAGTTCATGCCATCTTTTCTGCCTCATGTTGAGTTCCTTCTGAGTGAAGAAATATTTGAGACTCTTGTGATCTGTATAGAGCTCACACTTGGCTCCATAGAGAAAATGTCTCCAAGTTTTGAGTGCAAATACGGCTGCTGCTAATTCCAAGTCATGTGTTGGATAATTCACTTCATGAGGTCTGAGTTGCCTCGATCCATAAGATATCACTTTCCGATCTTGCATGAGTATGCAACCCAATCCATGCTTGGATGCGTCACAGTACACGGTGTAATCCTTGCCAACTTCCGAATCGCTAACACCGGTGCCGTGGTGAGTTTCTCTTTTAGAGTTTGAAAACTCTTCTCACACTCCTCTGACCACACGAAAGGTGTGTTCTTCCTTAACAGCTTTGTCATTGGTCCTGCTATCTTAGAGAATCCTTCAATGAATCTCCGATAATATCCTGCCATTCCTAGGAATCCTCGGATTTCCTTGACAGTCTTGGGTGCTTCCCATTCTAGAACTGCTGCTACCTTACTCGGGTTAACAACTATTCCATCTTTACTAATAACATGACCAAGGAATTCCACTTGATCTAGCCAAAATTCACACTTGCTAAATTTGGCATAGAGTTGATGTTCCCTTAGTGTTTGCAACACTAACCTCAAATGTTCAGCATGTTCGGCCTTGTTCTTGGAATATATCAAGATATCATCGATGAATACGATGACAAACTTGTCTAGATATGGCATGAAAATCTTATTCATGAGATTCATGAATATTGCTGGGGCATTGGTTAATCCAAAAGGCACTACAAGGTATTCATGATGTCCATACCTTGAGACAAAGGCGCTTTCAGACGTCTTCCTTCTTGATCTTTATCTGGTGATAACCGGATCTTAGATCAATCTTGGAAAAGACTCCCGCGCCTCTAACTTGATCAAATAGATCTTGTATTCTTGGAAGTGGATACTTGTTCTTGATTGTGACGTTGTTCAGATTCCTGTAATCTCCACACATCCTTCTTCCTCCATTCTTTTATCCACGAAGATCACGGGTGATCCCCATGGTGAAACACTTTCTTGTATGAATCCTTTCTGTTCCAAGTCATCCAGTTGCTCCTTAAGTTCTTTCAACTCCTTAGGCCCCATTTTATATGGTGCTTTAGCAATTGGAGCTGTTCCTGGAATTAGGTCGATAGTGAATTCTATCTCCCTATCTGGTGGCATACCAGGTAATTCCGCAGAAATACATCCTGGAATTCATTTACTACAGGTATATCCTCTAATTTCACCTCCTTCATGTCGTTTCACCGTAGCTCCACTTCAATCTGTGTATGTTTGTCACCTTGGTAGATCATTCTACTTCCATCAGGGCTTTTCAAAGACACCGTTTTGTTCACACAGTCGATTAATGCTCCATTAGCTTCCAACCAGTTCATACCAAGAATGACATCAATGTCCTTCATCGGTAAAATGAACAGGTCTGCGTCAAACGCGCACTTATTGATCATGATGACTTGTTTTTGTTTGGCATGGGTTACTACTATCGTTCCCCCCGCAGAAAGTATGGTTATGGGTGTATCTAACTTAGTGCAACTAATCCCATGTTTGGTGATGAATTGTTGAGAAATGAATGATGTAGTTGCACCAGTATCAAAAAGTACTTTGCCAGGATGGGTGAGTATCTGGAGCGTACCTATCACCGCCTGATCGGAGTTGACCACCTCCTCCAGACTGGTACAGTTCAGCTTGCCGAAGGGCTTCTTATTCTTCCAGTTCCCTCCGGTGTTTCCTCCTCGGCTTCCACCTCCTCCAGACTGACCTCCTCCATTCTTCTTATTAGGGCAGTCTTTCATCATGTGCCCCTCCTGACGACACCCGAAGCAAATGATTCTGGGTTTACGACAATCCTTTGAAGCATGTCCTTTAAACCCGCAGATGCGACAAACTATTTGGTTAGCAGTTTGAAACGCTTGGTTCTTCCAGCTACCATAGTAGTAGTAGTAGTAGTAGTTGTTGTTGTATCTTGGCTTGAAATTCAAGCTGGTGTTGGGCTTGTTATTGGAAAATCTTTTAGGCTCAAACTTGGCCTTCTTCCTCTTTTCCTCCTGCAGTTGCTTAAAATCATCTTCCAGAGTGATGGCTGCATCCACCAACTCTTGGAACTCTGTTGCCCTCATCATACGGAGCTGTACTTTGAACTGGGGACTTAACCCCCTCAGAAACCTCTTCTTCTTCTTGTCCTCGGTGTTGACTTCTTCAACCGCATACCGGGACAGCTTTGAAAATTCCCTGACATAAGTCAGGATGGCCTTGTCCTTCTGCTCGAGACTTTCAAATTCTCGACGCTTCAATTCCACGATACTTTCAGGGACATTGGATTCCCTGAACTTCCTTGCGAATTCCTCCCATGTAAATACCTTTCCAGCCGGATAAACGGCTACGATATTGTCCCACCATGATGCGGCAGGTCCACACAGCAGATGGGTAGCATAGCGAACCTTCTCTTGGTCGTTACATCCAACGGTATTGAGCTTTCGCTCAGTATCCATAAGCCAATCTTCCGCGTCCATTGGCTCGGGCGCGTAAGCGAAAGATATAGGCTTGGTGTTCTGGAAGTCTGCTAAGGTGACTCCCGGATTCTCGGGTCTCTCCACCCGGTTCTGTTGCAGCAGCTCTTGAAAGAATTTGTTCTGCTGCTCCAACGTAACACGTTGTCTTTCCTCCACCAACTACATGTACTGGATGAAATTCTGCTGCGTCATGGGTGGTGGTGGTGGTGGAAACTGATCTCTGGCTGCTCCCTCAGCCTCTTCCTTTTGTTTTGCTTCGCGCTCCATGCGCTGCGCTTCGGTCTCCTCTCCTAACGCTCCCAACATAACCCCCCAGTTCTGCAACACAAGATGATACTCATAATTACTCCATGCACAAGTTTTCTGAGCTCAACTTTGTGCACAGAACTAGTCACGCAATGGAAATCAAGAAGCAAATCCAAATCATACAAAACATATACCATGTATATACATAATTAAGTGGTCTTATTACAATACTCAGGTCGATGTGAGTATGCAAACTCACTTATTAAAGTATATGTACAAATTTATACAAATATTACATACTATAATACACGTGGTACTTGTGTATTATAGCCTCGCCTCCCTTGGTGGACTCTAGTCGATCTTCACTCCCGGTACATCCCAGGCTTCCATCCGGTCGAACGTGTCGTCCTCCTGATAGACCCTGGAACATAAGGTCTCCCCGTCGGCTGGTAATCCGAATCAGATGATGATCCTAGGGAGAAATCAGTGTTCACAAACTGATCGTTAAGTGCATCATAGTCCACCCATCGGGTGTACTCCCCTGTAGCTCCGCCATATATGTTACCAACACTCATACCCGACTCAACTCCGTGTTTGATACCCTCCATCAACTCCTTCATTACTAGGATAACTACGGTTCCGGGTTGTGGCGTCATCATTCATCTCCCCATCATAATACACGTAAGTACTATGAGTTCCAAAGATCGTATCCCCAACGCCAACCCGTGGAATTTTCTATAGGAGTCTCGGAACGCCGATTGTTTCCGGATTCCTCTCCGCCCTCGTATCCCCCATAGGAATTACCCGATAGTTCCCTGTGCGTAATGGTGTAGGTTCACGCTCAAGAGGATCAATACTAATGTAGTCACCAGCTGAGTAAACCGGTGTGTGCACCACATTCTCCATAGGTTCTTTCCCCCTAATCTCCTCCTTGGGTTCAGTAAACTCCTCTAGCATCGTATCAATTGCTCCCATCAGATGATGGTTCAACTGAAAGAGTAATGATATGAAGTTGCGGCTATTATCCATATATTTTGCAGCTGCTATGGGTTTGCGTTTTGCATATTTGTAGTGGTTAAGCATGGGATCTTCTTCCTCCTGATTATGAGGAATATGGGAGAATTCGGAACCCATAAGCTCTTTCGTCTTATGTTCCTGAATGTCGGTTATGGCTCTCATAACAGCTATATGGTAGGCTGTGTTGATTGTCCTAGCTTCCCCTGCTGGCATGACTACGCTCATTCCCAGAGATTCGGGAAGTCGCAGTCCTACCCTACACTTGGCCAATACAGTACCATCATAGTACATGTATTTCTTTACTTGGATCTGGGGATCACACCCAAATTCAAGTAACATGGCTCGTAGAATATCTGCAAGTCCTCCTTCGTATTCACTCAGTGTGGAATCCATCACTTTCACGTTTCGTCCGGGACGTGAACTTGCCATGTTGACTGTAGAAATAGAAAGATTATAAGATTAGTAATAATGCATCATAATAGAGATAATAAAGAATTATCGCACTAAAAGATATGATTGTTGTATTCTCAATTGAATATATACCATATTTTTAGAGAATTCTTTACTAGTCCTATTTGACTCCTAACGTTTGGTCCCATTTACTAGGTTCCAACCTAAGGTCAAAGCTTTTGCTCTGATACCAACTGTGGTGACCCTGCATACCACTGCATGTTGTAGTATGCCAGTCGTTGATATAACATTCACGAAGTACCATTCCGCAAATATTACACCCCTCAGAGTAGTACAACAGAACATAGCAGGTCCATAACTCATTCATTTATTATTACAACTATCATACACATGTCATCTCGGAGCTCCTCTTGGGTCCTAAGAGGAATACTCCTGGGTTCGAGGCGAACCCAACATAGCTTACAATACAAGAGTCTCATTAAGATATACATTTATTTCCTCGAGCAGCTAAATACTAAGAGTTCGGGCTGCTTGGTTACTACTACCACTGGATATCTCTAGGCTTGATCTCCTCCGGAAGCCTCCCCGGATCCGTAGACGATGAGGTAGTCTACGCCTTCTATACCTCCAGAGAGGTCTGGTTCTTCATAGCCGATGATCTCGGCTCCTTCATTGTTGTCGTAGTCCTCCTCCAGACGATTCAGACAATCTAAGCATGGGATTTAAGAGTGGTATGAGTATGAGCGTACTCAACAAGTTCATTATAGATAAGAGGTGTTTAATGCTCTAGCTACAATATTAGACCAGAAAGTCTAATACCAATGCAAGTTTTGATAAACATTTCTTCAAGAGATTGCTTTTATTCGAAAGAGCTATGTCCGTCAGCCTTCACCGGTTTACTAGAACTTCATGGAGCTCCTTTCCCATTGCTGTCATAGCGATTCCTTATCCCGAACAAAGGAGTGACAGTCACGCTTCTTTACACTCTGCAGAGGTGTGTTGCTTTACCCATAAGAGATCTTAACCTTGGTGCCAACCGGGCAGCTTTCCCGTTCACACTTCCTTCGGTGTGAGGCCCGGTATAAGGTCATAGCCAATCATATTCCTCCGCTACCTCGCACACCCACCCGTTGTTGCAAACCCCGACCCTGGGTCCTCGTCGGTCCACTTACACCATTTAAGGACGGACCCCGACCACGACAACGATGCCTGGGGATCGAACCAAACTCCTTCGCCGGTAGCTGCAACCCATCATAGACCACATTACCGTGGGGAATTAGAGTGGGATCCCCACCCTCAAGTTGTTCCGCAAGCCGCAACCGCTACGGTATGCACAGCATAACCGTGGGGACTTAGAATGGGTTCCCCACCCACAAGTTGCTCCGCAAGATACAACTGCTACGGTAAGCGCATCCGTTGATGTACAAGAGGTGGAAATACGATTGACTAGTCCGTCCCATTTCAGATCTTATGGTTAACACGGTTATTACGGCACAAGAATCATCAAGACATTTGTTGTTTAATCCTAGATGGATATAAACCCTTGCAATGGAACCTCCACCATATCAACACAATCCATGGTTCCATTGCCCACCACATAGTCATATTCATAGTTATGAAAGTAGTGGTTTTGATTTTTATGCAATAGTGATAACCATAATACTTTGCAAGTAATTTGATAGAAATACTCGAATGACATGAGCAAGTGATGAACTTGCCTGAACACTGCAAAGTTTTGCAGTTGGATGGTGTGGACTGACCCTTGTCCTCTGTCTCTGAAAAATAGCATCATTGTCCGATAAGGGCAATGGTTAAAGAAGCAATTATGCATGATTCAATTTTTAGGGTTGTTCCCGCCTTTCTGGTGTTTTATTATTTTATGTGGAAGGTTAATACTAAGAACAATTTAGGGATACCCTGTTTAGGGTAAAATACAACCTTGAAATGTTGTCAAGGTGTTTTTATAGTCCAAAGGCATTCTTGAACTAATTTTCATTATTGAAAATAATATGAGTGATTTAAATGATTATTTAAATCATCAAATTAAGACTTATTCTTAGTTGTTTTCAAAAATTCCCTTTGATATTTTATTTAGGTAGAGAATTTTATGCTGATCAATTTTCATATTTTTAATTATTTTTTTAGAGTTATTTAAATATTTATTATGATTTACCAAAGTTTATGTAATTAAATTAAATTGTGAAATGGCAAAAATGCCCCTGGGCCCACCTGTCGGTGCAACCCAGTGGGTTAGGTCGAACCGACCGGCCTGGTCCGGCTCGACCAGCCCCACTTCTCTCTCTCCCTCTCATGTGCGACCGAACCCTAACCCTAGCCCGCTCTGGCGACTCGCGTCGCCTCCGCCGTCGCCGCTCGATTCCGGCGAGATTCGCCGGACCTGGCCCCCGCCATGGTGCGCAATCGACGCGCCCCACGATGGCGGTCAATCCTATCCGCGTCGATCTGACGCGGCGACCCGTCGCTCTCGGCCTCGACCCCTTCTGGTGCTAGGGTTACGGGATCCGCTCGATCCCGCCGTTCCTGGCGCTCCTGGTGCTTGGACTCCGCCCTGGCTTCGCCGCCATGGTGCGGGTGGTGCCGTGGTGCCGCCATGGCCTGGCTTGGCTTGGCGCCGCCGCGCTCTGGCGTGTGCCGCCATGGCCGCCATGGTCGTGCTTCTCTTCGCTACGCCTGTAAGTGCTCACCGCCTCCCTCCTTCTCTACAATCTGTTCTTCCTCTTCTCCTTCCCTTCTAGTCTAGCTCTGGCCACTGGCCTGCTTTTCCTTGTGCATAAGCTGTGCCGTGCTCTACTGGCCTTGGCCATTGCTTGTGCTGCTGCTCTCCCTCTATGTGCTCTGTTGCTTGTGCTTGTTGTGGATGCGCGTGTGCTACTGCTGCTATTCTTGCTACTGGCCCTACTGGCATAGGCCATTGTTACCCTGGCCATGCCAGTGCTTGCTATTTTTACAAAATTCCTGCTCTGTGCCTCTATTCTGGTTGCTATGCTTGCTAGAATTCAAGTGTATTCATGTAAGATTTCCTGGCTTGGTTACAAGCAGTGCAATTCTTGCATATTTGCAAGTGCCAGTGCCTCTGGGCTGGTTCATTGTGTTCTAATTCATGAGAATGCTCAACTGAACATGATGGTTGGCTAGATAGTTTCCCCCTCTTGATAATGTGTTACTGGATACAGTTACAGATTTGTTTAGATGATTATCTGTGGTGCAACTATTTCTTAATTGTGGCTATTTCATTTATATAGTTCATGAATTGATGCCAGGCTTGTCTCTGACAAGCACTTGCATAATTTGGCAGGCTCTGATGATCCAGTGATCATCAGGTGCATGTTGATTGCTTACCATCCTACTGCCTGTGCCTTTCTGATGCCTATCCTTGTGTCTGTGTGACACACATACATGTGTTGGTGTGTGTTGATGCTTGCTCAGGCATCAACTGATGCTTGCAGTGATCCATTGGGTCACTGGCAAGATGTTGGTGCTTTGATTACTTGTCTGTTTCATTTATCTGTATTTCCCTGCTTTATTAGATGGATAAATGATGTGAACTGTTTAGCAGTAATGATCATATGGATGGATTTGATGTAGCTAGAGGGATGCCAACCCCTGGTTGGGTACCCTAGCTCATACTGAACCCTATTGGGTGATGATGTGATTTGCTGGGTTTGGTGGCTTCATTGTTTTTGTGGTTGAGGTGGCCTCAACAGCATTTCTTGCTGTTCTGGAAGCTCCCACCCTAGTTGGCTTGATGTGTATGGACAAATGCTTCTGGTTAAACCATATTTGGTTGCCAGATGCTTTTAATGTTGACAAACATGTATAGACACTTGATTGTCTATCTGTCTGATGGTTTAGCTGGCTATAGGTTGTCAAGTGAACTTGTGTAGCTGGCTAGGGACTAAATCCATGATGGATTTCTCTGATTGTGTCCCTGTGTGGACACAATCAGTGTTCCCTGGATAATTTCCTACTGGCTCTTTCTATGTTTGCTTGTACCAAATGGCTAGATAGCCATATGATGACACAAACAGGGCTTCCTACCCTTGTGGTGTGCTTGATATCATGCCTGTGCAATTAATGAACAAAACCATTTGGTCTGTTCATGATTATATGTATACCTCACTCCAGCTCCTAGAAATAGTGTGTTGGTGTAGAGGTTTTGCTTCTGGTGGTTTGTTTGACTTGCCCTGCTCCTCCTTGTGGCTTGTGATTCTTGGTTTGGTTCAGTGGTGAGTTTGGACAGGTTGAACAGCACTGGCTGTTCTTCTTGTTCTTGCTGTTCTTGGTGTTCTTGGTGACTTACCCTGTTGCTTGTCGATGGATGAAACAAATGGCTAGGGTTTTGGCTGTGAAAAGCTTATATATGGCTGGCCCTTGCTTCTCTGGTCGACAGCTTAGCCTGGCACCAATTTGGTGACTCACTAGCTGTGTGTGTGTGGTGTGCTCCATGCACAGTGCCCGGTGAGCAAAGTGTGTGTGTGTAAGCTCGATACTATGCACCAGGCTTGGAACTTGGTGGTGAGATGGATCAGCTCGGCAGCCTTGTTCATATCCTCTCCGATTCATTATTTTTGCTAACTCGCTGTGGCATTGCCACTTGGCATAATGTTGTGTTGGTTTTGTTTGTGTGCAGGGATCAAGCAATTGATCAAGATGGACATGAAGATCATCAGGTCCAAGATCAATGAAGATTACCTTGTAGTATTTAGTATATAATCTTTCCTTGTACTTTTCTTTTATTTTCATTTTCTATTTTTCCAATTTGTGTAATGTGTTGTAATATTTCATATTTCTATTCTGAATATTGTAATTGACAATGTATAATGTGTGATTATCAATAAAGCTCCCATTTTCCTTAATGAGCTTTACATAATTGTTGTATTACTTATAATCTTGATTATTGATAATTGTTTATGAAATTATCTCAAGTTTGAATTATGTGATAATCATTTGATGTTTGAATTTGAATTTCAAATTCAAATTTGGATTGAATTCAATCATACAACTTAGTTTAGAATTCAATCATGCAACTTAAGTTTGTGATGCAAACTCTCCACTCTCTTCTCAAAACCCTAGTTTAGTTGAATAAGGAACAAGTTTGTCGCACTCTCGAAACCCTAACCCTGTAAGGTATCGAGAGAGAAACTTGTCCCCCTTCGATGCAGTTTTTGTTTAAAAGCGCGAAATTTCCCCATAATTTACAATGCAATGCACATCCCTTTCTAAAATCTACCCCTCGATCGTCTCTAAACCTGGGACATTACAACAACACCCCCACTCGCGTGTGACGGGAGAAGAGAAAGTCAACACGTGAAATAAGAAGAGCACACCGAAACAGCGGTGGCTAAAGAGGGGGGCAACAACAATTTTTAGGCTTAATTGCGAAAACCAGGATTTGAACTCAAGACCTGGGGCTCTGATACCATGTTAAGCTTCATGCACTAGCCACTTGAACCAAAAGTCCGAACTGATGGAAAGGGCTAGGCAATCCACATATACACTTCATAACAACTGCAACGCAGCCTTCAACATCAATGTCGCGGCTGCCACTTCTGCACGCGCATTGGCGGGCGGCGGCTAGGCTTCTGCACCGTTATCAATGGAATCGTGTTCCGCGCGTGCTCGGCCTTAAAAGTCGACCGGCATCGTCCCTGGCATCGCCCACACCACGGACACCTCCACTCCCACCCCTCACTGCCAAGCGCCACCGCATCACCATGGGGAAAAAGAAGAACGATTTTGAGGCGTCCGGCAGGCGGCAGCAGCACCAAGAAGGCGGAGCGAATGCATAGGGTGCGGCTGCCCGTCAACGTGGCACGGCTCATACACATGAACTGGACGCCGTGCGCGGGCTGGCGGGACTTGCACCTACCTGGCGGCGGCTGGTGGCTCAGCTTCCTCCGGGTGCCTGTCCCGTCCATGTCTCCGCGCGAGCCAGAGAGGAGCGCCGTGATATGTCGCAGGCGGCGGTACCTGCCACCGGACCTCTGCGCCGATCTCACCTAGCCATCGACTACGACGGGCGCTCGAGGACTCGGCCCCGCAACCGGTGCAACCGCCGCCTCCACTTTCGCTATACAACCCGTGGGCGGCTCCACCTCCACCATCGGCGTGGGCCGCTCAACCTCCACCACCGGTGTGGGCTGCTGTAATAACCCAGAACATAGGAACAACGAAGGGTAGATTTAGAAATGGGATGTGCATTTCATCGCAAAACGGGGGAAATTTTCGCGCCTTATTGCAACTAAACCTAAGAGGGATCGAGGTTCTCTCTCATATTGCACTTAGGGTTAGGCAATGTGAGTTAGGGAAATTTCGACATGATCTCTTTTGTAACTTGTTACTTTGGGGAATGATTGCATATGATAAGTGTTAAACATTTAACTATAAACATCACATTATATAAACAATGAATTAAAAATTCAAACACAAGATACAAAATTCAAATCACTTTGAATTTCAAAGTGAATATCAAATACAATGTTTAATCAAGAATATAAACATTACATAATACAAAGCACATAAACCAAAACTTGAGCTTTATTGATATATAACACAAATACAAAGTCTTTACAATATCCTTGATACAAGAATTGGGATATAATGATCAGAAATAAAAGAAAAGGAAAATTACAAGTTTATTCTACACTAAACCTAAACTAAGTGTCTTGAGGATGATCTTCTGGCCATAGCATAATTCAAACCTGCAAAATAAAACAGAGAACCAGAACTAGCCAGAATATAAGTGTTAACACAAGATTCAGTTTGGACAGTTAGCAAAATAACACAAGATTCAGCTTTGGACAAGTGTAAATCGTCACAAAGACACTTGTGCTTGTCCAAAATCCTGGACAACATCAGATAGACATAGGCAGACCAACACTGAGCAAGCCACAGTGGGCTCAAGTTTCACCATATGAAGGGTGTTGCTAGGCAAGCAACAGCAAAGCAATGCAAGGGGTGAGTCATAAAGTAAATAAGCTTGTGTGTCATGGCCAGGGAAGAAGTAGAGACCATATAAATAGCACCCAAACCCTAGAACCATGACAGTCGACCAGAAATGCAAATCACCAGGTAAGGGTGAAGCAAGAATAAGCACCAGTTCATCCAGTTCATACTCAAGAACAGAAACCAACACAACCAACTTAGCCACCAGGAATCATGGTGACCTGAGAAGATCAACCAGAAACTGGAGGTGAAGGGTGTACGTAAACCCCAAGTCTGCATCAACCAAATATTTCACACTAGGAGCTGGAACAAGGTATACCAAGTTCCTGGACAGATCCAATGGATCTGATCCATCATATGCATGAAATAAGCATGGGATGAGCAGATGCTCATATGGGTAGATCATCACTTGGTTTCACCAAGGATTACTGCCAGTCAAAAAGCTACTATAAATGAAAAGCATCTAGATACAGATCTTGTACACAGAAACTAGCACACATGCACAAATGCACACAATAGCCAGATCAGATGCACAGATAGCACCAGTAGATGAATTGCAAGGATTAGCAGCCAATAAGACTACACAGTAAATCCTAAGCTATGAACCATCAGTAAACCCTAGATTTTCATCAGGCAAACATATTGGCATTCATATCAAGTATGATTCCCAAATATGCAAGCAAAGGTTGAGTAGCCACAAGATCCAACTAAATAGATGAGCAACCAATCAGTAGCAAGGCTACTGAGGTCACATCACACTTAGCACCAATTAAAAAGAAAGTCAAATATAGCACATCATTATCCAGGAATGGATTCAGGTTCAATTGCTTGCTATACAATCATGAACAGCCAAATCATTTGCAAGCAAGTTATTTAAATCATTACTGCATAAGCAGTTCATCATAATTTAATTAATTCAAGCATGAACTTATCACAGATCCATGCTTAATACAGACAGCAACATAATATAAGGCAACACAGTTTAATCCATAGCCACTAGAGCAAGTCCAGGTAGCTAAGAGGAGCAACAGTACAAGTAAGCAACATCATAGTGATGCTTGAGCATCAGCATCACAAGGAAATTGAATCACTTAGCCACAGAATTAATCAGTAAGCCATCACTGACATTGAATTGATCAAATGGATCAATTAAATCAAGCCAAGCTACACAGGGAAGTTAGCCAACAAGCAAGGAATGATCCAATGGATCATTGGCTTTCATAGGAAGCACTGAAGCATATCCCAGGCACCACTGGCACACACACAAGTGTCACTGATGCATCACAAATACACCTAGACAAGCAAGCATGATATACCAGTAAGCACAAGCAAGCCATAATCAAGCATAGCATTGCATAGCTAGCTTTTGAGCAAGCACAGTAGAGCATGGCAAGTACTGAACATGCTAGGAACAGCAAGGTAAGCAAGCACAGCATGAGCAGCAAGCAAAGCAACATGGGTCAGTACCAGTAACTGGTAATTTGGCCATGAGCTTGCAATAGACCGCAGTACTGGTAGATTAAGCAATTATAGCATAGCTCTGTGTGATCACCGGACCACCAGAGAGCAACAGAGCATGAGGAGGAAGAAGAACAATGGCAAGGGAGGCGCACATAAGAGAAGGAGGAGGTGAAGTACTTACTTGCGCCTGGAAGCAGAAGCTAGGGCATGGCGAGGCAGTGCTCGCGCGGCCCTAACCGCTGCAAGTCCAGGGTAGGCGCCGACGTTACGCCGGCGAACCCAGAACACCACCGTAGCAGATGCACCTGAGGCGACGGCACGAGTACTACGAGCAGCACCCACGCCAGGTCAACCCCAGGAGCGCACCCATCGTCGGCGAGGACGAGAGCTCGCCGGAGTTCGTCGAGGCGAATCTCCGCGAGATCCAGAACGGAGGCGATTCGCCAGAAGAGGAAGAGAAGGGGAAAACCACGCGGACGGATCGATAGATCTGCACGCGGCGGTTCTAGTTCGGTAGATGGCTACGGTGGGGAAGCACGGAGTTGGCCGGAGCGAGGCGGCGGCCATGGCGGTGACGCCATCGCCAGGGCGTCGCGGGAGATTAGGGTTAGAGGTGAACGAGAGAGAGAGGGCCGAGTGAGTGAGAGAGAGGTGGGCCGTTCGGCGCCACCGACCCAAAAGGGATTAGCCTTATTGGGTTGTCCCTGGGTTTAGGTAAATGGGCTGGGCCCAATATGGGTCCAGGGGGGTATTTTGGTCTTTTAACATTTAATACAAGGCCAGAACTTTACCAAATTTTAATAAATCAAATACAACTCTAAAAATCCACTAAAAATTGGATTAATGAATGAAAAATAAATCTTAACAAGAATAAAATATGAAATGGAATTTATGAAACAAATTCAAAATTATGAATTTTAAGAATTTAAATAATAAACTTGGAATTCTAAACTATTATTTCCTTGTATTTAAAATTCAAGGAAAAATCACAAATAAGTTCAAATACTTATTTTCAAACATTTTAAAATGAAATTCTACTATTCCAAGTCATTTCCATTGAGAAGGGTATTTTTCCAAGAAAAATACTATATTCCTTTTTATTCCAAAAACTATAGAGGTAATTCTATGATTTCAAATTATTTTTGGAATGATTAAGGGAATTACTAAATAAAATAGTTTTAATTGGAATTGTTATACTTTGTGTGAATTAAAAATGATTTATACTTCTAAATCAATTGTAAATTACTGTCAAAGACATAAATCTTAAACGCAACCCTAAAGCGATATAACTCAGCGGGGTAAAGGGATCCAACATAAAATAATACATCCATGATTGCATTATTTGGATTTTATAACATTGTCCTTACCGGACAATGATGCTTCTTACAGAACCCGAGGTCCAGGTTCCATCAACTGCATTGAACTGCACTATCTCGCAGTCCACAGGCAAGTTCGCCCTTGCTCATGTCAACTTGAGTATTTTCTACTACTTTAATGCAAAGCTATATACTTATCATTCCTGCATCGCAAATGAAATGTTACTTTCCAACTATGAATATGACTATGTGGCTGGCAATGGAACCATGGTATGTGTTGATATGGTGGAGGTTCCATTGCAATGGGTTATATCACCCTAGGATTAATTACCAATCCCGTCCAGTGATTCTAGCGCCGTACAAATCGCGTTGACCATGAGATCTATAATGGCTCTGGGGAAGCCAGCCGTATCTTTTCCCTTCTGCACGCCAACGAATTGGTAGAGCCGGTGGGGTGTTGGAGGCACTTCCGCAATAGGTTGGGATATCCTTTTAAATCCCCATCCATTAGTGATGATAAGCTCTACCATCTATGAAGGATTGTCCGGAGTACACCGTGAGTAAAGCCGTATTATCGGGGGAAGTCTACTGGGGGTGTACGGTTGGACAAAAGGGTGGGTTTGCAGTCGCGGAGAAGGCGGTGTGGGCTTGGATCTTTATACCTGGCCTCACACCAAAGGAAGTGTGAACGGGGGCAAGTCCCTGCGGATGGCAAAAAGGATGAGATCTCTTGTGGGAAAAGTAACGCACCTCTGCAGAGTGTATCAAATTGTGGCTGTCACTCCCTGTTCCGGGAAGGGAACTGCGAACGCGGCAGGAAAGGAACTCCACGAAGTTCTAGTCAACCTGTGAAGACTGACGGGCATAGTTTTCATAATAAAAGCAACCTTTTGAAGAAATGATTGCAAAACATGCATTGACCAGCGATTTCCTGATCAATGGTCGTAGCTAGTGCATCAAACACCTTTTTATTCTTTTAGAACTTGCTGAGTACCCCTGTTGACAAGGTATCAACTTGTCAATGCCTATGGATTGTAGGGTAGGGTTTAGTTGGAAGTAGAGGGCAAGTAGATCTCGAAGGTTTCAGCCGAAAAGTACTCGACGATTATGAAAACTAGGGTTTGTAAAACAATGATTCGATGATCTCTGTGTCCCTCGACTCCCCCTTATATAGGAGGCGGAGCCGAGGGATTCGTGTAGTACAAGTTACATAGTCCGGGAAGGTTTCTAACTCATCCCGCAAGATTACAAATAACACTTCCTATTACAACTCTAGCTTTCCTTAAATATATCTTGGGCTTCCGAATCTTCTTTATTCTTCGGGTAATAGGCCTTCAATAAACCCCGGGTACTATCTTCGGCAGGCCCATTTGGGATGCCTATGTCAGTAGCCCCCGAGATTTTGCTTGAATCGTAGAATCAGGGAAAATCTCCACTGTTTATTTTTATTCGACAACTTCAACTTTTCTATATTTCTTCACATAAAATTCTATATTGTACAGGGATAATGGTAGTTGGGGCTAGTTCATCTGACGGATCAGGTACTAGTTAACTGCTCTCGTGGCAATCTGCAAAAACCTACTTCAAGATCACGTCCCTGGACATGGCCTCGGGATACTGGTGTAAACTTCGACAGGCGCCGCTTAAGGTCTTACCATTCTGTCGAGTCCCAGTAAAATTTATCGGGTACCTAACGCGTCCGTTAGGATTTTTCTTCGTATCTGTTGATACGGATAAAAGTAGCAGAGCGCAGATCTTCGGCGATGCCACGCCCAATGAACGGATCTGGGGTCTTACCTTCGCAAATTTGCGGCATTCAGAAATTGATCGCAACTTTGGCGTTCTGAGAATATATTGTCGAGTGCTTTTTCGGCTGTTGGAATGGCACATTTTATCGAGTCAAAGATGACTTATATTGCTCTCCCGATTGGAGTATATGTAGAGTTAATTATAACTCGAAATATACTCTTTTGCTCTTCTATATTTCTTTTTTCTCTTTCTTCCTTTCTTTTATAATTTCATCGGGCACGCGAACAGCGTTCCCGATGGGAGTAGCCCCCGAGGCTACAGCCAAAGATTTGTTCTTGGTTGTAGGCTCCACGCCTCATGCCGCTATATTTTTTTTTTTATTTCTCGAAGTTTTATAATTCCTCGGGTGCGCGAACAGCGCTCCCGATGGGAGTAGCCCCCAAGGCTATGAACAAATATTTGTATTTGATCATAGGCTCATGCCACTTCTATTTTGCCTTTCTAGATCTTTTTCTTTTTTCCAAAGTAGCCCCCGAGCATTTGATCAGAAACTTGTATTTGATCAAAGGCTCAATCATTATTTTTCCGTGTCGCCTTTTATGAAGCTGTTGAGTCGAATTTTTCCCTCTGTCAAGATGACGTTGTTGCTGACGATAGCCACGATTGCTTGTCAAAAATTTGCGACAAGCCTTTTCTCGCCGCCATGCGGGCCCAATTAATCCACTATCTTGACACGTCGTGCAAGTGGGGGACACACGTCCTCCGGTTTTCTGGCACACGCACCGTAACTTCCGCGACGTTGAATTACTTATTTACCCTTGATGCCACGTGGCTATCATCTGTCACACATTTTCCTTATCCAACGGTTCGTCGTTTCACCGCACCCCTATATAAATTCATCTTCTTCCTCCTTGGACACTTCCGCCCGCGCCGTCTTCCTTCTCTCATCTGCAAATTTCCCCTTGCAATCCACAATCTCCTGAGCTCCTCACCTCCAAACTGCGAATCCTGCGCCATTGTTGATGCCACCTCGCCGGTTGACTGTGCACAAGCACGCCGGAATCCTCCATGGCCGCCGTGGATCTCGGAACGTCGGAGTGGGAAAGATCCAAAATTTCCACTCAGACGTCAACATGTCGAAGAAGCCGGGGATCACCAAGAAACCCCGCATTGCGCTTCCCTCAGCCGAGGAGAGCTACCCAACCCCTCCAATGGGGTACCGGGTAAGCTTTGTCGACCACCTCATCCGCGGTCTCTCCGCCCCCATCCATCCTTTTCTCCGTGGACTTCTTTTTGTCTATGGTTTGCAACTCCACCACCTTACGCCGAATTCCATCCTCCACATCTCTATTTTCATCACTTTGTGCGAGGCCTTCCTTGGCGTCCAGCCTAACTGGGCGCTATGGAAGCGCATTTTCTTCTGCCGCCGCAATGGCTCGCCCAATGTCGCCTATAATATAGGCGGCGTTGTAATTTCTGTTCGTCCTACCGTTGACTACTTTGACGTCAAGCTTCCTGACTCAGTTCAAGGATGGCGCAAGAAGTGGTTGTACATTCAGGAGGAGAACCACGGATGTGCAGAAGACAACATCCCTCCTTTTGATGGCGCCGAAAAAATCTTTCGCCGCCGCTCATGGGACGCGGAGGCCACCGAAGAAGAAAGGGCGTCGACAGAAACCTTGATGGCTCGTATCCACGAGTTACAAAATACTCGCGGCAAGGAGTTATCTGGTATCCAAATCACTGCATACTTTCTTAGGACCAGGGTGCAGCCGCTTCAGGCTCGCAAGCATCCTCTCTGGAAATATGCCGGCGACAAGGATGTAGATCGGCTGTCGGTGAATTTGGAGGTCAAGGACTTAGAAAGACTTGTCCGAAAAATTTCATCTCTCAACAAAAAAGACGCTGTCCCTTCTTCTTGTCGAGTGACGCCATTCAGCGCCGCCAATCCACTTCCCGAGGTACTCTTTGTCTAATTGTCTTGTTGTTGCTTTGCTATCTTTTTGTAACTTTATTTCTGATATTGCTCCCTGTTTTGTTTTGCACAGAATCATCCAGACCTTGTCTCGCTTCCTCCTCTCCCTGAAGGTGGAGAAGTCGAAGAAAGGGCCATTGTCACTGATGACAATCAGGAAACTCCATCTTTTGTGAATGAACCCGTGGATTCTCGAAAATCTGCGGGTTCTTCCGAAGGTACTGCGTCGGCACAATCTCCTCCTCCCGCTGTCTCCCCGAAAGGCAAAAGGAAAAGGAATGATGTCGAAGATTCCGGCACTTCTAAAGCCGAAGAAGTTGGTCCTTCTCATCCGAAGGCAGCTTATGATCCTTATATTGAATCCCTCGTCAGTTCGTAAGTCATTTTTATTTCTCCTTATTTCTGTACTCGAAATGTTTATCTTGTCTTGCTTTTTATGCTGTCGATTTTTAATCACAGTGATGACGAGGAAGAAGTACCAACTGTTGATGTGGCTCCTCGGACGAGCACGTCACATACTTTACTTGCCTCGGACACGCTAGTTGAAGGAGAAGAATCCTCGCCTCCTCAACGAAACGTCGTCACCACTACTCCGCCATCAAGCCCCCTTGCTCCTTCACCAAAAAGGACAAGGATTGAAACAATTCTTGAGCCTGCCCATCAATTGGGCAGCTCTTCTACCCTGCTCTTGGATGATGTAAGTTTTTTTTCATTTTCTTGCCGCTGTCTATATTTCCTCTATTTTGCTTTTTCACGCCTTCACTCTGTTTTCATACTGATATTTCTCTTTCTTTGTTCTTCTTTGACAACCCATGATCAAACAGCTTATCCGCATCGGATCCCAATTCATTGGGTACCGTGAGTATGCCAACAGAGCTGAAGGTAATAACTTTTTTGCTGTCGTTGTTTTTGACTTCTTGCTCCTGTCATTTGTCGCAACTTTTTTGACCTTTCTTGTTTTTCTTTTTTATTTCGACAGAGAAACTTACAGAGGCCAACAAGCGTGCCGACGCACTTGCTCAGAAACTAGAGCAAAGTGAAGCGGCCCGCAAAAAAGCCGAACTTGTTGCTAGCGAAGCCAAAGCAGAGGCTGATGAAGCCAAAGCAAAAGCTGCTAGTGTCGAGGAACTGCAGAAAAGACTTGAAGATGCTGAAACTGCTTTAAACGAGCATAAAGCTGCACAGGCTACTCGTGAGCAGGGGATCCTCAAGTGCCTGAAATCACAAAGTCGACGCACTCAAAGTAATATTATTGATCCCTTCTATTTTTATGAGACCCGCTGTTTCTTGTTTTTTGACCAACATTTTGTTTCCTGTGGCGGACCAAACAAACCAAGAGTTTGACCTGGAAAATCCCGACAATGATCCTCTCCTTGACGCACTTTCTTATTTGGAGCTTCATGGATCCGAAATTCGTGAAGGCGTGGCGAATGCTAATGCGGGACTGTCGACGCTGTTCCCCTACTTCTTCCCGAAGAAAGAGGAGCCCCCGACTTTCCTTGCCCTTGCCAAGAGCTTCAATTCATCAGAGGACCTTGGACTGAAGATGCGCCAGGAAACATGAAGATTCTTTGTCGAGAGTACTGTTGCCCTGGTCGCTGACAGCCAACAAACTGTTGATTGGATGAAGGTTGGCGACACCGACCAGATAGAGCAGTCAAGATGGAGGTCGTTGATTAAGGCAGCCAAGCCCAACACGAAGAAAATCCTGGCGTATCTTGGGATCAAACCAGCTTCAACTCCTAGCTCATCAAGGCCGGAGGTCTAGTTGCATGCCTCTTTGTTTTTTCGTTCTCTGTTTCTTTTGCCCTTGTCGCCAATTTAGCTGTGGCGACAATTATCCTGGTAGTCCGTTAGGAGAAACTTCTTTTGTAATGCCTATGTAAATATTTCTAGAAATTAATGAAATTCCCTCTGGCACTATCATTGATCCTGGCGCTTTCTTTTCCAGTTAATATTTGACAACTATTCGACCAATCCTTGCTCTGTCGATGCTTCTCCCGCTTCTTCCTTCTCGAAGAAAATGCCAATCGCTGATAACCCTCTCGAAGGTTCTTCAAGCAAACATTCGTCAGAAGATTTGGAAGAACTTCGACAACAACTTCAATCTATGAAGAAAACAAAATCTTTCGATGATGGAACAATCTCAGAAAGCATCTGAGCAAGAAAAACTTGCTCTCCAACAAGCCAAAGAGGCTGTGGCTGCCAAGGATACTGCTGTATTGGAAGCAAAAGGAGCCACTACCCGAGAAAATAGCATGCTCGAGCTAATGTTGGAGGCTAGCACTGATATGTTAGGTATGTTTTTCCAACCTCGCAATGCCTCCTCTTTATTTTACTGTGCCTCCCTTCAAATTTTTTTTTTGCCTTGTCGCTTTAATAGGCTCAGTTCTTGATGCTGCCGCCGAAGAACGAAGAGTACTCGAGAGAACAAATCTGGGCCTCCCCTAAACGAACCCAGCAAATTGTCAGGTTTCAAGATCGTGCTTGCCAAGTGCGCGAATTTCTCAATTTTTGCACGACAACATTAACCCTTGTTTACAAAACTCTGTTTCCTCGGAATGAAATTCCCAAGACTCTTCCTGAATTGCTGGAGGTTTTCAGAGATGCTCCCCGCATTCATAATTTTGTGCGAGCTCAATTGACTGCTGGAGCAAGGTTCGCCATGATTATGATAAACATTTGCCATCCAAAATTAGACCTGACGAAGATTGTTGCTGATTGCCTGGCCAAAAAATCGCGGCGAAAAAATGACATTGACTCGATCAATGAGATGGTAACTCCTGTGGCTGAGTCGATGATAGATGAACTCCTTCGGATGGACTCAGAATTCTTCATCAAGGGGTCCTATGCTGAGCATAAAACAACCAGAGGCTTGTCCATAGATAGTATTCTAGGTTTTGACTGATTTGTACTATATTGAACAACATTATGTCTGTATCTTTTTTGATTCCCGAAGAAATTTGTTGTATATTGTAAACTGCTATGTATTGTTGGAGCCCCCGAGCCTTCTGGCTAGAGTTGTACTGTTTTTTCCATCCCGAAGATTTTTCCTCCTGTCATAATAAGATATCTCTGTTTTTTCATTGATGGGTGGAAAGCCCCCGAGTGTCGTGGTGTCAAAGTTCTATATTTTTGTTGCGAGGTTCCTGGACCAAAGCAATAAGTTTTTGGCGCGTACACTATATTTATAATTTTATTAGCTTCCGATATTTGGCGAGGTATTTAGTGTACCAAGGCGAAATATTTTGGTAAGTCTAATATATCTATATTGTATGTATTTTGAAAACTTGAAGGCATTGAGCCCCCGAGCGTGTCGAAGAATAAGAAATATATCTCCACTATCTTTATTATATTGCAGCACCGCGAGCCCGCCTCATTAAAAACCTTTTCGGCCCCACTCGGTGCCCCGAAAAGGAAAAGATATCTCTGTTTTTTCATTGATGGGTGGAAAGCCCCCGAGTGTCGTGGTGTCAAAGTTCTATATTTTTGTTGCGAGGTTCCTGGACCAAAGCAATAAGTTTTTGGCGCGTACACTATATTTATAATTTTATTAGCTTCCGATATTTGGCGAGGTATTTAGTGTACCAAGGCGAAATATTTTGGTAAGTCTAATATATCTATATTGTATGTATTTTGAAAACTTGAAGGCATTGAGCCCCCGAGCGTGTCGAAGAATAAGAAATATATCTCCACTATCTTTATTATATTGCAGCACCGCGAGCCCGCCTCATTAAAAACCTTTCTGGCCCCACTCGGTGCCCCGAAAAGGAAAAGAGTGCGTCTGAAAACTCGCGGGCGTTTCAGTACATTGTATTTTTACAGAAGAGGACTATATTTCGACTCTAGGCGTAGAACCGCCTGAGCTGTGCCACGTTCCAGGGGTTTTTCTCGGGAACCCCCGTCTTCTTGTCCTTGATCCTGTATGCGCCTCCGTCGATGACTTCTGTGACAACGTAAGGTCCCAACCATGGCGACTCGAGTTTTTCAGTGCGCTCTTGATTGAGTCGCAGAACTAAGTCTCCGACTTGAAAAGATCTTGGTCTCAAACGTCGACTGTGGTAATTTTTCAGTCCCGCGATATTTGGTTACCCTTGATAATACTTCGTCTCGAGCTTCGTCGAGTGCGTCGACGTCGTCTTCCAATGCCTTCCCGGAAGCTTCTTCATTATACTCTGTGATTCTAGGGGAGTCGTGCTCTATTTCTATTGGCGATCGCCTCTCGCTCCATGAACAAGGAAAAACGGGGTCTCCCGTGTCGCATTTGTATTTGGTGTTGTTCGGATGCTCCATAACACACTTGGTAGTTCTTCCGGCCGGTATGTCGAGCTTTTTCCAGTGGTCCTAATAGGCGTTTCTTGATGCCATTGCAGATGATGCCATTGGCTTTCGACTTGACCATTGGTTTGAGGATGTGCCACCGACGCGAAGTGCAATTTGATGCCTACCTGCACGGTATGCCTTGAACTCCTTTGACGTAAAGTTGCCGCCATTATGCGTAACGATGCTATGAGGTACTCCAAATCGAAAAACGATGTCCTTCACGAATTTTATTGCCGATGCTGCATCCGGTGAATTTATCGGCTTTGCTTCTATCCACTTGGTGAATTTATCGACAAGAACCGGCAAGTACTCATATCCTCCTGGCGAAGCTTTATGCAATTTGCCCACCATATCAAGTCCCCATTGGGCAAAAGGCCACGACAATGGTATTGGTGTTAGCTCTGCTGCTGGAGAGTGAGGTTTTGCGGCAAACCTTTGACACGCGTCGCAAGTTCATACTATTTCCTTGGCGTCCTCGATTGCTGTCAACCAGTAGAATCCTGCCCGAAAAACCTTGGCTGCAATAGCTCGACTACTTGCGTGGTGGCCACATACTCCTTCGTGTACATCCTTCAGAATTATTCTTCCTTCTTCGGGTGTGACGCACCTTTGCAGGACGCCTGATATACTTCGCTTGTATAATTCCCCTTTGATCACTGTAAAAGCTTTAGATCATCGAATAACTCGCCTTGCCTCAACTGGATCATCGGGTATTTCTTTCCTGAGGATGTATGATATATATGCTTGCATCCAAGGAATTTGTACCATCATTACAAGCTCTTGGTCCTCTTCGTCCTCCGTGGTTTCTTTGAGGGGTGCCGAAGTTTTCTCTTCTTTTGCTTTTTTCTGCACCTTTTTTGGCTTCGTGGATCTCTCCGCTATTTCTTCCCAAAATACTCCTGGCGGGATTGGGAGGCACTGCGACCCGATGTTTGCGAGAATGTCGGCTTCATCGTTGCTCAATCTACTGATGTGATTTACCTCGCATCCATCAAACAGCTTCTCGAGCTCATTGTACACCTCCTTGTATGCCATCATGCTATCATTGACTGCATCACATTGGTTCATAACTTGCTGAGCCACCAATTGTGAGTCGCCAAAGATTTTTAGTCGAGTTGCACTGCAAGCTTTCGCCATCTTCATCCCATGTATGAGGGCTTCATATTCTGCTTCATTGTTAGATGCGCTAGGGAACGTCATCCGAAGGACGTACTTCAACTTGTCGCCTTCAGGTGATATAAGTACTACTCCTGCGCCAGCTCCTTCTACTCTCTTGGACCCATCGAAGTTCATGGTCCAGGTTCTCGACAAATCTCGGGGTCCCGTGTTTTGTAGCTCCATCCACACTGCAAAGAAATCGCGTAACTTGCGACTTGATTGCCTTTCTTTTTCATACGTGATATCCCGAGGGGAAAGTTCTATTCCCCAAAGGGAGACACGTCCTGTAGCTTCTGGATTGTTCAGTATATTTGAGAGAGGTGCTTCGTTGACTACTATTATCGGGTGTGCCGAAAAATAGTGGCGCAACTTCCTTGCCATTGCAATTACTCCATATGCTAGTTTTTGGTACTGCGGGTACCGCTGTTTAGAAGGCGACAGAACTTCGCTGATGAAATATACTGGCCTTTGCACTCCGTGGAGTTTTCCTTCTTCTTCTCTTTCGACAACTAGCACCGTGCTCACCACTTGGGGCGTGGCTGCAATATACAGCAAGAGAGGTTCCTTTTCCTTCGGTGCCACCAAAATTGGTGGTGTCGAGATTGTGCGCTTCAAATCCTCGAAAGCTCAGCCGGCCTCTTCGTTCCACCGGAATTTATCTCCTTGCTTTATCGTAGCGTAGAATGGTAACGCTTTTTCTCCCAGCACTTGGCGACGAATCTGCTCAAAGCTGCGACTCGCCGATTAGTGCTGTATTTCTTTCAACTTTGTTGGCTTCCTCATTGTTACGATGGCTTGTATTTTATCGGGATTTGCTTCAATCCCTCTTGCTGAAACTAGAAACCCCGAAGTTCTCCCCGCTGGGACGCCAAAAGAACACTTCGTCGGGTTCAGTTTGAGGCAGAATTTGTCAAGGTTGTCAAAGGTTTCCTTGAGATCCTCGATCAGCGTTGCCCCTTTTTTGATGTTATGACGACATCGTCGATGTATACTTGCACGTTTTTCCCAATCTGTCGCCAAACACTTCTGCATCATCCTCTGATATGTTGCTCCCGCATTTTTTAGACCAAAGGGCATTGTTCTGTAGCAAAACACGCCGTAAGGTGTAATAAACGCGGTCTTTACTTCATCTTCTTCTTTCAATCTGATCTGGTTATAACCAGAATATGCGTCCAGGAAGGAAAGACGTTCACATCCAGCCGTGGAGTCGATAATTTGATCGATCCTCGGGAGGGGAAATTGATCCTTTGGACAATGTTTATTGAGACACGTAAAGTCGACGCACATGCGAAGGACCTTAGTGTTTTTCTTCGGCACCAACACAGGATTTGCTACCCATGTGGCTTCTGTAAATATTTCTTTGATAAAACCAGCTTCTCTTAGTCGATCGATTTCTAACAGCATAGCTTTGCGGTTTGGCTCCGAAAAACGCCGCAAAGGTTGTTTGATTGGTCTCGCTAATGGATCCAAGTTTAGGTGGTGCTCGGCAAGTTCCCTGGGTACTCCTGGCATGTCAGCTGGACACCATGCGAAGATCTTCCAGTTCTCACAGAGGAACTCGACGAGCGCGCTTTCCTATGCGACGTCCATGTCGTTTGCAATGGATGTCGTCTTTTTCGGGTCTGTCGGGTGAATCTGCACCTCCTTAGAATTTTTCTCGGTGTTGAAAGTTGATTCTTTGTTTGGCCTTCCAACGTCTGGCAGCACATCATAGTCAGTCATACTCCTTGACGCCAGGTACTCCGCTTGCATCCCGAAAGTTTCTGATATCCGGTGGAAATCCTTATCGCATTTGTCGGCTAAGGCGAAGCTTCCCTTGACTGTGATTGGTCCCTTTGGTCCAGGCAACCTCCACAATAGGTATGTGTAATGTGGCACCGCCATAAATCTAGCATATGCTGGTCGTCCCAACAAAGCGTGGTATTGTGACGGAAAATCCACGACTTCAAATTCCAGCCTCTCGATTCTATAATTCTCTCGGGTTCCAAACTGAACGTCGAGATTGATCTTCCCCAATGGATAACTTGGTTTCTCCGGTGTGATGCCGTGGAACCTTGTGTCTGTTGGCTTCAAGTTTGCTAAGGATATGTTCATCTTCCTCAATGTATCTGCATACATAAGGTTTAGGCTGCTGCCGCCGTCTATGAACACTCGAGAGACATCAAATCCCGCAATAATCGCCGGCGAATAAGTGCCGATCGCCTGGTCGAGGAACTTGCTGCGGATGATCTGCTATGGTGAAGCCAATATCTTGTCCTGACCAATTAAGATACTCGACTGTTGGTGGAGGCATTTTTTCTGCCATAAACACCTGTCGTGAGATTACTTTCTGAGCTCTATTGGATGGCCTTCCCTTCTGAATCATTGACACCGCTCCGTTGGAGTTAGGATCAACATAGGGTGGTGGTGGAGGTGCTGCCGCTATTCTGAGCTGATGCCGATTGTCGTCTGTAATCGCGGGAGGATGCGGCAAATGAATCTCGCTCCTGGGTTCTCGAGGATTTCTCTGTGTTGCCCGCGCGTTAGCGTGCTCTGCATACCTTAGCATTGCCTGAAAATTTCGACAGTCTTTCTGCAGGTGCCCTGACTGTCTTTTACCGTTGCTGTCGAGGAAAAAGTGCATCTGACACGGCCCATTCATCATCTCTTCAGGGGACACGAAAGGCCTTGGGAACCTAGGCCCGCTATTTTGCCTGTTGTTGCGAGAATCATCCCTATTATCACCTCGCTGTTCACCGCTTCTCTGATAATCGTCTCTGTTGTTTCCTCCTGTGTTTGCCCGAAAACCTGCCGAAATTTGCCCTGGAGCGTCATAGTTCGGGTACTGCCGAGGAAATCGTCGCCTTGGTTGATAATTTCGACCATGGTCCTCCTCTGGCGACCTGTGCCGTTTGTTGTGGACAGCATCTTCTCCATCTGCCCATCTGTTTGCTATCTCCATTAACGCGGATACTGTCTTTGGATTGGTCCTTCCCAAGTCCTCGACAAAATCTCCACGCCTGATTCCTGCGACAAACGCATCTATTGCTCTCTCGTCAGATATATTTTCTGCCGAGTTTTTGATGATGTTCCACCTTTGGATATACTTTCTCATTGGCTCATCTGGCTTTTGTCGACATGCTCTCAACTCCTCTAACGACGCAGGTTTTTTGCACGTGGATCTGAAGTTCTTGACGAACACGTCCTCGAAACTTTCCCACTGTCGATAGATCCTGGAGTAAGTTTTTTTATCCAAGATCGTGCGGCTCCACTCAAATGCACCTGGATGCTTTGCATAGCTGTTGCCCTGGTTCCTCCCCGTGAGCTTCACTGTCTCGAGATAATCAACTAACCAATCCTCTCGGATCTTGAAGGCCGTCGAACTTCTTGAAGTTGCTCGGGTAACTTGAATCTGAGGGGACTCGAGTTTTCGGACTCTCCTCGTGAAGCATGGCAAGCCGCACATATCTTCGTCGTTAAGCTCCGGGATTGCCGATGATCCCTTCGCTTTGCCGCGCTCTCGTCGACCCTTGCTTGTGCTGCCGTGTCTCTTGCTCCACTTGGTCCTTCAAAGCCGCTGTCGTTGTCTGCCGCAGTCGTGGACTATTTTGCCTTGCCGCTCCTTCGGGAGGCGTTGATACAAACGCTGTCCCCATAGCTCCAACTCCTGCTACCGCCATATTGTATAGTGTTTCCCTTGGATCACCTGGCGGTGGTTTAGATGCGAGGATAAAAGCATGTGTCGCCATATACCCAGCCTCTGGTGTCTTAGGGATGATGTTTCCTCTTGTACCTATCGACATAAAGGACATGTCGAGGTTTTGGACCAAGTGCTCTCTTTCTGCTTCGGGTATATGTTGCAACCTTGATCTTGCTCTGTTCCGCGCCTCCCTGTGGCTATCACCCGAAGTTCTAGATTGTCGACTTAGATCTGCCCTTCTCCTGCTAGATGCAGAAGCTGCCTCCTTTCTTCTGTTTAACTCAGCTGTCTGTTTTTCCAATTCTCTTGCAGCTCGTGCGAGCCTATATTGATATGCTTGCAATTCCTCTGGTGTGGCTGTGGTGGCCATTGGTTCTGAACCATTCATAGCTCTCGCAGCTCTATCCCACGCTGCTTGCGAAAGTTGAACTCTGTCTCGCGGCTGTGGCCCAACGTATTTGTTGCTCAGGCCTTGTCGCAGATTGGAGGGATCGACGTATGGATTTCCCAGATCGTCGAAAGCCTCAGATGTTTCCTCTTGATCCTCAATGGCATAAATCTGATGATATTTTGTATTCAGATCTATGTTGGGTTTGGTGGCATCATCGTTGAGATTGATGAAGACCTTGCCCACTGTGATAGATTTGTCGATGAGGTCGTAACTGTCGACATCGCTTGAGCCATCGCTTATATATGAGTCCGCAGATGACTCAAACGACATGTCGCTGAAGATCTTGGCGAGTTTCTCTCTTGCTCTGGTGCTGACGTAGCGTGCCGACGAAGTTTCTTCTTCTCCTAATTCGGTTGACGATGTATAACTTGAAAAATCGGAATCGACCGCCGATGATCCCGACGAAATCGGAATTTCGACACGATACGATCCTTCCTTCTCGACGCGAAAGTGAAACCTTCCGAACGTCATCTCCATGGGCTCCGCCAGATACGTATATGCATCCAAATGGGAGGGTGGGTGAGGAACAAAATCGACAGGACCAGCAGCGATCTGTTTACCTCGATCCATTGCGTTGCTTGCGGTTGATGATGTCGAAGATCTTGAACGTGCCATCGAGATCAGATCCTTACGCCTCTAGTCCCCACAGACGGCGCCAATTGACAAGGTATCAACTTGTCAATGCCTATGGATTGTAGGCTAGGGTTTAGTTGGAAGTAGAGGGCAAGTAGATCTCGAAGGTTTCAGCCGAAAAGTACTCGACGATTATGAAAACTAGGGTTTGTAAAACAATGATTCGATGATCTCTGTGTCCCTCGACTCCCCCTTATATAGGAGGCGGAGCCGAGGGATTCGTGTAGTACAAGTTACATAGTCCGGGAAGGTTTCTAACTCATCCCGCAAGATTACAAATAACACTTCCTATTACAACTCTAGCTTTCCTTAAATATATCTTGGGCTTCTGAATCTTCTTTATTCTTCGGGTAATAGGCCTTCAATAAACCCCGGGTACTATCTTCGGCAGGCCCATTTGGGATGCCTATGTCACCTGTACTCACTTTCTTTCGACACCCTTGCTAGACTGTGATCCGGAAGTGGAGGCCATCAACGATGGAGCACCAGAAGGAAGTTACGAGCTGGTCTACGAAGAACCTGATCTTACCGGTGGAGTGGAAGGCGTAGACTATGGGATAGTCTACGGACCAGATGACACGGAGGTGGAGGAGTAGTGACATACACTAGCATCATAGAGCCGAGCAACGTAGAACTTACCTAAATAAGTTGTTGAGCTCTCTTATATTTGTTATGAGTTGTAATCGTACTTAAGTAGTATCTTAGGGTGTTCTCATAGGACCTGTGAGAATACCAACTTGTTAAGACAATGATTGTAATAAAGTATGGAGTGTTATGACCTGCAATGTTTCTGTTGTACCACTCTGAGGGATATGGCAAATTGTGAAGAAGTCCCTTCGCAAAGATCATATCAACGACTTGTATACTACAACATGCAGTGGTATGCTGGGTCACCGCAGCTGGTATCAGAGCAAATCTTGCGACCTTAGGTTGGAAAAACCTAGTATAGGGAAGGAACCTGTAGGAGTCTAGTAGAAATAGTAAAGGATTCTCTAGAAATATGGTGATTATTCACATGAGAATAGTAAAACCATATATTTTAGTGCGATAATTCTTTATTATGGCTATTATGATGCATTATCACTACTAATATTCTGCTTTTGTATACAGCCATAATGGCGAACACTTTTCCTAAGAGGACTTTGAGGAAGGTTGAGGGATGGCTCGGTGATTATGATGGACCAATCACAGCTCTCCTGTGTGGGATGCTGAAGGAACTTCCTTGTGATCCACGGATACCTGTTATCAAGTATACCTACTATGATGGGGAGATCCTAGCCAAGTGCAGAGTATCGGTCCAACTACCGACAAAACTGTTGATGAGTCGTGTAATGCCATACGGAGAAGCCAAAACTATCACCACAGCCTACCACATGGGCCTATTCAAGGCAATCCTTGAGATAAGGCAACACAAGTCAGTAGAACTGCTATGTTCAGAGTTTTCTCATATACCTCATGCCGAGGAAGATGAGGATCCCACTCTGAATCATTTGGTGTTAGCACGCAGAAGTCCTGAAGCTGCAGCACAGCACATGGATAGCTGTAAGTCTTTATTGACCACGATGTACCTTTTACACATGAAGATGAGAGGTGAGATTGACCACATGCTAGCTGAGTTCACGGACCCTGATAAAGTCCAAACTCGGATGAGTGATTTGAGGGCACAACCACAACATACTACACCTTTCTTTAGCCTAGACAGGTATGTAGATTTAAGTGACCAGTTGTCCCATAAAGACCCACTCACACCCAACTTTGTTCCACATTATCCACATGTGTCAGCATCATATGAGTCTGGATATGGGGGAGATGATTCCAGGAACCTAAACTGCTCGGAGTCACCAATCGAGAATTCGACTGGTTGGCGTTTCGGGGAATCATTTGGAGATGAAGGAGAACCCATCACTTGTGAGTCAGAGGATGACGGAGGCGCGGTTAACCAGAATGTTAACCAAAGCTTTGGGCAGGAAGAGAAAGACACCAACTCCATTTCTTTAGATTTGGAGATGGGGTTACCCAAAACTTCCCAGTACGTCGTAGGTGAGAGTTCTGGAACCAAGAAAAAGAAGAAGAAGAAGATGAGGGGTCAAGTGAATAGGAATCCTCCATGGATGACAGGAGAAGATGAGCTGTATCCCACTGGGGATACATATGAGTCTTTATCCAGTTACTTTGGCATGACAGATCTCTGTCTCGACACTTCGTCCGATTCAGACTACATACCTACGGGAAGGACCTTCATTCCGGACGGTGTTCGGAAGACAAACCGATGTACCGGATGGACCCCAGGGATGTACGCGGAGGCGAGTTATGATGACGAGGAGTAGAGCTCCAAGGAAGAATAAAGTAATCTAGGTGGTATTGTAATAGAGCGTATTTTAAATTCCCGTTGGCTTGGGCTTTGAGCCAAATAAGTGGTTTATATGTACCACATGTAATATAAGTTTGTGAGTGTGTTATGTATTATACAAAGTATATGCATAATAAATGTTTGTTTTGTATTTGCTTCTTGATTTCATTGTGTGACTAGTTCTGGGCATTGAGTTGAGCTCAGAAAGCATTTGCATGGTGTAATTATGAGTAATCGCTCTTTGTCACAGGACTAGGGGGAAATGGCGTTAGTAGAAACCGAAGAGGCTCGCAGAGAGCGGGAGGCAAGAGAGAAAGAGGAGGCAGATGCAGCAGCTAGAGCAGAGAATGCACCACCACCACCACACCCAATGATGCACCCAGACTTCCAACAGTATATGAGGGCAATGGAGGAAGATAGGAGGCGTTACCAGGAAAGCCAGAGCAAGAACATGCAAGATTTCTTTACCCACGTCATCAATGATAGGGGTAATGAAGGCAAGGGAGTAACTCTATCGGACTTCCAAAATGCAAGACCACTACCATTTACATCAGCTCCAGAACCAATGGATGCTGAAGATTGGCTTATGGACACGGAACGGAAGCTGAAGGCCGTTGGTTGCAACGATGAGGAGAAGATCAGATATACCACTTATCTGTTGTCAGGACCAGCAGCGTCATGGTGGGAGAATCTTGTAGCAGTACACCCTCCTGATAAGGTGTTCACCTGGGAGGAGTTCAACAAGAAGTTTCGGGAGGCTCATGTTCCTGACAGCGTCATGGAGCTGAAGAAGAGGGAGTTTGATGAACTACGACAGAATACTGCACCCATCATGCAGTATGTTCGGGATTTCAACAAGCTATCTAGGTATGCACCTGAGGATGTTGATACAGAGGAGAAGAGGAAGAAGCGGTTCATGAAAGGCATGAATCCATACATGAAGATGCAACTAAGGTTGGCACGGACTGCCGAATTCCAGGAACTGATTGACTCGGCAATCACTTTCGAGGATGATTATCGGCAAGTCCAGGAAGACAGAAGGAAGAGGGCTCGTATCGAGCCAAGGAAGTACCCAATCAGTAAACCAACACCTGATCGGAGTTTCAAACCCCGATACCGACCTACTACTGGTAATCAATACAACCGGGGAGGTCAGAGTCAGAATCCAATCAACCAGATCATCTGCAACAATTGTGGCCTGAGAGGTCATTTGCAGAAGGATTGCCAGAAACCCAGAATCATTTGTTATGGTTGTGGGAAGGAAGGACACATCAAGCCGGATTGTCCAAACAAGGCGTCCTGGAGCGGACCGAGCTCTGGAGGACGAGGTGGAAACAACAACAACAACCGCAACAACAACAACAACAGCAACCGCAACTACAATAACAACAACAATAAGAGGGGAAAGCCTTATGGAAAGCTGAACTGCACATCTTTGGAACAAGCGGAAGAGTCGGATCAAACAGTCTTAGGTACGCTAAGCATTCTTACTCATCCTGGCAAAGTATTATTTGATACTGGAGCAACCACATCATTTCTTGCATTGGAGTTTGTGGAAAAATTTGGGCTTAGATGTTCTAAGTTAGAAACTCCTATAACTGTTCTATCCGCGGGGGGGGGGGGGACGATCTTAGTAACCCACGTGAAAGAAGCACAAGTCCTAACCATATGTGACTGTGTGTATTTCGCGGACCTATTCATCATACCCATGAAGGACATATCAGTCATCCTAGGGATGGATTGGTTGACAGAAAATGGAGCGGTGATTAACTGTGGAGACAAAACAGTATCACTTCGCAACTCCATCGGAGGTCGAATAGTGTTTCAAGGAGATAAGTAGAGTGAGTTGGAGATTGGATTGGAACTCAATAGTCTGAAGGAGGTGAGAATTGAAGATATTCCTGTAGTGAATGAGTTTAAGGATGTATTTCCTAAGGAACTACCGGGAATGCCACCCGATAGAGAGATAGAATTCACAATCGATCTGATTCCAGGCACAGCACCAATAGCACAACCACCATATAAGATGGGGCCGAAGGAATTAGTGGAATTGAAAGCTCAGATTGATGAGTTAGAACAGAAGGGATTCATTCAAGAAAGTGTGTCACCATTGGGTACACCAGTTATTTTTGTGGATAAAAGAGATGGAGGAAAGAGAATGTGTGGAGATTACAGAAATTTGAACAATGTAACTATCAAGAACAAGTATCCTTTACCTAGAATCCAAGAACTTTTTGATCAAGTTCAAGGAGCGGGAGTCTTCTCGAAGATAGATTTAAGGTCAGGATACCATCAAATCAAAATCAAGAAGGAGGATGTACCAAAGACAGCGTTCGTATCAAGGTATGGACACCATGAATATTTGGTTGTACCATTTGGACTAACAAATGCACCAGCAATTTTCATGAATTTGATGAACAAGATATTCATGAAGTACTTGGACAAGTTTGTGATCGTGTTCATAGATGATATTCTAATCTATTCCAAAGATAAAGAAGAACATGCCAAGCATTTGAAGATAGTTCTGCAAACTTTGAGAGAACATCAGCTATATGCGAAGTTTAGCAAGTGCAAATTTTGGTTAGATAGTGTTGAATTTCTTGGACATGTCATAACCAAAGAAGGCATAGCGGTGAATCCAAGCAAGGTTCAGTCCGTATTGGAATGGAAATCACCTAAAAATGCTAAGGAGATACGAGGATTTCTTGGTATGGCAGGCTATTATCGGAGATTCATAGAGGGATTTTCGAAGATTGCAGGACCAATGACCAAGTTACTCAAGAAAAATACTCCATTTGTGTGGACTGATGAGTGTGAAGCCAGCTTCCAAACACTCAAAGATAAGCTAACCACAGCACCAGTGTTAGCAGTTCCTGAAGCAGGAAAGGATTATACGGTGTATTGTGATGCTTCCAAGAATGGACTTGGATGTGTTCTTATGCAAGATCGAAAGGTAATAGCGTATGGATCAAGGCAGTTGAAACCACATGAACACAACTATCCAGTACATGATCTAGAGTTAGCGGCAGTTGTGTATGCTCTGAAGAGTTGGAGACAATTTCTGTATGGATCCAAATGTGAGTTATACACCGATCACAAGAGTTTGAAATATTTCTTCACCCAGAAGGAATTAAACATGAGACAGAAGAGATGGTTAGAGTTGATTAAGGATTACGACCTTAAGATCAACTATACACCAGGCAAGGCTAATGTAGTAGCAGATGCCCTAAGTAGGAAGAGTACGGAGAATCAACCTATGGAATGGGAGATTCCAAAGGAACTTCGGAAAGAGCTAGAGGAGGCTCAGATTTTATTTATTCAAGGTGATGATAAGGGAAGTATAGCAACCATGAGGATTATGGATGAGATGTATTCAGATTTGAAATATGAGATTATCCGGAAGCAAGCGGATGATTTGTTCATACAGGAGGAAATCAAGAGGATTGGAGAAGGAAGACCATCGGAATTCCATCTAGGGGATTTTGATTCATTATACTTCCAGAAAAGGATCTGTGTACCGGATGATCCAGAAGTGAAGTCAATCATATTAAAGGAAGCACATGAAACCCCTTATTCAATACATCTGGGAAGTACTAAGATGTATATGAATTTGAAGGAGATGTTCTGGTGGAACAACATGAAAAGAGAAATAGCACAATATGTCTCGGAATGTCATACATGTCAACGAGTGAAGGCAGAACATCAGAGTCCTGCGGGATTACTCAAACCACTGGAGATACCGGAATGGAAATGGGATGAAATCGGAATGGATTTTGTTACTGGTCTACCAATGACTAGTAAAAAGAAAGATATGATATGGGTAATAGTGGACAGACTTACCAAGAGTGCTCATTTCATAGCCGTAAACACAAAAGATACTGCAGAGAAGCTTGTGGATATATATGTGAAGGAGATTGTGAGTAAGCATGGAGTACCAAAGAAGATAGTCTCAGATAGAGGTTCAATTTTCACATCAGCATTTTGGAAACAACTACAAGAAGCTTTGGGTCCAAGTTAGATTTCAGTACAGCATATCATCCACAAACCGGAGGACAAACCGAAAGAACCAATCAGATACTTGAGGACATGCTTAGAGCTTGTGCTCTGAACTTTGGAGGCTCATGGGAGGACCATTTACCTTTAGCGGAATTCTCATATAACAATAGTTATCAGAGTAGCATCCAGATGGCACCGTACGAAGCATTGTACGGAAGAAAGTGTCGATCACCAATTTGTTGGTTTGAAACCGGAGAAAACAAGGAGTTTACACCGGACTACATCAAGGAGAGACAAGAAGTCATCGAGGTGATCCGGGATAGACTCAAAATAGCTCAGAGTCGTCAGAAGAGTTATGCCGACTTAAAGAGAAGAGATTGGGAACCGAAAGTGGGAGACATGGTTTACTTAAAGGTTAGCCCAATGAAAGGACTTAAGAGGTTCGGAGTGAAAGGAAAGTTAAGTCCTTGATATATTGGACCATTTAAGATACTCAGTCAGAATCGAGGAACAGCTTTTGAGTTGGAGTTACCGGCACAACTAATTCAAGTTCATAATGTATTTCATGTTTCACAACTCAGGAAGTGTTTAAAGGCACCAGATGATCCTATCACATATGAAGAAATAAAATTGCAATCTGACTTAACTTATGTGGAAAGACCGGAAAAGATCTTAGAAGTACAGTGGAAGAAGTTAAGAAACAGAGCAATCAAATACTGCAAAGTTCAATGGCAACATCATCCTGAGCGAGAAGCAACTTGGGAGACGGAAGAAGAATTAAGGAAGTCGTACCCCGAGATGTTCAGGTACCAATCTTAACTTCGGGACGAAGTTTCTGTTAAGGGGGAGAGGCTGTAATAACCCAGAACATAGGAACAACGAAGGGTAGATTTAGAAATGGGATGTGCATTTCATCGCAAAACGGGGGAAATTTTCGCGCCTTATTGCAACTAAACCTAAGAGGGATCGAGGTTCTCTCTCATATTGCACTTAGGGTTAGGCAATGTGAGTTAGGGAAATTTCGACATGATCTCTTTTGTAACTTGTTACTTTGGGGAATGATTGCATATGACAAGTGTTAAACATTTAACTATAAACATCACATTATATAAACAATGAATTAAAAATTCAAACACAAGATACAAAATTCAAATCACTTTGAATTTCAAAGTGAATATCAAATACAATGTTTAATCAAGAATATAAACATTACATAATACAAAGCTCATAAACCAAAACTTGAGCTTTATTGATATATAACACAAATACAAAGTCTTTACAATATCCTTGATACAAGAATTGGGATATAATGATCAGAAATAAAAGAAAAGGAAAATTACAAGTTTATTCTACACTAAACCTAAACTAAGTGTCTTGAGGATGATCTTCTGGTCATAGCATAATTCAAACCTGCAAAATAAAATAGAGAACCAGAACTAGCCAGAATATAAGTGTTAACACAAGATTCAGTTTGGACAGTTAGCAAAATAACACAAGATTCAGTTTGGACAGTGTAAACTGTCACAGCACACTTGTGCTTGTCCAAAATCCTGGACAGCATCAGATAGACATAGGCAGACCAACACTGAGCAAGCCACAGTGGGCTCAAGTTTCACCATATGAAGGCTGTTGCTAGGCAAGCAACAGCAAAGCAATGCAAGGGTGAGTCATAAAGTAAATAAGCTTGTGTGTCATTGATACGTCTCCGACGTATCCATAATTTCTGTCGTTCCATGCTTGTTTTATGACAATACTTACATGTTTTGCTTGCACTTTATGATGTTTTTATGCGTTTTCCGGAACTAACCTATTAACAAGATGCCATAGTGCCAGTTCCTGTTTTCTGCTGTTTTTGGTTCCAGAAAGGCTGTTCGGGCAATATTCTCGGAATTGGACGAAATCAACGCCAAACCTCCTATTTTTCCCGGAAGGCTCCAGAACACCGAAGGAGAGTCGGAGGAGAGCCAGGGGGGCCCACACCATAGGGCCGCGTGGGCCAGACCCTGGCCGCGCTGGCCTAGGGTGAGGCCACCCTGTCAGCCCTCCTGCGCCGCCTCTTCGCCTATAAAACCCCTTTCAACCTAAAAACGCAGTACCAATTGACGAAACTCCAGAAAGACTCCAGGGGCGCCGCCGCCATCGCGAAACTCCAATTCGGGGGACAGAACTCTCTGTTCCGGCACCCTGCCAGGATGGGGAACCCGGAAGCCATCTCCATCAACGCCACCGCCTCCATCATGCTCCGTGAGTAGTTCTCCATGGACTACGGGTTCTAGCAGTAGCTAGTTGGTATACTCTCCCCCATGTACTTCAATACAATGGTCTCATGAGCTGCCTTACATGATTGAGATTCATCTGATGTAATCGGTGTTGTGTTTGTTGGGATCCGATGGATGATACATTATGATTAGTCTATCTATAAAGTTTGTGAAGTTATTGTTGCTGCAATCTTGTTATGCATAATGCTTGTCACTAGGGCCCGAGTGGCATGATCTTAGATTTGAGCTCTATACTTATTGCTTAGATTGTAACTACAAGTTGTATGCACATGTCACTGTCCGGAACCAAAGGCCCCGAAGTGACAGAAATCGGGACAACCGGAGGGGATGGCGGTGATGTGAGGGACACATGTTTTCACGGAGTGTTAATGCTTTGCTCCGGTACTCTATTAAAAGGAGTACCTTAATATCCAGTAGTTTCCCTTGAGGCCCGGCTGCCACCGGCTGGTAGGACAAAAGATGTTGTGCAAGTTTCTCATTGCGAGCACGTACGACTATAATTGGAAAACATGCCTACATGATTAATGAATTGATGTTCTATCTTAATGCCTTATCAATCCTATCAATTGCCCAACTGTAATTTGTTCACCCAACACTTGTCACTTATTGGAGAGTTACCACTAGTGTAGATCGCTGGGAACCCCGGTCCATCTCTCATCATTATATACTCGTTCTATATGTCATTGGAAGTAGTATCAACTATTTTCTGGTGCCATTGCTCCTGTGCTACTGCTGCTGTGTTACTGTTACTATTGCTCTCATATTACTGCTACTTTCACATCACCCCTGTTACTAGTACTTTTCCAGGTGCAGCTGAATTGACGACTCAGTTGTTAAGGCTTATAAGTATTCTTTGTCTCCCCTTGTGTCGAATCAATAAATTGGGATTTACTTCCCGCGAAGACTGTTGCGATCCCCTATACTTGTGGGTTATCAAGACCGTTTTCTGGCGCCGTTGCCGGGGAGGCATAGCTCTACTCATAAGTTCACCTGGGGAGTACACTCTACCTCTCTCTCTGTTTTTATTTTGTTTTATTTTGTTTTGCTTAGTTTACTTTTGTTTAGTTTATTTGTGCTTAGTTTATTTCTGTCTAGTATTATTTTGCGTAGTTTACATTTGCTTAGTTTCTTTTTGTCTTGTTTTATTTTCCTCATATACCCGAAAATCCATAAAAATTTGAAAAATCGAAAAATTAAAAACTGCTGTTATGGGAGAACCCACAACCTACTTGGAGCTTATAGAATGTTATAATAATTATAGAGAATCAAGAACTGGTAAAATAATGAGTGCTATGATAGAAAAATTGAATACAATGGCTAGAATCTTGCTTAGACGCCATGATATAAACTGTTGCTTTCAACAGGATACTAAACATCTTAAATTTCAATGTGGCTTTAGTGAGGAATTTTTAATTAAGAACTATAATCGGAATTGCTATATTCATTATGGGTTCGAAGAGGTAGAACAATTTGTCTTATTTATGGGAGCCTCCGAGATAGAATCCTTCATGGTTGAGAATTATGAAACTTGTGCTATTTGTAAGGACCTTAAAGATTATGTCTCTACTATCCTTAATTCTTGCATAGAATGCTACAGTGGTAATCCTTATATCATTGATTATAAAGAGAGACTCATTAATGCACAAGAATGCACTCGCAATTTGCAGGAACTTGTGGAAGAAGAAGCTGATGAACCTAAAAGCTCATTGGATGAAAAAGAGGAGGAAATTGATGAACCTGAAAGCTCATTGGATGAAAAAGAAGAGGAGAGCGACGAACAAAAGGAGGAAGAATGGATTAGCTACCCATGCCAACCTTCTAATGAGAGTAACTCTTTATCTCTTACATTATTTGATTGTCCTCCATGCTTACCGAAAGAGGTTGAATGTTATGTTCCTGTGGATTCTCTTGAAATAGTACCTATGAGTAAAACTTGTGAGAATAATTATGCTACTGTTATATATGATAATCCATGCTACTTTGATAAATCTTATGATAATGCTTTGTTTGTGCCTGATGTCGAAATGCATGGTACTAAAGAATTTTGCTTGGCAAATGTTTATGATAAAGCTCTAGATGATGGTCCTATGTTACTTGATAATATTAATTGTGCTACTAATGAAAATGGGATTGGAGAGTTTTTGACTTTATCTATGAGTCCCATATCTCTTGAGATTGATCAACTACCTTGTTATTTTATTAATAAAAGTAAGTTTGAAAGTTTTAATTCCACTATTCTTGAACTTGATAAAAATTATGTGTTTGGAAATCATGAAAAGTATGCTGCATGTGATAGTTATATTGTTGAGTTTATTCATGAAGCTACTGAAAATTATTATGAGAGAGGAAAATATGGTTGTAGAAATTTGCATGGTACTAAAACACCTCTCTATGTGCTTAAAATTTTGAAGTTACTCCTTTTTTATCTTCTTATGCTTGTCACTTTGTTCTTCATGAATTTATTTGTGTACAAGATTCCTATGCATAGGAAGTGGGTTAGACTTAAATGTGTTTTGAATTTGGTTCTTGATGCTCTCTTTTGCTTCAAATACTATTTCTTGTGAGTGCATCATTAAAACTGCTGAGCCCATCTTAATGGCTATAAAGAAAGCAACTTCTTGGAAGATAACCCATGTGTTATTTTGCTACAGTACTTTGTTTTATATTTGTGTCTTGGAAGTTGTTTACTACTGTAGCAACCTCTTCTTATCTTAGTTTTGTGTTTTGTTGTGCCAAGTGAAGCCTCTAATCGAAGGTTGATACTAGATTTGGATTTCTGCGCAGAAACAGATTTCTATCTGTCACGAATCTGGGCTGTTTTCTCTGTAGGTAACTTAGAAAAATATGTCAATTTACGTGCGTGTCTCAGATATGTACGCAACTTTCATTAGTTTTGAGTTTTCTGATTTGAGCAACGGAAGTATTTATTTAAAATTCGTCTTTACTGGCTGTTCTGTTTTGGCAGATTCTGTCTTTGTTTTTTGCATTGTCTCTTGTGGACTTTAAGCAAGGCTTTCTAGATGTAGAGGGCTGTAGCTAATGTTTTATTGAGTTCTTGCAATGTGCCACTACAGGACCAAGGTGGTTTCAAATTTTTTGAGTACTAACCCCTCTAATGAAGTTTATGAGAAGTTTGGTGTGAAGGAAGTTTTCAAGGGTCAAGAGAGGAGGATGATATATGATCAAGAAGAGTGAAAAGTCTAAGCTTGGGGATGCCCCCGTGGTTCATCCCTGCATATTTCAAGAAGACTCAAGCGTCTAAGCTTGGGGATGCCCAAGGCATCCCCTTCTTCATCAACTTATCAGGTTCCTCCCCTGAAACTATATTTTTATTCGGTCACATCATATGCGTTTTACTTGGAGCGTCTGTGTTTATTTTATTTTTGTTTTTGTTTGAATAAGATCGGATCCTAGCAATCCTTGATTGGGAGAGAGACATGCTCCGCTTTTTCATATGAACACTTGTTATTCGTTTTACTTTTAATGTTCAATGATAAAAGTTGGAAGCTACATCACTTATTGTGATTTGGTTGGAAAAAGAAAATGCCTCATATGTCTTGAATAATTTGACACTTGGCAATTGTTTTGAGCTCTCAAGTAGATCATGATTAAGTTTTTTCATGTAGTTTAAACCTATTAGTGGAGAACTACTGTAGAGCTTGTTGAAATTGGTTTGCATAATTGATCTCTCTTAAGGTCTAGATATTTTCTGGTAAAAGTGTTTGAGCAACAAGGAAGACAATGTAGAGTATTATAATGCTTGCAATATGTTTTTATGTAAGTTTTGCTGTACCGGTTCATACTTGTGTTTGCTTCAAACAACCTTGCTAGCCTAAACCTTGTATCAAGAGGGAATACTTCTCATGCATCCAAAATACTTGAGCCAACCACTATGCCATTTGTGTCCACCATACCTACCTACTATGTGGTATTTCCTGCCATTCCAAAGTAAATTGCTTGAGTGCTACCTTTAAACAATTCAAAATGCACCTCTGATTTGTGTCAATGTTTTATAGCTCATGAGGAAGTATGTGGTGTTTATCTTTCAATCTTGTTGGGCAACTTTCACCAATGGACTAGTGGCTTCATCCGCTTATCCAATCATTTTGCAAAAAGAGCTGGCAATGGGATTCCCAGTCCCAAATTAATTAACAAAAATAGACACTCCTCCATGGTATGTGATTGTTGGACGGCACCCGAAGGATTCGGTTAGCCATGGCTTGAGAAAGCAAAGGTTGGGAGGAGTGTCATCATAATAAAACTAAAATAAAAAGGCACTCCTTCATGGTATGAGATTGTTGGCAGGCACCCGAGGGTTCGGTTAGCCATGGTTTGTGAAAGAAAGGTTGGAAGGAGTGCCACATAAAAATAAAATAAAATGGGAGCCGCTCTTTGAAGGTTTGTCTGGCAAGGGGGTTAGAGTGCCCACTACCATTCGTTGACAACAACAAACACCTCTCAAAACTTTACTTTTATGCTCTCTCTATGTTTTCAAAATAAAAGCTCTAGCACAAATATAGCAATCGATGCTTCCCTCGTAGAAGGGCCATTCTTTTACTTTTATGTTGAGTCAGTTACCTAATTCCTCCCACCTTAGAAGCAAACACTTGTGTCAACTGTGCATTGATTCTTACATACTTGCATATTTGCATTCATCATATTACTCTATGTTGACAATATCCATGAGATATACATGTTGAAAGTTGAAAGCAATCGCTGAAACTTAAATCTTCCTTTGTGTTGCTTCGATGCCTTTACTTTGAATTTATTGCTTTACGAGTTAACTCTTGTGCAAGACTTTTGATGCTTGTCTTGAAAGTACTCTTCATGAAAAGTTTTGCTATATGTTATCTATTTGTTAGCAACTATAGATCAATGCCTTGAGTCACTTCATTCATTTCATATGCTTTGTAATAGTATGATCAAGGTTATGTAAGTAGCATGTCACTACAGAAATTATTCTTTTTATCGTTTACCTGCTCGGGACGAGCAGGAACTAAGCTTGGGGATGCTGATACGTCTCCGACGTATCCATAATTTCTGTCGTTCCATGCTTGTTTTATGACAATACTTACATGTTTTGCTTGCACTTTATGATGTTTTTATGCGTTTTCCGGAACTAACCTATTAACAAGATGCCACAAAGTGCAGTTCTCGTTTTCTGCTGTTTTTGGTTCCAGAAAGGCTGTTCGGGCAATATTCTCGGAATTGGACGAAATCAACGCCAAACCTCCTATTTTTCCCGGAAGGCTCCAGAACACCGAAGGAGAGTCGGAGGAGAGCCAGGGGGGCCCACACCATAGGGCCGCGCGGGCCAGACCCTAGCCGCGCCGGCCTAGGGTGAGGCCACCCTGTCAGCCCTCCTGCGCCGCCTCTTCGCCTATAAAACCCCTTTCAACCTAAAAACGCAGTACCAATTGACGAAACTCCAGAAAGACTCCACGGGCGCCGCCGCCATCGTGAAACTCCAATTCGGGGGACAGAACTCTCTGTTCCGGCACCCTGCCGGGACGGGGAAGTGCCCCCGGAAGCCATCTCCATCAACGCCACCGCCTCCATCATGCTCCGTGAGTAGTTCCCCCATGGACTACGGGTTCTAGCAGTAGCTAGTTGGTATACTCCCCCCCATGTACTTCAATACAATGGTCTCATGAGCTGCCTTACATGATTGAGATTCATCTGATGTAATCGGTGTTGTGTTTGTTGGGATCCGATGGATGATACATTATGATTAGTCTATCTATAAAGTTTGTGAAGTTATTGTTGCTGCAATCTTGTTATGCATAATGCTTGTCACTAGGCCCCGAGTGGCATGATCTTAGATTTGAGCTCTATACTTATTGCTTAGATTGTATCTACAAGTTGTATGCACATGTCACTGTCCGGAACCAAAGGCCCCGAAGTGACAGAAATCGGGACAACCGGAGGGGATGGCGGTGATGTGAGGGACACATGTTTTCACGGAGTGTTAATGCTTTGCTCCGGTACTCTATTAAAAGGAGTACCTTAATATCCAATAGTTTCCCTTGAGGCCCGGCTGCCACCGGCTGGTAGGACAAAAGATGTTGTGCAAGTTTCTCATTGCGAGCACGTACGACTATAATTGGAAAACATGCCTACATGATTAATGAATTGATGTTCTATCTTAATGCCTTATCAATCCTATCAATTGCCCAACTGTAATTTGTTCACCCAACACTTGTCACTTATTGGAGAGTTACCACTAGTGTAGATCGCTGGGAACCCCGGTCCATCTCTCATCATTATATACTCGTTCTATATGTCATTGGAAGTAGTATCAACTATTTTCTGGTGCCATTGCTCCTGTGCTATCGTCTTTGTTATTCTTGTTACTATTGCTCTCATATTACTGCTACTTTCACATCACCCCTGTTACTAGTGCTTTTCCAGGTGCAGCTGAATTGACGACTCAGTTGTTAAGGCTTATAAGTATTCTTTGTCTCCCCTTGTGTCGAATCAATAAATTGGGATTTACTTCCCGCGAAGACTGCTGCGATCCCCTATACTTGTGGGTTATCAGTCATGGCCAGGGAAGAAGTAGAGACCATATAAATAGCACCCAAACCCTAGAACCATGATAGTCGACCAGAAATGCAAATCACCAGGTAAGGGTGAAGCAAGAATAAGCACCAGTTCATCCAGTTCATACTCAAGAACAGAAACCAACACAACCAACTTAGCCACCAGGAATCATGGTGACCTGAGAAGATCAACCAGAAACTGGAGGTGAAGGGCTGTGCACAGAAACCCCAAGTCTGCATCAACCAAATATTTCACACTAGGAGCTGGAACAAGGTATACCAAGTTCCTGGACAGATCCAATGGATCTGATCCATCATATGCATGAAATAAGCATGGGATGAGCAGATGCTCATATGGGTAGATCATCACTTGGTTTCACCAAGGATTACTGCCAGTCAAAAAGCTACTATAAATGAAAAGCATCTAGATACAGATCTTGTACACAAAAACTAGCACACATGCACAAATGCACACAATAGCTAGATCAGATGCACAGATAGCACCAGTAGATGAATTGCAAGGATTAGCAGCCAATAAGACTACACAGTAAATCCTAAGCTATGAACCATCAGTAAACCCTAGATTTTCATCAGACAAACATATTGGCATTCATATCAAGTATGATTCCCAAATATGCAAGCAAAGGTTGAGTAGCCACAAGATCCAACTAAATAGATGAGCAACCAATCAGTGGCAAGGCTACTGAGGTCACATCACACTTAGCACCAATTAAAAAGAAAGTCAAATATAGCACATCATTATCCAGGAATGGATTCAGGTTCAATTGCTTGCTATACAATCATGAACAGCCAAATCATTTGCTAGCAAGTTATTTAAATCATTACTGCATAAGCAGTTCATCATAATTTAATTAATTCAAGCATGAACTTATCACAGATCCATGCTTAATACAGATAGCAACATAATATAAGGCAACACAGTTTAATCCATAGCCACTAGAGCAAGTCCAGGTAGCTAAGAGGAGCAACAGTACAAGTAAGCAACATCATAGTGATGCTTGAGCATCAGCATCACAAGGAAATTGAATCACTTAGCCACAGAATTAATCAGTAAGCCATCACTGACATTGAATTGATCAAATGGATCAATTAAATCAAGCCAAGCTACACAGGGAAGTTAGCCAACAAGCAAGGAATGATCCAATGGATCATTGGCTTGCATAGGAAGCACTGAAGCATATCCCAGGCACCACTGGCACACACACAAGTGTCACTGAGGCATCTAACAAATACACCTAGACAAGCAAGCATGATATACCAGTAAGCACAGCAAGCCATAATCAAGCATAGCATTGCATAGCTAGCTTTTGAGCAAGCACAGTAGAGCATGGCAAGTACAGAACATGCTAGGAATAGCAAGGTAAGCAAGCACAGCATGAGCACAAGCAAAGCAACATGGGTCAGTACCAGTAACTGGTAATTTGGCCATGAGCTTGCAATAGACCGCAGTACTGGTAGATTAAGCAATTATAGCATAGCTCTGCGTGATCACCGGACCACCAGAGAGCAACAGAGCATGAGGAGGAAGAAGAACAATGGCAAGGGAGGCGCACAGAAGAGAAGGAGGAGGTGAAGTACTTACTTGCGCCTGGAAGCAGAAGCTAGGGCATGGCGAGGTAGTGCTCGCGCGGCCCTAACCGCTGCAAGTCTAGGGTAGGCGCTGACGTTACGCCGGCGAACCCAGAACACCACCGTAGCAGATGCACCTGAGGCGACGGCACGAGTACTGCGAGCAGCACCCACGCCAGGTCAACCCCAGGAGCGCACCCATCGTCGGCGAGGACGAGAGCTCGCCGGAGTTCATCGAGGCGAATCTCCGCGAGATCCAGAACGGAGGCGATTCGCCAGAAGAGGAAGAGAAGGGGAAAACCACGCGGACAGATCGATAGATCTGCACGCGGCGGTTCTAGTTCGGTAGATGGCTACGGTGGGGAAGCACGGAGTTGGCCGGAGCGAGGCGGCGGCCATGGCGGCGACGCCATCGCCAGGGCGTCGCGGGAGATTAGGGTTAGAGGTGAACGAGAGAGAGAGGGCCGAGTGAGTGAGAGAGAGGTGGGCCGTTCGGCGCCACCGACCCAAAAGGGATTAGCCTTATTGGGCTGTCCCTGGGTTTAGGTAAATGGGCTGGGCCCAATATGGGTCCAGGGGGGTATTTTGGTCTTTTAACATTTAATACAAGGCCAGAACTTTACCAAATTTTAATAAATCAAATACAACTCTAAAAATCCACTAAAAATTGGATTAATGAATGAAAAATAAATCTTAACAAGAATAAAATATGAAATGGAATTTATGAAACAAATTCAAAATTATGAATTTTAAGAATTTAAATAATAAACTTGGAATTCTAAACTATTATTTCCTTGTATTTAAAATTCAAGGAAAAATCACAAATAAGTTCAAATACTTATTTTCAAACATTTTAAAATGAAATTCTACTATTCCAAGTCATTTCCATTGAGAAGGGTATTTTTCCAAGAAAAATACTATATTCCTTTTTATTCCAAAAACTACAGAGGTAATTCTATGATTTCAAATTATTTTTGGAATGATTAAGGGAATTACCAAATAAAATAGTTTTAATTGGAATTGTTATACTTTGTGTGAATTAAAAATGATTTATACTTCTAAATCAATTGTAAATTACTGTCAAAGACATAAATCTTAAACGCAACCCTAAAGCGATATAACTGAGCGGGGTAAAGGGATCCAACATAAAATAATACATCCATGATTGCATTATTTGGATTTTATAACATTGTCCTTACCGGACAATGATGCTTCTTACAGAACCCGAGGTCCAGGTTCCATCAACTGCATTGAACTGCACTATCTCGCAGTCCACAGGCAAGTTCACCCTTGCTCATGTCAACTTGAGTATTTTCTACTACTTTAATGCAAAGCTATATACTTATCATTCCTGCATCGCAAATGAAATGTTACTTTCCAACTATGAATATGACTATTTGGCTGGCAATGGAACCATGGTATGTGTTGATATGGTGGAGGTTCCATTGCAATGGGTTATATCACCCTAGGATTAATTACCAATGCCGTCCAGTGATTCTAGCGCCGTACAAATCGCGTTGACCATGAGATCTATAATGGCTCTGGGGAAGCCAGCCGTATCTTTTCCCTTCTGCACGCCAACGGATTGGTAGAGCCGGTGGGGTGTTGGAGGCACTTCCGCAATAGGTTGGGATATCCTTTTAAATCCCCATCCATTAGTGATGATAAGCTCTACCATCTATGAAGGATTGTCCGGAGTACACCGTGAGTAAAGCCGTATTATCGGGGGAAGTCTACTGGGGGTGTACGGTTGGACAAAAGGGTGGGTTTGCAGTCGCAGAGAAGGCGGTGTGGGCTTGGATCTTTATACCTGGCCTCACACCAAAGGAAGTGTGAACGGGGGCAAGTCCCTGCGGATGGCAAAAAGGGTGAGATCTCTTGTGGGAAAAGTAACGCACCTCTGCAGAGTGTATCAAATTGTGGCTGTCACTCCCTGTTCCGGGAAGGGAACTGCGAACGCGGCAGGAAAGGAACTCCACGAAGTTCTAGTCAACCTGTGAAGACTGACGGGCATAGTTTTCATAATAAAAGCAACCTTTTGAAGAAATGATTGCAAAACATGCATTGACCAGCGATTTCCTGATCAATGGTCATAGCTAGTGCATCAAACACCTTTTTATTCTTTTAGAACTTGCTGAGTACCCCCGTACTCACTTTCTTTCGACACCCTTGCTAGACTGTGATCCGGAAGTGGAGGCCATCAACGATGGAGCACCAGAAGGAAGTTACGAGCTGGTCTACGAAGAACCTGATCTTACCGGTGGAGTGGAAGGCGTAGACTATGGGATAGTCTACGGACCAGATGACACGGAGGTGGAGGAGTAGTGACATACCCTAGCATCATAGAGCCGAGCAACGTAGAACTTACCTAAATAAGTTGTTGAGCTCTCTTATATTTGTTATGAGTTGTAATCGTACTTAAGTAGTATCTTAGGGTGTTCTCATAGGACCTGTGAGAATACCAACTTGTTAAGACAATGATTGTAATAAAGAATGGAGTGTTATGATCTGCAACGTTTCTGTTGTACCACTCTGAGGGATATGGCAAATTGTGAAGAAGTCCCTTCGCAAAGATCATATCAACGACTTGTATACTACAACATGCAGTGCTCCACCTCCACCACCGCCGGCGGCACCGGCGTATGTTCCGCCGGTTGCCAACTGGCCGTTACCGATACCGGAGCTCGTCGTGATCGACGACGAGTAGGCGCATGCGTTCTTATGTCTTGTATTTTATTTTTCTTTCTATTACTATGTAAATTATGTTTTTATGTTAAAAATGCAAAATTGACAAATATGGTTGTGCCGCTGGAGCCGCCCGACGCAAACGGACGCGTGGTCAATTTTGACCATTTAAACCGACGCAAACGAACGCGTGTGGATATTTCGGATACCCGAAATGCGTTTCCCATTTAAGATGCCTTAAGCTGAAGAGGTCTGAACGGCCCAGCCTTTGTTTTTGAGCGAACCTGATCTGCCCAGCTTTGAATAGAGTTGCAGGCTTCCGGCCATCAAAGCAACTCGTTCACAAAGAAGAAGAAGAGTAGCGGACTGGGACCTACCTTGGAGGAATCGCGGGTGTGGACGTTGCCAATTTGTTGGGGCAGGTTTTCGCCGCCCTCAAGTTGCCAACGATTTGGCAAGAATAGCAAAGGCGCGGGCGTGGCAGACCGGGCAAGCCAAATATTTGGTGTCTATCCAAACCACAGCCAATTCTTGTTGGCTCGCCAATTTTTTGGTATGGTAGCCATTGGTTGTAAACCAAACATACCCTAAAAGCTATATTAACCGTCGTTTTGTAGCGCGTGGGCGGAATCGCTCCTCCAGCAGACGCGGAAAATGGCGCGGCACTTTAAAAAAATTAGGGTGTGCGGTGTTTTGCACAATCCTGAGCGCTTAATATGACGCATCGGCTATAGCGTGCGGCATCGATCGGCGCACGTGCGAATACCCCAACGGCTGGAAATTTCCCCCTTGTCGCTGATACGTCTCCGACGTATCGATAATTTCTTATGTTCCATGCCACATTATTGATGTTATCTACATGTTTTATGCATACTTTATGTCATATTTATGCGTTTTCCGGAACTAACCTATTGACGAGATGCCGAAGGGCCAGTTGCTGTTTTCTGCTGTTTTTGGTTTCAGAAATCCTAGTAAGGAAATATTCTCGGAATCGGACGAAATCAACGCCCAACATCTTAGGATTGCATGAAGCTTCCAGAACACCCGAGAGCCGCCAGAGAGGGGCCACAGGAGGCCCACACATGGTGGCGGCGCGGCCCAGGGGGGGCGCGCCGCCCTAGTGTCTGGTGGCCCCAGACCCCTTCTAACGCCGCCTCTTCGCCTATAAGAAGCCCCTGACCTAAATCTTCGATACGGAAAAGCCACGGTACGAGAAACCTTCCAGAGCCGCCGCCATCGCAAAGCCAAGATCTGGGGGACAGGAGTCTCTGTTCCGGCACGCCGCCGGGACGGGGAAGTGCCCCCGGAAGGCTTCTCCATCGACACCGCTGCCATCTCCACCGCCATCTTCATCACCGCTGCTGTCTCCCATGAGGAGGGAGTAGTTCTCCATCGAGGCTAAGGGGTTGTACCGGTAGCTATGTGGTTAATCTCTCTCCTATGTACTTCAATACAATGATCTCATGAGCTGCCTTACATGACTGAGATTCATATGAGTTTTGTATCACAATTCATCTATGTGCTACTCTAGTGATGTTATTAAAGTAGTCTATTCCTCCTCCACGGTGTAAAGGTGACAGTGTGTGCATCGTGTAGTACTTGGCGTAGGTTATGATTGTAATCTCTTGTAGATTATGAAGTTAATTATTGCTATGATAGTATTGATGTGATCTATGCCTCGTTCATAGTGTGATGGTGACAGTGTGCATGCTATGTTAGTATTTGGTGTAGTTGTGTTGATCTATCATGCACTCTAAGGTTATTTAAATATGAATATCGAATATTGTGGAGCTTGTTAACTCCGGCATTGAGGGTTCGTGTAATCCTACACAATTAGTGGTGTTCATCATCCAACAAGAGAGTGTAGAGTAGAGCATTTATCTATTTATTCTGTTATGTGATCAATGTTGAGAGTGTCTGATACGTCTCCGACGTATCGATAATTTCTTATGTTCCATGCCACATTATTGATGTTATCTACATGTTTTATGCACACTTTATGTCATATTCGTGCATTTTCTGGAACTAACCTATTAACAAGATGCCGAAGTGCGTCTCTGTTTTCTCGCTGTTTTTGGTTTCGTAAATCCTAGTAACGAAATATTCTCGGAATCGGACGAAATCAACGCCCAAGTTCCTATTTTCACCGGAAGCATCCGTAACACCCGGAAGGACCAGAGGGGGCACTGGGCCCCCTGGACCATAGGCCGGCGCGGCCAGTGCCCCGGCCGCGCCGCCCTATGGTGTCGTCGCCCTTCGACCCTCCCCGCGCCGCCTCTTCGCCTATATAAAGCCCCCGGATCGAAAACCCCGATGCGTTCGACGAAAACCACAGAAACCTTCCAGCCGCCGCCATCGCGAGGCCAAGATCCGGGGGACAGAGTCTCTGTTCGGCACGCTGCCGGAACGGGGAAGTGCCCCCGGAAGGCTTCTCCATCGACACCGCTGCCATCTCCACCGCCATCTTCATCACCGCTGCTGCTCCCATGAGGAGGGAGTAGTTCTCCATCGAGGCTCGGGGCTGTACCGGTAGCTATGTGGTTAATCTCTCTCCATGTACTTCAATACAATGATCTCATGAGCTGCTTTACATGATTGAGATTCATATGAGTTTTGTATCACTACTATCTATGTGCTACTCTAGCAATGTTATTAAAGTAGTTCTATTCCTCCTGCACGTGTGTAAAGGTGACAGTGTGTGCACCGTGTTAGTACTTGGTTTATGCTATGATCATGATCTCTTGTAGATTGCGAAGTTAACTATTGCTATGATAATATTGATGTGATCTATTCCTCCTACATATGCATGAAGGTGACAGTGTGCATGCTATGTTAGTACTTGGTTTAGTCTATTGATCTATCTTACACTACAAGGTTACTAAAATATGAACAGAAATTGTGGAGCTTGTTAACTCCGGCATTGAGGGTTCGTGTAATCCTACGCAATGCGTTCATCATCCAACAAAAGTGTAGAGTATGCATTTATCTATTCTGTTATGTGATCAATGTTGAGAGTGTCCACTAGTGAAAGTCTAATCCCTAGGCCTTGTTCCTAAATACTCGCTGCGTTACTACGCGCTTGTTTATCGTTTCACCGTGTTACTACTGCTGCAATACTACCACCATCAACTACACGCCAGCAAGCTATTTTCTCGGCACCGTTGCTACCGCTCATACTTATTCATACCACCTGTATTTCACTATCTCTTCGCCGAACTAGTGCACCTATTAGGTGTGTTGGGGACACAAGAGACTTCTTGCTTTGTGGTTGCAGGGTTGCATGAGAGGGATATCTTTGACCTCTTCCTCCCTGAGTTCGATAAACCTTGGGTATCCACTTAAGGGAAAACTTGCTGCTGTTCTACAAACTTCTGCTCTTGGAGGCCCAACACTGTCTACAGGAAAGGAGGGGGAACGTAGACATCAAGCACTTTTCTGGCGCCGTTGCCGGGGAGGAAAGGTAAAAAGGCACTCATACTCCGGTTCCAGGTAAAGTACTTTTCTGGCGCCATTGTGTTTGTGCTCGAAGCTATTTCCTTTAGATCCTGCAATTGCAACTTTTTGTTTCTTGTTTACACTAGTTAGGCATAATGGAAAACATCTGTGAGCTCTTTGTACTATTTCCTGAGTCAAGACATGAATGGTTTAATGCGAAAATTAAAAAACCCATGGAACATGTTAGCATGAATACTTTGAACACCATTGTTGCTAATGATATGGAAAATTCTAAGCTTGGGGAAGCTGGCTTTGATGAGCATGATATTTTTAGTCCCCCAAGCATTGAGGAGAAAATTTTCTTTGATGATACTTTGCCTCCTATTTATGATGATTATAATGATAGTGGTCTTTTGGTGCCACCTACTATGGAGAGTAAATTTTGTTGTGATTATACTATGCCTCCTACATTTGATGAGAATAATAATGATAGCTACTTTGTTGAATTTGCTCCCACTACAACTAATAAAATTGATTATGCCTATGTGGAGAGTAATAATTTTATGCATGAGACTCATGATAAGAATGCTTTATGTGATAGTTATATTGTTGAGTTTGCTAATGTTGCTACTGAAAGTTATTATGAGAGAGGAAAATATGGTTGTAGAAATTTTCATGTTACTAAAACACCTCTCTATGTGCTGAAATTTTTGAAGCTACACTTGTTTTATCTTCCTATGCTTGTTACTTTGCTCTTCATGAACTTGTTTATTTACAAGATTCCTTTGCATAGGAAGCATGTTAGACTTAAATGTGTTTTGAATTTGCCTCTTGATGCTCCCTTTTGCTTCAAATACTATTTCTTATGAGTGCATCATTAAAACTGCTGAGCCCATCTTAATGGCTATAAAGAAAGAACTTCTTGGGAGATAACCCATGTGTTATTTTGCTACAGTACTTTGTTTTATATTTGTGTCTTGAAAGTTGTTTACTACTGTAGCAACCTCTCCTTATCTTAGTTTAGTGTTTTGTTGTGCCAAGTAAAGCCGTTGATAGAAAAGTAAGTACTAGATTTGGATTACTGCACAGTTCCAGATTTCTTTGCTGTCACGAATCTGGGTCTACCTCCCTGTAGGTAGCTCAGAAAATTAAGCCAATTTATGTGCATGATCCTCAGATATGTACGCAACTTTCATTCAATTTGAGTATTTTCATTTGAGCAAGTCTGGTGCCATTTTAAAATTCGTCAATACGAACTGTTCTGTTTTGACAGATTCTGCCTTTTATTTCGCATTGCCTCTTTTGCTATGTTGGATGAATTTCTTTGATCCATTAATGTCCAGTAGCTTTATGCAATGTCCAGAAGTGTTAAGAATGATTGTGTCACCTCTGAATATGTTAATTTTTATTGTGCACTAACCCTCTAATGAGTTGTTTCGAGTTTGGTGTGGAGGAAGTTTTCAAGGGTCAAGAGAGGAGGATGATATACTATGATCAAGGAGAGTGAAAGCTCTAAGCTTGGGGATGCCCCGGTGGTTCATCCCTGCATATTTCAAGAAGACTCAAGCATCTAAGCTTGGGGATGCCCAAGGCACCCCCTTCTTCATCGACAAATTATCAGGTTCCTTCTCTTGAAACTATATTTTTATTCGGTCACATCTTATGTACTTTACTTGGAGCGTCTGTTTGTTTTTGTTTTTGTTTGAATAAATGCTTGTATGGGAGAGAGACACGCTCCGCTGGTTCGTATGAACACATGTGTTCTTAGCTTTTAGTATTCATGGCGAAGTTTCTTCTTCGTTAAATTGTTATATGGTTGGAATTGGAAAATGATACATGCAGTAATTGCTATAAATGTCTTGGGTAATGTGATACTTGGCAATTGTTGTGCTCATGATTAAGCTCTTGCATCATATGCTTTGCACCCATTAATGAAGAAATACATAGAGCATGCTAAAATTTGGTTTGCATATTTGGTTTCTCTAAGGTCTAGATAATTTCTAGTATTGAGTTTGAACAACAAGGAAGACGGTGTAGAGTCTTATAATGTTTTCAATATGTCTTTTATGTGAGTTTTGCTGCACCGGTTCATCCTTGTGTTTGCCTCAAACATCCTTGCTAGCCTAAGCCTTGTATCGAGAGGGAATACTTCTCATGCATCCAAAATACTTGAGCCAACCACTATGCCATTTGTGTCCACCATACCTACCTACTACATGGTATTTTCCGCCATTCCAAAGTAAATTGCTTGAGTGCTACCTTTAAAATTCCATCATTCACCTTTGCAATATATAGCTCATGGGACAAATAGCTTAAAAACTATTGTGGTATTGAATATGTACTTATGCACTTTATCTCTTATTAAGTTGCTCGTTGTGCGATAACCATGTTCCTGGGGACGCCATCAACTATTCTTTGTTGAATATCGTGTGAGTTGCTATGCATGTTCATCTTGTCTGAAGTAAGAGCGATCTACCACCTTATGGTTAAGCATGCATATTGTTAGAGAAGAACATTGGGCCGCTAACTAAAGCCATGATCCATGGTGGAAGTTTCAGTTTTGGACATATATCCTCAATCTCAAATGAGAAAATTATTAATTGTTGTTACATGCTTATGCATAAAAGAGGAGTCCATTATCTGTTGTCTATGTTGTCCCGGTATGGATGTCTAAGTTGAAGAATAATCAATAGCGAGAAATCCAATGCGAGCTTTCTCCTTAGACCTTTGTACAGGCGGCATAGAGGTACCCCTTTGTGACACTTGGTAAAAACATGTGCATTGTGATGATCCGGTAGTCCAAGCTAATTAGGACAAGGTGCGGGCACTATTAGTACACTATGCATGAGGCTTGCAACTTATAAGATATAATTTACATGATACATATGCTTTATTACTACCGTTGACAAAATTGTTTCATGTTTTCAAAATCAAAGCTCTAGCACAAATATAGCAATCGATGCTTTTCCTCTATGGAGGACCATTCTTTTACTTTTATGTTGAGTCAGTTCACCTATTTCTCTCCACCTCAAGAAGCAAACACTTGTGTGAACTGTGCATTGATTCCTACATACTTGCATATTGCATTTGTTATATTACTCTATGTTGACAATATCCATGAGATATACATGTTATAAGTTGAAAGCAACCGCTGAAACTTCATTTTCCTTTGTGTTGCTTCAATGCCTCTACTTTGAATTATTGCTTTATGAGTTAACTCTTATGCAAGACTTATTGATACTTGTCTTGAAGTACTATTCATGAAAAGTCTTTGCTTTATGATTCAGTTGTTTACTCATGACATTACCATTGTTTTGATCGCTGCATTCACTACATATGCTTTACAAATAGTATGATCAAGGTTATGATGGCATGTCACTCCAGAAATTATCTGTGTTATCGTTTTACCTGCTCGGGACGAGCAGAACTAAGCTTGGGGATGCTGATACGTCTCCGACGTATCGATAATTTCTTATGTTCCATGCCACATTATTGATGTTATCTACATGTTTTATGCACACTTTATGTCATATTCGTGCATTTTCTGGAACTAACCTATTAACAAGATGCCGAAGTGCCAGTTCCTGTTTTCTGCTGTTTTTGGTTTCAGAAATCCTAGTAACGAAATATTCTCGGAATCGGACGAAATCAACGCCCAAGTTCCTATTTTCACCGGAAGCATCCAGAACACCCGGGAAGGACCAGAGGGGGGGCACTGGGCCCCCAGACCATAGGCCGGCGCGGCCCAGGCCCTGGCCGCGCCGCCCTATGGTGTCGTCGCCCCTTCGACCCTCCTGCGCCGCCTCTTCGCCTATATAAAGCCCCTGGATCGAAAACCCTGATGCGTTCGACGAAAACCACAGAAACCTTCCAGAGCCGCCGCCATCGCGAGGCCAAGATCTGGGGGACAGGAGTCTCTGTTCCGGCACGCTGCCGGAACGGGGAAGTGCCCCCGGAAGGCTTCTCCATCGACACCGCTGCCATCTCCACCGCCATCTTCATCACCGCTGCTGCTCCCATGAGGAGGGAGTAGTTCTCCATCGAGGCTCGGGGCTGTACCGGTAGCTATGTGGTTAATCTCTCTCCATGTACTTCAATACAATGATCTCATGAGCTGCTTTACATGATTGAGATTCATATGAGTTTTGTATCACTACTATCTATGTGCTACTCTAGCAATGTTATTAAAGTAGTTCTATTCCTCCTGCACGTGTGTAAAGGTGACAGTGTGTGCACCGTGTTAGTACTTGGTTTATGCTATGATCATGATCTCTTGTAGATTGCGAAGTTAACTATTGCTATGATAATATTGATGTGATCTATTCCTCCTACATATGCATGAAGGTGACAGTGTGCATGCTATGTTAGTACTTGGTTTAGTCTGTTGATCTATCTTACACTACAAGGTTACTAAAATATGAACAGAAATTGTGGAGCTTGTTAACTCCGGCATTGAGGGTTCGTGTAATCCTACGCAATGCGTTCATCATCCAACAAAAGTGTAGAGTATGCATTTATCTATTCTGTTATGTGATCAATGTTGAGAGTGTCCACTAGTGAAAGTCTAATCCCTAGGCCTTGTTCCTAAATACTGCTGCGTTACTACTGCTTGTTTACTGTTTCACTGTGTTACTACTGCTGCAATACTACCACCATCAACTACACGCCAGCAAGCTATTTTCTGGCACCGTTGCTACTGCTCATACTTATTCATACCACCTGTATTTCACTATCTCTTCGCCGAACTAGTGCACCTATTAGGTGTGTTGGGGACACAAGAGACTTCTTGCTTTGTGGTTGCAGGGTTGCATGAGAGGGATATCTTTGACCTCTTCCTCCCTGAGTTCGATAAACCTTGGGTGATCCACTTAAGGGAAAACTTGCTGCTGTTCTACAAACCTCTGCTCTTGGAGGCCCAACACTGTCTACAGGAAAGGAGGGGGAACGTAGACATCAGTGTCCACTAGTGAAAGTATAATCCCTAGGCCTTGTTCCCAAATACTGTAATCGCTGCTTGTTTACTGTTTTACTGCATTTGTACTGCCTGTAATATTACCACCATCAACCACACGCCAGTTGTAGCATCAAGCTATTTTCTGGTGCCGTTACTACTGCTCATATACATTCATACCACCTGTATTTCACTATCTCTTCGCCGAACTAGTGCACCTATACATCTGACAAGTGTATTAGGTGTGTTGGGGACACAAGAGACTTCTTGCTTTGTGGTTGCAGGGTTGCTTGAGAGGGATATCTTTGACCTCTTCCTCCCTGAGTTCGATAAACCTTGGGTGATCCACTTAAGGGAAACTTGCTGCTGTTCTACAAACCTCTGCTCTTGGAGGCCCAACACTGTCTACAAGAATAGAAGCACCCGTAGACATCAAGCACTTTTCTGGCGCCGTTGCCGGGGAGGAAAGGTAAAAGGTACTCACACTCCGGATCTCGGCTACTAAGCTATTTTTCGGCGCCGTTGTAAGTACTCGAAGCTATATTCTTTAGATCCTGCAATTGCATTGTTTTGTGTCTTGTTTACACTAGTTAGGCATAATGGAAAACAACAAAAATATGAGAGATCTTTATGAACTTTATCTTGAATTAGGACATGATGTGTTTGAAGAGAGAATTAAAAAACCCATGGAACTTTATATGCATGCTAATGGGAATGTTATTAATATGAATGCTTTGAACATGATTGTTGCTAATGCTATGGAAAATTCTAAGCTTGGGGAAGCTGGTTTTGATGAGCATGATCTTTTTAGTCCCCCAAGCATTGAGGAGAAAATTTACTTTGATGATACTTTGCCTCCTATTTATGATGATTATAATGATAGTAGTCTTTTGGTGCCACCTGTTATGGAGGATAAATTTGATTATGATTACAATATGCCTCCTATATTTGATGATGAGAATAATAATGATAGCTACTTTGTTGAATTTTCTCCCACTACAACTACCAAAATTGATTATGCTTATGTGGAGAGTAATAATTTTATGCATATAGCTCATGATAAGAATGTTTCATTTGATAGTTATATTGTTGAATTTGCTCATGATGCTACTGGATATTATTATGAGAGAGGAGAATATGGTTGTAGAAATTTTCATGTTACTAAAACACCTCTCTATATGCTGAAATTTTTGAAGTTACACTTGTTCTATCTTCCTATGCTTGTTACTTTGCTCTTAATGAACTTGTTTATTTACAAGATTCCTTTTCATAGGAAGCATGTTAGGCTTAAATTTGTTTTCAATTTTCCTCTTGATGCTCTCTTTTGCTTCAAATACTATTTCTTGCGAGTGCATCATTAAAACTGCTGAGCCCATCTTAATGGCTATAAAGAAAGAACTTCTTGGGAGATAACCCATGTGTTTTTTTTACTACAGTACTTTTGTTTTATATTTGTGTCTTGGAAGTTGTTATTACTGTAGCAACCTCTCCTTATCTTATTTTATTGCATTTTTTGTGCCAAGTAAAGTCTTTGATAGTAAGGTTCATACTAGATTTGGATTACTGCGCAGAAACAGATTTCTTGCTGTCACGAATCTGGGCCTAATTCTCTGTAGGTAACTCAGAAAATTCTACCAATTTACGTGAGTGATCCTCATATATGTACGCAACTTTCATTCAATTTGAGCATTTTCATTTGAGCAAGTCTGGTGCCTCTTAGAAATTGGTCTTTACGGACTGTTCTGTTTTGACAGATTCTGCCTTTTATTTCGCATTGCCTCTTTTGCTGTGTTGGATGGATTTCTTTGTTCCATTGACTTCCAGTAGCTTTGGGCAATGTCCAGAAGTGTTAAGAATGATTGTGTCACCTCTGAACATGTGAGTTTTTGATTGTGCACTAACCCTCTAATGAGTTGTTTTGAGTTTGGTGTGGAGGAAGTTTTCAAGGATCAAGAGAGGGAGATGATACAATATGATCAAGGAGAGTGAAAGCTCTAAGCTTGGGGATGCCCTGGTGGTTCACCCCTGCATATTTCAAGAAGACTCAAGCGTCTAAGCTTGGGGATGCCCAAGGCATCCCCTTCTTCATCGACAAATTATCAGGTTCCTTCTCTTGAAACTATATTTTTATTCGGTCACATCTTATGTACTTTACTTGGAGCGTCTGTTTGTTTTTGTTTTTGTTTTTGTTTGAATAAATGCTTGTGTGGGAGAGAGACATGCTCCGCTGGTTCGTATGAACACATGTGTTCTTAGCTTTTAATTTTCATGGCGAAGGTTGAAACTGCTTCGTTAATTGTTATATGGTTGGAAACGGGAAATGCTACATGTGGTAATTGGTATAATGTCTTGAACAATGTGATACTTGGCAATTGTTGTGCTCATGTTTAAGCTCTTGCACCATATACTTTGCACCTATTAATGAAGAAATACATAGAGCTTGCTAAAATTTGGTTTGCATAATTGGTCTCTCTAAGGTCTAGATAATTTCTAGTAAGAGTTTGAACAACAAGGAAGACGGTGTAGAGTCTTATAATGTTTACAATATGTCTTTTATGTAAGTTTTGCTGCACCGCTTCATACTTGTGTTTGTTTCAAATAACCTTGCTAGCCTAAGCCTTGTATCGAGAGGGAATACTTCTCATGCATCCAAATCCTTGAGCCAACCACTATGCCATTTGTGTCCACCATACCTACCTACTACATGGTATTTCTCCGCCATTCCAAAGTAAATTGCTTGAGTGCTACCTTTAAACAATTCAAAATTTATCACCTCTGATTTGTGTCAATGTTTTATAGCTCATGAGGAAGTATGTGGTGTTTATCTTTCAATCTTGTTGGGCAACTTTCACCAATGGACTAGTGGCTTCATCCGCTTATCCAATAATTTTGCAAAAAGAGCTGGCAATGGGATTCCCAGTCCCAAATTAATTAACAAAAATAGACACTCCTCCATGGTATGTGATTGTTGGACGGCACCCGAAGGATTCGGTTAGCCATGGCTTGAGAAAGCAAAGGTGGGGAGGAGTGTCATCTAAATAAAATTAAAATAAAAAGGCACTCCTTCATGGTATGAGATTGTTGGCAGGCACCCGAAGGATTCGGTTAGCCATGGTTTGTGAAAGAAAGGTTGGAAGGAGTGCCACACAAAAATAAAATAAAATGGGAGCCGCTCTTTGAAGGTTTGTCTGGCAAGGGGGTTAGAGTGCCCACTACCATTCGTTGACAACAACAAACACCTCTCAAAATTTACTTTTATGCTCTCTTGATGTTTTCAAAACCAAAGCTCTAGCACAAATATAGCAATCAATGCTTCCCTCTGCGAAGGGCCCTTCTTCTACTTTTATGTTGAGTCAGTTTACCCATTTCTCTCTATCTTAGAAGCAAACACTTGTGTTAACTGTGCATTGATTCTTACATACTTGCATATTTGCATTCATTATATTACTTTGCATTGACAACTTCCATGAGATATACATGTTATAAGTTGAAAGCAACCGCTGAAACTTAATCTTCCTTTGTGTTGCTTCAATACCTTTACTTTGAAATTATTGCTTTATGAGTTAACTCTTATGCAAAACTTATTGATGCTTGTCTTGAAAGTACTATTCATGAAAAGTCTTTGCTATATGATTCATTTGTTTACTCATGTCATTCACCATTGTTTTGATCGCTGCATTCATTACATGTGCTTACAATAGTATGATCAAGATTATGATGGCATGTCACTCCAGAAATTATCTTTGTTATCGTTTACCTGCTCGGGACGAGCAGAAACTAAGCTTGGGGATGATGATACGTCTCCGACATATCGATAATTTCTTATGTTCCATGCCATATTATTGATGATATCTACATGTTTTATGCATACTTTATGTCATATTTATGCGTTTTCCAGAACTAACCTATTGACGAGATGCCGAAGGGCCAGTTGCTGTTTTCTGCTGTTTTTGGTTTCAGAAATCCTAGTAAGGAAATATTCTCGGAATCGGACGAAATCAACGCCCAGCATCTTAGGATTGCATGAAGCTTCCAGAACACCCGAGAGCCGCCAGAGAGGGGCCACAGGAGGCCCACACATGGTGGCGGCGCGGCCCAGGGGGGCGCGCCGCCCTAGTGTCTGGTGGCCCCAGTCCCCTTCTGATGCCGCCTCTTCGCCTATAAGAAGCCCCTGACCTAAATCTTCGATACGGAAAAGCCACGGTACGAGAAACCTTCCAGAGCCGCCGCCATCGCGAAGCCAAGATCTGGGGGACAGGAGTCTCTGTTCCGGCACGCCGCCGGGACGGGGAAGTGCCCCCGGAAGGCTTCTCCATCGACACCGCTGCCATCTCCACCACCATCTTCATCACCGCTGTTGTCTCCCATGAGGAGGGAGTAGTTCTCCATCGAGGCTAAGGGGCTGTACCGGTAGCTATGTGGTTAATCTCTCTCCTATGTACTTCAATACAATGATCTCATGAGCTGCCTTACATGATTGAGATTCATATGAGTTTTGTATCACAATTCATCTATGTGCTACTCTAGTGATGTTATTAAAGTAGTCTATTCCTCCTCCACGGTGTAAAGGTGACAGTGTGTGCATCGTGTAGTACTTGGCGTAGGTTATGATTGTAATCTCTTGTAGATTATGAAGTTAATTATTGCTATGATAGTATTGATGTGATCTATGCCTCCTTCATAGTGTGATGGTGACAGTGTGCATGCTATGTTAGTACTTGGTGTAGTTGTGTTGATCTATCATGCACTCTAAGGTTATTTAAATACGAATATCGAATATTGTGGAGCTTGTTAACTCCGGCATTGAGGGTTCGTGTAATCCTACACAATTAGTGGTGTTCATCATTCAACAAGAGAGTGTAGAGTAGAGCATTTATCTATTTATTCTGTTATGTGATCAATGTTGAGAGTGTCCACTAGTGAAAGTATAATCCCTAGGCCTTGTTCCCAAATACTGCAATCGCTGCTTGTTTACTGTTTTACTGCATCTGTACTGCCTGCAATATTACCACCATCAACCACACGCCAGTTGTAGCATCAAGCTATTTTCTGGTGCCGTTACTACTGCTCATATACATTCATACCACTTGTATTTCACTATCTCTTCGCCGAACTAGTGCACCTATACATATGACAATTGTATTAGGTGTGTTGGGGACACAAGAGACTTCTTGCTTTGTGGTTGCAGGGTTGCTTGAGAGGGATATCTTTGACCTCTTCCTCCCTGAGTTCGATAAACCTTGGGTGATCCACTTAAGGGAAACTTGCTGCTGTTCTACAAACCTCTGCTCTTGGAGGCCCAACACTGTCTACAAGAATAGAAGCACCCGTAGACATCAGTCGCCGCCGCGAAATCCCGCCGCCTCCGTCGATTCCGCCGCCGACCGCGCTGTTGCTCGTCGTCGACCCGTAGATCCACCTCGCATGCGCCTCCTGCCGGCAGTAGCGGCCGCTCCGCCGTGATGTACTGACCGGGTGTCGTCGCCACCGACGGGCACACGCCGGGGCTTCTCCTTGACATACCCCGCACTGTTGTCGCCATGTCATCATGGTGCAGCTAAGATGCTCGCCGATTTGCTCACAAGGTATGCGCCTCCGCCGGTCGGCCGCCATGATTTTGCCTATATCTTAGCTGCTATAGAGTTGTAGTTAGTAATTTCATATGTATGTTTGTAGAGTTCATCATACGATTCATCGGATGACGAGTATGATCAAGAGGAAGAGGAGAACATATCCTTACTATTAGCATAATGTGTCGTTAAGAAGCCAAAATTTGGTGGATCGATGTTCGGTAGACAGAAGTTGTGGAGAGAAAGGATTGAAGGGCATGAGAAGAGTATGCGGTCGTATTTCAATGAGAATCCGATATTTCCCGAAATCTATTTTCGGTGGCGTTTTCGGATGAACATCAACTTGTTCAAGCACATCGCAACGGAGGTGACCAAGTATGATCGGTTCGTTGAGCAAAGGAGAAATGCCGCCGGAGAATTTGGTCATAGCACATATCAAAAGGTGATCGTCGCGTTGCGTATGTTGGCATATGGTATACCGGCGGATCTAGTTGATGATCATTTGGCCATGGGAGAGAGCACTTCTATCTTGTGTGAAGCGCTTTGTCGTTGAAATTGTGAATGTTTTTGGCTCCACATACTTGAGAGCACCCAATGCTCAAGACACGGCAAGGATTTTGGAGATCAACGCCGACCGGGGGTTTCCCGGTATGCTTGGTTCCATTGATTGTATGCATTGGAGTTGGAAAAATTATCCAGTGGCATGGCATGAATAATCCAAAGGGTACAATAAGGATGCCACCATAGTGCTTGAAGCGGTCGCCGATCAAGAGACTTGGATATGGCATGCATTTTTTGGAATGCCCGGATCTTGCAATGACATCAATGTTCTTCAACGATCACCACTAATGACAAGACTTGCAATGCGGGAAGGTCCATTGGTGGAGTTTGAAGTAAATGGCCACAAGTACAACTATGGCTACTTCCTCACCGACGGCCTATATCCAAGGTGGCAAACATTTGTGAAGCCGGTTATTCAACCACGAGGTAAGAAGCAAACCCAATTTCATAATGTACAAGCAGCGACTAAGAAAGATGTAGAGAGAGCATTTGAGATTTTGCAAGCTCAATTTTACATTGTGAGAGGATCGGCTAGATTTTGGGACCAAGAATGCCTTTGGTATATCATGACCGCTTGTGTCATCATGCATAACATGATTATAGAAGATGATCGTGGGAAAGATGTGGATCATACCCACTACAAGTTGATGGGGGTTCCCGTGCAAGTGAGGAGGTCCGCACATAGGATTGCCCGGTTCATTACCTCGTACCATGTCATTCGCTCCAACGACACACATGATGAGCTCCAAAAAGATCTCATGGAAGAATGGTAGAATTGGAATGGACAACAATAGTTGCATACTTTTTGTATTTGTTTGAAAACCATGTGTTGTATTGTCTCAAAACTATGTTGTATTGTTGTATGTTGGTCTGTAAACTTGTTGTATTTGGTGTGAACAATTTCATGTACTTGTTGTATTTGTTGTGAACAATTTGTTGTATTTGTATGGTACATTTTATTTGTGAATTTATATGGTTATTTGACCTTGTTTGATGCATACTTGTGTGTGTTTGTTGTTTGCGCCGCGCTGCACGCTGCAAAATAGAGCATCTGGTGGAGGAGTTTTTTTACCGCACCAACGCGCGCTGCAAAATGAAGCATCCGGCGGGGCAAATTTCAGCGCAGCGTGCGCTATCCGTCTACAGCGCGGCGGAAGCGAGGGTTAGCGCGTCGATTTTTAGTGCGCATATTGGAGATGCTCTAATATAAGACGTTTTAGTTTTTAATAGATTCATCTATTTTTAATACAATATGTATCTAGTATATTTTTATTGTGACATGGTGTGTATCTTGTTTACGGTGAAGTGTCTAAAACATCTTGTATTTGTAAACTGAGGGAGTATGTACGCTTTGGTACGGTACATCAAGTTGCAAAAATTGTTGTGGAAGACTTAGGAGTAACTCTGCGGAGCAAAAAAAGGGTGTGTTTGATAGCCCGGGTCAACCGAGAGTAACTATCTCTTCTCATGATGAGTCTAGCTAAGTTGAGATGAGATGAGATGTTGTTTGGTAGCACATGTATGAGTTGAGATGAGATGTTGCTTGGTACGACATGTATGAGATGAGATAATGAGGACACCACCTCAATTAATTTTAGCACTAATTTAATATTTAAACAAAGATAGACTATATGTAAGTATAAAATACACAACTTTATAAATGCACACTAAATCAATATTTAATAAAATACACATTCATTCAATATTATGTTGCCTTTTTGCAAATAGGTCCTTGAACAAACTAAACAAAAAATCAATCGGGTCCTCGTGGCCTCCTTTAGCTCCATCTGCAGCATTCACGGCCGCAGGAGGGCGCTAGCGCGAGCTCGGGACGGTGGATGACGGTGGAGGGTGCCATACGGAGCTGCCACGAGCTCGGCGGCGGCCGGTGTCTAGGGGAGGGGGCGAGAGGCGCTGGAGGTGGTCGGCGAGAGCGGTAGTGGGAGCTGGCGGTGGGAATTGTAGGGGATAGGGTAGGGCGGCGGCGGGAACTCCAGGGGACAGGGGAGGTGGTGGCGGGCGGAGGCCAGAGGAGGGCACGACCGCGGGTGTTGGAGCTTGCGGGATGGTTGGTTCCTGAGGAAGACAAGAAAGGACCGAAAATGAATCGTTAGTGTTGTGCGGGCTCGCGTCTGGGCGTGCGCTGGCAGGCCTCCCGTGAAGGATTGCGGGATGGACTCGGCTTGGCTGGGTTGTGACGCTGAGCTTCACAATCTGGCCTGGCTGAGAGCCCTTTTTTGTATGAGGTGGGCTAAGTTAAGATGGACTGACTCAGTCTAACAAACAAGGTATGGTCGACTGGGCTCCGTTGAGATGAGAATATTTGAGTTCCCCACTCTACCAAACACACCCGAAGGATCCAAAACCAACCGTTTTTCGGGTTGATGCTTTCTTCTGGCCAAATAGATATTGCAAAACGGCTTGGTTCGGAAAATAAATAACCAAGGTATCCCATAGAACCTCCGTGCGTCGCTATATATCATGTCCCGCGAGTGATTTAGGGTTCCTATACTAGATCACCTCGCCGCAATTCTTCATCGTTGATCCTCCAAAAATCCAACTCCTCCAACGAACAGTCGACACGGCCATGACTTTTGGCTCCAGATTTTGTCGGCGCATGCGAAGTCTGCCCACCAAGGCTAAGGTGAAGCGCATGCGACAAGCACGCTCCGACCAGGCGAGCGCACATGGAGCCCTATCTCGCCGGATGATTACATCCTTGGCGTGGAACGGCCTCCAAGGCGTCGAGAAGGCGCACGCAGAGAATGTCGCTTGCCTCTTCCCGCTCGGTGCCTCCTACGCGGAGGCAGGGAGCTCGCGCCAGGCGCATGCCCACGGAGAGCTCTCCTGGAGCAACCCATGTGCTTGGCAAGGCCCGGGGTGGGACCTTGTGAGCAACATAATGTCCGTTGAACTCAACCGCGCCATGGACTCGTTGGAGGTCTTCATCGAGGTGCGGGACACTGTGAGGTGCGCCATAGAATTATCAGCTCAAATCAAACTGCATTTCTTAAAGGCAGAAACATTATTGATGGCCCCCTTGCGCTGATTGAGATCGTGCATGACATTCAGGTTAGAAAACATGGGGTATTCTGTTGAAATTGGATTTTGAGAATGCCTACGATCGAGTTAATTGGGATTTTCTCGCTGAGGTGTTGCGTTGTAAAGGGTTTGACGAGGGATACATTCATAGGGTTATGCAACTGGTTTCCATTGGGCAGACTGCAATTTTTGTCAGGGGGATGGCCCCCGGTAGGTCAAGACTATGGCAAGTTGGCCATAATATGGTAGTAGTAAACCGGATCAAAGAATGATCCGGAGTCTAAAGTTAAGTTCAGCTAACCGGAGTTGGTACGAACTGGTACCCCTAGAGGGGTATACCGAAGTACCAGCTCTAAGAGTTTGTGTGGCTAAGTACAAAGGTATCGGAGCTCAGAAGAAAGGGTACCGGGAAAACGGTACCAGGAGTCACTGTAGCATGTCGGCACTTTGGTCAAAGATTCCATCAAGGACTAGAGGACAAGGATGAGCGAAGCAGCTCAGCTTTAAACGAAGCCCTGGCGCTAAATCAAGAAGATGACGTAAAAGATACCGGCGGAGGTCATCGCTCCCTGATTAAAGTCATAACCGGTGCCGGGGGGCCAAAGTAGCTTTATAAAGTAGCTTAGCTCATCCTAGATTCCATTAGGGTTTCTTCCTTTGTAAGCCACCCTCTCCCCTATATAAGGAGAGGGGGCACACCCCTGCGCGGGACGGTTCGATCTAGAGATATTAGACTGTTCATCAGCAAGTAGAAGGAAGCTTGTATTGTACATCTTCAACCTCTGGCCAAGGGTCAAGTTAACGAATACATACCGATTTCTTTTCTTCCTTTTCCCTGTTAACAAAACCCTCCCCCGGATCCTCTAGCGCACATTCGGCCCCAACTTAAGTCATCCTATGGCATCTGTTTTTTCCCCACGACGACAGTTGGCGCCCACCGTGGGGCCAGCAGTTGCGTTTGCTGGAGTTCATATCCGGGCGGGCCTTCTCACCGTGTCCGGCGAGTGTGTGGTCTCTGGCCTCATCTACCGCCTCGGCTTGCTGGACTTCATCGATGACAACGCGGGCTGCTTCGCCAACGGTGGTCGCTACCCGCAAAACGGCTGCATCATCGAGTTCGGCAGCCACCGTGTCTACCTCGGCACCGTGAAGGAGCGCCAGTACCCCTCGCCGGTGCTGGTGGCGCCTGATCCACCAAGGTCTTCAGCTGCTCGTGGGTTGCGCTCCGACCGCGCCGCTAGCAGCGTGGAGGTGCTGATGGCTGGCGCAGGAGGCGCCGGCAAAGAAGCTGTCATGGAGGACGCTGGGCAGACCAAGTCCACGCGGACGGCCAAACCCCCAACCGAGCGCGACGAGATCATCGCTGGAACATCTACCGCGCCACCGGAAGCGACCCCGCTCCAAGCGGCCATGAGCGTGTTGGCTACCCCCATCGCGCAGAACATCGACCCTGCCGTAGCTCAAGCTGAACTGGAGGCGCAGCGACAGAAGCTACTCTCCGGCGCGGCAAACATCGTCAAGGCCCAGCAAGAGCTCAACTTGACCCTACGTGAGTATAACGCTGCACATGGCTTTGCTTCTGTTAGTGTGAACCCTGCTAGAGTAGTGGGAAACCGGCTTAAAGGTCACAATCTAGAGCAGGACTTCCGCCGGGAAGTGCTTTCCGGTAAGAGTGCATCAGTATCTTTGAGCATGGTAGAGAAACCTAAGTACAACAGTCCGGATGAAACAATAAAAGCTGCTAGGGCTGCAGTAGAGATGTGTGGCTCGCTTTCAGGTGAGGCCTTAGCAAAGCAGCAAGATCGAGTAAGAGAGCTACTTGATATGACCGGGACACAAAACATTGAGCTGGCTCGTACCAACAAAGCGGCTCTAGCGTCAAAATCGGTTCGTTCGGCAAGAAATGTCGGAAGCAAGTCGCATGGACAGGCATCGTCCCCCCATCCTGACAGAAGAGAAAACGATGCGAATGCACAACAGATGACTGTGTATGATCCGGTTCTAGCCGGAAAACAACAAGCCGGGCAACATGATTCCGGTAGAAAAAGGCAAGGGGCAGGTCGTGGCTATACCAGAAATGGTGAAGGAGATATGCCCTAGAGGCAATAATAAATTGGTTATTATTTATATCTTTATGTTTATGATAAATGTTTATATATCATGCTAGAATTGTATTAACCGAAACATTAGTACATGTGTGATATGTAGACAAACAAGAAGTCCCTAGTATGCCTCTTAAACTAGCTTGTTGATTAATGGATGATTAGTTTCATAATCATGAACATTGGATGTTATTAATAACAAGGTTATGTCATTGTGTGAATGATATAATGGATACACCTAATTAAGCGTAGCATAAGATCTCGTCATTAAGTTATTTGCTATAAGCTTTCGATACATAGTTACCTAGTCCTTATGACCATGAGATCATGTAAATCACTTATACCGGAAAGGTACTTTGATTACACCAAACACCACTGCGTAAATGGGTGGCTATAAAGGTGGGATTAAGTATCCGGAAAGTATGAGTTGAGGCATATGGATCAACAGTGGGATTTGTCCATCCCGATGACGGATAGATATACTCTGGGCCCTCTCGGTGGAATGTCGTCTAATGTCTTGCAAGCATATGAAAGAGTTCATAAGAGACCACATACCACGGTACGAGTAAAGAGTACTTGTCAGGAGACGAGGTTGAACAAGGTATAGAGTGATACCGAAGATCAAACCTCGGACAAGTAAAATATCGTGAGACAAAGGGAATTGGTAATTTATGTGAATGGTTCATTCGATCACTAAAGTCATCGTTGAATATGTGGGAGCCATTATGGATCTCCAGATCCCGCTATTGGTTATTGGTCGGAGTGAGTACTCAACCATGTCCGCATAGTTCTCGAACCGTAGGGTGACACACTTAAAGTTGGATGTTGAAATGGTAGCACTTGAATTATGGAATGGAGTTCGAATATTTGTTCGGAGTCCCGGATGAGATCCCGGACATCACGAGGAGTTCCGGAATGGTCCGGAGAATAAGATTCATATATAGGATGTCATTTTATGTGAAATAAAATGTCGCGGAAGGTTCTATGGAAGGTTCTAGAAGGTTCTAGAAAAGTCCGGAAGAAACCACCAAGGAAGGTGGAGTCCACAAGGGACTCCACCTCCATGGCCGGCCAGCCCTAGTGGGGGTGGAGTCCCAAGTGGACTCCACCATAGGGGGCCGGCCACCCCCCACATGGGAGGTGGGAATCCCACCTTTGGGTGGGAGTCCTAGTTGGGCTAGGTTTGCCCCCTCCTATGGAAGGTTTTGGTTTCGGGTCTTATTCGAAGACTTGGACACCAACACTTGGGATCCACCTATATAATGAGGGGCCAAGGGAGGGGGCCGGCCACCCCAAGACCATAGCTTGGCCGCCCCCCTTGAGTGGCCGGCCACCCCCTCCCAAACCCTAGCTTTGCTCCTCCACTTCATATTTCCCGCGTAGCTTAGCGAAGCTCCGCCGGACTTCTACACCGCCACCGACACCACGCCGTCGTGCTGTCGGATTCAAGAGGAGCTACTACTTCCGCTGCCCGCTGGAACGGGGAGGTGGACGTCGTCTTCATCAACAACCGAACGTGTGACCGAGTACGGAGGTGCTGCCCGTTCGTGGCGCTGGAACCGATCGTGATCAAGATCTTCTACGCGCTTTTGCAAGCGGCAAGTGATCGTCTACCGCACCAACAAGAGCCTCATCTTGTAGGCTTTGGAATCTCTTCAAGGGTGAGACTCGATACCCCCTCGTTGCTACCGTCTTCTAGATTGCATCTTGGCTTGGATTGCGTGTTCGCGGTAGGAAAATTTTTGTTTTCTATGCAACGTTATCCTACAGTGGTATCAGAGCCGTGTCTATGCATAGATGGTTGCACGAGTAGAACACAATGGTTTTGTGGGCGTTGATGCTCTTGTTGTCTTTAGTTTGAGTACTTTGCATCTTTGTGGCATAGTGGGATGAAGCGGCTCGGGCTAACTTTACATGACCGCGTTCATGAGACTTGCTCCTCGTTCGACATGCAACTTGTATTGCATAAGAGGCTTTGCGGGTGTCTGTCTCTCCTACTATAGTGAAGATTCAATTTACTCTTCTATTGACAACATTAGTATCACCGTTGTGGTTCATGTTCGTAGGTAGATTAGATCTCTCTCGAAAACCCTAAACCACGTAAAATATGCAAACCAAATTAGAGATGTCTAACTTGTTTTTGTAGGGTTTGGTGATGTGATATGGCCATAATGTGATGATGAATATGTATGAGATGATCATTATTGTATTGTGGCAACCGGCAGGAGCCTTATGGTTGTCTTTAAATTTCATGTTGAGTAGTATTTCAAAGTAGTTGTAATAGTTGCTACATGAGGTGAACAACCATGAAGACGGCGCCATGAACCTTGACGCTACGCCGACGATGATGGAGATCATGCCCGTTGATGATGGAGATCATGTCTGTGCTTTAGAGATGAAGATCGAAGGCGCAAAGACAAAAGGGCCATATCATATCACATATGAACTGCATGTGATGTTAATCCTTTTATGCATCTTATTTTGCTTAGATCATGACGGTAGCATTATAAGATGATCCTCACATTAATATCAAGATAATAAAGTGTTCTTCCCTCGTATGCACCGTTGCATTGTTCGACGTTTTGAAGCATCTCGTGATGATCGGGTGTGATAAACTCGACATACAACGGGTGTAAGCCATGTTGCACACGCGGAATACTTGGGTTTGCTTGACGAGCCTAGCATGTACAGACATGGCCTCGGGACAACGGAAACCGAAAGGTTGAACACGAGTCATATGGATGATATGATCAACATGTTGATGTTCACCATTGAAGCTACATCATCTCACGTGATGATCGGTTTTGGTGTAGTAGATGTGGATCGTGTACCACTTAACAACTATGAGGGATGTTGTATTAAGTGGGAGTTCATTAGTAATTAGATTAAAACATGAACTAATTATCATAAACATAGTCTGAGTAGTATTTTGAATTAATTTTGTAGTATTGGCATCCGTTTTCTACTATGCGCTAGTCTTGTTATTGAGATAGAAATACTGTTAAAATCTGATAAGAAACTTTACGGATTGGTACCGTATTGTTAATGAATCAAGAAATGATTAAGTCCTATTGCAAACTTTTAGTAAACCTCACATTGTTGATTCAAATAGCTATGGTTTCAACTAGTACCTAAAGTTATCTTGTCTCCGTGAAACTTGAAGTTCAAATCTGTTTGAAAAGTAAGGAGCTGAAAATTTAGTTTTCAGAAATAATCAAGGTACGAGATATATGTGATATCTAAGACCTTATTGCAAGATGATAGAATATAAATTTGGTGAGACTACATAAACTCATAAGTTTTATGGGAATGTACGAAGGTTGAAGACGCAAGGCGTCCCAATCCTCCAACTATTGGGGCACTAACGATATTCGCATATCCATGAAGTGATTGTCCTTAGTATGCACCGTTGATAAGACTCGCTGCTTTGAAGCATCACGTGATGATCGGGTGTTATAGATTCTACGTGTGCTTCCAACGGGTGCAAGCCAGATTTGCATATGCGAATACTAAGGTTTAAACTTTATGAGCCTAGCATGTACAGACATGGTCTCAGAAAGTTATCATGAATTGATGGATAAAATTATGAGTGAAATTGTTCATCATATTACAAATTTACTAATAGTGAAATCTGAAACAATTGTCATATGATGATCAACTTCAAAGTAAGAACCTCAAGGTTATTGGTATTTGACCAACAAACCTAGAAGTTATTGATGTTGAAATGTTTTTCTGAATAATGAGGAAAGCTAAAAGAGAAACTGCAAAAGATATTTTGGCAAAAGAAAAGAAAAGACTAGAAAGTCTAGCTCAGGTGTATATAAATGATATACATGTTATGGTTGTATTCCTAGTTAAGTCACACAATGAAATTCTTGGGTATTAGTACCATATTGGTTGGTATGAAGTGTCATACAAAACAACGCAATACAAGAATACAATGGCCTAAGTGACTGACAAGGAATATGATAGAAATGCACGTCTGGAACAAAATAAAGTGTTATTATGTTCGTCGTTGGCATTCTATCTAGCCCTTAGAATTTATAATAAAGAACTTAATAATTGTTATTTTGCTCTAGTCAAATAAAAACAATGAGTTGTTCAAATTATGACATTACTCCATGTACGATGGATAAGTTATTATAAATCTTAATGGTGAAACACACATACATAAAACTGACGCTAAAATGCCATAAGGCAAATGATTTGAATTCCACTTATTTGTGGAACCGCCATTTAGGTCATGTTAGAAAGGAACGCATGAAGGAACTCCATGCAAATGGATTTTTGGAGTCATTTGATTTTTGAATCATTTGGCACTTGCAAATCTTTTCTAAAGAGAATGATTAAAATACCGTTCATAGGCCAAGAGTTGAACGGGCAACTAACTTTGTGAAAATATACATGATGATGTATGTGGTTCACTGAGCATAGTTGTGTGCGGGAGATTCTTCTACTTCATGAAAACTTTCAACAATGAATTGAGTATATATATGTGGATATATTCAATAAGGAAGAAGTTTGAAACATTTGAATGGATTCAAATAAATTTCAGCATGAAGTGGAAATCATCGTAATAGAAAAGTCAAATATCTATGATTGGATCATGGTGGAAATATTTGAATTACGAGTTTTAGCGAACATCTAAGAGAGTTATGAAATTGTTCTACAACTCACATTTCTTGGAGTATCATAATGATGATATAGTATCCAAGATATGTATCCAAACCTTGTTGGATTAATGATGAGATAAAAATATTATGACGCCATTATATTTTTGTGGATTATGCTTTAGTGACTACCGCTTTTTACACTAAATAGAGCATCATCATGATCCGTTGAAATGACACCATACGAGTTATGGCATAGGTAAGAAACCTGATAGTCTTTTCTTAAATTTTGGTATGCATAGCATAAGTAAATAAGTTTACAACCAAAATCGGATGAATGTCTTTGTTGGTTATCCCAGAGATTTGATTGGGAATTCTTCCCACGAGACAAAGACAAAAGTGTTTGTCAATGTTTCTTATTTCCGAGAAATTGTTTCTAGTGAAGTATTTGAGTAGGAGGACAATATAATTTGATAAGGTTTATGAACCTGAGCATAATGATCAGAGTAGCGCAGCATCGGAATTTGTTTCGGAAGCGGTCACGACGATCATGGCTCTCATGACTACAAAGTGTTTTAGCCATGGAGATCGAAGTACATATTGAACCTTGTAGGTATGGTTTACTTTGTGATCAAATAAATGATTTGTGAACAAAGGATTGATTTTGAACAATGATAAACCAGCTACAAACAAAGAAGTTATGATGGGCCCTGACTCCGTTAAAATGGCTATACACCATGAAATCCAAGATAGATGAATACTTTTTGAAAGTAAATGGATCTATGAAAAGATATGGACTTGGATGAAATATCCTTGAAGAAGCTCAACTTGTCGAAAAGTTGTTTACGACAAAATTCAAAGAGTTGACTACGATAAGATTAGATCTTCCGTAGCAATGCTTATAGTCTATGTGGATTATTCTAGTAATCACTACATATTTCTTTTATAAGATATGTTAGTAGGATGGCAAAATACATTACTTATTAGAAGTGTGTATTAAAGGTGTATACAAGATACAACCAAGAGTTTTGCTGGTCCGTGGAATACTAGATAGGTATACGACTTCAAATTGGATGAAGTAAGTATCACGGAGTTGGAATCTTCACCAGATGAAATAGTCAAAGAGTTTTTGATTTCATCAGAGACGATGAAGAGGCTTGCATTTGCAAGAAATTAAGTGGGAGCGCTAAGACACATTTATAATACTTTATGTAGGTGACATATAGTTGGTTATAAATAATGTAATTATATACTTGATTAAAAGGTTTCATTGAGAATTAACTTCAATGAAAGGATATGGACTGAAACAAATTTAGTGTCAAGATCTATGAAGATAGATTGAAACACATAAATAAGTTTAAGTCAAAGTACATATGATGGGTATTGAAGTAGTTCAATATAGAAATATTAAGAAAATGTTCTTGTCATGTGAAGGTTTAACAAGACTTGAGTGTATCTGACACTCAATGAGTAAAAACACATGAGTGATTATAGATCACGAATAATATGTACACAATCAGATATCATGTGCTATAAAGTGTTATGAGCATATACCAGAATGATTCATATGATGATCATTGGACAACAGTAAGAATATCCTTGAGTACTTTAGAAGAACTAAGGATATACATATATATTTTTGTATGAAGAAATGACAAACAAATCGCTGTAAGGTGTTACACCGATATTTATTTTGTCACATATCAAAATAGAATTTCAATCTCAAATTAGACTAAGTGTTGTTTTAAAGGTAGCACAATGAACTAGAAGTTGTCTATGTTAGATTTAGAAGAGTTCTAAATATTGTGATGGATTCTACAAAACGATTAGAGTATGTCAAGTGTTTTGACAAATGACTGAGGATGTTGAGTCAAGAAGTTCTTTGAGAACTTGGTGTAGTTCCGATAGTGTCAGAACTTTGAAGCTATATTGTATGTGACAATATTAGTGACTTATTTCAGACCGCGGAATTAAGGTTCCACCATAAGATCAAACATATTTAATGCCAACTCATTTAGAAATGAGTGATGCGTTGAGACGCAAATGAATTACAAAATACATACGTTTCTGAGCGTGTCAGATCCGTTGACTAAAAACCTCTCCCGTGAGCAATACATGATAAAGCACCATAAGGCCAAGGTGTTATATCTTTACAAATGTAAACTAGATTATTGACTCTAGTGCAAGTGGGAGACTGAAGGAGATATGCCCTAGAGGCAATAATAAAGTGGTTATTATTTATATCTTTATGTTTATGATAAATGTTTATATATCATGCTAGAATTGTATTAACCGAAACATTAGTACATGTGTGATATGTAGACAAACAAGAAGTCCCTAGTATGCCTCTTAAACTAGCTTGTTGATTAATGGATGATTAGTTTCATAATCATGAACATTGGATGTTATTAATAACAAGGTTATGTCATTGTGTGAATGATATAATGGATACACCTAATTAAGCGTAGCATAAGATCTCGTCATTAAGTTATTTGCTATAAGCTTTCGATACATAGTTACCTAGTCCTTATGACCATGAGATCATGTAAATCACTTATACCGGAAAGGTACTTTGATTACACCAAACACCACTGCGTAAATGGGTGGCTATAAAGGTGGGATTAAGTATCCGGAAAGTATGAGTTGAGGCATATGGATCAACAAGTGGGATTTGTCCATCCCGATGACGGATAGATATACTCTGGGCCCTCTCGGTGGAATGTCGTCTAATGTCTTGCAAGCATATGAAAGAGTTCATAAGAGACCACATACCACGGTACGAGTAAAGAGTACTTGTCAGGAGACGAGGTTGAACAAGGTATAGAGTGATACCGAAGATCAAACCTCGGACAAGTAAAATATCGTGAGACAAAGGGAATTGGTAATTTATGTGAATGGTTCATTCGATCACTAAAGTCATCGTTGAATATGTGGGAGCCATTATGGATCTCCAGATCCCGCTATTGGTTATTGGTCGGAGTGAGTACTCAACCATGTCCGCATAGTTCTCGAACCGTAGGGTGACACACTTAAAGTTGGATGTTGAAATGGTAGCACTTGAATTATGGAATGGAGTTCGAATATTTGTTCGGAGTCCCGGATGAGATCCCGGACATCACGAGGAGTTCCGGAATGGTCCGGAGAATAAGATTCATATATAGGATGTCATTTTATGTGAAATAAAATGTCGCGGAAGGTTCTATGGAAGGTTCTAGAAGGTTCTAGAAAAGTCCGGAAGAAACCACCAAGGAAGGTGGAGTCCACAAGGGACTCCACCTCCATGGCCGGCCAGCCCTAGTGGGGGTGGAGTCCCAAGTGGACTCCACCATAGGGGCCGGCCACCCCCCACATGGGAGGTGGGAATCCCACCTTTGGGTGGGAGTCCTAGTTGGGCTAGGTTTGCCCCCTCCTATGGAAGGTTTTGGTTTCGGGTCTTATTCGAAGACTTGGACACCAACACTTGGGATCCACCTATATAATGAGGGGCCAAGGGAGGGGGCCGGCCACCCCAAGACCATAGCTTGGCCGCCCCCCCTTGAGTGGCCGGCCACCCCCTCCCAAACCCTAGCTTTGCTCCTCCACTTCATATTTCCCGCGTAGCTTAGCGAAGCTCCGCCGGACTTCTACACCGCCACCGACACCACGCCGTCGTGCTGTCGGATTCAAGAGGAGCTACTACTTCCGCTGCCCGCTGGAACGGGGAGGTGGACGTCGTCTTCATCAACAACCGAACGTGTGACCGAGTACGGAGGTGCTGCCCGTTCGTGGCGCCGGAACCGATCGTGATCAAGATCTTCTACGCGCTTTTGCAAGCGGCAAGTGATCGTCTACCGCACCAACAAGAGCCTCATCTTGTAGGCTTTGGAATCTCTTCAAGGGTGAGACTCGATACCCCCTCGTTGCTACCGTCTTCTAGATTGCATCTTGGCTTGGATTGCGTGTTCGCGGTAGGAAAATTTTTGTTTTCTATGCAACGTTATCCTACAAATGGCTACGCCGGAAACGCTTATGCTGGTAAAGGAGAAACCGGGCAAAATTATCGAGCAGCAAGAGCAGCTTATGCTGAGGAGGAAATGCCTCCACCAAGATACCAGCGAGGAAAAGATGTGGTACTGGAACGTTACGATGAAGCAGACTCCAGAATGGAAAGGGTCGGTGCATACCGGAACCCATTGGGAGAACGTGTCGGAGAAAGATGCATGCTAGAGCGGGATGCGAGGCACAGACTGGACAGGGTATATCTTTCCGAGTTGGTCAAGGTTGAAGGTCCGTCGGGTCCGAAATGCTTTGGCCCACGGATCATGAGGGAAGAACCACCAGTACGCAACTTTCAGTTGCCCCGTGACACAAAGACATACGATGGCACCACCAAGCCGGAAGACTGGCTTGCGGACTATGTGACAACAGTATACGTCTGATATGTCTCCAACGTATCTATAATTTCTGATGTTCCATGCTTATATTATACCAATTGCTACATGTTTTATGTACAATTTATATCATTTTTATGCATTTTCCGGGACTAACCTATTAAAAAGATGCCGAAGTGACAGTTCCTGTTTTCTGCTGTTTTTGGTTCCAAAAAATTACTTCTACGAATATTCTCGGAATTGCGCGAAACAAAAGGCCACGTCCCTATTTTTCCAGAAGCTTCACGGAGTCCGAAGGAGAGACGAAGGGGGGCCACGAGCTGGCCACCTCATCGGGTGGCGCGGCCTCACCTTCTACCGCGCCGCCAGGTGGGGTGGGCCCCTCGGGACTCCACCGACGCTGCCCCTTCGCCTATATATTGCCCCAGATGCGAAAACCCTAAAGAATCCAGTCATATTCCACCAAGGGTTCTACAGCGCCGCCGCCATCGACGACAAGTTACGGGGGACAGAATCTCTGTTCCGGCACGCCGTCGGGACGGGGAATTGCCTCCGGAGTCATCTCCATCGACACCACCGCCATCTTCATCGCCGTTGTTGTCTCCCATAATGAGGAGGGAGTAGTTCTCCCCCGAGGCTGAGGGCTCTACCGGTAGCTATGTGGTTCATCTCTCTCTCCCATGGTGTGATCTTTATGTGATCATGAGCTTTGTAATCTAGTTGAATATGTAGATGTTACTCTTGTCTATATGCACTCTAGAGGTTACTTTAATATGAACTCCGGAGTCACTCTCCACGGTGTGATGGTGACAGTGTGCGCATCGTGTGTGATTCCTTTATGACGTTGTGGAGCTTGTTTACTCCGGCTTGAGGTGTGCTTTTGCAGCCCTACATAATGAATGGTGTTTGTTATCCAACAAGAGAGTGTTTGAGAGTAGCATTTATTTATTCAATTATGTGATCATTGTTGAGAGTGTCCACTAGTGAAAGTATGATCCCTAGGCCTTGTTTCTAAGCATTGAAACACTGTTTCCAATAAATTCTGCTACATGTTCGCTTGATTCCATTTTTATTTCAGATTGCAATTACTACTTATAATCATCCATATTACTTGTATTTCACTATCTCTTCGCCGAACTAGTGCACCTATACGTCTGACAAGTGTATTAGGTGTGTTGGGGACACAAGAGACTTCTTGTACCTTAATTGCAGGGTTGCTTCAGAGGGATATCTTTGACCTCTACCTCCCTGAGTTCGATAAACCTTGGGTGATTCACTTAAGGGAAACTTGCTGCTGTTCTACAAACCTCTGCTCTTGGAGGCCCAACACTGTCTACAGGAATAGAAGCGTGCGTAGACATCAAGCTATTTTCTGGCGCCGTTGCCGGGGAGGTAAGGTAAAAGGTATTCACATCCTCCGACTACTAAGCTATTTCTTAGCACTGTTGCCGGTGTGTGAGTGCTCGAAGATATTTCCTTTAGATTCTGCAATTATATCTTTTTTGTTTCTTGTTTTTATTTCACTAGTTAGGCTTAATGGAAAATAACAAAAAAATAAGAGATCTTTATGAAATTTATATTGAAGTAGGACATGATGTTTTGAAGAGAAAATTAAAAACCATATGGAAGTTTGTCTGCATAATAGTGGTGGTAATGTTATTAGTATAAATTCTTTGGACACCATTATTTTTAATGCTATGGAAAAACCCAAGCTTGGGGAAGCTAGTTTATATAAAAATAATCTTTTTTGCTCCTCGGCTTTGGATGAAATATTTTGCCTTGATAATGATTTGTTCCAATATGTGGTAATTCGAATGATGCTTGTGATATTCCAAATCCACCTGTTGAAAGTATTCCTTTTAAAATACCTATGAAAATTGTTGAAAGGGTTATGAATGATCAGTATGTAGGGGATGAATCAGTCCATCCAAGTGTTCACTTGTCTAAAATTACAGAACTTTGTGAGTTATTTGAGATTGCAGGTTTATCAAGAGAAAATGTTCTGAGGAAACTATTTCCATTGTCACTTAAGGACAAAGCAAAGGAATGGTATAGGCTGCTGGATGAACAACCATCGAATTGGAAACAGCTTGAATCTCTTTTTTACTCTAAATTTTATCCTCTTCATGAAGTGCATCTAGATAGGAATCGCATTTATAATTTTTACCCTCATGATGGAGAAAGCATTGCTCAAGCTTGGGGAAGATTAAAAACATTAATACTCAAATGTCCTAACCATGAGCTTTCTGAGGAAATAATTGTTACTAATTTTTATGCAAGGCTTTCAAGTCATTATAAGGATTATGTAGATGCATGTTCACAGAGTTCTTTCACAAGTAAGAAGGTTGAAGCTAGATGGGATCTTCTTGAAAGAATTCAAAGCAATACTGAAGATTGGGAGAACAACAAAGGTAAAGAATCAAGTATAAACTGTGAATATGAATGCATTAAGTCTTTCATTGAAACTGCTGGTTTTCAAAAGCTTAGTGATAATTATGGTCTTGATTCTCAAGTTATTGTTGATTGTTGTAGAACCTTTGCTTCTCATATTAATGTTCCTAAAGAAAATTGGGACGTGTATCATGAACCTTTCAAAGACACTTGCATGGAAAATGAAATTGTTGTTAATGATTACAATAAACATGCTCAAACTTCTGAAAATACTATTTCTTATAAGCATGTTAATTTTTGTGGAATGCATAGACCTTGTGGAATTAATCAAATCGAAGATGAATATTGTATCCATCATAGGAATGAAAAAACTAGAATGTGGTACAAGGCTCTAAAAGATCTTGCTGAAAAAGTTTGTGACCTCCATCCTCTTATTTGTGAACTTTGCTATGAAGTGGGTCATTTTAATTTTCAATGTTCTGGTCATAATTATAGTATTTCAAATTTAATGAGTACTTCAAGTCTATATTGTGATAGCATGATCACTCCTAATCAGCATGATGAACTTACTTTATTTTTGGGGTGTGAAGAGTTATCAAGAAAAATTTCTTTGTTAGATATGAGTGATCTTGATATGAATAGTGTGTTGCATGGATGTTATCTCTATTGTGTTAATAATTGCCATGCCAACACCTACATACAAAATGTTATAAAGGATGGGACTTTACCAAAATATGACAGGACTGATATGTGTTTTGTTCTTATTAATGAAAGAGAGGTATCCTCCCAAGTTTCTTCTATTGTTTCTAATAATAAACCAGGTTATGTGGACAAGCTTCCTTTCAAGCCTCTCCCTCCTAAAGAGGAAAAGAAGAAGAAGAAGAAGAAGGGAACGAAGAAGAAGGAGAAGAAGAAGAGGAGTAAAAGGAGAGAGGAAACGGTATCTTTTCCCAAACTTGTTGCTCCTATTACAATTGATACTTATAATTCTGAATTCGATGATTCTGAACTTGATGATGAAACTATGCCTGTTATTTATATTAGTGATCATGATTGGGAAATGCACACTTCTTTTGATATTGAAGATCTCTGGGACACTAATTCTGAAAATGATGATGTTAATAATTGCCATAGTATTAGTACTATCCATGTTTCTTCCCATGATGATATAGAAAGCTCTAAGCTTGGGGATGAGGTGTTTGAAAATCCTTTTGCTACTGATGATTATATGTTTGATACATCTCCTTCTAGTAACAATGATGGTAAGTTTACAGATGAGCACACTTTGGAAGATAACTATTCTATTTCTTATGATGACACTATGCCTCCAATCTTTGACAATTATTATAAAGAATACTATGACATAGGTTATAATTACAGTCATCCTCATGAAACTTGTCATAGTTATGGAGGGATTACCCAAAACCATCTCTCTAATATACAACTTGTCTATCATATTCAAGTTCGTTATGGTGATTGTGATATTTCCAGTCCATCTACTATTGAGGATAAAATTCATTATGATTATTCTATGCCTCCAATTTATGATGATTATAATGATGGATGTGATAGTTTTACTCCCACTATTACTAATAAAATTGAGTATGCTTGTGTGGAGAGTAATGATACTTTTATGCATGTCGACCATGATAAGAATGCTTTATGTGATAGCTATATTGTTGAGTTTATCAATGATACCACTAAAAATTATTATGAGAGAGGGATACATGGTTTTATATATCTCAATAATATTAAGTCACCTCTCTTTTTGTTGAAAATTTTGAAGTTGCACTTGCTTTGTCTTTCTATGATAGTATCTTTATGCTTCAATAATTTGTTTTCTTACAAGATTCATTTGCATAGAAAGTGGGTTAGACTTAAATGTGTTTCGTATTTGCTTTTTGATGCTCTCTTATATTCAACTCTCATCTTTATAAGAGCATCATGAAAATTATCATGCCTAGCTAAAAGGCTTTAAAGAAAAGCGCTCTTGGGAGACAACCCATTATTTTATTTCTGCAATTTTTGTTTTACATTTGAGTCAAGGTGCTTGTTACTACTGTAGCAATACCTTTGTATCTTTACTTTATTGCATTGTTGTGCCAAGTAAAGTCTTTGATAGAAAAGTTGATACAAGATTTGGATTTCTGCGCAGAAACAGATTTTTAGCTATCACGGTTTTGAGTTTTTCTCTCGGTAGAAAAATCTAAAGATCTTGAAAAAATTCATGAGTAATCCTCAGATATGTACGCAACTTTCATTCAACTGGAGCTATTCCATCTGAGCATGTTAAGTGCCTCGAAAAAATTCGTCTTTACGGACTGTTCTGTTTTGACAGATTCTGCCTTTTATTTCGCATTGCCTCTTTTACTGTGTTTGAGTGGGTTTCTTTGCTCCATTAAATTTCAGTAACCTTGGGTAATGTCCAGAAGTGCAGGGGATGATTGTGTCTTTGCTTAACATGTGAATTTTTGATTATGCACTAACCCTCTAATGAGATTGCTTTGAGTTTGGTGTGAAGGAGGTTTTCAAGGATCAAGAGAGGAGGATGATATAATATGATCAAGAAGAGTGAAAAGTCTAAGCTTGGGGATGCCCCCGTGGTTCATCCCTGCATATTTCGAAAAGACTCAAGCGTCTAAGCTTGGGGATGCCCAAGGCATGCCCTTCTTCATCAACAACTTATCAGGTCACCTCTAGTGAAACTATATTTTAATTCTGTCACATCTTATGTGCTTTATTTGGAGCATCTGTGTGCTTTTATTTTCGTTTTGTTATTTTAATTCTCTGAATAAATCGGATCCTAGCATGCTTGTGTGGGAGAGAGACACGCTCCGCTTTTTCATTTGAACACTTGTGTTCTTCGTTTTATTTTTCATGTTCATGGCGAAAGCTGAAAGCCGCATCACTTATTGTTATTTGGTTGGAAACAGAAAATGCTTCATGTGGTAGTTGGTATACTGTCTTGAATAATTTGATACTTGGCAATTGTTTTGAGCTCTCAAGTAGATCATGTTTAAGCTCTTGCATCATGTAGTTTAAACCTATTAGCGGAGAACTACCGTAGAGCTTGTTGAAATTTGGTTTGCATGATTGGTCTCTCTAAGGTCTAGATATTTTCTGGTAAAAGTGTTTGAGCAACAAGGAAGACAATGTAGAGTCTTATAATGCTTGGAATATGTTCTTATGTAAGTTTTGCTGTACCTGTTTATACTTGTGTTTGCTTCAAACAACCTTGCTAGCCAAAGCCTTGTACTGAGAGGGAATGTTTCTCGTGCATCCAAAACCTTGAGCCAAAATCTATGTCATTTGTGTCCACCATAACTACCTACTATGTGGTATTTTTCTGCCATTCCAAGTAAATACTTCATGTGCTACCTTTAAACAATTCAAAACTTTATTACTCCTTATTTGTGTCAATGTTTTATAGCTCATGAGGAAGTATGTGGTGTTTTATCTTTGAATCTTGTTGGGCAGACTTTCACCAATGGACTAGTGGCGTATACATCCGCTTATCCAATAATTTTGCAAAAAGAGCTGGCAACGGGGTGCCCAGCCCCAATTAATTAACTTTCATTAATAATTCTCTTCACATGTTTTGCCCTGATTTATCAGTAAGCAACTTAATTTTGCAATAGACACTCCTCCATGGTATGTGAAATGTTGGAAGGCACCCGAGGATTCGGTTAGCCATGGCTTGTGAAAGCAAAAGGTTGGGAGGAGTGCCATCTATAAATAAAACTAAAATACATGTGTAAACAAAAGAGAAGAGGGATGATCTGCCTTGCTGGTAGAGATAACGTCCTTCATGGGAGCCACTCTTTGAAAGTCTGTTTGACAAGGGGGTTAGAGTGCCCACTACCATTCGTTGACAACAACAAACACCTCTCAAAAATTTATTTTTATGCTCTCTATATGATTTCAAAACTTGAAAAGCTCTAGCACATGATTTAATCCCTGCTTCCCTCTGCGAAGGGCCTTTCTTTTACTTTATGTTGAGTCAGTTTACCTACTTCTTTCTATCTTAGAAGCAAACACTTGTGTCAACTGTGTGCATTGATTCTTACATGCTTGCTTATTGCACTCATCATATTACTTTGTGTTGACAATTATCCATGAAGGCAATTGCTGAAACTTAAATCTTCCTTTGTGTTGCTTCAAAACCTTTTATTAAGAATCTACTGCTTTATGAGTTAACTCTTATGCAAGACTTTTTGATGCTTGTCTTGAAAGTACTATTCATGAAAAGTTTTTGCTATATGATTCAGTTGTTTAGTCATTATCTTTTTGTTAGCAAACTATAGACCATTGTTTTGAGTCACTTCATTCATCTCATATGCTTTACAATAGTATTGATCAAGATTATGTTGGTAGAATGTCACTTCAGAAATTATTCTTTTTATCGTTTACCTACTCGAGGGCGAGTAGGAACTAAGCTTGGGGATGCTTGATACGTCTCCAACGTATCTATAATTTCTGATGTTCCATGCTTATATTATACCAATTGCTACATGTTTTATATACACTTTATATCATTTTTATGCATTTTCCGGGACTAACCTATTAACAAGATGCCGAAGTGCTAGTTCCTGTTTTCTGCTGTTTTTGGTTCCAGAAAGTTACTTCTGTGAATATTCTCGGAATTGCGCGAAACAAAAGGCCACGTCCCTATTTTTCCAGAAGCTTCACGGAGTCCGAAGGAGAGACAAAGGGGGGCCACGAGCTGGCCACCTCATCGGGTGGCGCGGCCTCACCTTCTGCCGCGCCGCCAGGTGGGGTGGGCCCCTCGGGACTCCACCGACGCTGCCCCTTCGCCTATATATTGCCCCAGATGCGAAAACCCTAAAGAATCCAGTCATATTCCACCAAGGGTTCCGCAGCGCCGCCGCCATCGACGACAAGTTTTGGGGGACAGAATCTCTATTCCGGCACGTCGCTGGGACGGGGAATTGCCCCCGGAGTCATCTCCATCGACACCACCACCATCTTCATCGCCGTTGCTGTCTCCCATGATGAGGAGGGAGTAGTTCTCCCCCGAGGCTGAGGGCTCTACCGGTAGCTATGTGGTTCATCTCTCTCTCCCATGGTGTGATCTTTATGTGATCATGAGCTTTTAATCTAGTTGAATATGTAGATGTTACTCTTGTCTATATGCACTCTAGAGGTTACTTTAATATGAACTCCGGAGTCACTCTCCACGGTGTGATGGTGACAGTGTGAGCATCGTGTGTGATTCCTTTATGACGTTGTGGAGCTTGTTTACTCCGGCTTGAGGTGTGCTTTTGCAGCCCTACACAATGAATGGTGTTTGTTAGCCAACAAGAGAGTGTTTGAGAGTAGCATTTATTTATTCAATTATGTGATCATTGTTGAGTGTGTCCACTAGTGAAAATATGATCCCTAGGCCTTGTTTCTAAGCATTGAAACACCGTTTCCAACAAGTTCTGCTACATGTTCGCTTGTTGCCATTTTATTTCAGATTGCAATTACTACTTATAATCATCCATATTACTTGTATTTCACTATCTCTTCGCCGAACTAGTGCACCTATACATCTGACAAGTGTATTAGGTGTGTTGGGGACACAAGAGACTTCTTGTATCTTAATTGCAGGGTTGCTTGAGAGGGATATCTTTGACCTCTACCTCCCTGAGTTTGATAAACCTTGGGTGATTCACTTAAGGGAAACTTGCTGCTGTTCTACAAACTTCTGCTCTTGGAGGCCCAACACTGTCTACAGGAATAGAAGCGTGCGTAGACATCAATGTCGCTGGAGGTGGAGAAACCGCAGCTAGCGGAGGAAACTGGCGTTGGGCGGTGAGAATCATACCGTCCTTCCTGGTAGGACCGGCACGCATTTGGCTTAACAATTTGCCAAAGGGGAGCATAAATGGTTGCCGTGGTATCGTCACAACATATGCCATAGGGTGGCTAAAGAGAGTGGTTCCTAATATGGTCTATGGTGGTATCTGGATGCGGGTATGGGCACGAGCGACACGGCGATGTACCCAGGTTCGAGGCCCTCCTGTGGAGGTAACACCTCTACTCCTGCTCTGAGTGTATAAGCTATATCACAGTACAATGGTGCTCCTTGAGCCGTATCCGGCTGCGAGGGGAGGCTAGATGTAGACGAAGGTCTCTTTCCCCGAGCGGTGCTAAGTGTAAAACTCAGAAGTGATCGATCGTCCCCGCGCGGAGGAGGGGTTGGCCAGCTTATATAGACGCTGGCATTTTACATAGAAGTCCATATGACCTACTGGCTGGCTCCACCGGCTCCGGCTTTGCCGCTCCTTCCCGAGGTGCCAACGTCAGCGCCGTAGTGGCCTTCCCGTCCTTCCTACTGAAGTCAGCGGCGACACAACGTGCCAGGTGTCGTGGAGGAGGTTTCACTGTCGGTTAGGTAGCCTGTAGTCGTACGGCGCAGCCTAGGCCACGATGGCCTGTCAGGCACGGGGCACTGTTGCTCCACAGTGCCCGTTACTTTATGGGAGATGAGATCAGCGTGGACTTCTGCACCCGGATAGCCTTTCCAGTTCCTTCTCCTGCAAGGCTCACCAGCCGGGAGCCGGTCAGGGAGAGGCAGACCAAGCCGGACATGGTATGATGAGGACATCCCTACTACAACACTACCTCCATCATTGACAAATGAAGATGAACCTGCTGTGAAACTCAAGTCCAATGAAGTTCGGATTGGACCAATTACAAGGGCTCGTGCGAAGCTACTTAAACAACAGGTGAACTTGTTTCTAAACGATACTTTGATTGATGAGAACTTTATACTGCCTAAGTCCTGTTACTTATGTATCATCAAGTATCAAGAGGAGACGAGCATCGCACGAGGAGTAGAGGAGCAGCTGGACGTGAAGACGGACGTCAAGATGGACGTGAAGCTGGACATGGAGCTGGACATGAAGATATCTCATGGACGCGCGAGGGAGGAGCGGGAGGCATGCGCGAGAGGAGAAGAAGTCGTCCAGGCGGGCCCAGCGCCCGGTCAGACCGGCCGCCAGACCGGCGCGCCCGGTCCCCGGCCCGGTTCAACCGGGCGGCACGCCGGATCCACCCCGGCGCCAACCGGGCGTCGTACTGGGGCCAACCAGAAGGGCATCTGCGACACTTCCGGTTGCCGCCCGGTCCCTGGCCCGGTCTAGACCGGCTAGCCTGGCCCAGCACCCGGTTAACCGGGTTCCAGACCGGCCTAGTCCGAGTCTGTCTCGACCAGATCTATTCTGGGTCGATTATTCTTGTATCTTTTCGACCAGAACTCGTCCCGGACGCCTATATAAGTGCCTTGGACGACCCCCTAGCTGCTTTAGACCACGTTTAAGATAAACCCTAGTTCATAGTTGTTTGCTAAGCAAAACTATTGTTCCCCAACTCTCCAATTCATTGCGATCTGGAGTTTTATGCTACTGAAAGTTTGTGTGATCAGCTGTTCCATTGGGGATTAGAAGATTGCAATCTACCGCTTCATGGTTGGCGGCTACATGCGCAAGTGTGTGGAGTTGCGAATATCTTGCAGGGTTGAGAGCTGTTGCGTTGGCATCAGGAATCAATCGAGAGACTTCGTCGCGTCATACAAGTTATCCTCCTCATCATCATCGATTTCATCCGCTGCTACCATCACTTACTGAGAAGATCGGGCATCAACACCTGTCGCTTACTGAGAAGATCGGGCAACCCCTTATCATCTTGGTATCAGATTTCTAGTTTTCCTCGGTAAGCCATCCACAATCCACCCCATAGTTGAGTCGTGAGTGTTTTCCTTTCCAGAAAAAGCCAAAAATATCAGGGTTAGGGTTTGCCATAGCCTTAGATTGCACTAATTTCAAGTTTTAGTTGCTTCTCGTAGTTGTTTTTGTGTATCTTTGTCTTCCATCTAGTTTTTAGGGTTTGAGTATCCACCATCATCTAGTGTTTACATTATCAAGTGGTGTCAGTTTTTGTTACTCCGAGTCCACATAGCGTACAATGTGCTTGTTCCCAACCATAGACACGGCCATTCGATATACGTGACTAGGAACTTCCCCATAAGAGACTAGTTTTACCACTTGACAAACTGCTTGTTAGGGTTTCGGTGCTTTGCAATTTCTGTTGGCCGTGTTAGAAGGAGCAAATTCGTCAAAAAAAATTAGTTTTGTTGTAGCTACATTACCCGTGCTACAGTAATCGTGAAAAAAATGAAAATTGTTGTGCTAGTTGAATCAAGTGAAGGCCTAAGTTTACTTTACTGCACCCGTAGTTGAGCAATCGTGTGCCTGTCTCATTGAGCTTTGCTAGCGTCTCTCCAGTGCATTGCAACCTTTCCTACATATAGTTGCATTGCCCCATTATTTCGCCTTGTGTGAGTATCATTGGTTGTCTACGGTTAGCGCTAGAACTTGTTATTGGTGCAAATAGGTAGCCCACCTACAGACCCACATATATCCTGCTTTGTCGTGTGATTTGTTCTTATACCCTTGATATTTGCTTCGCTACATCCGTGCACTAGTCCGTTAATCCAAGTTGGTACGCAATACTAGTTCACTTTGGAGCGGTAAGATTTACCTTTCTTATCATTTTTGAGTGAGTTGTGAGAGTACCACCAAAGATTTTTGTTTAGTGCACTAACCTACTAATCATGTCTTCTGAGGATGTTGATGTGATGCAGAAAAAGGACGCCGACATAACAGTTATTTGGTGTGAATTTGAGGCACTTCGTGATCATATGCAACGTCAAATACGAGTTGCTAATGACGTGTTGGATAAAGATATTCAGAGTGTTCACTTGAAGGTCGATGAGGCTACTATAGCGGTTAACACCGTTCAAACATCCATGACGACTCTTCAAGCATCTATACAAACGTTGACTAACGCCGTTGGTGAGATACGTACAATGGTGCAACCACAACAACCACCACATGATGATGATGGCAGTGTGCAAGGTGACAATGCGGACGCTGCTAATGCTCAAGGACGTGGTATGGGTCGTGGTCTTGGACGTGGCATTGGTGATGGTCTCTGTGGTCGTGGTTTTGTCCCCGTCGGAGCCCAACATATTCCACAACAACAAGAAGATGGTTTGGGTAAGCCCAAGTTCTCAATTCCCAGATTTGAAGGAGGTACTGATGTTGAAGAATATCTTACATGGGAGCTGAAGATTGAGAGATTATGGCGTTTACATCCTGACTATACTGAAGATAGGAAGATCAAGCTTGCTTCCTCTGAATTTGATGGCTATGCATTGCGTTGGTGGGATGGACTTGTTCGTGCTCGAGAAGAAGATGGTGAGCTGCCCATAATCACATGGCGTGCTATGAAGGCGGCAATGAGAGCTCGTTTTGTGCCTACCAATTACTTGCGTTCTGTCTTTGACAAGTTGACCCAATTGAAGCAAGGTGTGTTGACAGTTGATGCTTACTACATGGAGATGGAGATGCTTATGCAGCGTGCCCGTGTCCGTGAGTCTCTTGAGATGACACTACATCGATTTCTGAATGGTCTCAGATTTACTATCAAAGGCATTGTGCGTCATCACACTTACGCTACTATGAATGAATTGCTACATCATGCAAGAGAAGCTGAGTCACAGTTGGCTGAAGAAAAGCAAATGAAGGGCCGTGCTACAGGCGCTGGGCGTTACACACCCCGCGCGCCACCCTCCATGGCGCCATCTTCGTGCCCTGCGGATGTTCCTACTTCGTCTAGCAAACCGGTCTCTACGGTGTCCAACACAAAGAAGCCCGTCCCTGCAGCAAGTGGAACTAGTTCTAACATGTCGACAACGCGCAACCGCGATATGGCTTGTCATACATGTGGTGGCAAGGGTCACTTCAAGCGAGATTGTCCTAACCGCAAAGTTATGATCATTAATGAGGACAATGAGTATGAAACTGGAGATGATGTTGATCCCAATGCTCCAGATGAGGATGATTATGACAGTGATGGTTTTGATGCTTATCCTTCTGAAGCTCAAACTATTGTTGTCTCGTAGCGCGTTCTTAATGTGCAGCCCAGTGCATCTACACAATGTTGTAATTTGTTCCAAACAAAGGCACTAGTTGGTCCTGACAAGGCTTGCAAGGTCATTATTGATGGAGGGAGTTGTCGCAATCTAGCAAGCAAAGAGTTATGTGCCAAGCTGAAACTGAAGTATCTACCGCACTAGCATCCATATCTTTCTATTCTTAATAGGTGATCCCATTTTCCTGCACATGCAAGGTATCCACCTCATCATGTATCTACAAGAAATCCTAGACTGCCACCTGTTGGGGGGATGACCCCCGGTATGCCAAAGGCATGCCAAACCGGATGGTTTGAGCCATCAAGATACCGGTTTAATATTCTTACCGGAACACAAAGACAAGAATTTGGCTAAGTGAAGCTAAGCCGGTATCCCCAAGAGGGGTATACCGGAACCGGATAAAGAAGATACCGGAAAGAAGGGCCTGTCAGCAGGACTGGTCAAAGATTCTCTTCAGAGCTAGAAGACAAGGATGAGCTAAGCAAAGTGGCTTTAATCAGAGCCCTGGCGCCAAAGAGAGAGGTGACGCTGAAAGAAGCCGGAGGACGTCAGCGTCCCTGATTAAAGAAGACCCCGGCGTCATCTATGATTAAAGTAGCTTTGTAAAGTAGTTTGTCCAGTCAAAGATGCCATTAGGGTTTCTTGTTCTGTAAGCCACCCTCTCCCCTATATAAGGAGAGGGGGCACTGCCTCTTACGGGCGCGTGTTGACAGAGGAGATTAGACGATAGACCTTGTATCCAAGAATCTGTAACCATGTTGAGATGAATGAAGCTAGCGATCTAGTAAAGAGTTCTTCCTCTTGTCTCTCTTCTTGCTTACCGGCCTTTAGCTGAGTTCTTGAGGAAAGCATCCGGAAGTTCATCCCACCTAGTCGCAAACCCTCCCCCGAATCCTCTAGCGCCCATTCGGCCCCAACTTAAGCCATCCCATGGCATCTGCTCGTTCGCCATGACGACAGTTGGCGCCCACCGTGGGGCATGAAGTGGCGCTTGCTGGAGTTCACATTCGGGCGGGCATCCTCGACGTCGCCGGCCAGCGTACGGTCTCCGCGTTGGTGCAGCGCATCTACGCCATGGACTTCATCAACGACAACGCGGGCTGCTTCGCCAACGGCGGCATCTTCCCCAAGAACGGCCGCATCATCGAGTTCGGCAGCCACCGCATCTTCTTCGGCATCGTTCCTGTGCGCCAGTGCCTCTCGCCGGTGCTGGTGGCGCCTGATCCGCCGAGGTGGCTACATGCTGGCCGCGCTCCTGGCAGTGTGGAGGTGATGATGGCAGGCGCGGTCGACGCAGGCAAAGAAGCTGCAGATGAAGGCGCTGGGCGTACGGTTTCGACCCGTGTGGCCAAGCCACCGCTGGAACGAGGCGCAGGCGCTGTGGGAGCATCATCCGCGTCACCGGAAACACCGCTCCAAGCGGCGATGAACGTCCTCGCCACCCCCATCGCGCAGAACATCGACCCGGCAGCGGCTCAGGCGGAGCTGGAGGCGCAGCGCCAGAAGATGCTCGAGAGCGGCAAGGACATCGCCAGGGCACAACGCGAGTTGAACCTAACCCTACGTGAGTACAACGCTGCCCATGGCTTTGCTTCTGTTAGCGCTCATGCTGCTAGGCTACCGGAAAACCGGCTTAAGGCTCGCAATCTAGATTAGGATCTGCGCAAAGAAATTGCTGCCGGCAAAAGCACATCTGCATCTGTGAGCATTGTAGAGAAGCCTAAGTACAGTAGCCCGGATAAAACAATAAAAGCTGCTAAAGCTGCCGTAGCGCTATGTGACTCGCTTTCCGGGGACGCTCTGGCAAAACAACAAGAGCGTGTCCGGGAACTTCTTGAAACTATCGAGCAGCAAAATGCTGAACAGCTTGATAGGCTAAACAAGGCTGTGGCTTCAAAATCCGCGCGTTCGACAAGGAATGCCGGTAGCAAGTCCCATGGGCAGGCTTCGTCCCCCCATCCGGACAAAAGAAGAGAAAAAGAAGTGAATGCGCAGCAGATGACTATGTATGATCCGGTTCTTGCCGGAAAGCAACAAGCCGGGCAATATGATGCCGGCAGAAAAGGCCAAGGGGCAAACAGAGGCTACGCCAAAGAGGGCTATGCCGAAAACAATCATGCCGGTAGACAAGAAACCGGGCAAAATTATCGAGCTGCGAGGGCGGCGTATGATGAGGAGGAAATAGATCCCCCAAGGTACCGGCAGGCAAGGGCCGCGGTACCGGAATGTTATGATGAGGCTGATTCCGCAAGACCAGCAGCATACCGGAACCCATTAGGAGAACGCTTGGGGGAAAGATACTTACCGGAACGGGATGCGAGGCACCGTCTGGATAGAGTCTACCTGTCAGAAATGATGGAGGAAGAAGGTCCCCCAGGCCCAAAATGCTTTGGCCCAAGGATCATGAAAGAAAAACCACCAGTTCGCAAATTTATGTTGCCCCGTGACACAAAAACATATGATGGCACCACGAAGCCGGAAGATTGGCTCGCGGATTACGTGACCGCGGTATACGTCGCAGGCGGCGGAGGAACCGTAGCAGGAGGAGGAAATCGGCGATGGGCCGTGAGAATCATACCATCGTTCTTGGTAGGACCGGCAAGAATCTGGCTAAACAACTTGCCGGCAGGAAGCATAAATGGTTGGCTGGACTTTGAGGAAGCTTTCGTGAGCAATTTCAGCAGCACCTATCAGAGGCCAAACAGGCCGCAGCAGCTCGCTCTGTGCATACAGCGCCAGAACGAAACAGACCGGGATTATCTGGCCCAGTGGAACACTACAAGGAACTCCTGTGAAGGGGTAATCGAGGCACAGGCCATCGCTTGGTTTAGCAGTGGGTGCAGGAGAGGTTCACCGTTGTGGCAAAAGCTGCAGCGGAACATGCCGACAACGTTGGCAGAGATGATACGTGTGGCGGATAGCTATGCGCTGGGAGACCCAACGCAGCCGGCAGTGCAACCTGAGCCGGAACAGCAGCGCCAAGAGCAACACCGGGATAACCGGAATAACAAGAGAAGGGAAGATTTTCCGGATCGAAGGTACGGTCCGCAGCAAGTTGCTGCAGTGCAAGAAAACTCTGAGGCCAGCGGCAGTCAGAGGCAAAGAACCGGATCGCAGCCATGGGCGGGTCCTAAAAAATAGTGGGTATAAAAGAAGCCTTGGGTTCAGAAAAAGAATTGGCAAGAACCCGCGAAGTACACCATGGAAGCTGCCATGGACCAACCTTGCCGGTGGCACACGCCGAATCCGGCACACCCGTCAAACCATCTGACGAAGGATTGTACCTGGACGAAGTACCTGATGCAAAAGGGAACGGTAAAAGACGCACAACCGCCGCAAGACATGCCGCGGCAACAACAGCTACCACCACCACCGCTTACCGGGGCAAACGCCTTACCGGTGCAGCCAAACCGGCAGCAGTATCAGCAAGTTAACCAGGTGATGGAAGGCAATGGCCAACCACCTCCACCGGCACCTTTGGGCCGGAACATTTACAAAGATCTAGATATGTGCTGCGTTGTGTTCGTAACTGAGCCAACCGACAGACAGAGCCTATATCGCCGTTCTATGGAAGTGAACGCGGTGATGCCGGTAATACCAAAGTACATGCTGTGGTCTGATCAAGAGATCTCGTGGTCATTCAAGGATCACCCTAAGATCATGCCAAACCCGGGTGGATATGCGCTTGTCTTGGACCCAATCATGCAGGGGCCAAATGCTCGAGTCAAATTCAGCAAGGTGCTGATAGACAATGGGAGCAGCATAAACATCATGTACCGGCACACCATGAACATGCTGGGCATAACAGAAAACATGCTTCAGCCAACGCGCACAACGTTCCATGGGATCGTTCCGGAACTGTCCTGCGCACCGGTTGGAAAAGTTCGGGTGGATGTGTCGTTTGGAGGACGTGACAATTGCCGGGTTGAGAACCTTGAGTTTGAGGTGGTGGACTTAGATAGTCCTTACCATGCTTTGCTGGGGAGACCGGCATTAGCTGCTTTTATGGCCTCGACTCACACGGCATATCTCAAGATGAAGATGCCGGCACCTCGTGGACCCTTGACGGTGGTGGGAAATTATAAAGTCTCTCTGGAAACAGCTTCAGCCAGATCAAACCTGGCAGAATCGCTGGTGATCGCTGAAGAGAAGAGGAGGATGCAAACTGTGGTTGCGCTGGCTCAGTCCTCACAGCTGAGTTTAGCGGCGATGAGTGCGAACCTGGGCGCACCGGCATTTAAGCCGACAAAAGAAACAAAGGACATTGTGCTGGATCCGGCTTGCCCTGAGCGCACCGTCCGTATCGGTGCCGGCATGAATGAAGCATAGGAAAGCGCGCTCGTCAGCTTCCTCCGTGAGAATCGGAATATCTTTGCCTGGTCTACTGATGACTTGGTAGGTGTTCCGAGGGAGCTGGCTGAGCACTCATTAAATGTCCGGAAAGATGCAAAGCCGGTAAGGCAGCCGCTGCGCCGGTTTGCTGAAGATAGGAGAAAGATCATTGGAGAGGAGGTGACAAAGTTGCTGGTTGCCAGTTTCATTGTGGAAGTACTGCACACTGAGTGGCTAGCCAATCCGGTGCTGGTCGAGAAGAAGAAAGAAGAGAACATGGAAGCAAAAGCTCCAAAGGTGTGGCGCATGTGCATCGACTATACCAACTTGAACAAGGCTTGCCCGAAGGACCCTTTCCCTTTACCTCGGATCGATCAAGTGATTGATTCCACTGCAGGATGTGAGCTGTTGTCTTTTTTGGATGCTTATTCCGGTTTCCACCAAATCCCCTTGAAAAAGGAAGATCAAATAAAAACTGCGTTCATTACCCTGCACGGGGCTTATTGCTATGTCACTATGCCTTTTGGTTTGCGCAACGCTGGTGCAACGTACCAGCGCTGTATGCAAAAATGCTTGTTTGATCAAATTGGAAAAAATGTGCAAGTCTATGTGGACGATGTCGTGGTGAAAACTAAGGTAAAAGAAACCTTAATTGATGACCTTCGGCAAACATTTGATAACTTGAGAAGATTCCAGATGAAACTCAATCCGGCGAAATGTACCTTTGGTGTCCCTGCCGGCAAGTTGCTTGGCTTTCTCGTATCAAGCCGAGGCATTGAGGTCAATTCGGTAAAAATCCGGGCAATTGAAAGAATGACTATACCGCGCGATCTAAAAGACGTGCAAAAGTTTACCGGAAGCTTGGCATCGCTAAGCCGGTTCATAAGCAGGTTGGGAGAAAAAGCTCTGCCGCTCTATGCTCTCATGAAAAAATCTGACACGTTCGTCTGGACCCCTCAGGCAGACGCAGCGTTTAAAGAGCTGAAAACTATGTTGGCCACAGCGCCTATACTGGCTTCACCTCTAGAAAGGGAGCCTATGCTGTTGTATATAGCAGCAACAAACCGGGTTGTGAGCGTAGTGGTTGTGGTTGAAAGAGAAGAGGAAGGAAAAACCGTCCAGAGGCTGGTATACTACCTGAGCGAGGTGCTCTCCCTCTCAAAGCAAAACTACCCTCACTTCCAAAAGATGACCTATGGTGTGTACATGGCCGCTACAAAGCTTAAACATTATTTTGAAGAACACCCCATGAAAGTGGTGAGCGAGGCACTCATTTCCGATATCATGTGCAACAAGGACGCTAGCGGTAGAATTGCAAAGTGGGCAATCCAAATATCGCCATATGTGCCTGTGTATGAAATGAGAGATGCCATAAAGTCACAAGCTTTGGCTGATTTCCTCGTTGATTGGGCGGAAATGCAATACAAACCGCCAGATCAGAGAATAGAGTACTGGAAAATGCACTTCGACGGATCCAAATTGAAAGAGGGTCTAGGTGCTGGTGTGGTGCTTACCTCGCCCAAGGGAGATCATCTGCGGTATGTTCTGCATGTGCATTTCAGGGCATCGAATAATGTCGCTGAGTATGAGGCTCTGATCCACGGGCTCAAGGTAGCAAAAGAAATCGGTGTGCACCGGATCATTTGCTATGGAGATTCAGATCTTGTGGTGCAGCAATGTTCCGGAGATTGGGACGCAAAAGATGCTAACATGGCTTTGTACCGGTTTCACGTGCAAAAGATTGCCAGCTTCTTTGAAGGCTGTGAGTTTCACCATGTACCGCGAGCGGAAAACGAAGCCGCGGATGCTTTGTCCAAACTGGGCTCATCTAGGCAGGAAATTCCTCCCGGAATAGCCTTGGAACACTTAAGAGTACCATCAATCAAACCAAGCCCGGAATCGGAATCAATTTTCGTACCGGAATCACACATAGTACCCATGGACATTGATGAAGGGAACCCGGGGACTGCTCCGGTAAACTCGGGGGCTGCTCCGGCAAGCTCGGGGACTGATGCAGCCGCACCGGAAGAAACAATGCTGGTGGATAGCATGGAGATAGATGCACCGATGTTTTTGGTTCGAGAGACACCGTCGTGGGTTAAACCTATTAAGGAATTCCTGATCAACGGCACTCTGCCGGATGACGAAAATGAATCAAGAAGAATCCAAAGAAGATCCAAGGCATACACATTCATCAATGGCGAGGTGTACAAAAGAAGCGTTACCGGTGTCCTACAAAGATGTGTGAAACCGGAAGAAGGAAAGGGGATGCTTGAGGAAATTCACCAAGGAGAATGCGGGCACCACGCTTCGTCAAGGGCGCTGGTAGCAAAAGTGTTCCGGCATGGGTTCTATTGGCCCACCGCTTTGGAAAACGCAGAGGATTTGGTAAGAAAATGCAATGGGTGCCAGAGGTACGCCAAGCAAAATCATACTCCAGCGTCCGGTTTAAAAACCATACCGTTAACATGGCCATTCGCTGTTTGGTGCCTTGATATGGTTGGCCCATTCAAAACTGCAAGGAGCAGCATGACTCACATCTTGGTTATGGTTGATAAATTCACCAAGTGGCTAGAAGTGAAACCTATCGCAAAGTGTGATGGGCACACATCGGTGAAGTTCTTGAAAGATGTCATTTTGCGGTATGGATACCCGCACAGCATCATCACTGACAGTGGAACCAACTTCGCTCAAGGTGAGTTCAAAAGGTTTTGTGAGGACAACAACATCCGGTTGGATTTGTGCTCAGTGGCACACCCACAAGGCAATGGCCAAGTGGAAAGAATGAATGCTTTGGTACTTTCCGGTATCAAACCAAGGCTCATTGAAGTGGTAGAAAAGTCACCGGGGTGTTGGCTTGATGAGCTACCATCAGTATTGTGGAGCATAAGAACAACTCCAAACCGGTCCACCGGGTACACTCCATTCTTCATGGTATACGGAGCAGAAGCGGTCATACCAACTGACATCATTCATGATTCACCAAGGGTACAGCTCTATACTGAGCAAGAGGTCAAAGAGGCCAGAGAAAATGATGTGGACTTGCTAGAAGAAGCAAGAGAGTTGGCTTTGGCAAGAACAGCCATTTACCAGCAAAACCTCAGACGCTATCATAGCCGGAAGGTTAATCCGAGAGTTTTCCGGGAAGGAGATCTGGTGCTACGCCTAGTGCAGCGCACTGAAGGCCGGCATAAGCTCTCACCACCATGGGAAGGTCCCTTCATTGTGAGCAAAGCTCTTCACAATGACTCCTATTACTTGATCGATGCACAGGAGTGGAAAAAAGGAAAGGCGGACAAATCCGGAGAGGAGAGCAAGCGTCCATGGAACGTAGCTCTGTTGCGTCCTTTCTACTCTTGAAGTTGTGGAGTAAGAAGTTCCTTTTTGTACCTTATATGCTATGAATAAAAAGATGTCGGAACCTCGAATAAATCTCGGGGACTACCCCAACCTAAGTTGCATGCAATGTGTTTATTTTTTCAGTTCACCGGTTGTTTAGTGAACATTTTTTCTTTCCGGTTTAGTAGCGTGCTAAACCTACCGGAGTCTTCGACTCTGCTGCTGTCCGCAAACCGGCTTCATGGCAAGCAAGATAAACCGGTAGCAACTAAGCACGCGAACTGCGAAAAGAGAGAGTGGGAACAAACAATCCGGAAAATTTAGCTAACCCCGGTCAAACCGGTTTTTTGCAAAATTTCGAAGTTATTTCTAAGTTCAAGAAAATGCTTGTTTGGTGAAAGAACCTTGTGCTCATACGCCAAAGAACGCCCAGAGAAGGCAGGCAGAGCCAAGGCAAAAGAACCAAGTGTGCATCGAATTGGATGCGGAAACAATTTGGAAATCTTTGCAGTGCAGGATAAAATCAAAACCATGAGCAAATATGCTAAGGTAAACTTAAGATAATTAACTACCGGTATAACTTACCGGCATAAACTGTCGTGCAGCAACCAAAAGCAAACTTAGAGTTTTACATCATAAACCCCGGCATACCGGGGTAGAATTTAACGAGGCATTGTTTTGAGTCAAACAGGACAACCAGATATTTCACAGGCAAACATTGAACAGTAGGGGATCAGGCAGCGGGGGCTTCTGGAGGAGCATCGCCAGCACCGGCATCGCCCAGAGGCTCCTCCTCGGCTTCATCCTCCTCCTCGTCGAGATAGTCTTGGACGTCAGGAGGGGGAGGGATGAAGGTGCGCATATCGGCGTACTCCGCGATGTGGTACGCGCGATCCTGCCGCTTAGCGGTGAGGATCGGGTCCAAATCGGTTTCCGCGCCTTCGCGCACTCCGGTGAGGGCGTCCAAGTTCAGCTCCGGATACCACGAACAGGCGGCGCGGAGTGCAGAGTCTGCTCCAGCGCGGGCAGCGGAGCACTGCCACTCGCGGATCCTCCTGTCGGCACCCTTGAGGCGGTCGCTGATCAGCGAGAAAGTATCCGGCACCACCTCGCCAGGCCACAGAGTCCTGAAGAGCTGGGTAGCTACATCAGGATTGTCAGAGAGGTTACGATCAATGGCGCACATGTGAGACACCCGCGCGTTCAGCGCAACCAGATGGTCATAGGGGGTCCATGGCACGCCAAGATTCTCCTGGGCCTGGCCAGCACGATGCTCCTCAACCCTCTTGATGGCGAACCTCTGAGAGTCCGGGAAGAGACCTACGCAAAGAAAGAAAGAGGCTAAGGAAAGGCATCCGGAGGAAACTGAAACCGGAAGGAAACATAACGGGAAGAAAATGCGATCGGAGGAAAAAAGCTTGTAAGCAGAAATCGGAAAATGCAAAAGGAAAAGGCTTATGGTAGGCATGTGCATCAGTTTGCACGACCAGCCGGTCGTACTCCTTCTACTCCGCCTCCAGCCGCGCGGCTTTCTCCTCGGCAACCTTTCGGGCCTTGGCCAGCTCCTCCAGCTCAGCCTGCAAAACCATGTTGGAGTTGCCGGCATCCTCAAGAGCCTCATGCATCTTGGCCGCTGCGTCAGCTTCAGCAGCTTTCAGAGCCTTAGCATGGTCAAGGCCCAGCTGCATGAGCTGAGCCTTGAGCTCCTGGTAGCTGGTCTTTTGGGCGCTCAGCTCCTCCTGATGCTGCCGGATGAGCTGGTCCTTTTCCCCTGAAACCCGGAAAAGAAGATGTTAACAAAGTTGTACTGTTAAATAAAAGGAAAAGCAAGCCAACCGGAAAACAGGAAAGTCATACGTTGGGCGGCGGCGAGCTGCTCCTTCAGGGCTTCGATGGAGGCTTTCGGGATCACTGTTAAACAAAAATCATAAGTGTTAGGAGGAAGAAAAGTTTCCGGTAAAAAGATGCCGATGGTACAAAAACTTACCCTGGCACTTATCATGTGCCTCAGCGAGGTCCCGGTGCTTCCATAGAAGCTCCTCAAAGAGGACCTTCCGAGCGTCAGCCGTGAGCTGTTTAAGAAAAAGAGATTAGTTAAAGTTTTGCGCTAAGAACAAGGTTCTTAACCCGAAACTCGGGGACTGGTAGTGCTAGTTTCGCGCGTTTCTAGCCAAGTTTTGTGCTAAGAACAAGGTTCTTAACCCAAAACTCGGGGACTGGCAATGCCGGTTTCGCGCTAAGTTTTTTAAGTTAAGTTTTGTGCTAAGAGCTGCGCTCTCACCACAAAACTCGGGGACTGGGAAGATAGACAAAAGAGAAACCGGCATGAAGTTAAGAAAAAGATAGAAAAAATCCGGAAGTAAGGAAACCGGCAAAAGTTGAAAAGAGTTGCTGGAAACTTACCCTCAGATTGTTCGTGGAGTCAAACCACGCATTGTCGAGCTCCTTCACGGCTCGGCGGAGCCGCATGAAATGCTCCTCGGAACATCGGTCCCCAGCGGGGTCTGGCGCCGGCTGCCTGTCCTTGCCCACGCCGCGGGTCGCCGGGGTCACATCCGCGGCGTTCCACTTCTGGGCATAGGGCAGCAGATGCCCCAGCTCCCGGCCCCCGCGCCGGAACTCAGTGATGCGGCCGAGCAAGCCGGTGGCCTTCTCCCTGGCAGCGCTAGCAGCCTTGGAGACGTGCAGCACCAGAGACTGCTGACCGTCAGAGGGGGCCTTGGAGGCCGTCGCCTTCCCCTTGATAAGCTTGAAGAGCTTGGGCGGCGGCGCAGTTGGAGCAGCCCCGGCAGGCTTGGTGCGAGGCGCATCCTGTGGTGGCGTTGGAGCGGTTCTTGGAGAAGGGGGTGCGCTAGGAGCACCACCCAAGTTGGAACTTTCCGGCACGGAAGTTTCCGGCGCGGAAGTTGTCTTCTTTTCAAGGACGGCAGGAACCAAAGGTTCCGCCCGCCCGGCAGCTTCTTCCTAGGCGCCGATGTTGCTGGCGCCGGTATCCTGGTTCTCTGGAGGAAAGAAAAAATCCTCCTCCGTGCGGTGTTCTGGCGGTGTAGGGGCCGCACGCCCCGAACTTGTAGTGCCCCCCAGAGGGGAGGCAGAGGTGTTGCCGGCACCAGATGGTGCCGGGCTTGAGCGAGGAGGAGGGGTTGAGGTCCTTGCGGAACCCTCAGAGCCCGCTGGCCTTGAGCCAAGCTTCAGAGCATGGCTAAACAAGAAAGAAAGCAAAGAGTTGAAAAAAGCAACCGGCAAAGTAACTTGGCAAAAAGAGGCAAGCAAGAAAACGAGAAACTTACCCAGAGGCGGTCGGCATCTGCATGCACCCATAGCGCCGCATGCCCACTTCCTTCTCCCCCAAGGGCTCCGTCCGGAAGCGCTTAGAGGGAGGAGCCTGGCTGGAACCGGCATCAAATGCCGGTGCCTTGTTCTTCTGGCCCTGGGCCATGAGCTTGTCCACAAACTCATGACCGGCCTCGGCGCGCAAGGGCGGCGCGTGCTCGTGGATCTATGAGTTAAAAATAGCTAAGAAAATATCCGCAAAAGAATAATAATGAGAGAAGCAGAAGAAACCGGAAAAGAAAGGTACCTCCAGCAAAGTCAGGTCATCGGAGGACCCGGTTGGCTTCGGCGAAGATCTGCCAAGGCGTGCAGCTGGGGTCTTGCCCATCTTCAGATCCTTCCAACGGATGTAAGGATCCGGATCGACGGAGTCAAGCGCACGCTTCACGCAAATCCCTCGCCGCTCTGCGTGAATGGTGGGGAAGCGGTCCTTGGCCTGAAACAAGAAAAAAGAGGGTTAACAAGAGCAAAAAAGTTACCGGTAAGCCGACCCAAATTGCGTAACCTCTTACTTCTTGGGTCGGAGGGTTAGTAGTGCTGAGGGGAAGGAGGCCCCATTCCCAGTCAAACGGCATGGCGGTTTGGCAGATCTGCCTAGCCTTGCGGACGACGTCTTTCTTGCTAAGAGGACGACCGGTGATCTTGGTGGGATCGCCAGGACCGTACATCTCGCTCATCCTATGCTGCCAGCGCTTGAGAGGAAGCACCTGGCGCGAGATAAAAGTGCGGATGATATCATCCGAGCAGATGTTAGTCTCCTTCTTCAAAGTTGCCATGAAGCGCACCACCCGGTTGGTTTCAATGTGATCCGTTTTCGGGTTGTAGCTCCAATTGGCTCTGCTGGGCGGCGCTGCGTTGAAGGGCGGCAGATCGATGAGCTTCGCGGGGCCGTTGTTCTTCACGTAGAAGAAGGTCCCTTGCCAAGCGCGGCAGGACTCGAGGCCGGTGAATTTGAAGAAGGTGCTCCCTTGGCGGGAGCCGACGATGCAAGACCCGCACTGCACGGGCGGTTTGGGCTTAGGAATTTCCTTGCCCTGAACGGAATTAATCCGCAGAGCAAAGAAGCGGGCGAACGTCTCACGAGTGGGACGAATGCCAGTATAGGCCTCCATGAAGGTAGCAAAACAGGAAAGATAAAAAATGGCGTTGCCAGGGAGGTGATGAGGTTGAAGTTCATAGAAATCTAGGAACTCCCGGAAAAAAGGCGATGCGGGAAGGCCGAAGCCGCGCTCAAAGTGAGCAAGGAAAACAACATGTTCACCGGGCTGAAGCACCGGTTCAATCTCGTCACCGGGAAGCCGGCAGGTTACTCCTTCCGGAATCCTACGGGACCGGTATAGCCAATCAATCTCATATTTGGTAACATTGGAGCCCATCCAGGCTCCACGAGTGATAGGGGAAGGCTCTACGCCGGAAGCTTGGCTAGAGCTACCGGATTCTTGGTGGCTACCGGATTCTTGCTGGCTGCCGGAATCGGTATCCATCGGATCTGAAGCCGTAGATCTACCGGAAGATTGTCTACGCCAGCTACTGGAGGAGGAAGCAGAAGAAGAAGAAGCAGAGGAAGATTCCTCACTAGACATTGGTTTGGAGGCGAAAAAACAGAAATCCCACAGTTGAACCCCGCGTGAAGATCTACGAGTAAGAAGAAAATCAAAGAAAAAGAGGAAATAAGAACACTGTCGACCCAAGATCTGGAAAACAAGCAAAGGGAGAGCAGACTGAGATTGGTACTAACCTGAGGCGGCGTGGTCGCTGGGGAAGACGTTCACCGGCGAAAGAGCGGGCCTACGGTCACCGACAAGCACCGTCGACGGCGGAGCGGAGAAAGGCACGAAGAAGCTTGAATGCAGCACTCGCAGCGGAGGCGCTGCGAAAGATTTCCGCACGGCGAGGTCCGGCGGAGACGCGGCGTGAGTTCGCCGGACGGCAGAGCTCGCGCGGACGACGGCAAACGAAGAACGGAGGAGGCGCAGAGAGCGAGGAGCACTGTGCGCGAAGAATGGGGAATGCGAGAAGAGGAAGAAGAGGCGACGGTTCCAACTTAAATAGAAGGGAGAAGGTGGGCCGAAAACCGCCGGGCCGCGGCGGTTCGCTCCGCGGGTCGCGATGGTTCGCACCACGGGCCGCCACGTGGCGAGGAGGTACACGCGAAAAAATAAGGAGACACACGGAGGCACACACCGATCCAAAGTGGCTAGTGGGATCCGCAGTGGTGCATTTAATGTAAGCGCGGGAGTCGAAGCGAAATGACCACTGACACTGGCGCGCCAGTTAACAGTGCGCATGTCACTGATAGGCGCGGGGCCCGAGATATTCTCGACTTCCCCGAGGAAAGAGTAAATGCGGATGATACCGGAGAAAAGAGATGCCGGGGAATACCTTGCAAAGAGGGAAAAGATAAGTCCGGGCAAAGATGCCGGATCTAAGCTCCGCACCGGAAAATTAAACCGGTATCCTATAAACATGAGAACCTGGCATGGTCTGTAGGATAGAATCCGCCAGACTATACCAGCTTCGGGGACTAATGTTGGGGGGATGACCCCCGGTATGCCAAAGGCATGCCAAACCGGATGGTTTGAGCCATCAAGATACCGGTTTAATATTCTTACCGGAACACAAAGACAAGAATTTGACTAAGTGAAGCTAAGCCTGTATCCCCAAGAGGGGTATACCGGAACCGGATAAAGAAGATACTGGAAAGAAGGGCCTGTCGGCAGGACTGGTCAAAGATTCTCTTCAGAGCCAGAAGACAAGGATGAGCTAAGCAAAGTGGCTTTAATCAGAGCCCTGGCGCCAAAGAGAGAGGTGACGCTGAAAGAAGCCGGAGGACGTCAGCGTCCCTGATTAAAGAAGACCCCGGCGTCATCTATGATTAAAGTAACTTTGTAAAGTAGTTTGTCCAGTCAAAGATGCCATTAGGGTTTCTTGTTCTGTAAGCCACCCTCTCCCCTATATAAGGAGAGGGGGCACTGCCTCTTACGGGCGCGTGTTGACAGAGGAGATTAGACGATAGACCTTGTATCCAAGAACCTGTAACCATGTTGGGATGAATGAAGCTAGCGATCTAGTAAAGAGTTCTTCCTCTTGTCTCTCTTCTTGCTTACCGGCCTTTGGCTGAGTTCTTGAGGAAAGCATCCGGAAGTTCATCCCACCTAGTCGCAAACCCTCCCCCGAATCCTCTAGCGCCCATTCGGCCCCAACTTAAGCCATCCCATGGCATCTGCTCGTTCGCCACGACGACACCACCTCAGCAGTCTTGCCAACAAATTCCAAGTCACCAAGGCTCTACTTAGCTTGGAAACATCGCATGAACTTCCACCGGTTCAGTTTTTTTTCATCTGCTTCCATTCGACTTCCTTCTCCATTGGATGCCAACTGAAGGCCCTAATGATTATCGCACTAATACCTCTTCTCTCCTTTAAAGTTTCCTTCCACCAAAGCGACGACAGGCCATATGATGCAGCCCCGCCTATCATCGATGCTACACCATGGCCAAAGAGTCCCCCAAGTGGACCAACAACCCTAACCCACGCTACACGTGACAAGGTGAACTACTTCCTCTTGACACTTGACCTCATCAATACCTTGGATGGAATGCTACCTCATCTCGGTGTGTTGCATGTCATTAGGTACAAGAGTCATCGAGGAACCGGAGAGGAGGAACTTCCACGGTGCAAGGAGCTAGGGAAGGGAAGGGAAGCCATTCACCATGGTGCAAGGAAGAAGAGGAGAAGGGAGAAGGGAAGAAGAGAAGAAGGAAGAGGAAGGAGAGGAGAGAGGAGGAGGGCCAGCCGGCCCTAGGGCCGGCCAACCGGCCCCCATACCGGGTCATCCGGCTCCAGGCCCGTTCTGACCGGCCTCCCAACCGGATCAGTCCGGTTTGGACCGGATCCCGCGCTGGTGCCATCCGGAAGCAATCCCAGGGCTTCGGGAGCCCCACCCGGTCACCATCCGGCCTAGACCCTAGTTTGGACCGGGTTGACCGGTCCCAGGCCCGGTCCAACCGGCCCCTGGACCGAATTTCCGCGGATTTGACCCCCACCCACCCAATTTCGTCTCTAAAAAAAATTTCCAAAAAATTCCCCAAAAATAGCCCTAATTTGCCTTTGGACGGATCCGCGATTTCGTTGCGTTTTGAGTGGTTTTGGTCCATGGATTCGATGTTATAGTGCTTGATCTACTATTTCCCCAACTTTAAGCCCCCAATTCCATCGTTTCCCTTTGATTTGGGTCGATTTAGTTGGTTTTTGCTCAAGAACAGGAGAGAGAAACGCAAACCGGCCTAGAACCCGGTCAACCGGGCGGCAGGCCGGGCCAGCCGGCCCCAGGGCCGGTCAACCGGGCCCCAGACCGGGCGCCACCACTTCCACCACCACCGCCGACCACCACCACCCCTCTCCTCCGTCGGCAAGCTCCGTCACCCTCCCAAACCACCGGTAAACACCATCGCGGCCCCATAAACACCGCCGCAACCACAAGAGCATCGACACCACCCACCACCGGCATACCACCGCCACCACCGCCAAGCTACTTTGACCCATCTTATCCGCTAACTTGTGTTTGCTTGTTCCGGTATGAGTGCCTTGTTTATGAAACTAACCCGCAGCTCCGAAGCAAGCGACGACATCCTCGACACCCCGAACTTGCAACCGTACTCTTGACACCACCGCCATTCATCGCAAGTTGTGTGTTCCGACACCGCCTAACATTTTCATCTAGGTATAACTTGCCCCCACCTTGTAACCCCTCTTCTTTTGCGATCTATCCTATCGAGCATTGCTTATCAAGTGTTGTGAGACATTGCACGTGGCCCCGATTGTGAGGTGTGTGTGTAGTGTGGAGTCAAGCTTATAAGCAAAACACGTGTGGCAAAATAGCAAAGGCGAGCTAACGCTAACATAGAGTGTGAAAAATAAAGAAAAGCACAAAAAATGTGCAAGTGCCATCATACATACAAAAGAGTGCAAGTGCCACCATAGATACAAAAGAGTGCAAGTGCCACCGTATACAAAAGAGTCACAAGCTTTTAAGCAAAGAGAGAGAGAAAAGAGAAGAGAGGCCACGTGTGAATCTTGTTGTCTCTCCGTTTGCAACCAAAGCTTTGCCTCTCCTTGTGTTAGTGTGACACCGAGCACCCTTGCTTACACTTTTCCGCTCATTCCTTGGTCGCACTAACCCCATTCATCTCGTGTGTGAGTTCCACATCTTTTCCGTGTTTATAGTGATCATCGCTTTGACATTTGATTTTTGGATTTCACCCACTCTTAACAACAAACTTGATTTCGGATTTCGTCTTTTGGCTTTCCACCATACTCACCTAACACCATATTTGCTAGCTTTTGCGTGTGTCTTTGTGTGAGTGCCCGATACAATTGTTTTTGCTCTCGGTTTGTTGGATCGCCCCAATCTTATCATACCACGGTAAGGTTGCGAGGTAGTGTTCTTGCACTAACACACACCATATAGATCTTGTCGTACTAACATGGATAGCGAAGAAGAAGATACAGAGGACTACATGGAGAACTTCGAGGAGGATACCTCCTCAAGCACCGCGGATGTGGAGGAACATGTGGAGCTCGACACCGACTATGGCTCCACAAGCATCATCGACATGTCCGACATCGAGGAACTCTACACCGACTATGGCTCTACAAGCATCATCGCCATGACCGACATCGAGGAGCTCTACATCGACAATGGCTCACCAAGCATGGACGACATGGTGGAGCAACGCCACGAGTACGACATCGACGACATGGTGGAGAAACACCACGACTACAAAATCGACACCATGGCGGAGCCTCACCTCGAATCCACCATGAGCAACGCTGGTGCGTCCACGTACCCATACTTGGCCAATGGAGCTACATATGAAGATAGAGGACCTCCACGATGGCACGATCATATGGATCATCAAGAGCGTCCCTAACATGATCGTCATCGACACACGTCTCCGAGCTCCACAAGATGGCGCCACCATGAGAGTGCTTATGCACATGATCATCTACAACGAGTTCATCATATGGATCATCAAGAGCGTCCTCAACATGATCGTCATCGACAATCTTCTCCGAGCTCCAAGGCGCCGCAAGCAACATGCCAAGTCGCATGAGCCATCATCTAGGCATGGCAAGGACCGTCGTCGACTCACACCATCTCGTGATAGTCGTCGACCACTACCACCTCATGGTCTCCATCGACATACGTCACCACATGATCTTCGCCGCCACAAACCACCTCATGATCGCCATCGACCAACATCCTCCAAGGATCTTCGGCGACACTCATCAAGACATGGTGACGAAGCACGAAGACGAGAGCCTCAACATGAAGGCGACAAACACCATCATAGGGTGTATACCACTCCAAGGGTGGAGAGGGCACATCATGAGGACCTTCCTCATAAGGCGACTCCCACATCTTGTGCCACCACCACAATGGCCCCTACCTCGTCACATGCCTACGGACTCCGATGCTACAAGTGCAAGCAACAAGGCCACCCTCCACGGGGATGTCCCAATCTCCTATGTGAGGTGTGCAAGGCCAAGGGTCACGTGGCATGGCAATGCACAACGCCAAGCGCCAAGAAGCTCTACTTCGACGAGCTACATGCACAAGTCTCCAAGATGCCTATAGCGCCCACACTTCAAGATGAAGATCAACAAGGTCAACTCAAGGAGGATGTGAAGCCAAGCCTAGCTCTCTACGACACTACAACGCCACCGCTTGAGGACAACTTGGAAGTCCATGGAGTTGAGCATGGTGAGCATGGGATTCTCCCTTCACCTACGGAGGCGCATGGAGTTGAGATGGTTGAGCATAGGAAGTTCCCTTCAACCAAGGAGGCGCATGGAGATGAGAAAGTCGAGCCTACTCCTATATGCTTGATCGATGAGTTGGTACCAATCCCATGTGAGCATGAGAGCCACTTAGCCCACTTGAGTGAGAGTGATAGTGAGTTGAGTGCCTCCCACACCATATGTGAGATTGAGTGCTTACAATTGGAGGAGATGAGTGAGACACCGAGTGAGTTGCGAGAGGTAGTTGATAGGTCCATGGAGGCCATCACATTTGCTAACACCTTAACCTCTCCCTCCTTTGTGTCTCCTCATGATGCACTAGGTTCCATGGATGTCGAAGCGCCGATGATGGACAAGAACATGTACATGGTGCAAGAAGGTCACATCACACCATGCTTCGATGACGATGATGATGTCAACCATGTGGAGAACACAACTACCACAATACCTACATCAAATGAGTCGGAATACCAAGGTAAAACCAAAGGTATTGATGAGACCATGATCCCCCTTGTGGACATGAAAAATGATGACTTGTTTCCTCTTGCTTGCGATATGAGGACTACTTGCTCTTCCACATGTGTTGTTGACAATGATGACATTACCTTCCGCATGCTTTGCCCAAAATGTTTACACTACTCCATGATCCTTGCATCCAAGATTGTGAACAATTGCTCTTTCTTATGCTTGGTATGCAAAAATGCTTATTTCATTGTCCATGAGATGGCCCCCATAGCCTTCTCAATTTTTGATGATCCTAAGTTACCACATGCCACGAATGTACCATCATGCCATATGCACTATCGCCATGCATTTCCTACTATCTTGCTTGACACTAATGGTGATGTGCACAAGACATGGAACATCATGATGGATGATGTATTCATCTACCATGCACACACGCTTTTTTGTTTCCTCTATTGTGTGTATAGGTACCCACACGACAACATCCACCGCCATGGAGCATGAGTTGACGAAACATGCAATTGAGAGCTACCCCACCAAGGATGAACTACATCACCAAACCCGTGAGATTCACACCAAAGAGTATGTTCACAAAAGCTTTCGCCCTCATGTGTTTCCGACATCTCTTGTCGAGCTTCCGGTTCGGCCCAATGCCTCATCACCTCTTTTGCCTCTTTCGCAACATACCTTGAAACATCTTGTTGGCACAATGGTTGTTGTATGTCTTGATGATATCATCATACACTCCGAGAATCTCAAGGACCATGGCATACATGTGAGAGACACCTTATGCATCTTGTGCCACATGTGACACAAAAAGTTGCTCTCCTTTGGATTTCTCATTTCATCTATGGCAATTGAAATGGATTCTTCGACACTTGAGGATACTCATACTCGGCTCACGCCAACCATACTTTCCCAAGCTAAAATTCTCCATCACTTTGCCATTGCACATAACAATTTTGCCAAAAAATTTGCACACAATTTTGCCGCCGTGACTTGCCTTTTGAATGTTCCATTTGTTTGGGACAACGCTACACACCACAATTTTGACTCCTTACAAAGGAAACTTTTACATGCACAAAGTTTTGCTCTACCAAATTTTGAATACACCAACACTCTTTTTGTTCCCATTTTTGCCAAATGTCCCCTTGAGAAAGGACTTGATGCTTCGTATTTGCATGAGAGCTTATTTTTCACCGATAACAAAATTGGCATACACAAGCTCTCTATTCGCAAGTTGCTTTTCCCCAAGTTTTTCTTCGACCACGACTTTTTCCCTCCGCCACTTCATGGGAGAATCATCATGGACTACAACAAGGACGCCCGCACCACGACGAACATCCTCAAGGATACAAGGGCAACTATACAAGAACATGTACTTCACCAAGCTACAAGGATCAACGACTACATCATCGACATACAATATTCCAAGTACTTGGTGAGTGCGACGTTCACCATTTCGGACCTCTCACCACATCATGGAGATGAGGAGGAACAAGAGTCGCGGACGACTCTTCTCCAAGGGGGGGGAGATGATGCAGCCCCGCCTATCGTCGACGCTACACCATGGCCAAAGAGTCCCCCAAGTGGACCAACAACCCTAACCCACGCTACACGTGACAAGGTGAACTCCTTCCTCTCGACACTCGACCTCGTCAATACCTTGGATGGAATGCTACTTCATCTCGGTATGTTGCATGTCATTAGGTACAAGAGTCATCGAGGAATCGGAGAGGAGGAACTTCCACGGTGCAAGGAGCTAGGGAATGGAAGGGAAGCCATTCACCATGGTGCAAGGAAGAAGAGAAGAAGGGAGAAGGGAAGAAGAAAAGAAGGAAGAGGAGGAGAGGAGAGAGGAGGAGGGCCAGCCGGCCCCAGGGCCGGCCAACCGGCCCCCAGACCGGGTCAGCCGGCCCCAGGCCCGGTCTGACCGGCCTCCCAACCGGATCTGTCCGGTTTGGACCGGATCCCGCGCTGGTGCCATCCGGAAGCAGTCCCGGGGCTTCGGGAGCCCCACCCGGTCACCATCCGGCCCAGACCCCGGTTTGGACCGGGTTGGCCGGTCCCAGGCCCGATCCAACCGGCCCCTAGACCGAATTTCACGGGTTTGACTCGACCGGTTCGGCCCGAGTCAGTCCACTGCATACCTGTTCGACCCAAGTCGCCTTGTACCTCTATATAAGCACCTAGGTCGCCCCCTTTACTCTTTAGACAAGATTTATGCTTAAACATGACTTTGAGCTTTGTCTCCCTAGGGTTAGATCCCCTTTGTATCAAGGCTACCCTTGTTGGATGATTGGATTTGGTTGTGTGAGATTCTAGTGCTACCAACTCTCTCTCCCACTCCTTGATTCATCTCCCTCACCGATCTCTCACCGGGAATTCTACCTCGCGTATCTTCCGGGTGATTCTATTAGCGTGGTCCATCAAGCCACAGAGGTAAGTATCGGTTGTATCAGGTTGGCGTGCGTGTGTTCGTCCTCGTGTTCTTCGCGTTCTTCATCTTCTCCCTCTTTCCCCCCTTTTGGATCTGGGTCAATCGCGAGATCGGGCCAAACCCTAGATCTTAGATCTCATCACCATACAACTATGTCATTGTTATACGCTCAATATTCTTTCACGTGATAGTACTATAATCACGGGCTCATGAAGGATGCCACGTTCGATTTTTTTTGTTCATTTCATTAGTTTTTCTGATTGCCTTTCCGTTCCTCTACCAGCAACAACTCCCTCGGCTACTGCAAGCCATTTTCTTTCATTCATGTGTGTAACTGAAAAGCATTTGAGGGCGTGATTACTGCCATCGAGTCTTTTAATCTCCTCTCCTTATTTACTGCCATTCTGCACCATTTGGTCTGCTTGCCTGCTATTCTTCTCCCCCGTTTTCTGCCTGCCATTCGGCTCTGATTGATGCTACCAGATCTTAGCTTTCCCCAAAATTTCTCAGCTCTGGATTTTATCATGTTTGGTCTGTTCGATGTTGTATATATCTGAGAAATCGCGTCTGGTTGTGGGTGTGTTCTGGTTCTCTAATTTGGTGGTTGATCTATGCACTTCTTTTCTCGAGGTCTGCTACTTATATTGTTTTCACATATCTATTCCATATTATCTTCATTGAGTTGTACTCTCTTCTGAACTGCAGCATCAAGAACTTCCTGCACGTAGGGTTGACTGCTGTAATTGCCTCTTTTCTTAGGAAGAAATGGATAGATGAATATATAATTATATATGGTGTATGGAGCAATGACCAGAACTTGGCTAATATCTTCATGTTTAGGCACAGGCATGCTCTCAGGCTCTGAGCTATTTCTGATTGGCAGTACCCGATTGGCAGAAAGGCTCGACGTTAGACATAAGCATACAAAACAGGGTCTGTATAGACAAGGTTAGTTTCTTTGAGATATTAAAGATCACTTCATATGCTTATGTGCAGATATTTCAGCTTCAGTCCACTTTCAATAAGCAAAGACTATTTATTGTTTTTCACAGTCTTCAATTCATATTACTTTCCCGTTATCCCAAACCAATATAAGTCATTGCCTATCTTATTTGGTTGATGATGGTTCTTTTCTCCTTGATTCTATCTGAGCAGGCCTGTCATTGGTTGCGAAAATAATTTAGTACACAAATTATTTATGTGGCCAGCCAGTATTAGCTCAGTGCACCATTGGTGTTCAGTACATGTTGTTGGCCTCGAAATTGTGCTTGATTTCTCTATTCATACCCTGGAGCTTTGGTAATGCATATTCAGCTTTATGAGTTTCAGCCAACGTGTACTCTTTGAGGCTTGCTACTTGAGATCCGTTTTATTTATCCTAGAAGACTAGAAGTCTAGAACCAGTATCCTACCATTCTATGGAGTATGTAATTATTTGTAGAAGTATTTATTTAAGTTAATATTTGTTGAGTGGGAGTTCTGATCTATTATTTGCTACCTTCTATGTACTAAAATTGCTACCTTCTAATAGAAATTTTGCCTTCAAATGTATCTCATTCTATGTATTTCTTGGAAATGTCTATTTTGCTTAGTCGACATAACTAATTGTGGTTTAGCTCTGTCTACAACTGACCTTAGTGAGTATCTGCCAACTGGTGTTTGTGACCTCCGCTTCTCTGCCAGCCTATTACTTCATTTTTTTTTATCTTTATCAATGTAACATGGAGTTTTCAAAACCACCCATAATTTGTGTTGAGCATTTATGTTTCTGCGGCAACGCGCGGGGTATCATCTAGTTATATTCAGTGGTTGAGCAATAATGATGAGATGAAGGTGAGCCACATGGTGCGTATTGATTTTGCGATTGGACCGTATAAGGATTCCATTGATTTTGATGTGGTTCCTATGACGGTTTGTCACCTGCTGTTGGGCCGGCCATGGCTCTTTGACCGTTCTGTGCAACACAATGACTGCGCCAATACATATCACTTGGAGTTCAAGGGCAAGAAAATTAACTTACAGCCTATGTCACCGCAGCAAATTGTCAATGAATCTCGTCAGAAGATTGAAGTAAACTTGGAGGATGCATCCATAGATAGGCGAGAGAATTGTAATGCCGTGAGTGATATAACGAAAAGTGAGAGAGTGAATTCCTTAGTCTCATTAGCCACCAAACAAGACATGAGAGTAGAATAGCTTGTGTGAACCAATTGTGTGCTTAGTCTAGCTCTTAAACCTTGTTTGGTGATTGTTACCTCGTATCCGTTTTTAGACGCTAGTACCGAGGAGTACCAGGAGGAGGAGGTCTACTTCCAGGAAGAAGAAGACCACTTTGATCAGTACACCAACCAAGGCAAGCTAGTATTCTTGCAAGTGCAAGGCTCTACTAGAGCAAGGCACCCTTACTTTTTACTTTATGGTCAATGATCCCCTCCCAAGTTTTTACCCCTACAAGCTTTTACTTTGTTTATCAAAGATTACTTTTATAGTTAACTTTGGTCTAAGTATAGAGTGTTACAAGAGTATCAAAGTTAACCCTCAAAGCTTTATCAGCTAGATAGCACCCCTCATGACTAGTGCTAGTGCTAACAAATAAACTTGGTTACTCTAGATGGGAACTTGTGATTTGAAATGACTTTGAAAACCTTGGAATGATGAGTCATTCTGTTGAAAGATTTTTGAAGCTGAATATGACTTGGATGACATGGTAAATTTGACAAAAACTGATGGTTGGGTTTGGATGCGATACCTTTCCAATTATTTAGTACCCCCACAATACCAGATTATGGGTAGGGCTTAACTGGAAGTTTATGCATCTTAGTATGGGTTCCCTCTGAACAAGCATCATAGGGGTTATGCCGAGGCTGCCTCCGTTGAAAGTGAAATGATGTGAAATGAGGTGAATGCCCGGCCCAAGCCCTGTGCAGTTCACAGGCTGACGGTTTGTCTTCACTGGGAGGCCAAGCTCATGGGGAGAGGTGCCTATACTAGGGTATGTAAGTGAAAGGTTATGGTTGATGATCCGCGTACTGAGTTACGATTATTCAGGGCTATCCCTGACGGATGTAATCAAATGTTGTGGCACAAGTGTGCAACCTCTGAAGAGTGTAAAACTATTCGAATAGCCGTGTCCACGGTTATGGACGATTGGAAAGGCCATATTGTTCCATTTGTCAGATGTTTTCTTGAAAAGGATTGATGAATTTGAATGGTGACTTGACTTGAATCACAACTGAGTTGTGGGAATGACACTAATGTTCCCACTTGAGTTAGTTAGCATATGAAGAGTCTTTTATTAAATGCTTGTGAACTAAAATTAGCTTTATGCAAATGAACCTAGAGCGTAGCACCCCATTACTAAACTTAATAGTTCTTACACTTGTATTAGTTTGCGAGTACTTTAAAGTACTCACGGCTGTGTCCCTGGCTATTCAAATGGCCAGACTATGAAGAAGAGCATCAGTACCAAGATGACGGCCAGCAAGATGTCTACGACAACTAGGAGTATCTTCTGACGTCAAACGTTGGCCTGTGGATTAGATAGTCCACTACTACTACTACGCTTCCGCTATGTAATGTGTTTGTTGATCGTTAGATCAACTATTGGTGTAAAATTGTATCATGTGATCTATATTTGTAAGATGGCTAAGGTTTGTAATGAATGATGACTTATGATATCAACTGTTATGTCTCGCAACAACAATCTTCCTGGGATTGCGATGTATGGCATAATAGGCATCTGGACTTAAAAATTCGGGTGTTGACCGGTGGTGCTGTCCACGGCCCAAGCCAGAGGGAAAAAGAGAGAGAGGGGGAAAAGAAAGAAAAAGAGAGGGGGAAGTTTCCCCCCTCTTTGTCTCTCGGCCAAAACCCAAGAGAGAAAAGAGAGAGAAAAGAAAAAGGGGCAGGGGTGAAAGAGAGGGCCATGCCAAGTGCATGTGCCAAATTTTGGCAAAAGTGCATGTGCACAAGTGTTGGAAAAAACAAAAAGAAATAAAAAGAGGTGGTGATGGTGTTAAGGGTGCAACCCTAGGTGATGATGTGTCACCAAGAAAGAAAAGAGAGGGGAGTGTTCCCTATTAACCTGAAATGGTGAGAAACTAGGGTTAGGGTTTTTAGAACCAGAAATCATCATTAAGGATGGTGTTATTTAAATAAGTGGGTTAAACCCTAATGGTTTTCAAGTGGTGTTCAAATTTGTTGTTAGGGTTCTCACATAAATTAACACACCAAAAAGTATTTGTACACTAGCTCATGCAAGGTTCTATCTTAAGCACACACATAAGCACAAGAAATAAAAGTTTTTTGTTGGCTCTAAATTTTCAAGTTTGGAAAATATGCAAGTTGTGAAAAAAGGGGTGTGACACATTGGTTTACTTAAAATTATACCCGAGATTGCCACCTAAAGCCTCTGAAAATACGAGTGCTACGAGGCAAGATTAATGGGAGTCTTACTTTTATCCTTTGCTAAAAAGCCTCAAGATTACGCGAGTGCTACAGATAGCAAGGGTAAAAACTACACACTTACAAAAAAGACCCATGACCGGTCCTTTAAACTAAAGAAGTACTAAAGAGTGACAGAGTCATCAGCAGGCATAGTTCCATCGATTCGCTTGGGGGTTGCCGCAAAACATACATAGTTGGTTGAAAGCAAAGTTTCACTTCACAAACCTGCAACATGAGCTGACCACTCAAGTAATTTGCTGTCGCCAAACTTACATATATAAACATCATAATACAGATGTCAAACGAGCACTTAATATTTGCTCCGTTCATACTAAAACTTACCAACGACATTCGACATAATTGAGGAACAAAAGGGAGGTACATATAAACACCTTCCGATAAATTCGCTCAATCAAAGCACCCGAACAAACGGCTGCCACAAGCATCGAAGTACTTAAGTTACAGCAGGAGCATAAACGTTTTTCAGGACTCTTATTCTAGAATCCTCGTTTCTTCGATTACCCTTGAACTATCTTCAAGCCTGTCAATTACAATGGTAGCAGGAATCTGTGCCTTGGCAAAAACATGTCCTACATTACCATCGGCATTTGCGGTGGCCATCAAATCTGCGAAAGGATGTTTCAACAAAACAAGAGCAAATGCAGACTTAGCTCCACAATAAGTTGTGCATGAATCAAGCCCCTGATTTTCTTGACATTGCTGAACTTTGACATCAAAGTTAGTAAAGTAGGAGGGACTTCATTCAAGGGAAACATTATATTCCATATCACCCTCAAACCAGTATAACATTTGGTATAAAAAAATCGGTGCACCTGTTACACCCGATCTTGAAACTTCACGACAGTGGCAACCTTCGATTGATTCCTCCAAAAAACCTCATCAAATGATGAAAGATGGGTCAAGGCATTCACGCGTTCATGAACACGCTGGTTTTCTTCCGACAAGTTCAAGGCTATGACTATAAGGAGAGGTGGCATCAGAGAATATCTTTGGTGATATTAAGAAGCTAAGGAAAAGAAGGATACTTACAATTCAAACTTTCCGTTTCCTTATGCAACTCAGTAAGGGCATATCATTCTGCGTCGGTGGCTAGTTCGCCCTTCTTCTTTATAATGGCAGCCATAGCGTGAATACCACACATATCCTTTTCCATCTGGGCAATTCGAGTCTTCATACGTTGGATACGATCATTTTCAGAATAGCCATCCGAAGGACCTTCAGTAAAAGAGGGGACATGAACCACCTGCGAAGATATACCATTAGGTATGTGATGGAATATGCGGGTCTTTCAGTTGGAATTACTCCCATCGGGAGTGTACAATCAAACATTGAAAGTATTACAGAAAAAGGGTATTGGCAACATTTCCAATACAGGATTCATTGCAATAAGAAGGTCTTATGATAAGGAATTGTTTTAAACAAACAAACGAGATTACAACCCAACGAAAAGAAATCAAGGAGCCTGGGTCTGAGTCGACAAGCTTGGGCCATCAACTGACTTGTTTGTTGAAACCAACTCAAGAAGCTGAAGCGCACATGCGTGCCGAAGATTTATAGAGACTCAAGTCGATAAGTTGCCCATCTTGCTCCTTCGGCGGTTCTTTAGACATTTGTTCCATATCGGCTTTGAAGCCATGACCCATCATAAGTTGGAAAGCTAGAAGGGCACCGTAGGTGCGTGATACGTCTCCAATGTATCGATAATTTCTTATGTTCCATGCCACATTATTGATGATATCTACATGTTTTATGCATACTTTATGTCATATTTATGCATTTTCCGGCACTAACCTATTAACGAGATGCCGAAGAGCCAGTTGTTGTTTTCTGCTGTTTTTGGTTTCAGAAATCCTAGTAAGGAAATATTCTCGGAATTGGACGAAATCAACGCCCAGGGGCCTATTTTGACACGAAGCTTCCAGAAGACCGAAGATGATACGAAGTGGGGCCACGAGTTGGCGACACAGTAGGGCGGCGCGGCCCAGCCCTTGGCCGTGCCGACCTAGTGTGTGGGGCCCTCGTGTGGCCCCCTGACCTATCTCCTCCGCCTACTTGAAGCCTTCGTCGCGAAACCCCCAGTACCGAGAGCCACGATACGGAAAACCTTCCAGAGACGCCGCCGCCGCCAATCCCATCTCGGGGGATTCAGGAGATCGTCTCCGGCACCCTGCCGGAGAGGGGAATCATCTCCCGGAGGACTTTTCACTGCCATGGTCGCCTCCGGAGTGATGAGTGAGTAGTTCACCCCTGGACTATGGGTCCATAGCAGTAGCTAGATGGTCGTCTTCTCCTAATTATGCTTCATTGTCGGATCTTGTGAGCTGCCTAACATGATCAAGATCATCTATCTGTAATGCTATATGTTGTGTTTGTTGGGATCCGATGGATAGAGAATACTATGCTATGTTGATTATCAATCTATTACCTATGTGTTGTTTATGATCTTGCATGCTCTCCGTTATTAGTAGAGGCTCTGGCCAAGTTTTTACTCTTAACTCCAAGAGGGAGTATTTATGCTCGATAGTGGGTTCATGCCTCCATTAAATGCAGGGACAGTGATGACAGAAAGTTCTAAGGTTGTGGATGTGCTATTGCCACTAGGGATAAAACATTGATGCTATGTCCGAGGATGTAGTTATTGATTACATTACGCACCATACTTAATGCAATTGTCTGTTGTTTTCAACTTAATACTGGAAGGGGTTCGGATGATAACCTGAAGGTGGACATTTTAGGCATAGATGCATGCTGGATAGCGGTCTATGTACTTTGTCGTAATGCCCAATTAAATCTCACAATACTCATCATATCATATATGTGCATTGTCATGCCCTCTCTATTTGTCAATTGCCCAACTGTAATTTGTTCACCCAACATGCTATTTATCTTATGGGAGAGACACCTCTAGTGAACTGTGGACCCCGGTCCATTCTTTTAATCGAATACAATCTACTGCAATACTTGTTCTACTGTTCTTTGCAAACAATCATCATCCACACTATACATCTAATCCTTTGTTACAGCAAGCCGGTGAGATTGACAACCTCACTGTTTCGTTGGGGCAAAGTACTTTGGTTGTGTTGTGCAGGTTCCACGTTGGCGCCGGAATCCCTGGTGTTGCGCCGCACTACATCTCGCCGCCATCAACCTTCAACGTGCTTCTTGGCTCCTACTGGTTCGATAAACCTTGGTTTCTTACTGAGGGAAAACTTGTCGTTGTACGCATCACACCTTCCTCTTGGGGTTCCCAACGGACGCGTGATGTACGCGTATCAAGCTCTTTTTCTGGCGCCATTGCCGGGGACCTGAAGAAAAGTTGCACCACAGAGATCTCTAACTCCCACGTCAACTTTGCGCCAGCAGCTCTTTTTCTGGCGCCGTTGCCGGGGAGATCAAGACACGCTGCAAGGGGAGTCTCCACTTCCAATCTCTTTACTTTGTTTTTGTCTTGCTTTACTTTTATTTACTACTTTGTTTGCTGCATTATATCAAAATACAAAAAAATTAGTTGCTAGCTTTACTTTATTTACTACTTTGTGTGCTCTCTTTATATCAAAAACACAAAAAAATTAGTTACTTGTTTTACTTTACTTAATTCCATGCATGTTTTTGTTTCACTAGTTAGGCTTAATGGAAAACAACAAAAATATTAGAGATCTTTATAGTATTTATCTTGAGTTAGGACATGAGGTGTTTGAAGAGAAAATTAAAAAACCTATGGAACTTTATATGCGTGCTAATGGCAATGTTATTAGTATGAATGCTTTGAACACTATTATTGCTAATGCTATGGAAGAATTTAAGCTTGGGGAAGCTGGTTTTGATGAGCATGATATTTTTAGTCCCCCAAGCATGGAGGAGAAAATTTACTTTGATGATACTTTGCCTCCCATTTATGATGATAATGGTATTTTGGTGCCACCTACTATGGAGGATAAAGTTTATTATGATTATACTATGCCTCCTACACTTGATGAGAATAATAACGATAGCTACTTTGTTGAATTTGCTCCCACTATTACTAATAAAATTGATTATGCTTATGTGGAGAGTAATAATTTTATGCATATAGCTCATGATAAGAATGTTTCATTTGATAGTTATATTGTTGAATTTGCTCATGATGCTACTGGACATTATTATGAGAGAGGAAAATATGGTTGTAGAAATTTTCATGTTACTAAAACACCTCTCTATGTGCTGAAATTTTTGAAGCTACACTTGTTTTATCTTCCTATGCTTGTTACTTTGCTCTTCATGAATTTGTTTATTTACAAGATTCCTTTTCATAGGAAACATGTTAGACTTAAATGTGTTTTGAATTTGCCTCTTGATGCTCTCTTTTGCTTCAAATACTATTTCTTGCGAGTGCATCATTAAAACTGCTGAGCCCATCTTAATGGCTACAAAGAAAGAACTTCTTGAGAGACAACCCATGTTTTTACTACAGTACCTTTATTTTATATTTGAGTCTTGGAAGTTGTTACTACTGTATCAACCTCTCCTTATCTTAGTTTTGTGCATTGTTGTGCCAAGTAAAGTCGTTGATAGTAAGGTTCATACTAGATTTGGATTACTGCGCAGAAACATATTTCTTTGCTGTCACGAATCTGGGCCTAATTCTCTGTAGGTAACTCAGAAAATTATACCAATTTACGTGAGTGATCCTCAGATATGTACACAACTTTCATTCAATTTGAGCAAGTCTGGTGCCTCAAAAAAAATTCATCTTTACGAACTATTCTGTTTTGACAGATTCTGCCTTTTATTTCGCATTGCCTGTTTTGCTATGCTTGATGGATTTTTCGATTCCATTAACTTTCAGTAGCTTTGTGCAATGTCCAGAAGTGTTAAGAATGATTGTGTCACCTCTGAACATGTAAATTTTAATTGTGCACTAACCCTCTAATGAGTTGTTTTGAGTTTGGTGTGGAGGAAGTTTTCAAGGATCAACAGAGGAGGATGATACAATATGATCAAGGAGAGTGAAAGCTCTAAGCTTGGGGATGCCCCGGTGGTTCACCCCTGCATATTTCAAGAAGACTCAAGCGTCTAAGCTTGGGGATGCCCAAGGCATCCCCTTCTTCATCGACAACATTATCAGGTTCCTCTAGTGAAACTATATTTTTATTCCATCACATCTTATGTACTTTGCTTGGAGCGTCGGTTTGTTTTTGTTTTTGTTTTGTTTGAATAAAATGGATCCTAGCATTCTTTGTATGGGAGAGAGACACGCTCCGCGGTTGCATATGGACAAGTATGTCCTTAGGCTTTACTCATAATATTCATGGCGAAAGTTTCTTCTTCGTTAAATTGTTATATGGTTGGAATCGGAAAATGCTACATGTAGTAATTCTAAAATGTCTTGGATAATGTGATACTTGGCAATTGTTGTGCTCAGATTTAAGCTCTTGCATCATATACTTTGCACCTATTAATGAAGAAATACATAGAGCTTGCTAAAATTTGGTTTGCATAATTGGTCTCTCTAAGGTCTAGATAATTTCTAGTAAAGAGTTTGAACAACATGGAAGACGGTGTAGAGTCTTATAATGTTTACAATATGTCTTTTATGTGAGTTTTGCTGCACCGGTTCATCCTTGTGTTTGTTTCAAATAGCCTTGCTAGCCTAAGCCTTGTATCGAGAGGGAATACTTCTCATGCATCCAAATCCTTGAGCCAACCACTATGCCATTTGTGTCCACCATACCTACCTACTACATGGTATTTCTCCGCCATTCCAAAGTAAATTGCTTGAGTGCTACCTTTAAATTTCTATCCTCTACCTTTGCAATATATAGCTCATGGGACAAATAGCCTAAAAACTATTGTGGTATTGAATATGTACTTATGCACTTTATGTCTTATTAAGTTGCTTGTTGTGCGATAACCATGTTCCTGGGGACGCCATCAACTACTCTTTGTTGAATATCATGTGAGTTGCTATGCATGTCCGTCTTGTCTAAAGTAAGGGAGATTTACCGCTAGAATTGTTAGAGCATGCATAATGTTAGAGAAGAACATTGGGCCGCTAACTAAAGCCATGATCCATGGTGGAAGTTTCAGTTTTGGACAAATATCCTCAATCTCATATGAGAAAATTAATAATTGTTGAATGCTTATGCATAAAAGAGGAGTCCATTATCTGTTGTCTATGTTGTCCCGATATGGATGTCTAAGTTGAGAATAATCAATAGCGAGAAATCCAATGCGAGCTTTCTCCTTAGACCTTTGTACAGGCGGCATAGAGGTGCCCCTTTGTGACACTTGGTTAAAACATATGTATTGCGATGACAATCCAGGTAATCCGAGCTAATTAGGACAAGGTGCGGGCACTATTGGTATACTATGCATGAGGCTTGCAACTTGTAGGATATAATTTACATAACACATATGCTTTATTACTACCGTTGACAAAATTGATTCTTGTTTTCAAAACCAAAGCTCTAGCACAAATATAGCAATCAATGCTTCCCTCTGCGAAGGGCCATTCTTTTACTTTTATGTTGAGTCAGTTCACCTATCTCTCTCCACCTCAAGAAGCAAACACTTGTGTGAACTGTGCATTGATTCCTACATACTTGCATATTGCACTTGTTATATTACTTTACATTGACAATATCCATGAGATATACATGTTACGAGTTGAAAGCAACCGCTGAAACTTAATCTTCCTTGTGTTGCTTCAATACCTTTACTTTGAATTATTGCTTTATGAGTTAACTCCTATGCAAGACTTATTGATGCTTGTCTTGAAGTACTATTCATGAAAAGTCTTTGCTTTATGATTCAATTGTTTACTCATTGCATTACCATTGTTTTGATCGCTGCATTCATTGCATATGCTTACAATAGTATGATCAAGGTTATGATGGCATGTCACTCCAGAAATTATCTTTGTTATCGTTTACCTGCTCGGGACGAGCAGAAACTAAGCTTGGGGATGCTGATACGTCTCCGACGTATCGATAATTTCTTATGTTCCATGCCACATTATTGATGATATCTACATGTTTTATGCATACTTTATGTCATATTTATGCATTTTCCGGCACTAACCTATTAACGAGATGCCGAAGAGCCAGTTGCTGTTTTCTGCTATTTTTGGTTTCAGAAATCCTAGTAAGGAAATATTCTCGGAATTGGACGAAATCAACGCCCAGGGGCCTATTTTCACACGAAGCTTCCAGAAGACCGAAGATGATACGAAGTGGGGCCACGAGCTGGTGACACAGTAGGGCGGCGCGGCCCAGCCCTTGGCCGCGCTGACCTAGTGTGTGGGGCCCTCGTGTGGCCCCCTGACCTATCTCCTCCGCCTACATGAAGCCTTCATCGCGAAACCCCCAGTACCAAGAGCCACGATACGGAAAACCTTCCAGAGACGCCGCCGCCGCCAATCCCATCTCGGGGGATTCAGGAGATCGCCTCTGGCACCCTGCCGGAGAGGGGAATCATCTCCCGGAGGACTCTTCACCGCCATGGTCGCCTCCGGAGTGATGAGTGAGTAGTTCACCCCTGGACTATGGGTCCATAGCAGTAGCTAGATGGTCGTCTTCTCCTAATTATGCTTCATTGTCGGATCTTGTGAGCTGCCTAACATGATCAAGATCATCTATCTGTAATGCTATATGTTATGTTTGTTGGGATCCGATGGATAGAGAATGCTATGCTATGTTGATTATCAATCTATTACCTATGTGTTGTTTATGATCTTGCATGCTCTCCGTTATTAGTAGAGGCTCTGGCCAAGTTTTTACTCTTAACTCCAAGAGGGAGTATTTATGCTCGATAGTGGGTTCATGCCTCCATTAAATGCAGGACGATGTGACAGAAAGTTCTAAGGTTGTGGATGTGCTGTTGCCACTAGGGATAAAACATTGATGCTATGTCCAAGGATGTAGTTATTGATTTCATTACGCACCATACTTAATGCAATTGTCTGTTGTTTTCAACTTAATACTGGAAGGGGTTCGGATGATAACCTGAAGGTGGACTTTTTAGGCATAGATGCATGCTGGATAGCGGTCTATGTACTTTGTCGTAATGCCCAATTAAATCTCACAATACTCATCATATCATGTATGTGCATTGTCATGCCCTCTCTATTTGTCAATTTCCCAACTGTAATTTGTTCACCCAACATGCTATTTATCTTATGGGAGAGACGCCTCTAGTGAACTGTGGACCCCGGTCCATTCTTTTAATCGAATACAATCTACTGCAATACTTGTTCTACTGTTCTTTGCAAACAATCATCATCCACACTATACATCTAATCCTTTGTTACAGCAAGCCGGTGAGATTGACAACCTCACTGTTTCGTTGGGGCAAAGTACTTTGGTTGTGTTGTGCAGGTTCCACGTTGGCGCCGGAATCCCTGGTGTTGCGCCGCACTACATCTCGCCGCCATCAACCTTCAACCTTCAACGTGCTTCTTGGCTCCTACTGGTTCGATAAACCTTGGTTTCTTACTGAGGGAAAACTTGCCGCTGTACGCATCACACCTTCCTCTTGGGGTTCCCAACGAACGCGTGCTGTACGCGTATCAAGCTCTTTTTCTGGCGCCGTTGCCGGGGACCTGAAGAAAAGTTGCACCACAGAGATCTCTAACTCCCACGTCAACTTTGCGCCAGCAGTGCGCGTGGTGCGTTTGAATATCTCGATAACTTCCTTAGTGTCAACGGCAAAACCATCTGTCAATTGTTCCATAATTTTGATTTGGTCGGCCTTGGGGAAGATCATCGAGTGCATCCTCAACATGACTCCTTTGTTCTTCTGGAGAAGGGCTTGAATGAGCTTACTAGATTCAAGAGTCATTGACAAAGAATCGACATGAGAATTATCTGGGAGTTTATCTAAAGCATCTGCAGGAATATCAGCAGCTTCTGCGAAGAACGAAAAGGAGAATTTGTTAGTTACAATTAAACCAAGAAAGGGGAAATTAAAAGTTATAGTCGATGAGAATTACTGAGCAGAGCCAAAAGGGATTGACGAAGAAGATTGTCCTTTTCACTCCTCTGAGCTTCGGAAGTGGTCTTCAAAGCTTCTTCATCCTTCAGCTTCTTCCTCAGCTGCTCAAGTTCTTCCTTGAGAGAATCAGCATTCTGGCAAGCTTTGGCAGCCATCTTAATTGCATTATCAAGCTTCGAGGAAGTAGATTCAACTTATTTTTGAAGTAGAACCTTGTCAGCTTCGAGCGAAGTGAATTGAGAGGCAAAAACCTCCAAAGTGGAAATGACCGTTTGGAAATCCTAAAAAAAGTAAAAAAGAAATAGCTATTAACATAAGTGGAACTCTCATCAAAAAGTTTACAGACTCGGGGGCTATTAGAAGCAGACATATTATCAAAACAGAAAAGCTTACAGGTCTTCCAGGAGGAGGAGAAGCTGTAATAGCAGCGGTCGAAGAAATCTCCTTCCCTTTAGAGAGGGAAGAAGCTGTCGAAAATTGAGCTGTTGGGCTTGTCGCTGGAGCCGAAGCTTCTGAAGTTGCAGGAGCTGGTTTGCTGGAACTTGTCTTAGCCTTATTTGGAGGGGATTCTATGAAGACCTCATCACTGTAAGCATGTAAACCAGACAAAATGAGAACTAGATACGAGAGAAAATCTTGGAGCAGAAGAAGAAACTTACAGATTGTATAGATCATCTTCATCGGCAAAACTGCCAGACAATCTCTTTGAGGGCTGCACATTAGCCTTCTCCACAGCTGCATCAACAAAGGCAGCATGATCAACATCATCGTCGTGATTTGACTCCGCGCGTGTCACTTTTATCATTGGCAAAAGATCTAGGATCTATAGAAAAAGCTTCAGGATTCGCAGGATCATTTTCTTCATCTTCTGGGTCTACATTTTCTTCAGTACAGGACTCTACAGGAATGGAAGAACTTCTCTCTTCAAGATTTTCATCCGACGTATCTTGGAAATGCTCGGGAGCTAACAAGACCTGTCGAGGAAATTAAAAATATTAATAAAAAAGAAGGGATAAACAAGTATAACCCGAGTGCAACAGTTAATGTAAAAAGGAAGTTATTTCGTTCGGCGGATGGTTGATATCAAAGGGTGATTGAGGAGATAAAAGTGGAATCAAATCTTCTTGACTGAAGTGGGTCAGGCGCCTAACTTCATTGAGTAATTCTTTTTCAAACAGTTCGGCGACGTTTACTCTAGTTTCGTCCATGGGGCCTGAATATAACCACATCGGGTGGACTCTGGACATGACTGGTTGAATTCGACGTTTCAAGAAAACGGCTGCTATTTCAGTACCCATCATAGTTTGGCCATCGGATTCCTTGATTTGAAGAACTCTATCAAATAACTTATCGAGTGCCGGTTTTTCTTCGGCTGGCAGAATATTCTTCCAAGACCTTTTGGGCACGGCCTCGAGGACGTCGACAAATTTTGGTAGTTGCATGTTGGATATTGTTGAGTCCTTGATGTAGAACCACTTCGGCCTCCACCCTTGAACGGACTCTCTCATTGGAAAGTTGAAGTAATTCACCTCCTTGCGGACAACAAACCCAACTCCGCCAGTGATGAAAGAACCGCTACTACGGTTATAGCGTTTAACGAAGAAGATCTTTTTCCACAAGCCGAAGTGAGGCTCAATGCCCAGAAAAGCCTCACACAAAGTGATGAAAATAGCAAGATGAAGGATCGAGTTGAGAGTCAACTGCCATAATTGGATCTCATACACATGGAGGAGATGCCGGAGGAACTCATGAGCAGGGAGAGAAAGCCCGCGATATAGAAAAGACATGAACATCACAGTGAAACTGGCAGGGGGATTGGGGCGTGAAGCCGAACCTGGGAGAATGACGTTTCCTTCGTCGGTCGAAATTATGCCAAGGCTTGGAGTTTTCGTCTCGCCGCACTTGGTCGTCGTGGAAGCTGGCCAATCACCGTGCGCAGTGTAACATCCCAAATTTCAAATCAATGAAGAAGGAGAAATTCAATTACCCAAAATTTAGAACCAACAAAAACTTTTATTTTGCATATAGTGCTATGCATAGGACTTGTGCATTATTGTGTGAAATGCCATGATGATTGTTTATGTGCTTATGTACTACACCCTAAAACCCTAAATTGATCATGAGAAGATCACAAATCAAATCAAAGAAAAAGAAAGGAAATAAAAAGGAGAAATTCCAAAACCCTCACATATGGTTTATGCCATTTTTGTAAATCTTTAACCTAGACCAATTTGGCTTTCACCATTAGTTGTATTATGTTACTAAAAACTTATTACCACTTTTGGATCAAAGAAACTCAAATCAAATCAAATTTGAACTCAAATTGTGATCACATGCACTACTGGTCAAATCTGCCATTTTCAGTCTGATCACTACTTTGAGCCTCTGTATTTGGAGATTTTCAAACCAAACAAATCCAACTCTTTGCACCACATCCAAGTACACATCAAGGTGAACAACTTTTGTAAAGACCACCAATACAAATTCATCTTGGATCAAAAAACTATGCTCAAGCAAAGTTGAAACTTTTTAAGAATTTCAACTTCACCCCACTTTGAAATTTTTGCATTTCTTTTTATTTTGAAATGCCACCACCACCAATGTGTGTTGTTGATCATCTGAAGCAAGTCCATTTCATCTCATCCAAAATTTCCAAATGCAGTTGCATGGAGCAAAAATTCGACAAACACATGTGATCAAATCCAACTCAAATCCCAAAAACACTATTCTAAATAGTGTTGGCCCAACCCTACTCACCCTTGGTCTCCTACATGTTCCCTGGTTCCCTCTCCCTCTCACCATGGCATAGCAACCCTAGTGGAGGGCTACACATGGCCAAGCCATGGCCATGCCGGCCATGCTCACCATGCACCACCCCCCTCTCTCCTCTCAACCCTACCCCTGACCACCATGTCCCACTGGACCCTCTTGATCCCAGGAGCATGCCTACACACGCAATTGCCGAAAAGGAAGGCCACAGAGGCGGCACACATCGTGCCCAGGACGGCCAGGCCATGTCGACGACGTCGTGGGAACGCCCACGGGCACGCACGGCGCACCTATCGCCTCGATGTTCTGCGCCACCCCTGACCCCCTCTCTCTTCCTTGAGCATCACCGTGACACCGCGACGCCACCAGACATGCTCACGACACCGACATGCACCCGCCATTACCGGAGACGACGACCAAACCCCGCCTCGGGCGCGCAGCATCTCGCGACCGCCCGACCGCGTTAGGCACCGCCTAACCTAGCCAGCGCCGCCCAGAGGACCGCCTGGACATGCTGAACAGGACGCCGCCCTCGCCTAGCTCGATAGCTCGCCGGAGAGCCCGCGCCATTGTCGACATTGCCGCAACCCCACGACCACCTCCGCGCCTATAAAAGGAGGCCTCCCCTCGACGAATTCTTCACACCGCCGCACTCACCTCACCTCCCTCGACCTCCTCAGCCACTCGCCGCTCGACATTAGCCGCCGTAGCTCGCCAATTGCAACACCACTGCCGTGCGCCGCCGCGGAAGCTCGCCGACAATTGGAGCCGCCCCAGGACACGCCGCCGGTACCTGGAGCTTCGCCATCGACTACACCTTCACCACGCACATTGCCAACCACCGCTGGAGCCACGGTGAGCCCTCCGGCCCCCTAGCTCCGCCGCGCCAGTAGCTCGATCTCGCCGTCGACGACGATGGACGTGGTCCGTCGGATCACGTTCTAATCATGCGGTCCAAATAGAAACTTACCGTTTCGGTGAATAACACCCGCTGACAGGCATGCCCCACCCGTCAGGCAGCCCACGCGTCGTGGATGCGTGGTGGGCTGGCCTTGCGCCGTTTAAATGAAATCGGCCCATTTAGTTTTCCCGCGCGGCCCAAATGTTTAAATTTCAAATTTCTGTTTAAATCAAATTGAATACTGACCCTGTTTTCAAAATTAAATAGAATCTGTTTGGCTCAACCAAATTTGGTGAATTTCATATCATTGGAAAGCTAGTAAAAATATCTACACAACTATATGGCTATTCTAGTCAAATGATATTGTCCAAAACTATTATGCAAATTTTATGAGAGGATTGCTCTCATTTAAATCTTGTCCCAAGTAACTTCATGTGATGTGGTGACCTTTGTCTACTTACTCTCACATTGAATTACTTGGAGATGTTAAATCATAAGTGATATTATTAAATGGTATGAGGTATTCTACCTCATTTAAATTATTTTCCCAAATAATGATGATGAATGGTTGACTTTGGTCAACATGGATTCATGCATGATTGTGGAGAAGATTAAATCTTAATAGGATTCAATGAGAGGAAATTATTTCCTCCAAGAACTAAATGGAAACTCTAATCTACATATGTAATGAGAGGAAATTATTTTTCTTAAAGAAAGAAAACCAAATGCAACTATTATGTTATGTGTGTCATGATATTAGAATAGTTTGTGTGAAGCCATGGTGTGCTTGGTGTAGCTCTTGAACCTTGTTGGGTGATTGTTATCTCGTATCCGTTTTTAGACGCTAGTACCGGAGACTATCAAGAGGAGGAGGGCTTCTACCAAGAAGAGGAAGAAGAGAACTGTGATCACTACCCCCACCAAGGCAAGCTAATATTCTTGCAAGTGCAAAGCCCTATTGGAGCAAGGCACCATTACTCTTACCTTACTTGCAATGATCCCATCCCAAGTTTTTACCTCACAAGTTTTTACTTGGTTTATTAAGAAGTTACTTTTATAGTTAACTTTTGTATAAGTTTAGAGTGTTACTAGAGTAGTAAAGTTAGCCTCAAAGATGGCCAAGCAAGATAGCACTCCTCATGATTATTGCTAGTGCTAACAACTAAAATTGACTACTCTAGATGGGAACTTGTGATTTGAAATGAATTTGAAAACTTTGGAATGATGAATCATTCTATTGATCTTTGAAGGTGAATATGACTTGAAAGATATGGTGGATTTTGATTAAAACTGATATTAGTTTGGATGTGATACCTTTCCAATTTTTGAGTACCCCCACAATACCTGATTATGGGTAGGGCTTAACTGGAAGTTTATACATCTTAGTATGGGTTCCCTCTGAACAAGCATCATAGGGGTTACGCCGAGGCTACCTCCATAGAATGTGAAATGATGTGAAATGAGGTGAATGTACGGCCCAAGCCCTGTGCAGTTCCCAGGCTGACGGTTTGTCTTCACTGGGAGGCCAAGCTCATGGGGAGAGGTACCTATACTAGGGTATGTAAGTGAAAGGTTATGGTTGATGATCCGCGTACTGAGTTACGATGATTCGGGGTTATCCTGTTGGAGATATGCCCAAGAGGAAATAATAAAATGGTTATTATTATCTTTGTGTTTATGATAATGTTTACATACCATGCTATAATTGTATTAACCGAAACATTGATACATGTGTGTTATGTGAACAAACAAGGAGTCCCTAGTAAGCCTCTTGTATAACTAGCTTGTTGATTAATAGATGATCATAGTTTCATGATCATGAACATTGGATGCTATTAATAACAAGGTTATGTCATTATGTGAATGATGTAATGGACACACCCAATTAAGCGTAGCATAAGATCACGTCATTAAGTTATTTGCTATAAGCTTTCGATACATAGTTACCTAGTCCTTTCGACCATGAGATCATGTAAATCACTTATACCGGAAAGGTACTTTGATTACATCAAACGCCACTGCGTAAATGGGTGGTTATAAAGGTGGGATTAAGTATCCGGAAAGTATGAGTTGAGGCATATGGATCAACAATGGGATTTGTCCATCCCGATGACGGATAGATATACTCTAGGCCCTCTCGGTGGAATGTCGTCTAATTAGCTTGCAAGCATATGAATGGTTCATAAGAGACTACATACCACGGTACGAGTAAAGAGTACTTGTCAGGAGACGAGGTTGAACAAGGTATAGAGAGATACCGATGATCAAACCTCGGACAAGTAAAATATCGCGTGACAAAGGGAATTGGTATCGTATGTGAATGGTTCATTCGATCACTAAGTCATCGTTGAATATGTGGGAGCCATTATGGATCTCCAGATCCCGCTATTGGTTATTGGTCGGAGAGAAGTCTCAACCATGTCTACATAGTTCGCGAACCGTAGGGTGACACACTTAAGGTTTGATGTCGTTTAAGTAGATATGGAAATATGGAATGGAGTTCGAAGTTTTGTTCGGAGTCTCGGATGGGATCCAGGACATCACGAGGAGTTTCGGAATGGTCCGGAGAATAAGATTCATATATAGGAAGTCATATTCCAAGTTTGGAAATGATCCGGTGCATTTATGGTAGGTTCTAGAAGGTTCTAGAAAAGTCCGGAAGAAAGGCACGACTCCACAAGCTTGGCCGGCCAAACCCTAAGGGAGGAGTCCCAGGTGGGCTCCACCTGAGGTGGCCGGCCACCCCACCTCAAGGAAAGGTGGGAGTCCCACCTTGAGTAGGACTCCCCCCTTGAGTAGGTTTCCCACCTTTGGGAAGTTTTGGTGTTGGGGTCTTATTCGAAGACTTGGACTACAACTCTTGGGGCTTCCACCTATATAATGAGGGACAAGGGGAGGGTGGCCGGCCACTCTTGCCTCCAACCTTGGCTGCCCCCCTTTGTGGCCGGCGCCCAAGGCACCCCCTCTCCCCAAACCCTAGCGCCCCTCCTCCACTACTTCTCCCGCATATGCTTAAGCGAAGCTCCACCGGAGATCTCCATCGACACCGCCACCACGCCGTCGTGCTGCCGGGATTCCGAGGAGGATCTACTACTTCCGCTGCCCGCTGGAACGGGGAGAAGGACGTCGTCATCAACACCGAACGTGTGACCGAGTACGGAGGTGCTGCCCGATTGTGGCACCGTCAAGATCTTCTACGCGCTTTTGAAAGCGGCAAGTGATCGTCTACCGCAGCAACGAGAGCCTCCTCTTGTAGGCTTTGGAATTCTTGAAGGGTTAGTCTCGTTCATCCCCTCGTTGCTCCCATCTTCTAGATTGCATCTTGGCTTGGATTGCGTTCTCGCGGTAGGAAATTTTTTGTTTTCTATGCTACGTATCCCTACAGTGGTATTAGAGCCGTGTCTATGCATAGATGGTTGCACGAGTAGAACACAATTGTTTTGTGGGCGTTGATGCTTATGTTGTCTTTAGTTCGAGTACTTTGCATCTTTGTGGCATGGTGGGATGAAGCGGCTCGGGCTAACTTTACATGACCGCGTTCATGAGACTTGCTCCACGCTCGACATGCAACTTGTATTGCATAAGTGGCTTCGCGGGTGTCTGTCTCTCCCACCATAGTGAAGATTCAATTTACTCTTTCTATTGACAACACTAGTATCACCGTTGTGGTTCATGTTCGTAGGTAGATTAGATCTTACTCGAAAACCCTAAACCACGTAAAATATGCAAACCAAATTAGAGACGTCTAACTTGTTTTTGCAGGGTTTGGTGATGTGATATGGCCATGATGTGATGATGAATATGTATGAGATGATCATTATTGTATTGTGGCAACCGGCAGGAGCCTTATGGTTGTCTTTAAATTTCATGTTGAGTAGTATTTCAAAGTAGTTGTAATTGTTGCTACATGAGGTGAACAACCATGAAGACGGCGCCATGGACCTTGACGCTACGCCGACGATGATGAAGATCATGCCCGTTGATGATGGAGATCATGTCCGTGCTTTGGAGATGAAGATCGAAGGCGCAAAGACTAAAGGGCCATATCATATCACATATGAATTGCATGTGATGTTAATCCTTTATGCATCTTATTTTGCTTAGATCGCGACGGTAGCATTATAAGATGATCCCTCACGTTAATATCAAGATAATAAAGTGTTCTCCCCTCGTATGCACCGTTGATATAGTTCGTCATTTCGAAGCATCTCGTGATGATCGGATGTGATAGACTCAACGTTCACATACAACGGGTGTAAGCCATGTTGCACACGCGGAATACTTGGGTTTGCTTGACGAGCCTAGCATGTACAGACATGGCCTTGGGACAACGGAAACTGAAAGGTTGAACACAAGTCATATGGATGATATGATCAACATGTTGATGTTCACCATTGAAGCTACATCATCTCACGTGATGATCGGTTTTGGTGTAGTGGATTTGGATCGTGTACCACTTAACAACTATGAGGGATGTTGTATTAAGTGGGAGTTCATTAGTAATTAGATTAAAACATGAACTAATTATCATGAACATAGTCTGAGTAGTATTTTGAATTAATTTTGTAGTATTGGCATTCATTTTTCTACCATGCGCTAGTCTTGTAATTGAGATAGAAATACTGTTAAAATCTGACAAGAAACTTTACGGATTGGTACCGTATTGTTAAAGAATCAAGAATTGATTAAGTCCTATTGCAAACTTTTAGTAAACCTCACATTGTTGATTCATAGAGCTATGGTTTCAATTAGTACCTAAAGTTATCTTGTCTCCATGAAACTTGAAGTTCAAATCTGTTTGAAAAGTAAGGAGCTGAAAATTTAGTTTTTAGAAATAATCAAGGTATGAGATATATGTGATATCGAAGACCTTATTGCAAGATGATAGAATATAATTTGGTGAGACTACATAAAATCTTAAGTTTTATGGGAATGTACGAAGGTTGAAGACGCAAGGCGTCCCAATCCTCCAACTATTGGGGCACTAACGATATTCGCATATCCATGAAGTGATCGTCCTTAGTATGCACCGTTGCTAAGACTGATAGTTTCGAAGCATCACGTGATGATCGGGTGTTATAGATTCTACGAGTGCATACAATGGGTGCAAGCCAGATTTGCACATGCGAATACTGAGGTTAAACTTTATGAGCCTAGCATGTACAGACATGGTCTCAGAAAGTCGTCATGAATTGATGGATAAAATTATGAGTGAAATTATTCATCATATTACAAAGTTACTAATAGTGAAATCTAGAACACTTGTCATATGATGATCAACTTCAAAGTAAGAACCTCAAGGTTATTGGTATTTGACCAACAAACTTAGAAGTTATTAAAGAAGAAGTGTTTTTCTGAATAATGAGGAAAGCTAAAAGAGAAATTACAAAAGATTATTGGCAGAAAGAAAGAAAAGACTAGAAAGTCTAGCTCAGGTCTATATAAATGATATACATGTTATGGATGTATTCCTCGTTTGGTCACACAATGAAATTCTTGGGTATTTGTACCATATTGGTTGGTATGAAGTGTCATACAAAACAACGCAATACAAGAATACAATGACCTAAGTAGCTGACAAGGAATATGATAGGAATGCACGTCTGGAACAAAAATAAAGTGTTATTATGTTCATCGTTGGCATTCTATCTAGCCCTTAGAATTTATAATAAAGAACTTAATAATTGTTATTTTGCTCTGGTCAAATAAAAACAATGAGTTGTTCAAATTATGACATTACTCCATGTACGATGGATAAGTTATTATAAATCTTAATGGTGAAACACGCACACATAATACTGACGCTAAAATTCCATAAGGCAAATGATTTGAATTCCACTTATTTGTGGAACCGCCATTTAGGTCATATTGGAAAGGAACGCATAAAGAAACTCCATGCAAATGGATTATGGGAGTCATTTGATTTTTGAATCATTTGGCGCTTGCAAATCTTTTCTAAAAGAGAATGACTAAAATACCGTTCATAGGCCAAGAGTTGAACGGGCAATTAACTTAGTGAAAACATACATGATGATGTATGTGGTTCACTGGACATAGTTGTGTGCGGGAGATTCTTCTACTTCATGAAAACTTCAAACAATGAATGAGTATATATATGTGGATATATTCGATAAGGAAGAAGTTTGAAACATTTGAATAGATTCAAATAAATTTCAGCATGAAGTGAAAATCATCGTAATAGAAAAGTCAAATATCTTTACTATTAAATTGCAATAGGTGACTGGGTGGTGTCACAAACGGGCCAAAACAAAATTACTCTAAGCCCAACTTCTCCTACAAACCGTCCCACCGTATTCAATTGCAATAGGTGACTGGCTGGTGTCACAAACGGGCCAAAAAAAATTACTCTAAGCCCAACTTCTCCTAGGTGGCTGGTGTCACAAACGGGCCAAAAAAAATTACTCTAAGGCCAACTTCTCCTAGAAACCGTCCCACCGTACCTAATAAATCGCGACCGTACGTCGTGCTTCGTCCGCGAAAGAGTTCGCGCTGCTCGGTTGTTCCATGGAGAAAGATCGAAGAACGATAAAGAAAAGTCCAATACCTTGCTCTAATCTCTACGCGTTGGAGCTCTACCTGTACGGCTGTACCTGTCTGCCGTCCGCCTAGGCGCAACACCTGCCCCGTCCGCGCAGCCGCCAAACCTGCCCGCCGGCCGCCCAGTCGACTCAGTATGTAGCGAAGACGGCCCTAGCCCTGGTCTGCTCGGCTGCTACCTGCAGGGGTGGTCCATGCCTCAGCCATGCCGGCTTCGCCTACAACGACGAAGTCCACATCAAGTACATGCCCAACCTCGATTTGCCTCAGCTATGGCGCTGCCGTCTACGCCTCCAACGACAACGTCCGCATCAAATACATACCCAGCCGTGTTCCGCCAACCTCCGCCGGCTACCGGTGCTACCCCGCATCTCCGCCCACATCGTCGAAACACTGCCAGAGCTCATAGCTCCCCCTGAATTTCTGAAGTCTAGACAACACAACTCCATGGACCAAAGCCACCTCGGCGCCAGGACAGTAGCTCAACGTCTCCACGCCCACGGGAAAGGAGAGGCAGAAGCTACATCAGGTGGTTCGGCGGTCGTCAGTAATTCAGAGTGTTTCATTTGGGCACATCAGGTGTTTGTTATAATTTTTCATAGGAACTGCAAACGGCGAGACCTGGGAGGCACAGCGGGCCAAGCAGAGGGCCAAGCAGACCTGGGATGTGGCTACGTGTGTCCTTGGCCAAGAAAATTCCAACCCTTGCACTTGCTTTGTATTTTCAGCGATTGATTTGCTTGTTAATTGGTTGCTTTTGAACTTCGTCGGTGTTATTGTCCCCTTTTTTCAACGGTGCCCATCATATGAGCTTCGATCTAGGGCGACGGTCTAGCTATTACAGCAGCAATGAGTGAAGTTACAGCAAAAAAAAATCGAGAGTACGTCGAAGGCGTACCTTATCTTTATAGAAGGCTAAAAAATTATTACAAGATGACTATAACTCGCTGCAAACAACGAGCGTAGATCGGACTCCACTCCGGGCTCGTCTAAAGACAACCACTACCGAAATTACAACTCCGACGTAAAGGAGCCTATCCTAAGAAGAACACCCAAGCCACGTCTCGCTCCACGGCGGTTACCTCCGAAGAGCAACTACTCCAATTGAACTCTCTTTGTCGATGCACCATCAAAGGAGAAGATGGCGGGACTTGGTCGGTCCCGAGAAAGGCGTCGTCTTGGACACTCTGGCGACGTCATACATAGAGCCTTGGACTATCCACCTAGGAAAGCAACAAGAACCAGAGGAACGCAACAAGATATGACATGTCGTGTCTCCAAACGCAACGACATCAAGATGCCGCCATTGCGCCGATTCAAATGAACCTAGGCTTTCGCCGGAGACACCACCAAACCAAAGCGGGAGCGGGGAAGTGCCAACTCAATTCAATGACGCATCTAAGGAGGGGAACGACGCCCACGGGCGTCGTCGCTGCTGGCACCGACAAGGTGGGCTAGACTTTCGTCAGCAGAGCTGCACACTTCTCACACTACCCGCTGGATTGGGGCAGTTCATCTTGTCCCACACCGCCACCGCTGCAGCACCTCGCCAACGAAGCCACAACCTCGTTGTCCACCAACACCAAGCACGGACGAGAGGACGCACATCTCCTACCTTCAGCCTCGACGGACGGAAGCAGCCTCCAGACCACCCTTTGCACACACCAGGACGCCCAACATGATCCATCATGCCACTCCAGGCTGACGACCTCGTAGAGCACCTGGCCCCTGAAACCTAGATCGGGCCCAGAAGGACCCAGATCGGGCCCAGAAGGACCCAGATCGGGCTCAGAGAGGACCTAGATCGGGCCCCCGTGCCTCTGCCGCCCACTCCGTCGCCAGCACCACCGGGGCTCTGCCATGCGCCCTCAACGCACAACGAGGTGGCCATAGCGCCAGGGAACTCCTCCCTGGACGCACTCCAGGGCCGCCGCCGCCAGCGCTTTAGGTCTGCACCGTCGCCCCATCCTGCGCCGACGAGCCACCACGTGCCTGCTGCCTCCTCCGCCTTCCTCCACCACAACTCAGCGCCTCCCCGCCTGCTCCGGCGAACTCCTCCAACTCCATGCACCCACACCACCCGCGCCGCCCCGGAGACGTCTCCCCCGCGTGAGAGGAACCCGTGAGGGAGCGCCACTCCCTACGCCCCACCTTTGACGGTCGAGCGTGGCCGCCACCACCGGCGCCCGCGGCGGCAGCGGCTGGGGAGAGCAGATCGACGGCGGCCTTCTAGGGTTTCGGTTGGGGGCCTCTAGAGCCGCTCGCGCGAGCAGCCCGGGAGGTGATTTTTCAAGTTACAACAATTTTGGAACTCCATGTTACGAAGTTAGTCTGTACACATGTGGAGAGAGAAAATGCAACCGTTCTTTCCTTCGAAGATACTGATGGTAGAATTTACTTATGAAAATTAATCTATTAAATTCATGTATTAAGAATTTAACATAATTATGTTATTTTGCATTATCATGCTCGTAATATGTTGCATTATATAAATGATGTTGTAACCGTAGCAACGCACGGGTATTCTGCTAGTCTATGATTAGATCATAATGGAAATATTTGAATTACTAGTTTTAACGAACATCTAAGAGAGTTATGAAATTGTTCTACAACTCACGTTTCTTGGAGTATCATAGTGATGATGAAGTATCCGAGAGATGTATCCAAACCTTGTTGGGTCAATGATGAGATAAAATATTAATGCCATTATATTTTTGTGGATTATGCTTTAGAGACTACCGCTTTTACACTAAATAGAGCATCATCATGATCCGTTGAAATGACACCATACAGGTTATGGCATGGGTATAAACCCTAATAGTCCTTTCTTTAGATTTTGGTCTAAGAGTTTACAACCAAAATCAGATGAATGTCTTTGTTGGTTATCCCAAAGAATTGATTGGGAATTCTTTCCACTACGAAGTAAACAACAAAAGTGTTTGTTAATGTTACTTTCTTATTTCCAAGAAATTGTTTTCTAGCGAAGTATTTGAGTGGAAGGACAATAGAACTTGATAAGGTTTATGAACCTGAGCATAATGATCAGAGTAGCGCAGCAACGGAAATTGGTTCCGGAAGCGGTCACGATGATCATGGCTCCCATGACTACAAAGTGTTTTAGCCATGGAGATCGAAGTACATATTGAACCTTGTAGGTATGGTTTACTGTGTGATCAAATAAATGATTTGTGGACAAAGGATTGATTTTGAACAATGATAAACCAACTACAAACAAAGAAGTTATGATGGGCCCTTACTCCGTTAAAATGGCTATACGCCATGAAATCCAAGATAGATGAATATTTTTTAAAGTAAATGGATCTATAAAAATTGATGGACTGGGATGAAATATCCTTAAAGAAGCTTGACTTGTTGAATAGTTGTTTACGACAAAGTTCAAAGAGTTGACTACGATAAGATTAGATCTTCCGTAGCAATGCTTATAGTCTATGTGGATTATTCTAGTAATCACTACATATTTCTTTTATGAGATATGTTAGTAGGATGGCAAAATACATTACTTATCAGAAGTGTGTATTAAAGGTGTATACAAGATACAACCAAGAGTTTTGCTGGTCCGTGGAATACTAGATAAGTATACAAACTTCAATTGGATGAAGAGAGTATCACGGAGTTGGAATCTTCACCAGATGACATAGTCAAAGAGTTTTTTGATTTCATCAGAGATGATGAAGAGGCTTGCATTTGCAAGAAATTAAGTGGGAGCGCTGAGACATATTTATAATACTTTATGGAGATGACATATAGTTGGTTATAAATGATGTAATTATATACTTGATTAAAAAGGTTTCATTAAGAATTAACTTCAAATGAAAGGATATGGACTGAAACAAATTTAGTGTCAAGATCTATGAAGATAGATTGAAATACATTATAAGTTTAAGTCAAAGTACATAAAATGGATATTGAAGTAGTTCAATATAGAAATATTAAGAAAATGTTCTTATCATGTGAAGTTTTAACAAGACTTGAGTGTATCTTACACTCAATGAGTAAAAACACATGAGTGATTATAGATCACGAATAATATGTACACAATCAGATGTCATGTGCTCTTAAAAGTGTTATGAGCATATACCAGAATGATTCATGTGATAATCATTGGACAAACAGTAAGAATATCCCTGTGTGCTTTATAAGAACCAAGGATACATATATATTTTTATATGGGGTAATGACAAACAAATCGCTGTAAGATGTTGCACCGATATTTGTTTGGTCACATATAAAAATGAAATTCAAATCTCAATTAGGCTAAGTGTTATTTAAAAGGTAGCACAATACTAGATTTAGAAGAATTCTAAATATTGTGATAGATTCTACAAACGAAGGCATAGTATGTCATTGTTTTGACAATGACTGAGGATGTTTAAGTCAAGAAGTTCTTTGAGAACTTGGTGTAGTTCCAATAGTGTCAGAATTTTGAAGCTATATTGTATGTGACAATATTAGTGACATATTTCAGACCGCGGAATTAAGGTTCCACCAGAAGACCAAACATATTTAATGCCGACTCATTTGGAAAATGAGTAATGCGATGAGACGCAAATGAATTGCAAAATACATACGTTTCTGAGCGTGTCAGATCCGTTGACTAAAACCTCTCCCGTGAGCAAAACATGATAAAACACCGGAAGGCCAAGGTGTTATATCTTTACAAATGTAAACTAGATTATTGACTCTACTGCAAGTGGGAGACTGTTGGAGATATGCCCAAGAGGCAATAATAAAATGGTTATTATTATCTTTGTGTTTATGATAATGTTTACATACCATGCTATAATTGTATTAACCGAAATATTGATACATGTGTGTTATGTGAACAAACAAGGAGTCCCTAGTAAGCCTCTTGTATAACTAGCTTGTTGATTAATAGATGATCATAGTTTCATGATCATGAACATTGGATGTTATTAATAACAAGGTTATGTCATTATGTGAATGATGTAATGGACACACCCAATTAAGCGTAGCATAAGATCACGTCATTAAGTTATTTGCTATAAGCTTTCGATACATAGTTACCTAGTCCTTTCGACCATGAGATCATGTAAATCACTTATACCGAAAAGGTACTTTGATTACATCAAACGCCACTGCGTAAATGGGTGGTTATAAAGGTGGGATTAAGTATCCGGAAAGTATGAGTTGAGGCATATGGATCAACAGTGGGATTTGTCCATCCCGATGACGGATAGATATACTCTGGGCCCTCTCGGTGGAATGTCATCTAATTAGCTTGCAAGCATATGAATGGTTCATAAGAGACTGCATACCACGGTACGAGTAAAGAGTACTTGTCAGGAGACGAGGTTGAACAAGGTATAGAGAGATACCGATGATCAAACCTCGGACAAGTAAAATATCGCGTGACAAAGGGAATTGGTATCGTATGTGAATGGTTCATTCGATCACTAAGTCATCATTGAATATGTGGGAGCCATTATGGATCTCCAGATCCCGCTATTGGTTATTGGTCGAAGAGAAGTCTCAACCATGTCTACATAGTTCGTGAACCGTAGGGTGACACACTTAAGGTTTGATGTCGTTTAAGTAGATATGGAAATATGGAATGGAGTTCGAAGTTTTGTTCGGAGTCTCGGATGGGATCCAGGACATCACGAGGAGTTCCGGAATGGTCCGGAGAATAAGATTCATATATAGGAAGTCATATTCCAATTTTGGAAATGATCCGGTGCATTTATGGTAGGTTCTAGAAGGTTCTAGAAAAGTCCGGAAGAAAGGCACTATGGAAGGTGGAGTCCCGGAGGGACTCCACAAGCTTGGCTGGCCAAACCCTAAGGGAGGAGTCCCAGGTGGGCTCCACCTGAGGTGGCCGGCCACTGATGTCTACGTTCCCCCTCCTTTCCTGTAGACAGTGTTGGGCCTCCAAGAGCAGAGGTTTGTAGAACAGCAGCAAGTTTTCCCTTAAGTGGATACCCAAGGTTTATCGAACTCAGGGAGGAAGAGGTCAAAGATATCCCTCTCATGCAACCCTGCAACCACAAAGCAAGAAGTCTCTTGTGTCCCCAACACACCTAATAGGTGCACTAGTTCGGCGAAGAGATAGTGAAATACAGGTGGTATGAATAAGTATGAGCAGTAGCAACGGTGCCAGAAAATAGCTTGCTGGCGTGTAGTTGATGGTGGTAGTATTGCAGCAGTAGTAACACAAGAAACAAGAAACAAGCAGCGATAGCAGTATTTAGGAACAAGGCCTAGGGATTACACTTTCGCTAGTGGACACTCTCAACATTGATCACATAACAGAATAGATAAATGCATACTCTACACTTTTGTTGGATGATGAACACATTGCGTAGGATTACACGAACCCTCAATGCCGGAGTTAACAAGCTCCACAATAATGCTCATATTTTAGTAACCTTTAGTGTAAGATAGATCAAAAGACTAAACCAAGTACTAGCATAGCATGCACACTGTCACCTTCATGCATATGTAGGAGGAATAGATCACATCAATATTATCATAGCAATAGTTAACTTCGCAATCTACAAGAGATCATGATCATAGCATAAACCAAGTACTAACACGGTGCACACACTGTCACCTTTACACACGTGCAGGAGGAATAGAACTACTTTAATAACTTTTCTAGAGTAGCACATAGATAATAGTGATACAAAACTCATATGAATCTCAATCATGTAAAGCAGCTCATGAGATTATTGTATTGAGGTACATGGGAGAGAGATGAACCACATAGCTACAGCGGAGCCCTCAGCCTCGGGGGTGGATTACTCCCTCCTCATCATGGAGGCAGCGATGGCGGTGAAGATGGCGGTGAAGACGGCGGTGGAGATGGCTCCGGGGGCAATTCCCCGTCCGGCAGGGTGCCGAAACAGAGTTCTGTCCCCCGAATTGGAGTTTCGCGATGGCGGCGGCGCCCCTGGAGTCTTTCTGGAGTTTCGTCAATTGGTACTGCGTTTTTAGGTCGAAAGGGCTTTTATAGGCGAAGAGGCGGCGCAGGGGGGCACCTGGGGGCGCCACACCCTAGGCCGGCGCGGCCTAGGCCTGGCCCGCGCCGCCATGTGGTGTGGTGGCCCCCTGGCCCCTCTCCGACTCTTCTTCGGTGTTCTGGACGCTTCCGGGAGAAATAGGAGGTTTGGCGTTGATTTCGTCCAATTCCGAGAATATTGCCCGAACAGCCTTTCTGGAACCAAAAACAGCAGAAAACAGGAACTGGCACTGTGGCATCTTGTTAATAGGTTAGTTCTGGAAAATGCATGAATATGACATAAAGTGTGCATAAAACATGTAGATAACATCAATAATGTGGCATGGAACATAAGAAATTATCGATACGTCGGAGACGTATCAGCATCCCCAAGCTTAGTTCTGCTCGTCCCGAGCAGGTAAAACGATAACACAGATAATTTCTGGAGTGACATGCCATCATAACCTTGATCATACTATTTGTAAAGCATATGTAGTGAATGCAGCGATCAAAACAATGGTAATGTCATGAGTAAACAACTGAATCATAAAGCAAAGACTTTTCATGAATAGTACTTCAAGACAAGTATCAATAAGTCTTGCATAAGAGTTAACTCATAAAGCAATAATTCAAAGTAGAGGCATTGAAGCAACACAAAGGAAAATGAAGTTTCAGCGGTTGCTTTCAACTTATAACATGTATATCTCATGGATATTGTCAACATAGAGTAATATAACAAATGCAATATGCAAGTATGTAGGAATCAATGCACAGTTCACACAAGTGTTTGCTTCTTGAGGTGGAGAGAAATAGGTGAACTGACTCAACATAAAAGTAAAAGAATGGTCCTCCATAGAGGAAAAGCATCGATTGCTATATTTGTGCTAGAGCTTTGATTTTGAAAACATGAAACAATTTTGTCAACGGTAGTAATAAAGCATATGTATCATGTAAATTATATCTTATAAGTTGCAAGCCTCATGCATAGTGTACTAATAGTGCCCGCACCTTGTCCTAATTAGCTTGGACTACCGGATCATCACAATGCACATGTTTTTACCAAGTGTCACAAAGGGGTACCTCTATGCCGCCTGTACAAAGGTCTAAGGAGAAAGCTCGCATTGGATTTCTCGCTATTGATTATTCTTCAACTTAGACATCCATACCGGGACAACATAGACAACAGATAATGGACTCCTCTTTTATGCATAAGCATGTAACAACAATTAATAATTTTCTCATTTGAGATTGAGGATATATGTCCAAAACTGAAACTTCCACCATGGATCATGGCTTTAGTTAGCGGCCCAATGTTCTTCTCTAACAATATGCATGCTTAACCATAAGGTGGTAGATCGCTCTTACTTCAGACAAGACGAACATGCATAGCAACTCACACGATATTCAACAAAGAATAGTTGATGGCGTCCCCAGGAACATGGTTATCGCACAACGAGCAACTTAATAAGAGATAAAGTGCATAAGTACATATTCAATACCACAATAGTTTTTAAGCTATTTGTCCCATGAGCTATATATTGCAAAGGTGAATGATGGAATTTTAAAGGTAGCACTCAAGCAATTTACTTTGGAATGGCGGAAAATACCATGTAGTAGGTAGGTATGGTGGACACAAATGGCATAGTGGTTGGCTCAAGTATTTTGGATGCATGAGAAGTATTCCCTCTCGATACAAGGCTTAGGCTAGCAAGGATGTTTGAGGCAAACACAAGGATGAACCGGTGCAGCAAAACTCACATAAAAGACATATTGAAAACATTATAAGACTCTACACCGTCTTCCTTGTTGTTCAAACTCAATACTAGAAATTATCTAGACCTTAGAGAAACCAAATATGCAAACCAAATTTTAGCATGCTCTATGTATTTCTTCATTAATGGGTGCAAAGCATATGATGCAAGAGCTTAATCATGAGCACAACAATTGCCAAGTATCACATTACCCAAGACATTTATAGCAATTACTGCATGTATCATTTTCCAATTCCAACCATATAACAATTTAACGAAGAAGAAACTTCGCCATGAATACTAAAAGCTAAGAACACATGTGTTCATACGAACCAGCGGAGCGTGTCTCTCTCCCATACAAGCATTTATTCAAACAAAAACAAAAACAAACAGACGCTCCAAGTAAAGTACATAAGATGTGACCGAATAAAAATATAGTTTCAAGAGAAGGAACCTGATAATTTGTCGATGAAGAAGGGGGTGCCTTGGGCATCCCCAAGCTTAGATGCTTGAGTCTTCTTGAAATATGCAGGGATGCACCACCGGGGCATCCCCAAGCTTAGAGCTTTCACTCTCCTTGATCATAGTATATCATCCTCCTCTCTTGACCCTTGAAAACTTCCTCCACACCAAACTCGAAACAACTCATTAGAGGGTTAGTGCACAATAAAAATTAACATATTCAGAGGTGACACAATCATTCTTAACACTTCTGGACATTGCATAAAGCTACTGGACATTAATGGATCAAAGAAATTCATCCAACATAGCAAAAGAGGCAATGCGAAATAAAAGGCAGAATCTGTCAAAACAGAACAGTTCGTATTGACGAATTTTAAAATGGCACCAGACTTGCTCAAATGAAAATGCTCAAATTGAATGAAAGTTGCGTACATATCTGAGGATCATGCACGTAAATTGGCTTAATTTTCTGAGCTACCTACAGGGAGGTAGACCCAGATTCGTGACAGCAAAGAAATCTGGAACTGTGCAGTAATCCAAATCTAGTACTTACTTTTCTATCAACGGCTTTACTTGGCACAACAAAACACTAAACTAAGATAAGGAGAGGTTGCTACAGTAGTAAACAACTTTCAAGACACAAATATAAAACAAAGTACTGTAGCAAAATAACACATGGGTTATCTCCCAAGAAGTTCTTTCTTTATAGCCATTAAGATGGGCTCAGCAGTTTTAATGATGCACTCATAAGAAATAGTATTTGAAGCAAAAGGGAGCATCAAGAGGCAAATTCAAAACACATTTAAGTCTAACATGCTTCCTATGCAAAGGAATCTTGTAAATAAACAAGTTCATGAAGAGCAAAGTAACAAGCATAGGAAGATAAAACAAGTGTAGCTTCAAAAATTTCAGCACATAGAGAGGTGTTTTAGTAACATGAAAATTTCTACAACCATATTTTCCTCTCTCATAATAACTTTCAGTAGCAACATTAGCAAACTCAACAATATAACTATCACATAAAGCATTCTTATCATGAGTCTCATGCATAAAATTATTACTCTCCACATAGGCATAATCAATTTTATTAGTTGTAGTGGGAGCAAATTCAACAAAGTAGCTATCATTATTATTCTCATCAAGTGTAGGAGGCATAGTATAATCACAAAAAAATTTACTCTCCATAGTAGGTGGCACCAAAAGACCACTATCATTATAATCATCATAAATAGGAGGCAAAGTATCATCAAAGAAAATTTTCTCCTCAATGCTTGGGGGACTAAAAATATCATGCTCATCAAAGCCAGCTTCCCCAAGCTTAGAATTTTCCATATCATTAGCAACAATGGTGTTCAAAGTATTCATGCTAACATGTTCCATGGGTTTTTTAATTTTCGCATTAAACCATTCATGTCTTGACTCAGGAAATAGTACAAAGAGCTCACAGATGTTTTCCATTATGCCTAACTAGTGTAAACAAGAAACAAAAAGTTGCAATTGCAGGATCTAAAGGAAATAGCTTCGAGCACAAACACAATGGCGCCAGAAAAGTACTTTACCTGGAACCGGAGTATGAGTGCCTTTTTACCTTTCCTCCTCGGCAACGGCGCCAGAAAAGTGCTTGATGTCTACGTTCCCCCTCCTTTCCTCAGAGATGTGTTGGGCCTCCAAGAGCGAAGTTTGTAGAACAGCGGCAAGTTTTCCCTTAAGTGGATACCCAAGGTTTATCGAACTCAGGGAGGAAGAGGTCAAAGATATCCCTCTCATGCAACCCTGCAACCACAAAGCAAGAAGTCTCTTGTGTCCCCAACACACCTAATAGGTGCACTAGTTCGGCGAAGAGATAGTGAAATACAGGTGGTATGAATAAGTATGAGCAGTAGCAACGGTGCCAGAAAATAGCTTGCGGGCGTGTAGTTGATGGTGGTGGTATTGCAGCAGTAGTAACACAAGAAACAAGAAACAAGCAGCGATAGCAGTATTTAGGAACAAGGCCTAGGGATTACACTTTCACTAGTGGACACTCTCAACATTGATCACATAACAGAATAGATAAATGCATACTCTACACTTTTGTTGGATGATGAACACATTGCGTAGGATTACACGAACCCTCAATGCCGGAGTTAACAAGCTCCACAATAATGCTCATATTTTAGTAACCTTTAGTGTAAGATAGATCAAAAGACTAAACCAAGTACTAGCATAGCATGCACACTGTCACCTTCATGCATATGTAGGAGGAATAGATCACATCAATATTATCATAGCAATAGTTAACTTCGCAATCTACAAGAGATCATGATCATAGCATAAACCAAGTACTAACACGGTGCACACACTGTCACCTTTACACACGTGCAGGAGGAATAGAACTACTTTAATAACTTTGCTAGAGTAGCACATAGATAATAGTGATACAAAACTCATATGAATCTCAATCATGTAAAGCAGCTCATGAGATTATTGTATTGAGGTACATGGGAGAGAGATGAACCACATAGCTACAGCGGAGCCCTCAGCCTCGGGGGTGGATTACTCCCTCCTCATCATGGAGGCAGCGATGGCGGTGAAGATGGCGGTGAAGACGGCGGTGGAGATGGCTCCGGGGGCAATTCCCCGTCCGGCAGGGTGCCGAAACAGAGTTCTGTCCCCCGAATTGGAGTTTCGCGATGGCGGCGGCGCCCCTGGAGTCTTTCTGGAGTTTCGTCAATTGGTACTGCGTTTTTAGGTCAAAAGGGCTTTTATAGGCGAAGAGGCGGCGCAGGGGGGCACCTGGGGGCGCCACACCCTAGGCCGGTGCGGCCTAGGCCTGGCCCGCGCCGCCATGTGGTGTGGTGGCCCCCTGGCCCCTCTCCGACTCTTCTTCGGTGTTCTGGAGCTTCCGGGAGAAATAGGAGGTTTGGCGTTGATTTCGTCCAATTCCGAGAATATTGCCCGAACAGCCTTTCTGGAACCAAAAACAGCAGAAAACAGGAACTGGCACTGTGGCATCTTGTTAATAGGTTAGTTCCGGAAAATGCACGAATATGACATAAAGTGTGCATAAAACATGTAGATAACATCAATAATGTGGCATGGAACATAAGAAATTATCGATACGTCGGAGACGTATCAGCCACCCCACCTCAAGGAAAGGTGGGAGTCCCACCTTGAGTAGGACTCCCCCCTTGAGTAGGTTTCCCACCTTTGGGAAGTTTTGGTGTTGGGGTCTTATTCGAAGACTTGGACTACAACTCTTGGGGCTTCCACCTATATAATGAGGGATAAGGGGAGGGTGGCCGGCCACTCTTGCCTCCAACCTTGGCTGCCCCCCTTTGTGACCGGCGCCCAAGGCACCCCCTCTTCCCAAACCCTAGCGCCCCTCCTCCACTAGTTCTCCCGCATATACTTAAGCGAAGCTCCGCCGGAGATCTCCATCGACACCGCCACCACGCCGTCGTGCTGCCGGTATTCCGAGGAGGATCTACTACTTCCGCTGCCCGCTGGAACGGGGAGAAGGACGCCATCATCAACACCGAACGTGTGACCGAGTACGGAGGTGCTGCCCGATTGTGGCACCGTCAAGATCTTCTACGCGCTTTTGAAAGCGGCAAGTGATCGTCTACCACAGCGACGAGAGCCTCCTCTTATAGGCTTTGGAATTCTTCAAGGGTTAGTCTCGTTCATCCCCTCATTGCTCCCATCTTCTAGATTGCATCTTGGCTTGGATTGCGTTCTCGCGGTAGGAAATTTTTTGTTTTCTATGCTACGTATCCCTACATATCCCTGACGGATGAAATCAAATGTTGTGGCACAAGTGTGCAATCTCTGCAGAGTGTAAACCTAGTCGAATAGCCGTGTCCACGGTTACAGACGGTTGGAAAGGCCATACTGTTTCCGCTGTCAGATATTTCTTGAAAACAGTTGATGAATTGAATGGGTGACTTGAATTGAATCACAGCTGAGTTGTGGGAATGACACTAATGTTCCCACTTGAGTTAGTTAGCACATGAAGAATCTTTTATCAAATACTTGTGAACTAAAATTTGCTTTATGCAAAATAAACTAGAGCTTAGCACCCCCTTACTAGAATTAATAGTACTTACACTAGTATTAGTTTGTGAGTACTTAAAGTACTCACGGCTGTGTCCCTGGCTATTCAAATGGCCAGAATATGAAGAGGAGAAGAACTACCATGGTGACGACCAGCAGGACACCTACGACAACTAGGAATCTTCTGACGTCAAGCGTTGGCCTGTGGACTAGATAGTCCCTTCTATTACGCTTCTGCTATGAATTGTGTTCGTTAATCATTAGATCAACTATTTGTGTAATATTGGATCATGTGATCTGAATTTGTAAGACAAGTATGGTTTGTAATGAATGATGACTTATGATATCGACTGTTATGTCTCGCAACAACAATATTCCTGGGATTGCGATGAATGGCATAATAGGCATCTGGACTTAAAAATCCCGGTGTTGACAAGTTGGTATCAGAGCCATTGTTTGACCTTAGAAGGCCCTAGTTAGAATGGACGTTCAGAAAAACTTAGCTTTGAAACTAAATGAAGGGAATATTTATGAAAAAGTATTCACACTCTTTTCCTTGAGATCTTTCCAAAATTGATGAATCATGCTCTTCCTTATGAATCTACATAAAATTTTGACACACTTGTGCACTTCTCTAACTTACTCATCTAATTCACTTTCAGATGGAGCCCAATGAACCAATCAACACCAAGTTCTACCAGCTTGGGAATGGCGGGAGTTTGATCTTCGAGCATGACCTCAACGCCCTCTCAGACTTTCTTGGACGCCCTCACCCAGAGTTCCACGGAATCGAGATGAACGACCAGCCCGGAGGAGAGCTTCAGTGGATCATCACCGCTGATCTGAGGGGCAAGATGGGGCCTCCTACTTCTGAGAGGATCCTCTTCTCCTTCAGGGAGAGCAACTGGCTGGATGGACTCGCTCGTGCTCTTCAGGAAGCAATTGCCCGTCTGTGCGGGCAGAACGTGGTGGCGATCCTCGCGTCCCGCTTTGCGCATCTCGTGAGGCGTGATTCTATGGGAGTGCCCATGGAACTACAGCCCCACCCCGAGCTGAGGCACCACGCGGAGTATCTGGACTTCATGCTGTACCAGACACAGAAGGGCCTGGACGCCTCCCGTGTGTACGCCAACCAGACTGACGCTCACATCACTGAGCAAGGAGATGCAATCAAGCTACTTGCAAGGGACCGCAAGTCACTCCGCCAGCAGCGTGCCAAGAAGGACGCTACCATTGCGCGTCTTCGCGCGAAGATAGTATCTTTGGAGGCCACTGTCAAGGCCCAAGAGGACCAGCTGAGAGAGATGGAGGAAGATGAAGGTGGAGACATTCAGGGAGGAGGAGCCTTCCTGAGTGATGACGATGACTTTGAGGAGGACGAGTTCAGCGAGGAGGAAGACTACGAGTTCCTGGAGGCCGGAGCAGATGACTTCGTCCCGATCGATGTGGATGATGAGGAGTAGTTGCACCTGATCACTGAGTAGGTGTGAGTTGGTATCCCGTCTGTTGTATCGTAGCAAGAGACATGGTTCTTAAAACCATAGGTGTGTTAGAATGTAATATGTGATGTTTGAATGAATGAAGGTGTGTTTGTGTTCCACATCAAAAGAATTCAAGTTTTAAATTTATGAACTTACCCAAAATAAGCCATAGAAACATTCCCTCTTATCTCATGATCTTCTCTATGTTCAGATGGCCCCTCCCAATCGCAACAACAACCAAGATGCCATGATGCAACTGCTGCAGACCTTGATGGCAGACAAAGAGACTGAAAGAGCTAAACGCCAAGCCAACATAGCTGCACTGCAACACCTTGCCAACCAAGGCCATGGAAATCATGACCACCCCGGATCAAAGCTCAAGAACTTCCAGAGCACCAACCCTCCGGTGTTTAGCAAAACCGAAGAACCCCTCGATGCCGACGACTGGCTCCAGACCATGGAGAACAACTTGGAAGTAGCGGGAGTCGAAGCCGCCGAGAAGGTCCTGTTTGCAACCCATTACCTTGCAGGACCAGCCCGAGCCTGGTGGACCAGCACTTGTGCCATGAACGCAGGACAAGTCATGACTTGGGCAGATTTCAAGCTCAAGTTCAGCAAGTACCACGTGCCCCCGGGTCTAATCAAGAAGATGAGGGACGAGTTTCGCAAACTCAAGCAAGGACGGATGACGGTGGTAGAATACCGCGACAGGTTCCTTACACTGTCAAGGTACGCCCCCGACGAGACCGACACCACCGAGAAGAGGCAAGAGAGATTCCTGAACGGACTGCATGATGAGATGCAGACTGTGCTAGTCAACATCCCCTTTGCCGACCTTGAAGCCTTGGTGGATTCCGCCATCCAGATGGAGGGCAAGCTCAACCAAGCCAACGAGAACCACAAACGCCGCATGATGCACTAGAGTGGGCCCAGCAATACTCCAAAGTATCGCCCAGCTCAAGCGGAGGTTTCGCCCCAAGAAACAACAAGCCCCAGATGCAGACTTCATGTCCGGGTTATCAGAACCGGAGTGGAGGAAACCCTAGGCCAGGAAGCCACAACAACAACAACAACTTCAACCGCGCTCCACCCAGAGCCCCCAACAACAACAACAACAACACCAACACTGCTCCAAGGACTGGGAGCAACGCCATCCCCGTCGCCCCCAAGGACAAGGCCACCATCACTTGTTATGAGTGTGGAGTGGTGGGACACTACTCCAACGAGTGCCCCAAGAGGTTAGCCAAGAATGCCGCCAACACCGCTGCACCTGCTCAGCAGCAACGCCGCGTCTCCACCGGCAGAAAGTTCGCCCCGAACAACCCCAATAACCGCAACGGCCGTCTCTTCCACATGAACGCTGAAGAAGCCCAGGAAGCACCAGATGTTGTACTGGGTATGTTTTCTGTTAACTCAGTACCTGCCAGAGTGTTGTTTGATTCTGTAGCATCGCATTCATTTGTCACTGAAGACTTTGCATGCACAAGTAAAATCCAACCCATCAGTTTGAAGCATGTCATGATAGTTCAAATACCTGGGTCAACCACCAAAGCTAGAAAATTTTGCAAAGATGTGCCTATCAGAATCCATGAAGTAGATTTTTATGCCTATCTGATTGTTCTGGGAACCAAAGGTTTGGAAGTCGTGATAGGAATGGACTAGATGTCAAACAAACCAGGGACTGATTGACTGTGCTAAGAAAGCCATTACCATGACTAGTAACACTGGTATCCTAGTAGAGCATGTATCTGAAAGGTTGCCCAGAAAGTTTACCTGCAACCAAAGTGTAGCAAAGCCAACTCTAGATCAGATCAGGGTCGTCTGTTGATACCCTGATGTGTTTCCGGATGATCTACCCGGTATGCCCCCTGATCGGGATATCGAGTTCATCATCGAGTTAATCCCCGGAACTGGACCTATAGCCCAGAGAGCCTATAGTATGAACCCACCAGAGCTTGTGGAGCTGAAGAAACAACTTGATGATATGTTAGCCAAAGGTTTGATTCAACCTAGTGCATCACCCTGGAGATCACCGGTTTTGTTTGTGGACAGGAAGGATGGTGCCACTCGTTTATGTACGGATTACCGTAAGCTTAACGATGTCACCATCAAGAACAAGTATCCCCTACCCAAGATAGAAGACCTGTTTGATCAGTTGACCGGTGCCAAAGTGTTTTCTAAGATTGATCTTAGGACTGGTTATCATCAGCTGAAGATTCGTGCCACTGATATCCCAAAAACTACCTTTACCACCAGATATGGGTTGTATGAGTACAACGTCATGTCATTTGGATTAACCAATGCCCGTGCTTATTTCATGAACCTCATGAATAAGATCTTCATGAACTTTTTGGATAAGTTTGTCGTTGTCTTCATCGACGACATCCTTTTCTACTCCAAATCTGAAGAAGAACATGAGCAAAATTTGGAGATTATCCTAGAAACCCTTAGACAGCACAAGTTGTATGCCAAGTTCAGCAAATGTGAGTTTTGGTTGAAGGAGGTAGGATTTCTGGGACATATCTTGTCTGCAGGAGGAATTGTTGTAGATCCCGCCAAGATCAAAATTGTTACAGAATGGCAAGCCCCAACCACTCAGATCGAGGTCCGCGATTTTCTTGGATTAGCCGGATATTATCGCAGATTTGTTGAAGGCTTTTCAAGCATAGCTAGACCAATGACCCAACTGTTGAAGAAGGACAAGAAGTTTGAATGGACGGATAAATGTGAAGAAAGTTTCCAGCAACTCAAGAGTAGATTGACCTCAGCCCCAATTCTGATCATGCCGGACATCACCAAGCCCTTTGACGTCTATTGCGACGCTTCCAAGATTGGTCTTGGATGTGTGCTTATGCAAGAAGGCAAAGTGATATCATATCTGTCTAGACAACTGAAGCAACATGAGCAGAATTACCCAACCCATGACTTAGAGCTTGCAGCCGTAGTCTTAGCCTTGAAAGTTTGGCGTCATTACCTCATTGGTAATCGATGCGAGATCTATTTGGCTCACAAGAGCCTGAAGTATATCTTCACCCAGAAGGAGTTGAATATGAGGCAGCACAGATGGATAGAATTGATCAAGGATTACGACATGGAAATTCACTACCACCCCGGCAAGGCCAATGTGGTAGCGGATGCCCTGAGTAGACTTCCGTGTCAGTTGAACTCCATGATCGCAATAGAGCAACCCAGCCTGTTTCAACAGTTTGAACAGTTTAGACTTGAACTAGTTAGCGAAGGATTCCTAGCTAGCATAGAGCTTCAACCCACCTTGATTAGTCAGATCAAAGAAGCCCAGAAGGGAAATGCTAGCATCAACGGAATCAAGAGCCAGATAGCTGCAGGAAACGCACCGGGATTCACCGAAGATGAAGCAGGAGTTGTTTGGTACAAAGGACGCCTATGTGTGCCATCAGACTCAGAGTTGAAGCAAGTCATCCTGAAGGAAGCCCATGACACCTTGTACTCCATTCATCCCGGAGGTACCAAGATGTATCAAGATTTGAAGGAGCAATTCTGGTGGCATGGAATGAAGAGAGAAATTGGAAGCTACATCGCCAAGTGTGATATCTGTCAGCGAGTCAAGGCGGAACATCAGCGACCCGCAGGATTGCTGCAGCCACTGCAGATTCCAGAATGGAAGTGGGACTCAGTAGGAATGGACTTTATCACTGGTTTGCCCAAATCCAGCAAAGTAAATGATTCAATCTGGGTAGTTGTCGATAGATTAACCAAGGTAGCCCATTTCATCCCCGTCAAGACCACATACCAAGGCCCAAAGTTAGCTGAGTTATACATCTCCAGAATAGTCTCCCTGCACGGAACCCCAAAGTCAATTCTGTCAGATAGAGGATCCCAATTCACCTCAATATTCTGGCAGAAAGTGCATGAAGGACTAGGAACCCGGCTGAATTTCAGCACCGCCTATCACCCCCAGACCGATGGACAGACCGAAAGAGTCAACCAAATACTGGAAGACATGTTGAGAGCCTATGTACTGGAATATGGATCTAAGTGGGAAGACTGCCTGCCTTACGCGGAATTCTCATACAACAATAGCTGCCAAGCCAGCTTACAGATGGCCCCCTTTGAAGCCCTGTACGGAAGGAAGTGTCGTACCCCTCTGAATTGGTCGGAAGTTGGAGAGAGCCAAGTCTTTGGACCAGATGTTCTTCGAGAAGCTGAAGAAAAGGTGCAGAAAATCCGCGAGTACCTCAAGACTGCTCAGTCAAGACAGAAGAGCTACACCGACAAGAGACGCCGAGAGATGACCTTTGAGATCGGAGATTTTGTCTATCTCAAAGTATCCCCCCTGAAAGGAATGCAGAGATTCCAGCTGAAAGGAAAGCTTGCACCCCGATATGTCGGACCCTTCAAAGTTCTGAGTCGCCGAGGAGAAGTCTCCTATCAACTGGAGCTACCAGAAGAAATGTCGGCTGTGCACGGCGTGTTTCACATCTCACTACTCCGAAAGTGTCTAGAAGTGCCCGAGAAGACCAAAGTTTTCAAGAACATCGATCACAGATCGGTGGATATCAACAAAGACTTGACGTATCGCGAAGTGCCGATTCGCATCCTAGAAGAAGCTTTCAGGACCACTCGCACCAGGAGTATCAAGTTTCTGAAGATTCAGTGGAGCAACCATACCGAAGACGAAGCCACCTGGGAACGGGAAGACTATTTAAAGAAGGAGTACCCAGATCTCTTTAGTACCTAATTTTCTTTAAGATCTCGGGACGAGATCTTTTGTAAGGGGGAAGGGTTTGTAACATCCAAAATTTCAAATCAATGAAGAAGGAGAAATTCAATTACCCAAAATTTAGAACCAACAAAAACTTTTATTTTGCATATAGTGCTATGCATAGGACTTTTGCATTATTGTGTGAAATGCCATGATGATTGTTTATGTGCTTATGTACTACACCCTAAAACCCTAAATTGATCATGAGAAGATCACAAATCAAATCAAAGAAAAAGAAAGGAAATAAAAAGGAGAAATTCCAAAACCCTCACATATGGTTTATGCCATTTTTGTAAATCTTTAACCTATACCAATTTGGCTTTCACCATTAGTTGTATTATGTTACTAAACACTTATTACCACTTTTCGAATCAAAGAAACTCAAATCAAATCAAATTTGAACTCAAATTGTGATCACATGCACTAATGGTCAAATCTGCCATTTTCAGTCTGATCACTACTTTGAGCCTCTGTATTTGGAGATTTTCAAACCAAACAAATCCAACTCTTTGTACCACAGCCAAGTACATATCAAGGTGAACAACTTTTGTAAAGACCACCAGTACAAATTCATCTTGGATCAAAAACTATGCTCAAGCAAAGTTGAGACTTTTTAACAATTTCAACATCACCCCACTTTGAAATTTTTGCATTTCTTTTTATTTTGAAATGCCACCACCACCAATGTGTGTTGTTGATCATCTGAAGCAAGTCCATTTCATCTCATCCAAAATTTCCAAATGCACTTGCATGGAGCAAAAATTTGACAAACACATGTGATCAAATCCAACTCAAATCCCCAAAACACTATTCTAAATAGTGTTGGCCCAACCCTACTCACCCTGGTCTCGTACATGTTCCCTTGTTCCCTCTCCCTCTCACCATGGCATAGCAACCCTAGTGGAGGGCTACACATGGCCATGTCGGCCATGCTCACCATGCACCACCCTCCCCCTCTCTCCTCTCAACCCTACCCCTGACCACCATGTCCCACTGGACCCTCTTGATCCCAGGAGCATGCCTACACACGCCATTGCCGGAGAGGAAGGCCACAGAGGCGGCACGCCTCGCGCCCAGGACGGCCAGGCCATGCCGATGACGTCGTGGGCACGCCCACGGGCACGCACGGCGCACATGTCGCCTCGACGTTCTGCGCCACCCCTGGCCCCCCTCTCTCTTCCTTGAGCATCACCGTGACACCGCGACGCAACCAGACATGCTTGATAACCCACAAGTATAGGGGATCGCGGCAGTCTTCGAGGGAAGTAAAACCCAAATTTATTGATTCGACACAAGGGGAGGTAAAGAATACTTATAAGCCTTAACAACTGAGTTGTCAATTCAGCTGCACCTGGAAAAGCACTAGTAACAGGGGTGATGTGACAAGAGTGATGATATGAGAGCAGTAGTAGTAGTAACACGGCAACGGTAACAGTAACACAGAGGCAATGGCACCGGAAAATAGTTGATACTACTTCCAATGACATATAGAACGAGTATATAATGATGAGAGATGGACCGGGGTTCCCAGCGATCTACACTAGTGGTAACTCTCCAATAAGTGACAAGTGTTGGGTGAAAAAATTACAGTTGGGCAATTGACAGGATTGATAAAGCATTAAGATAGAACATCAATTCATTAATCATGTAGGCATGTTTTCCATATATAGTCGTACGTGCTCGCAATGAGAAACTTGCACAACATCTTTTGTCCTACCAGCCGGTGGCAGCCGGGCCTCAAGGGAATCTACTGGATATTAAGGTACTCCTTTTAATAGAGCACCGGAGCAAAGCATTAACACTCCGTGAAAACATGTGTCCCTCACATCACCGCCATCCCCTCCGGTTGTCCCGATTTCTGTCACTTCGGGGCCTTTGGTTCCGGACAGTGACATGTGCATACAACTTGTAGATACAATCTAAGCAATAATTATAAAGCTCAAATCTAAGATCATGCCACTCGGGCCCTAGTGACAAGCATTAAGCATAACAAGATTGCAACAACAATAACTTCACAAACTTTATAGATAGACTAATCGTAATGTATCATCCATCGGATCCCAACAAACACAACACCGATTACATCAGATGAATCTCAATCATGTAAGGCAGCTCATGAGATCATTGTATTGAAGTACATGGAGGAGAGTATACCAACTAGCTACTGCTAGAACCCGTAGTCCATGGGGGAACTACTCACGGAGCATGATGGAGGCGGTGGCGTCGATGGAGATGGCTTCCGGGGGCACTTCCCCGTCCCGGCAGGGTGCCGGAACAGAGACTTCTGTCCCCCGAATTGGAGTTTCGCGATGGCGGCGGCGCCCCTGGAGTCTTTCTGGAGTTTCGTCAATTGGTACTGCGTTTTTAGGTCGAAAGGGATTATATAGGCGAAGAGGCGGCGCAGGAGGGTCGACAGGGTGGCCTCCCCATAGGGGGGCGCGGCCAGGGTGTGGCCCGCGCAGCCCACCCCTCTGGTGGCCCCCTGGCTCTCATCCGACTCCCCTTCGGTGTTCTGGATGCTTCCGGAAAAAATAGGATGTTTGGCGTTGATTTCGTCCAATTCCGAGAATATTGCCCGAACAGCCTTTCTGGAACCAAAAACAGCAGAAAACAGGAACTGGCACTGTGGCATCTTGTTAATAGGTTAGTTCCGGAAAACGCATGAAATCATCATAAAGTGCAAGCAAAACATGTAAGTATTGTCATAAAACAAGCATGGAACATCAGAAATTATGGATACGTTGGAGACGTATCAGCATCCCCAAGCTTAGTTCCTGCTCGTCCCGAGCAGGTAAACGATAAAAAAATAATTTCTGTAGTGACATGCTACTTACATAACCTTGATCATACTATTACAAAGCATATGAAATGAATGAAGTGACTCAAGGCAATGATTTATAGTTGCTAACAAATAGATAACATATAGCAAAACTTTTCATGAAGAGTACTTTCAAGACAAGTATCAAAAGTCTTGCACAAGAGTTAACTCATAAAGCAATAAATTCAAAGTAAAGGCATCGAAGCAACACAAAGGAAGATATAAGTTTCAGCGATTGCTTTCAACTTTCAACATGCATATCTCATGGATGATTGTCAACATAAAGTAATATGATGAATGCAAATATGCAAGTATGTAAGAATCAATGCACAGTTGACACAAGTGTTTGCTTCTAAGATGGAAGGAAGTAGGTAAACTGACTCAACATAAAGTAAAAGAATGGCCCTTCGCAGAGGGAAGCATTGATTGCTATATTTGTGCTAGAGCTTTGGTTTTGAAAACATAAAGAGAGCATAAAAGTAAAATTTTGAGAGGTGTTTGTTGTTGTCAACGAATGGTAGTGGGCACTCTAACCCCCTTGCCAGACAAACCTTCAAAGATTGGCTCCCATTTTATTTTTATTTTTGGGTGGCACTCCTTCCAACCTTTCTTTCACAAACCATGGCTAACCGAATCCTCGGGTGCCTGCCAACAATCTCATACCATGAAGGAGTGCCTTTTTATTTTAGTTTTATTATGATGACACTTCTCCCCACCTTTGCTTTCTCAAGCCATGGCTAACCGAATCCTTCGGGTGCCGTCCAACAATCACATACCATGGAGGAGTGTCTATTTTTGTTAATTAATTTGGGACTGGGAATCCCATTGCCAGCTCTTTTTGCAAAATTATTGGATAAGCGGATGAAGCCACTAGTCCATTGGTGAAAGTTGCCCAACAAGATTGAAAGATAAAACACCACATACTTCCTCATGAGCTATAAAACATTAACACAAATTGAGAAGCATTTTGAATTGTTTAAAGGTAGCACTCAAGCAATTTACTTTGGAATGGCAGGAAATACCACATAGTAGGCAGGTATAGTGGACACAAATGGCATAGTTTTTGGCTCAAGGTTTTGGATGCACGAGAAGCATTCCCTCTCGATACAAGGCTTAGGCTAGCAAGGCTATTTGAAGCAAACACAAGTATGAACCGGTACAACAAAACTTACATAAGAACATATTGCAAGCATTATAATACTCTACACTGTCTTCCTTGTTGCTCAAACACTTTTACCAGAAAATATCTAGACCTTAAGAGAGACCAATCATGCAAACCAATTTCAATAAGCTCTATGGTAGTTCTTCACTAATAGGTTTAAACTACATGAAAAAAATTAATCATGATCTACTTGAGAGCTCAAAACAATTGCCAAGTGTCAAATTATTCAAGACATTATGAGGCATTTTCTGTTTCCAACCAAATAACCATAAGTATTGTAGCTTCCAACTTTTATCATTGAACATTAAAAGTAAAACGAAGAACAAGTGTTCATATGAAAAAGCGGAGCGTGTCTCTCTCCCAAACAAGGATTGCTAGGATCCATCTTTATTCAAACACAAACAAAATAAAAGCACACAGACGCTCCAAGTAAAGCACATATGATGTGACTGAATAAAAATATAGTTTCAATAGAAGAAACCTGATAAGTTAATGAAGAAGGGGATGCCTTGGGCATCCCCAAGCTTAGACGCTTGAGTCTTCTTGAAATATGCAGGGATGAACCACGGGGGCATCCCCAAGCTTTGACTTTTCACTCTTCTTGATCATATATCATCCTCCTCTCTTGACCCTTGAAAACTTCCTTCACACCAAACTTCTCATAAACTTCATTAGAGGGGTTAGTACTCAAAAAATTTGAATCCACCTTGGTCCTGTAGTGACACATTGCAAGAACTCAATAAAACATTAGCTACAGCTCTCCATGTCTAGAAAGCCTTGCTTAAAGTCCACAAGAGACAATGCAAAAAACAGAGACAGAATCTGCCAAAACAGAACAGCCAGTAAAGACGAATTTTAAAGAAATACTTACGTTGCTCAAATCAGAAAACTCAAAACTAATTAAAGTTGCGTACATATCTGAGGAACACGCACGTAAATTGGCATATTTTTCTGAGTTACCTACAGAGAAAACAGCCCAGATTCGTGACAGATAGAAATCTGTTTCTGCGCAGAAATCCAAATCTAGTATCAACCTTCGATTAGAGACTTCACTTGGCACAACATTGCAATAAAATAAAGATAAGGAGTGGTTGCTACAGTAGTAACAACTTCCAAAACACAACAAAATAGTAGAAAAATAAACACATGGGTTATCTCCCAAGAAGTTCTTTCTTTATAGCCATTAAGATGGGCTCAGCAGTTTTAATGATTCACTCGCAAGAAATAAGAGTTGAAGCAAAAGAGAGCATCAAAAAGCAAATTCAAAACACATTTAAGTCTAACATGCTTCCTATGCATAGGAATCTTGTAAATAAACAAGTTCATGAAAAGCAAAGTAACAAGCATAGGAAGATAGAACAAGTGTAACTTCAACAATTTCAGCATATAGAGAGGTGTATTAGTACCATGAAAATTTCTACTACCATATTTTCCTCTCTCATAATAATTTTCAGTAGCTTCATGAATAAACTCAACAATATAACTATCACATGCAGCATACTTTTCATGATCCACAAACATATAATTTTTATCAAGTTCAGAAATAGTGGGATTAAAACTCTCAAACACACTTTTATCAATAACATAACAAGATGATTGATCAATCTCAAGAGATATGGGACTCATAGATAAAGTCAAGAAATCAATCCCATTTTCATTAGTAGTACAATTAATATTATCAAGTAACATAGGGCCATCATCAAGAGCTTTATCATAAACATTTGCCAAGCAAAATTCTTTAGTACCATGCATTTCGACATCAGGCACAAACAAAGCATTATCATAAGATTTATCAAAGTAGCATGGATTATCATAAATAACAGTAGCATAATTATTCTCACAAGTATTACTCATAGGTACTATTTCAAGAGAATCCATAGGAACATAACATTCAACCTCTTTCGGTAAGCATGGAGGACAATCAAATAGTGTAAGAGATAAAGAGTTACTCTCATTAGAAGGTTGGCATGGGTAGCTAATCCATTCTTCCTCCTTTTGTTCGTCACTCTCCTCTTCTTTTTCATCCAATGAGCTTTCAGGTTCATCAATTTCCTCCTCTTTTTCATCCAATGAGCTTTCAGGTTCATCAATTTCTTCTTCCATAGGTTCCTGCAAATTGTGAGTGCATTCTTGTGCATTAATGAGTCTCTCTTTATAGTCAATGATATAAGGATTATCACTGTAGCATTCTATGCAAGAATTAAGGATAGAAGAGACATAATCTTTAAGGTCCTTTCAAACAGCACAAGTTTTATAATTCTCAACCATGAAGGATTCTATTTCAGAGGCTCCCATAAATAAGACAAATTGTTCTACCTCTTCGAACCCATAATGAATATAGCAATTCCGATTATAGTTCTTAATTAAAAATTCCTCACTAAAGCCACATTGAAATTTAAGATGTTTAGTGTCCTGTTGAGAGCAACAGTTTATATCATGGCGTTTAAGCAAGATTTTAGCCATTGTATTCAATTTTTCTATCATAGCACTCATTATTTACCAGTTCTTGATTCTCCATAATTATTATAATATTCCATAAGCTCCAAGTAGGTTGTAGGTTCTCCCATAACAGCGGTTTTTAATTTTTAGATTTTTCAAATTTTTATGGATTTTTGGGTATATGAGAAAAGTAAAACAAGACAAAAAGAAACTAGACAAAAGTAAACTAGGCAAAACAAAATAAAATAAAACAGAGAGAGGTAGAGTGTACTCCCCAGGTGAACTTATGAGTAGAGCTATGCCTCCCCGGCAACGGCGCCAGAAAACAGTCTTGATAACCCACAAGTATAGGGGATCGCGGCAGTCTTCGAGGGAAGTAAAACCCAAATTTATTGATTCGACACAAGGGGAGGTAAAGAATACTTATAAGCCTTAACAACTGAGTTGTCAATTCAGCTGCACCTGGAAAAGCACTAGTAACAGGGGTGATGTGACAGTAGCAGTGATATGAGAGCAGTAGTAGTAGTAACACGGCAACGGTAACAGTAACACAGAGGCAATGGCACCGGAAAATAGTTGATACTACTTCCAATGACATATAGAACGAGTATATAATGATGAGAGATGGACCGGGGTTCCCAGCGATCTACACTAGTGGTAACTCTCCAATAAGTGACAAGTGTTGGGTGAACAAATTACAGTTGGGCAATTGACAGGATTGATAAAGCATTAAGATAGAACATCAATTCATTAATCATGTAGGCATGTTTTCCATATATAGTCGTATGTGCTCGCAATGAGAAACTTGCACAACATCTTTTGTCCTACCAGCCGGTGGCAGCCGGGCCTCAAGGGAATCTACTGGATATTAAGGTACTCCTTTTAATAGAGCACCGGAGCAAAGCATTAACACTCCGTGAAAACATGTGTCCCTCACATCACCGCCATCCCCTCCGGTTGTCCCGATTTCTGTCACTTCGGGGCCTTTGGTTCCGGACAGTGACATGTGCATACAACTTGTAGATACAATCTAAGCAATAATTATAAAGCTCAAATCTAAGGTCATGCCACTCGGGCCCTAGTGACAAGCATTAAGCATAACAAGATTGCAGCAACAATAGCTTCACAAACTTTATAGATAGACTAATCGTAATGTATCATCCATCGGATCCCAACAAACACAACACCGATTACATCAGATGAATCGCAATCATGTAAGGCAGCTCATGAGATCATTGTATTGAAGTACATGGAGGAGAGTATACCAACTAGCTACTGCTAGAACCCGTAGTCCATGGGGGAACTACTCACGGAGCATGATGGAGGCGGTGGCGTCGATGGAGATGGCTTCCGGGGGCACTTCCCCGTCCCGACAGGGTGCCGGAACAGAGACTTCTGTCCCCCGAATTGGAGTTTCGCGATGGCGGTGGCGCCCCTGGAGTCTTTCTGGAGTTTCGTCAATTGGTACTGCGTTTTTAGGTCGAAAGGGATTATATAGGCGAAGAGGCGGCGCAGGAGGGTCGACAGGGTGGCCTCCCCATAGGGGGGCGCGGCCAGGGTGTGGCCCGCGTGGCCCACCCCTCTGGTGGCCCCCTGGCTCTCCTCCGACTCCCCTTCAGTGTTCTGGATGCTTCCGGAAAAAATAGTATATTTGGCGTTGATTTCGTCCAATTCCGAGAATATTGCCCGAACAGCCTTTCTGGAACCAAAAACAGCAGAAAACAGGAACTGACACTGTGGCATCTTGTTAATAGGTTAGTTCCGGAAAACGCATGAAATCATCATAAAGTGCAAGCAAAACATGTAAGTATTGTCATAAAACAAGCATGGAACATCAGAAATTATGGATACGTTGGAGACGTATCAATGCTCACGACATCGACCCGCACCCGCCGTTGCCGGAGACGACGACCAAACCCCGCCTCGGGCGCGCAGCATCTCGCGACCGCCCGACCGCATTAGGCACCGCCTAACCTAGCCAGCGCCGCCCAGAGGACCGCCTGGACATGCTGAATAGGATGCCGCCCTTGCCTAGCTCGATAGCTCACCGGAGAGCCCGCGCCATTGTCGACATTGCCGCAACCCCACGGCCACCACCGCGCCTATAAAAGGAGGCCTCCCCTCGACGAATTCTTCACACCGCCGCACTCACCTCACCTTCCTCGACCTCCTCAGCCACTCGCCGCTCGACATTAGCCGGCCGTAGCTCGCCAATTGCAACACCACTGTCGTGCGCCGCCGCGGAAGCTCGTCGTCGATTGGAGCCGCCCCAGGACACGCCGCCGGTACCTGGAGCTTCGCCGTCGACTACACCTTCACCACGCACACTGCCAACCACCGCTGGAGCCACGGTGAGCCCTCCGACCCCCTAGCTCCGCCGCGCCAGTAGCTCGATCTCGCCGTCGACGACGATGGACGTGGTCCATCGGATCACGTTCTAATCGTGCGGTCCAAATAGAAACTTACCGTTTCGGTGAATAACACCCGCTGACAGGCAGGCCCCACCCTTCAGGCAGCCCACGCGTCATGGATGCGTGGTGGGCTGGCCTTGCGCCGTTTAAATGAAATCGTCCCGTTTAGTTTTCCCGCGCGGCCCAAATGTTTAAATTTTGAATTTCTGTTTAAATCAAATTGAATACTAACCCTGTTTTCAAAATTCAATAGAATCTGTTTGGCTCAACCAAATTTGGTGAATTTCATATCATTGGAAAGCTAGTAAAAATATGTACACAACTACACTGGTCTCATCTTGAGATTCATTGTAGAATTAATGTGAAAAAAAGAACAAGTCAGGGACTTTTGCAACTTCAAACAATTATTAAAAATCAACCAAAAATGATATTGAGTTGATTTCAAGTCTCATAGATCACATTTCACATACTCTAATTGATTATGTAAAAATATGGCGTGGTTACTTTGTGTGATCATGGCCTAGTTGAAATAAAGGACTATATGGCTATTCTAGTCAAATGATATTGTCCAAAACTATTATGTAAATTTTATGAGAGGCTTGCTCTCATTTAAATCTTGTCCCAAGTAACTTCATGTGATGTGGTGACCTTGGTCTACTTACTCTCACATTGAATTACTTGGAGATGTTAAATCATAAGTGGTATTATTAAATGGTATGAGGTATTCTACCTCATTTACATTATTTTCCCAAATAATGATGATGAATGGTTGACTTTGGTCAACATGGATTCATGCATGATTGTGGAGAAGATTAAATCTTAATAAGATTCAATGAGAGGAAATTATTTCCTCCAAGAACTAAATGGAAACTCTAATCTACATATGTAATGAGAGGAAATTATTTTTCTTAAAGAAAGAAAACCAAATGCAACTATTATGTTATGTGTGTCATGATATTAAAATAGTTTGTGTCAAGCCATGGTGTGCTTGGTGTAGCTCTTGAACCTTGTTGGGTGATTGTTATCTCGTATCCGTTTTTAGACGCTAGTACCGGAGACTATCAAGAGGAGGAGGGCTTCTACCAAGAAGAGGAAGACGAGAACTGTGATCACTACCCCCACCAAGGCAAGCTAATATTCTTGCAAGTGCAAAGCCCTATTGGAGCAAGGCACCATTACTCTTACCTTACTTGCAATGATCCCATCCCAAGTTTTTACCTCACAAGTTTTTACTTGGTTTATTAAGAAGTTACTTTTATAGTTAACTTTTGTATAAGTTTAGAGTGTTACTAGAGTAGTAAAGTTAGCCTCAAAGATGGCCAAGCAAGATAGCACTCCTCATGATTAGTGCTAGTGCTAACAACTAAAATTGACTACTCTAGATGGGAACTTGTGATTTGAAATGAATTTGAAAACTTTGGAATGATGAGTCATTCTATTGATCTTTGAAGGTGAATATGACTTGAAAGATATGGTGGATTTTGATTAAAACTGATATTGGTTTGGATGCGATACCTTTCCAATTTTTGAGTACCCCCACAATACCTGATTATGGGTAGGGCTTAACTGGAAGTTTATACATCTTAGTATGGGTTCCCTCTGAACAAGCATCGTAGGGGTTACGCCGAGGCTACCTCCGTAGACTGTGAAATGATGTGAAATGAGGTGAATGTACGGCCCAAGCCCTGTGCAGTTCCCAGGCTGACGGTTTGTCTTCACTGGGAGGCCAAGCTCATGGGGAGAGGTACCTATACTAGGGTATGTAAGTGAAAGGTTATGGTTGATGATCTGCGTACTGAGTTACGATGATTCGGGGTTATCCCTGACGGATGAAATCAAATGTTGTGGCACAAGTGTGCAACCTCTGCAGAGTGTAAACCTATTCGAATAGCCGTGTCCACGGTTACGGACGGTTGGAAAGGCCATACTGTTTCCGCTGTCAGATATTTCTTGAAAACACTTGATGAATTGAATGGGTGACTTGAATTGAATCACAACTGAGTTGTGGGAATGACACTAATGTTCCCACTTGAGTTAGTTAGCACATGAAGAGTCTTTTATCAAATACTTGTGAACTAAAATTGGCTTTATGCAAAATAAACTAGAGCTTAGCACCCCCTTACTAGAATTAATAGTACTTACACTAGTATTAGTTTGTGAGTACTTAAAGTACTCACGGTTGTGTCCCTGGCTATTCAAATGGCCAGAATATGAAGAGGAGCAGAACTACCATGGTGACGACCAGCAGGACGCCTACGACAACTAGGAATCTTCTGACGTCAAGCGTTGGCCTGTGGACTAGATAGTCCCTTCTATTACGCTTCTGCTATGAATTGTGTTTGTTGATCATTAGATCAACTATTTGTGTAATATTGGATCATGTGATCTGAATTTGTAAGACAAGTATGGTTTGTAATGAATGATGACTTATGATATCGACTGTTTTGTCTCGCAACAACAATATTCCTGGGATTGCGATGAATGGCATAATAGGCATCTGGACTTAAAAATCCCGGTGTTGACAAGTTGGTATGAGAGCCATTGTTTGACCTTAGAAGGCCCTAGTTAGAATGGACATTCAGAAAAACTTAGCTTTGAAACTAAATGAAGGGAATATTTATGAAAAGGTATTCACACTCTTTTCCTTGAGATCTTTCCAAAATTCATGAATCATGCTCTTCCTTATGAATCTACATAAAATTTTGACACACTTGTGCATGATACGTCTCCGACGTATCGATAATTTCTTATGTTCCATGCCACATTATTGATGTTATCTACATGTTTTATGCACACTTTATGTCATATTCGTGCATTTTCTGGAACTAACCTATTAACAAGATGCCGAAGTGCCAGTTGCTATTTTCTGCTGTTTTTGGTTTCAGAAATCCTAGTAAGGAAATATTCTCGGAATTGGACGAAATCAAAGCCCAGGGGCCTATTTTTCCACGAAGCTTCCAGAAGTCCGAAGACGAAACGAAGAGGGGCCACGAGGCGCCCAGACTACAGGGCGGCGCGGCCAAGGGTTTGGCCGCGCGGCCCTGTCATCTGGGGCCCCTGTGCCCCCTCTTGACTTGCCCTTCCGCCTACTTAAAGCCTCCGTGACGAAACCCCCAGTACCGAGAGCCACGATACGGAAAACCTTCCAGAGACGCCGCCAACGCCGATCCCATCTCGGGGGATCCAGGAGATCGCCTCCGGCACCCTGCCGGAGAGGGGAATCATCTCCCGGAGGACTCTACGCCGCCATGGTCGCCTCCGGTGTGATGTGTGAGTAGTCTACCCCTGGACTATGGGTCCATAGCAGTAGCTAGATGGTTGTCTTCTCCCCATTGTGCTATCATTGTCGGATCTTGTGAGCTGCCTAACATGATCAAGATCATCTATCTGTAATTCTATATGTTGTGTTTGTTGGGATCCGATGAATAGAGAATACTTGTTATGTTGATTATCAAAGTTATATCTACGTGTTGTTTATGATCTTGCATGCTCTCCGTTACTAGTAGATGCTCTGGCCAAGTAGATGCTTGTAACTCCAAGAGGGAGTACTTATGCTCGATAGTGGGTTCATGCTGCATTGACACAGGACAAAGGATGTGAAAAGTTCTAAGGTTGTGTTGTGCTGTTGCCACTAGGGATAAAACATTGATGCTATGTCTAAGGATGTAGTTGTTGATTACATTACGCACCATACTTAATGCAATTGTCTGTTGCTTTGCAACTTAATACTGGAGGGGGTTCGGATGATAACCTGAAGGTGGACTTTTTAGGCATAGATGCAGTTGGATGGCGGTCTATGTACTTTGTCGTAATGCCCAATTAAATCTCATTATACTCATCATGATATGTATGTGCATGGTCATGCTCTCTTTATTTGTCAATTGCCCAACTGTAATTTGTTCACCCAACATGCTGCTTATCTTATGGGAGAGACACCTCTAGTGAACTGTGGACCCCGGTCCAATTCTCTTTACTGAAATACAATCTCTTGCAATATCTTGTTCTCTTTGTTTTCTGCAAACAATCATCTTCCACACAATACGGTTAATCCTTTGTTACAGCAAGCCGGTGAGATTGACAACCTCACTGTTTCGTTGGGGCAAAGTACTTTGGTTGTGTTGTGCAGTTTCCACGTTGGCGCCGGAATCCCTGGTGTTGCGCCGCACTACATCCCGCCGCCATCAACCTTCAACGTGCTTCTTGGCTCCTCCTGGTTCGATAAACCTTGGTTTCTTTCTGAGGGAAAACTTGCTGCTGTGCGCATCATACCTTCCTCTTGGGGTTCCCAACGAACGTGTGAGTTACACGCCATCAAGCTCTTTTTCTGGCGCCGTTGCCGGGGAGATCAAGACACGCTGCAAGGGGAGTCTCCACTTCTCAATCTCTTTACTTTGTTTTGTCTTGCTTAGTTTTATTTACTACTTTGTTTGCTGCACTAAATCAAAATACAAAAAAATTAGTTGCTAGTTTTACTTTATCCGCTATCTTGTTTGCTATATCAAAGATACAAAAAAAAAATTAGTTACTTGCATTTACTTTACTTATTTCATCATGTTTCCTTTTAATTTTACCACGAAAGACATACCGGTAGGACATGGGTCTATAGTTGGGAGAAATAATATAGAAGAATTTTTCAATCATGTTAGTACCATTGAAAATTTTGAAGATAGACACTTGGTAGACCTTGCGCCTACTTATGAAATTGCTGATGCGCATTTAGTTCGCCTGTTGGAAACTAAATTTGTTAATCTTAATCCTATAATCCAACATATGTTTCTCACACTTGGTGATATGGAAGAAGGGGAAAAGAAAGATTTTGTTTTAGAAACCCTTCTTAGAGAATTTGGTGGTCTAGCAAGAGAAGCTAGAAAGGTCTTTGCTAAATTTAATATGCTTGGTTCTCATACTAATTTTGTTAGTCTCCTTGAAAAGATGGACATGGATAGAATAAGATACACTAATAATATTGATGATGGTGGGGAGATCAAAGCACCAATACCATGTAAACTCTTAGCCATGAATGATGCGCTAGAAAATAACTATGCTTGGCTTGTTCCTGAAAATTTGTTTGATGAGAGTAGCACGCCTAAGACTAATGAAAAGGGAGATGCTAAAACTTATGTATCAAATAAATTATGCCTGGTTGAGAACACTCCGCACCCCGCTGAGAATGCACCACCCTTTGATAATACTTGATACACACTTTCTGCGCCTAGCTGAAAGGCGTTAAAGAAAAGCGCTTATGGGAGACAACCCATGTTTTTACCTACAGTACTTTGTTTTTATTTTGTGTCTTGGAAGTTGTTTACTACTGTAGCAACCTCTCCTTATCTTAGTTTTGTGTTTTGTTGTACCAAGTAAAGCCGTTGATAGAAAAGTAAGTACTAGATTTGAATTACTGCGCAGTTCCAGATTTCTTTGCTGTCACGAATCTGGGTCCACCTCCCTGTAGGTAGCTCAGAAAATTAAGCCAATTTACGTGCATGATCCTCAGATATGTACGCAACTTTCATTCAATTTGAGAATTTTCATTTGAGCAAGTCTGGTGCCATTTTAAAATTCGTCAATACGAACTGTTCTGTTTTGACAGATTCTGCCTTTTATTTCGCATTGCCTCTTTTGCTATGTTGGATGAATTTCTTTGATCCACTAATGTCCAGTAGCATTATGCAATGTCCAGAAGTGTTAAGAATGATTGTGTCACCTCTGAATATGTTAATTTATATTGTGCACTAACCCTCTAATGAGTTGTTTCGAGTTTGGTGTGGAGGAAGTTTTCAAGGATCAAGAGAGGAGTATGATGCAACATGATCAAGGAGAGTGAAAGCTCTAAGCTTGGGGATGCCCCGGTGGTTCACCCCTGCATATTCGAAGAAGACTCAAGCGTCTAAGCTTGGGGATGCCCAAGGCATCCCCTTCTTCATCGACAACATTATCAGGTTCCTCCCCTGAAACTATATTTTTATTCCATCACATCTTATGTGCTTTTTCTTGGAGCGTCGGTTTGTTTTTGTTTTTGTTTTGTTTGAATAAAATGGATCCTAGCATTCACTTTATGGGAGAGAGACACGCTCCGCTATAGCATATGGACAAGTATGTCCTTGGTTTCTACTCATAGTATTCATGGCGAAGTTTCTTCTTCGTTAAATTGTTATATGGTTGGAATTGGAAAATGATACATGTAGTAATTGCTATTAATGTCTTGGGTAATGTGATACTTGGCAATTGTTGTGCTCATGATTAAGCTCTTGCATCATATGCTTTGCACCCATTAATGAAGAAATACATAGAGCATGCTAAAATTTGGTTTGCATATTTGGTTTCTCTAAGGTCTAGATAATTTCTAGTATTGAGTTTGAACAACAAGGAAGACGGTGTAGAGTCTTATAATGTTTTCAATATGTCTTTTATGTGAGTTTTGCTGCACCGGTTCATCCTTGTGTTTGTTTCAAATAAGCCTTGCTAGCCTAAACCTTGTATCGAGAGGGAATACTTCTCATGCATCCAAAATACTTGAGCCAACCACTATGCCATTTGTGTCCACCATACCTACCTACTACATGGTATTTTCCGCCATTCCAAAGTAAATTGCTTGAGTGCTACCTTTAAAATTCCATCATTCACCTTTGCAATATATAGCTCATGGGACAAATAGCTTAAAAACTATTGTGGTATTGAATATGTAATTATGCACTTTATCTCTTATTAAGTTGCTTGTTGTGCGATAACCATGTTTACTGGGGACGCCATCAACTTTTCATTGTTGAATTTCATGTGAGTTGCTATGCATGTTTGTCTTGTCTGAAGTAAGAGCGATCTACCACCTTATGGTTAAGCATGCATAATGTTAGAGAAGAACATTGGGCCGCTAACTAAAGCCATGATCCATGGTGGAAGTTTCAGTTTTGGACATATATCCTCAATCTCAAATGAGAAAATTATTAATTGTTGTTACATGCTTATGCATAAAAGAGGAGTCCATTATCTGTTGTCTATGTTGTCCCGGTATGGATGTCTAAGTTGAAGAATAATCAATAGCGAGAAATCCAATGCGAGCTTTCTCCTTAGACCTTTGTACAGGCGGCATAGAGGTACCCCTTTGTGACACTTGGTAAAAACATGTGCATTGTGATGATCCGGTAGTCCAAGCTAATTAGGACAAGGTGCGGGCACTATTAGTACACTATGCATGAGGCTTGCAACTTATAAGATATAATTTACATGATACATATGCTTTATTACTACCGTTGACAAAATTGTTTCATGTTTTCAAAATCAAAGCTCTAGCACAAATATAGCAATCGATGCTTTTCCTCTATGGAGAACCATTCTTTTACTTTCAATGTTGAGTCAGTTCACCTATTTCTCTCCACCTCAAGAAGCAAACACTTGTGTGAACTGTGCATTGATTCCTACATACTTGCTTATTGCACTTATTATATTACTCTATGTTGACAATATCCATGAGATATACATGTTACAAGTTGAAAGCAACCGCTGGAACTTAATCTTCTTTTGTGTTGCTTCAATACCTTTACTTTGAATTATTGCTTTATGAGTTAAATCTTATGCAAGACTTATTGATGCTTGTCTTGAAGTGCTATTCATGAAAAGTCTTTGCTATATGATTCACTTGTTTACTCATGTCATATACATTGTTTTGATCGCTGCATTCACTACATATGCTTTACAAATAGTATGATCAAGATTATGATGGCATGTCACTCCAGAAATTATCTGTGTTATCGTTTTACCTGCTCGGGACGAGCAGAACTAAGCTTGGGGATGCTGATACGTCTCCGACGTATCGATAATTTCTTATGTTCCATGCCACATTATTGATGTTATCTACATGTTTTATGCACACTTTATGTCATATTCGTGCATTTTCTGGAACTAACCTATTAACAAGATGCCGAAGTGCCGATTCTTTGTTTTCTACTGTTTTTGGTTTCAGAAATCCTAGTAAGGAAATATTCTCGGAATTGGACGAAATCAAAGCCCAGGGGCCTATTTTTCCACGAAGCTTCCAGAAGTCCGAAGACGAAACGAAGAGGGGCCACGAGGCGCCCAGACTACAGGGCGGCGCGGCCTAGGGTTTGGCCGCGCGGCCCTGTCATCTGGGGCCCCTGTGCCCCCTCCTGACTTGCCCTTCCGCCTACTTAAAGCCTCCGTGACGAAACCCCCGCATGCCGAGAGCCACGATACGGAAAACCTTCCAGAGACGCCGCCAACGCCGATCCCATCTCGGGGATCCAGGAGATCGCCTCCGGCACCACTGCCGAGAGGGGAATCATCTCGGAGGACTCTACGCCGCCATGGTCGCCTCCGGTGTGATGTGTGAGTAGTCTACCCCTGGACTATGGGTCCATAGCAGTAGCTAGATGGTTGTCTTCTCCCCATTGTGCTATCATTGTCGGATCTTGTGAGCTGCCTAACATGATCAAGATCATCTATCTGTAATTCTATATGTTGCGTTTGTTGGGATCCGATGAATAGAGAATACTTGTTATGTTGATTATCAAAGTTATATCTACGTGTTGTTTATGATCTTGCATGCTCTCCGTTACTAGTAGATGCTCTGGCCAAGTAGATGCTTGTAACTCCAAGAGGGAGTACTTATGCTCGATAGTGGGTTCATGCCTGCATTGACACCGGGACAGTGAGAAAGTTCTAAGGTTGTGTTGTCTTTGTGCCACTAGGGATAAAACATTGATGCTATGTCTAAGGATGTAGTTGTTGATTACATTACGCACCATACTTAATGCAATTGTCTGTTGCTTTGCAACTTAATACTGGAGGGGGTTCGGATGATAACCTAAAGGTGGACTTTTTAGGCATAGATGCAGTTGGATGGCGGTCTATGTACTTTGTCGTAATGCCCAATTAAATCTCATTATACTCATCATGATATGTATGTGCATGGTCATGCTCTCTTTATTTGTCAATTGCCCAACTGTAATTTGTTCACCCAACATGCTGCTTATCTTATGGGAGAGACACCTCTAGTGAATTGTGGACCCCGGTCCAATTCTCTTTACTGAAATACAATCTACTGCAATACTGTTCTACTGTTTTCTGCAAACAATCATCTTCCACACAATACGGTTAATCCTTTGTTACAGCAAGCCGGTGAGATTGACAACCTCACTGTTTCTTTGGGGCAAAGTACTTTGGTTGTGTTGTGCAGTTTCCACGTTGGCGCCGGAATCCCTGGTGTTGCGCCGCACTACATCCCGCCGCCATCAACCTTCAACGTGCTTCTTGGCTCCTCCTGGTTCGATAAACCTTGGTTTCTTTCTGAGGGAAAACTTGCTGTTGTGCGCATCATACCTTCCTCTTGGGGTTCCCAACGAACTTGTGAGTTACACGCCATCAGTGCACTTCTCTAACTTACTCATCTAATTCACTTTCAGATGGAGCCCAATGAACCAATCAACACCAAGTTCTACCAGCTTGGGAATGGCGGGAGTTTGATCTTCGAGCATGACCTCAACGCCCTCTCAGACTTTCTTGGACGCCCTCACCCCGAGTTCTACGGAATCGAGGTGAACGACCAGCCTGGAGGAGAGCTTCAGTGGATCATCACTGCTGATCTGAGGGGCAAGATGGGGCCTCCTACTTCTGAGAGGATCCTCTTCTCCTTCAGGGAGAGCAACTGGCTGGATGGACTCGCTCGTGCTCTTCAGGAAGCACTTGCCCGTCTGTGCGGGCAGAACGTGGTGGTGATCCTCGTGTCCCGCTTTGCGCATCTTGTGAGGCGTGATTCTATGGGAGTGCCCATGGAACTACAGCCCCACCCCGAGCTGAGGCACCACGCGGAGTATCTGGACTTCATGTTGTACCAGACACAGAAGGACCTGGACGCCTCCCATGTGTACGCCAACCAGACTCACGCTCACATCACTGACCAAGGAGAGGCAATCAAGCTACTTGAAAGGGACCGCAAGTCACTCCGCCAGCAGCGTGCCAAGAAGGACGCTACCATTGCGCGTCTTCCCGCGAAGATAGTATCTTTGGAGGCCACTGTCAAGGCCCAAGAGGACCATCTGAGAGAGATGGAGGAAGATGAAGGTGAAGACATTCAGGGAGGAGGAGCCTTCCTAAGTGATGACGATGACTTTGAGGAGGACGAGTTCAGCGAGGAGGAAGACTACGAGTTCCTGGAGGCCGGAGCAGATGACTTCATCTCGATCGATGTGGATGATGAGGAGTAGTTGCACCTGATCACCGAGTAGGTGTGAGTTGGTATCCCGTTGATACGCGTACATCACGCGTCCGTTGGGAACCCCAAGAGGAAGGTGTGATTCGTACAGCGGCAAGTTTTCCCTCAGTAAGAAACCAAGGTTTCTCGAACCAGTAGGAGCCAAGAAGCACGTTGAAGGTTGATGGCGGCGGAGTGTAGTGCGGCGCAACACCAGGGATTCCGGCGCCAACGTGGAACCTGCACAACACAACCAAAGTACTTTGCCCCAACTTAACAGTGAGGTTGTCAATCTCACCGGCTTGCTGTAACAAAGGATTAGATGTATAGTGTGGATGATGATTGTTTGCAGAAAACAGTAGAACAAGTATTGCAGTAGATTGTATTCGATGTAAAGAATGGACCGGGGTCCACAGTTCACTAGTGGTGTCTCTCCCATAGCATTGATGTTAAGTATGGTGCGTAATGTAATCAACGAATATATCCTTAGACATAGCATTGATGTTTTATCCCTAGTGGCAACAGCACATCCACAACCTTAGAGGTTTCTGTCACTCCCCCAGATTTAATGGAGACATGAACCCACTATCGAGCATAAATACTCCCTCTTGGAGTTACAAGTATCAACTTGGCCAGAGCCTCTACTAGTAATGGAGAGCATGCAAGATCATAAACAACACATAGGTAATAGATTGATAATCAACATAGCATAGTATTCTCTATTCATCGGATCCCAACAAACACAACATATAGCATTACAGATAGATGATCTTGATCATGTTAGGCAGCTCACAAGATCCAACAATGAAGCACAATTAGGAGAAGACGACCATCTAGCTACTGCTATGGACCCATAGTCCAGGGGTGAACTACTCACTCATCACTCCGGAGGCGACCATGGCGGTGAAGAGTCCTCCGGGAGATGATTCCCCTCTCCGGCAGGGTGCTGGAGGCGATCTCCTGAATCCCCGGAGATGGGATTGGCGGCGGCGGCGTCTCTGGAAGGTTTTCCGTATCGTGGCTCTCGGTACTGGAGTTATTACCGACGAAGGCTTAAGTAGGCGGAGGAGATAGGTCAGGGGGCGCCACGAGGGCCCCACACAACAGGCCGGTGTGGCCAGGGCTTGGGCCGCGCCGCCCTAGCGTGCGGGTGCCTCGTCGCCCCACTTCGTTTCCTCCCCGGACTTCTGGAAGCTTCGTGGAAAAATAAGATCATGGGCGTTGATTTCGTCCAATTCCGAGAATATTTCCTTACTAGGATTTCTGGAACCAAAAACAGCAGAAAATAGCAACTGGCTCTTCGGCATCTCGTTAATAGGTTAGTGCCAGAAAATGCATATGACATAAAGTATGTATAAAACATGTAGGTATCATCAATAAAGTGGCATGGAACATAAGAAATTATCGATACGTTGGAGACGTATCAGCATCCCCAAGCTTAGTTCCTGCTCGTCCCGAGTAGGTAAACGATAACAAAGATAATTTCTGAAGTGACATGCCATCATAATCTTGACCAATACTATTGTAAGCACATGTAATGAATGCAGCGATCAAAGCAATGTAAATGTCATGAGTAAACAAATGAATCATATAGCAAAGACTTTTCATGAATAGTACTTTCAAGACAAGCATCAATAAGTCTTGCATAAGAGTTAACTCATAAAGCAATAATTTCAAAGTAAAGGCATTGAAGCAACACAAAGGAAGATTAAGTTTCAGCGGTTGCTTTCAACTTGTAACATGTATATCTCATGGATATTTTCAATGTAAAGTAATATAACAAGTGCAATATGCAAGTATGTAGGAATCAATGCACAGTTCACACAAGTGTTTGCTTCTTGAGATGGAGAGAAATAGGTGAACTGACTCAACATAAAAGTAAAAGAAAGGCCCTTCGCAGAGGGAAGCATCGATTGCTATATTTGTGCTAGAGCTTTGGTTTTGAAAACATATAGAGAGCATAAAAGTAAATTTTGAGAGGTGTTTGTTGTTGTCAATGAATGGTAGTGGGTACTCTAACCCCCTTGCCAGACAAACCTTCAAAGAGCGGCTCCCATTTTATTTTTATTTTTGGGTGGCACTCCTTCCAACCTTTCTTTCACAAACCATGGCTAACCGAATCCTCAGGTGCCTGCCAGCAATCTCATACAATGAAGGAGTGCCTTTTTATTTTAGTTTTATTATAATGACACTCCTCCCCACCTTTGCTTTCTCAAGCCATGGCTAACCGAATCCTTCGGGTGCCGTCCAACAATCACATACCATGGAGGAGTGTCTATTTTTGTAACATTATGATGGTTAATTAACTTGGGACTGGGAATCCCATTGCCAGCTCTTTTTGCAAAATTATTGGATAAGCGGATGAAGCCACTAGTCCATTGGTGAAAGTTGCCCAACAAGATTGAAATATAAACACCACATACTTCCTCATGAGCTATAAAACATTGACACAAATCAGAGGTAATAAATTTTGAATTGTTTAAAGGTAGCACTCAAGCAATTTACTTTGGAATGGCAGAGAAATACCATGTAGTAGGTAGGTATGGTGGACACAAATGGCATAGTGGTTGGCTCAAGGATTTTGGATGCATGAGAAGTATTCCCTCTCGATACAAGGTTTAGGCTAGCAAGGTTATTTGAAACAAACACAAGTATGAAGCGGTACAGCAAAACTCACATAAAAGACATATTGTAAGCATTATAAGACTCTACACCGTCTTCCTTGTTGTTCGACCCTTACTAGAAATTATCTAGACCTTAGAGAGACCAATTATGCAAACCAAATTTTAGCAAGCTCTATGTATTTCTTCATTAATAGGTGCAAAGTATATGATGCAAGAGCTTAAACATGAGCACAACAATTGCCAAGTATCAAATTATTCAAGACATTCTACCAATTACTACATGTAGCATTTCCCGTTTCCAACCATATAACAATTTAAAGAAGAAGATTCAACCTTCGCCATGAACATTATGAGTAAAGCCTAAGGACATATTTGTCCATATGCAACAGCGGAGAGTGTCTCTCTCTCACACAATGAATGCTAGGATCCATTTTATTCAAACAAAACAAAAACAAAAACAAACAGACGCTCCAAGCAAAGTACATAAGATGTGATGGAATAAAAATATAGTTTCACTAGAGGAACCTGATAATGTTGTCGATGAAGAAGGGGATGCCTTGGGCATCCCCAAGCTTAGATGCTTGAGTCTTCTTGAAATATGCAGGGGTGAACCACCGGGGCATCCCCAAGCTTAGAGCTTTCACTCTCCTTGATCATATTGTATCATCTCCCTCTCTTGATCCTTGAAAACTTCCTCCACACCAAACTCGAAACAACTCATTGGAGGGTTAGTGCACAATCAAAATTCACATGTTCAGAGGTGACATAATCATTCTTAACACTTCTGGACATTGCACAAAGCTACTGAAAGTTAATGGAATCGAAAAATCCATCAAGCATAGCAAAACAGGCAATGCGAAATAAAAGGCAGAATCTGTCAAAACAGAACAGTCCATAAAGAAGAATTTTATTGGGGCACCAGACTTTCTCAAATTAAAATGCTCAAATTTAATGAAAGTTGCGTACATATTTGAGGATCACTCACGTAAATTGGCATAATTTTCTGAGTTACCTACAGAGAATTAGGCCCAGATTCGTGACAGCAAGAAATCTGTTTCTGCGCAGTAATCCAAATCTAGTATGAACCTTACTATCAAAGACTTTACTTGGCACAACAATGCAACAAAGCTAAGATAAGGAGAGGTTGCTACAGTATTAACAACTTCCAAGACTCAAATATAAAATAAAAGTACAGTAGTAAAATCATGGGTTGTCTCCCATAAGCGCTTTTCTTTAACGCCTTTCAGCTAGGCGCAGAAAGTGTGTATCAAGTATTATCAAGAGACGAAGCATCTACAGCGGGGTTTGGAGTTTTCTCAACCATGCATTGTATTTTGGATACATAAGTTTCAGAGGCTCCCTTTTCATTAGTCTTGGGCTTGCTACTCTCATCAAACAAATTTTCAGGAACAAGCCAAGCATAATTATCATCTAGAGCTTCATGCATTGCTAGGAGCTTACAAGGTATTGGTGCTTTAATCTCCCCACCATCATTAACATTATTAGTGTACTTAATTCTATCCATATCCATCTTTTCAAGTATTCTTTTAAAATCGGTGAACATACCAAGCCTCTTATGCTTAATAAAAACTTTTCTAGCTTCCATCATGCGTACCAAACAAGCAGACGCATCTTCATAAGTAGGGACAGCTTTTGCCAGGGGTATATCTTCAAGATCTTCGTGCATACTAACATGGGTGAAAAATTCTTCTATATTATCTCTTCCAATTATAGACCCTTGTCCCACTGGTATATCTTTTAAAGTAAAATTAGGAGGAAACATGATGAAATAAGTAAAGTAAATGCAAGTAGCTAATTTTTTTTTTGTGTTTTTTAATATGGAGAATGCAAACAAGACAGTAAATAAAGTAAAACTAGCAACTAATTTTTTTGTGTTTTGATTTAGTGCAGCAAACAAAGTGCTAAATAAAATAAAGCAAGACAAAAACAAAGTAAAGAGATTGGAGGTGGAGACTCCCCTTGCAGCGTGTCTTGATCTCCCCGGCAACGGCGCCAGAAAAAGAGCTTGATACGCGTACATCACGCGTCCGTTGGGAACCCCAAGAGGAAGGTGTGATGCGTACAGCGGCAAGTTTTCTCTCAGTAAGAAACCAAGGTTTATCGAACCAGTAGGAGCCAAGAAGCACGTTGAAGGTTGATGGCGGCGGAGTGTAGTGCGGCACAACACCAGGGATTCCGGCGCCAACGTGGAACCTGCACAACACAACCAAAGTACTTTGCCCCAACGTAACAGTGAGGTTGTCTATCTCACCGGCTTGCTGTAACAAAGGATTAGATGTATAGTGTGGATGATGATTGTTTGCAGAAAACAGTAGAACAAGTATTGCAGTAGATTGTATTCGATGTAAAGAATGGACCGGGGTCCACAGTTCACTAGTGGTGTCTCTCCCATAAGATAAATAGCATGTTGGGTGAACAAATTACAGTTGGGCAATTGACAAATAAAGAGGGCATGACCATGCACATACATGTTATGATGAATATTGTGAGATTTAATTGGGCATTACGACAAAGTACATAGACCGCTATCCAGCATGCATCTATGCCTAAAAAGTCCACCTTTCAGGTTATCATCCGAACCCCTTCCAGTATTAAGTTGCAAACAACAGACAATTGCATTAAGTATGATGCGTAATGTAATCAACGAATATATCCTTAGACATAGCATTGATGTTTTATCCCTAGTGGCAACAGCACATCCACAACCTTAGAGGTTTCTGTCACTCCCCCAGATTTAATGGAGACATGAACCCACTATCGAGCATAAATACTCCCTCTTGGAGTTACAAGTATCAACTTGGCCAGAGCCTCTACTAGTAACGGAGAGCATGCAAGATCATAAACAACACATAGGTAATAGATTGATAATCAACATAGCATAGTATTCTCTATTCATCGGATCCCAACAAACACAACATATAGCATTACAGATAGATGATCTTGATCATGTTAGGCAGCTCACAAGATCCAACAATGAAGCACAATTAGGAGAAGACGACCATCTAGCTACTGCTATGGACCCATAGTCCAGGGGTGAACTACTCACTCATTACTCTGGAGGCGACCATGGCGGTGAAGAGTCCTCCGGGAGATGATTCCCCTCTCCGGCAGGGTGCCGGAGGCGATCTCCTGAATCCCCGGAGATGGGATTGGCAGCGGCGGCGTCTCTGGAAGGTTTTCCGTATCGTGGCTCTCGGTACTGGAGTTATTATCGACGAAGGCTTAAGTAGGCGGAGGAGATAGGTCAGGGGGCGCCACGAGGGAGCCACACAACAGGCTGGCGCAGCCAGGGCTTGGGCCGCGCCGCCCTAGCGTGTGGGCGCCTCGTCGCCCCACTTCGTTTCCTCCCCGGACTTCTGGAAGCTTCATGGAAAAATAAGATCCTGGGCGTTGATTTCGTCCAATTCTGAAAATATTTCCTTACTAGGATTTCTGGAACCAAAAACGGCAGAAAACAACAACTGGCTCTTCGGCATCTCGTTAATAGGTTAGTGCCAGAAAATGCATAAATATGACATAAAGTATGTATAAAACATGTAGGTATCATCAATAAAGTGGCATGGAACATAAGAAATTATCGATGCGTTGGAGACGTATCACCCGTATGTTGTATCGTAGCAAGAGACATGGTTCTTAAAACCATGGGTGTGTTAGAATGTAATATGCGATGTTTGAATGAATGAAGGTGTGTTTGTGTTCCACATCAAAAGAATTCAAGTTTTAAATTTGTGAACTTACCCAAAATAAGCCATAGAAACATTCCCTCTTATCTCATGATCTTCTCTATGTTCAGATGGCCCCTCCCAATCGCAACAACAACCAAGATGCCATGATGCAACTGCTGCAGACCTTGATGGCAGACAGAGAGACTGAAAGAGTTGAACGCCAAGCCAACATAGCTGCACTGCAACACTTGCCAACCAAGGCCATGGAAATCATGACCACCCCGGATCAAAGCTCAAGAACTTCCAGAACACCAACCCTCCGGTGTTTAGCAAAACCGAAGAACTCCTCGATGCCGACGACTGACTCGAGACCATGGAGAACAACTTGCAAGTAGCGGCAGTCGAAGCCGCCGAGAAGGTCCTGTTTGCAACCCATTACCTTGCAGGACCAGCCCGAGCCTGGTGGACCAGCACTCGTGCCATGAACGCAGGACAAGTCATGACTTGGGCAGATTTCAAGCTCAAGTTCAGCAAGTACCACGTGCCCCCGGGTCTAATCAAGAAGATGAGGGACGAGTTCCGCGAACTCAAGCAAGGACGGATGACGGTGGTAGAATACCGCGACAGGTTCCTTACACTGTCAAGGTACGCCCCCGACGAGACCCAACACCACTGAGAAGAGGCAGGAGAGATTCCTGAACGGACTTCATGATGAGATGCAGACTGTGCTAGTCAACATCCCCTTTGCTGACCTTGAAGCCTTTGTGGATTCCGCCATCCAGATGGAGGGCAAGCTCAACCAAGCCAACGAGAACCTCAAACGCCACATGATGCACCAGAGTGGGCCCAGCAATACTCCAAAGTATCGCCCCTGCTCAAGCGGAGGTTTCGCCCCAAGAAATAACAAGCCCCAAATGCAGACTTCACGTCCGGGTTATCAGAACCGGAGTGGAGGAAACCCCAGGCCAGGAGGCCACAACAACAACAACAACTTCAACCGCGCTCCACCCAGAGCCCCCAACAACAACAACAACACCAACACTGCTCCAAGGACTAGGAGCAACGCCATCCCCGTCGCCCCCAAGGACAAGGCCACCATCACTTGTTATGAGTGTGGAGTGGTGGGACACTACTCCAACGAGTGCCCCAAGAGGTTAGCCAAGAATGCCGCCAACACCGCTGCACCTGCTCAGCAGCAACGTCGCGTCTCCACCGGCAGAAAGTTCGCCCCGAACAACCCCAATAACCGCAACGGCCGTCTCTTCCACATGAACGCTGAAGAAGCCCAGGAAGCACCAGATGTTGTACTGGGTATGTTTTCTGTTAACTCGCACTGCCCAGTGTTGTTTGATTCTGGAGCATCGCATTCATTTGTCACTGAAGACTTTGCATGCACAAGTAAAATCCAACCCATCAGTTTGAAGCATGTCATGATAGTTCAAATACCTGGGTCAACCACCAAAGCTAGAAAATTTTGCAAAGATGTGCCTATCAGAATCCATGAAGTAGATTTTTATGCCTATCTGATTGTTCTGGGAACCAAAGGTTTGGAAGTCATGATAGGAATGGACTGGATGTCAAAACACCAGGGACTGATTGACTGTGCTAAGAAAGCCATTACCATGACTAGTAACACTGGTATCCTAGTAGAGCATGTATCTGAAAGGTTGCCCAGAAAGTTTACCTGCAACCAAAGTGTAGCAAAGCCAACTCTGGATCAGATCAGGGTCATCTGTCGATACCCTGATGTGTTTCCGAATGATCTACCCGGTATGCCCCCTGATCGGGATATCGAGTTCATCATCGAGTTAATCCCCGGAACTGGACCTATAGCCCAGAGAGCCTATAGTATGAACCCACCAGAGCTTGTGGAGCTGAAGAAACAACTTGATGATATGTCAGCCAAAGGTTTGATTCAACCTAGTGCATCACCCTGGAGATCACCGGTTTTGTTTGTGGACAAGAAGGATGGTGCCACTCGTTTATGTACGGACTACCGTAAGCTTAACGATGTCACCATCAAGAACAAGTATCCCCTACCCAAGATAGAAGACCTGTTTGATCAGTTGACCGGTGCCAAAGTGTTTTCTAAGATTGATCTTAGGACTGGTTATTGATGATGCGTAAAACACACGCCCGTTGGGAACCCCAAGAGGAAGGTGTGATGCGTGCAGCAGCAAGTTTTCCCTCAGTAAGAAACCAAGGTTATCGAACCAGTAGGAGTCAAGAAGCACATGAAGGTTGATGGTGGCGGAGTGTAGTGCGGCGCAACACCAGGGATTCCGGCGCCAACGTGGAACCTGCAAAACACAATCAAAGTACTTTGCCCCAACTTAACAGTGAGGTTGTCAATCTCACCAGCTTGCTGTAACAAAGGATTAAATGTATAGTGTGGAAGATGATGTTTGCAAAGAACAGTAAGAACAAGTATTGCAGTAGATTGTATTCGATGTAAAAGAATGGACCGGGGTCCACAGTTCACTAGTGGTGTCTCTCCAATAAGAAATAGCATGTTGGGTGAACAAATTACAGTTGGGTGATACGTCTCCAACGTATCTATAATTTCTGATGTTCCATGCTTGTTTTATGACAATACCTACATGTTTTGTTCACACTTTATGATGATTTTATGCATTTTCCGGAACTAACCTATTGACGAGATGCCGAAGTGCCAGTTCCTGTTTTCTGCTGTTTTTGGTTTTAGAAATCCTAGTAAGGAAATATTCTCGGAATTGGACGAAATCAACGCCCAGCATCTTATAATTCCACGAAGCTTCCAGAACACCCGAGAGGGACCAGAGGAGAGCCACAGGGGGCCCACACGTGTGCCCGGCGTGGCCAGAGGGGGGGCCGCGCCCCCCTATTGTGTGGCGGCTCCGTAACCCCTCCGACGCTGCCTCTTCGCCTATAAGAAGCCCCCTGACCTAAATCTTCGATACGGAAAAGCCACGGTACGAGAAACCTTCCAGAGCCGCCACCATCGCGAAGCCAAGATCTAGGGGACAGGAGTCTCTGTTCCGGCACGCCGCCGGGACAGGGAAGTGCCCCCGGAAGGCATCTCCATCGACACCACCACCATCTTCATCACCGCTGTTGTCTCCCATGAGGAGGGAGTAGTTCTCCCTCGAGGCTAAGGGGCTGTACCGGTAGCTATGTGGTTAATCTCTCTCCTATGTACTTCAATACAATGATCTCATGAGCTGCCTTACATGATTGAGATTCATATGAGTTTTGTATCACTATTAATCTATGTGCCACTCTAGTGATGTTATTAAAGTACTCTATTCCTCCTCCATGATGTAATGGTGACAGTGTGTGCATCATGTAGTACTTGGCGTAGTTTATGATTATGATCTCTTGTAGATTATGAAGTTAACTATTACTATGATGGTATTGATGTGATCTATTCCTCCTTTCATAGTATGAAGGTGACAGTGTGCATGCTATGTTAGTACTTGGTATAATTGCAATGATCTATCATGCACTCTAAGGTTATTTAAATATGAATATCGAATATTGTGGAGCTTGTTAACTCCGGCATTGAGGTGCTCTTGTAGCCCTACACAATTAGTGGTGTTCATCATCCAACAAGAGAGTGTAGAGTGGTTTTATTATGTGATCAATGTTGAGAGTGTCCACTAGTGAAAGTATAATCCCTAGGCCTTGTTCTCAAATACTGCAATCATCGCTTGTTTCTTGTTCTCTATGCATCTGTATCGCTGCAATATTCCCACCATCAACCACACGCCAGTTGTAGCAGCAAGCTATTTTCTGGTGCCGTTACTACTGCTCATATTCATTCATACCACTTGTATTTCACTATCTCTTCGCCGAACTAGTGCACCTATACATCTGACAAGTGTATTAGGTGTGTTGGGGACACAAGAGACTTCTTGCATTGTGATCGCAGGGTTGCTTGAGAGGGATATCTTTGACCTCTTCCTCCCTGAGTTCGATAAACCTTGGGTGATCCACTTAAGGGAAAACTTGCTGCTGTTCTACAAACCTCTGCTCTTGGAGGCCCAACACTGTCTACAGGAAAAGAAGCGTGAGTAGACATCAAGCTATTTTCTGGCGCCGTTGCCGGGGAGGAAAGGTAAAAGGCACTCACACTCCGGTCCCAAGTAACTAAGTTATTTTCTGGTGCCGTTGTATGTGCTCGAAGCTATTTCCTTTAGATCCTGCAATTGCATCTTTTTGTTTCTTGTTTTACACTAGTAAGGCATAATGGAAAGCAACATGGAGCTTTTTAATCTATTTCCTGAGTTAAGACATGGATGGTTTGATACGAAAATTAAAAAACCCATGGAACATATTAGTATGAACACTTTGAACACCATTGTTGCTAATGATATGGAAAATCCTAAGCTTGGGGAAGCTGGTTTTGATGAGCATGATATTTTTAGTCCCCCAAGCATTGAGGAGAAAATTTTCTTTGATGATACTTTGCCTCCTATTTATGATGATTATAATGATAGTAGTCTTTTGGTGCCACCTACTATGGAGGATAAATTTTATTATGATGATACTATGCCTCCTACACTTGATGAGAATAATAATGATAGCTACTTTGTTGAATTTGCTCCCACTAGAATTAATAAGAATGAATATGCTTATGTTGGGAGTAGTAATTATTTTATGCATGAGACTTATGATAAGAATGCTTTATGTGATAGTTATATTGTTGAGTTTGCTCATGATGCTACTGGATATTATTATGAGAGAGGAAAATATGGGTGTAGAAATTTTCATGTTGCTAAAACACCTCTCTTTTTGCTGAAAATCTTGAAGCTGCACTTGTTTTATCTTTCTATGCTTGTTGCATTATGCTTCATGAATTTGTTTATTTACAAGATTCCTTTTCATAGGAAGTGTGTTAGACTTAAATGTGTTTTGAATTTGCTTCTTGATGCTCTCTTTTGCTTCAACTCTTATTTTTTGGGAGTGCATCATTGAAATTACTGAGCCCATCTTAATGGCTATAAAGAAAGCACTTCTTGGGAGATAACCCATGTGTTTATTTTGCTACAGTACTTTTGTTTTATATTTGTGTCTTGTAAGTTGTTACTACTGTAGCAACCTCTCCTTATCTTACTTTATTGCATCGTTGTGCCAAGTGAAGTCTTTGATAGTAAGGTTCATACTGGATTTGGATTACTGCACAGAAACAGATTTCTTGCTGTCACGAATCTGGGTTGAATTCTATGTAAGTAACTCAGAAAATTCTGCCAATTTACGTGAGTGATCCTCAGATATGTACGCAACTTTCATTCAATTTGAGAATTTTCATCTAAGCAAGTCTGGTGCCTCTTAAAAATTCGTCTTTACGGAGTGTTCTGTTTTGACAGATTCTGCCTTTTATTTCACATTGCCTGTTTTGCTATGCTTGATGGATTTCTTTGTTCCATTAACTTTCAGTAGCTTTGTGCAATGTCCAGAAGTGTTAAGAATGATTATGTCACCTCTGAACATGTGAATTTTGATTATGCACTAACCCTCTAATGAGTTGTTTTGAGTTTGGTGTGGAGGAAGTTTTCAAGGATCAAGAGAGGAGGATGATACAATATGATCAAGGAGAGTGAAAGCTCTAAGCTTGGGGATGCCCCGGTGGTTCATCCCTGCATATTTCAAGAAGACTCAAGCATCTAAGCTTGGGGATGCCCAAGGCATCCCCTTCTTCATCGACAACATTATCAGGTTCCTCAAGTGAAACTATATTTTTATTCCGTCACATCTTATGTGCTTTACTTGGAGCGTCTGTTTGTTTTTGTTTTTGTTTTGTTTGAATAAAGTTGGATCCTAGCATCCTTATGTGGGAGAGAGACACGCTCCGCTGGTTCATATGAACACATGTGTTCTTAGCTTTTAATTTTCATGGCGAAGATTGAAAACTGCTTCGTTAATTGTTATGTGGTTGGAAACAGAAAATGCTACATGCGCTAATTGGTATGATGTCTTGAATAATTTGATACTTGGCAATTGTTGTGCTCATATAGATCATGTTTAAGCCCTTGCATCATATACTTTGCACCTATTAGTGAAGAAATACATAGAGCTTGCTAAAATTTGGTTTGCATGATTGGTCTCTCTAAGGTCTAGATATTTTCTAGTAAGGGTTTGAACAACAAGGAAGATAGTGTAGAGTCTTATAATGCTTGCAATATGTTTTTATGTGAGTTTTGCTGTACCGGTTCATACTTGTGTTTGCTTCAAACAACCTTGCTAGCCTAAGCCTTGTATTGAGAGGGATTACTTCTCATGCATCCAAAAACCTTGAGCCAAAACCTATGCCATTTGTGTCCATCATACCTACCTACTACATGGTATTTCTCTTCCATTCCAAAGTAAATTGCTTGAGTGCTATCTTTAAACACTTCAAAATTTATTACCTCTTATTTGTGTCAATGTTTTATAGCTCATGAGGAAGTATCTGGTGTTTATCTTTCAATCTTGTTGGGCAACTTTCACCAATGGACTAGTGGCTTCATCCGCTTATCCAATAATGTTGCAAAAAGAGCTGGCAATGGGATTCCCAGTCCCAAATTAATTAACCTTCATAATTTTACAAAAAAAATAGACACTCCTCCATGGTATGTGATTGTTGGACGGCACCCGAGGATTCGGTTAGCCATGGCTTGAGAAAGCAAAGGTGGGGAGGAGTGTCATCTAAATAAAACTAAAATAAAAAGGCACTCCTTCATGGTATGAGATTGTTGGTAGGCACCCGAGGATTCGGTTGGCCATGGTTTGTAAAAGCAAAGGTTGGAAGGAGTGCCACCCAAAAATAAAAATGTTTCATGGGAGCCGCTCTTTGAAGGTTTGTCTGGCAAGGGGGTTAGAGTACCCGCTACCATTCGTTGACAACAACAAACACCTCTCAAAATTTACTTTATTGCTCTCTTTATGTTTTCAAAATAAAAGCTCTAGCACAAATATAGCAATCGATGCTTCCCTCTGCGAAGGGCCTTTCTTCTACTTTTATGTTGAGTCAGTTCACCTACTTCTTTCTGTCTTAGAAGCAAACACTTGTGTTAACTGTACATTGATTCCTACATACTCGCATATTGCACTTATTATATTACTTTATGTTGACAATATCCATGAGATATACATGTTACAAGTTGAAAGCAACCGCTGAAACTTAATCTTCCTTTGTGTTGCTTCAATGCCTTTATTTAGAATCTATTGCTTTATGAGTTAACTCTTATGCAAGACTTATTGATGCTTGTCTTGAAAGTACTATTCATGAAAAGTCTTTGCTATATGATTCAGTTGTTTAACCATTGTCTTTACCATTGCTTTGAATCGCTGCATTCATCTCGTATGCTTTACAGTAGTATGATCAAGATTATGTTGGTAGCATGTCACTTCAGAAATTATTCTTTTATTGTTTACCTACTCGAGGACGAGTAGGAACTAAGCTTGGGGATGTTGATACGTCTCCAACGTATCTATAATTTCTGATGTTCCATGCTTGTTTTATGACAATACCTACATGTTTTGTTCACACTTTATGATGATTTTATGCATTTTCCGGAACTAACCTATTGACGAGATGCCGAAGTGCCAATTCCTGTTTTCTGCTGTTTTTGGTTTCACAAATCCTAGTAAGGAAATATTCTCGGAATTGGACGAAATCAACGCCCAGCATCTTATAATTCCACGAAGCTTCCAGAACACCCGAGAGGGACCAGAGGAGAGCCACAGGGGGCCCACACATGTGCCCGGCGCGGCCAGAGGGGGGCCGTGCCCCCCTATTGTGTGGCGGCTCCGTAACCCCTCCGAAGCCGCCTCTTTGCCTATAAGAAGCCCCCTGACCTAAATCTTCGATACGGAAAAGCCACGGTACGAGAAACCTTCCAGAGCCGCCGCCATCGCGAAGCCAAGATCTGGGGGACAGGAGTCTCTGTTCCGGCACGCCGCCGGGACGGGGAAGTGCCCCCGGAAGGCATCTCCATCGACACCACCGCCATCTTCATCACCGCTGCTGTCTCCCATGAATAGGGAGTAGTTCTCCCTCGAGGCTAAGGGGCTGTACCGGTAGCTATGTGGTTAATCTCTCTCCTATGTACTTCAATACAATGATCTCATGAGTTGCCTTACATGATTGAGATTCATATGAGTTTTGTATCACTATTAATCTATGTGCTACTCTAGTGATGTTATTAAAGTACTCTATTCCTCCTCCATGATGTAATGGTGACAGTGTGTGCATCATGTAGTACTTGGCGTAGTTTATGATTATGATCTCTTGTAGATTATGAAGTTAACTATTACTATGACGGTATTGATGTGATCTGTTCCTCCTTTCATAGTATGAAGGTGACAGTGTGCATGCTATGTTAGTACTTGGTATAATTGCAATGATCTATCATGCACTCTAAGGTTATTTAAATATGAATATCGAATATTTTGGAGCTTGTTAACTCCGGCATTGAGGTGCTCTTGTAGCCCTACACAATTAGTGGTGTTCATCATCCAACAAGAGAGTGTAGAGTGGTTTTATTATGTGATCAATGTTGAGAGTGTCCACTAGTGAAAGTATAATCCCTAGGCCTTGTTCCCAAATACTGCAATCATCGCTTGTTTACTGTTCTACTGCATCTGTACTGCCTGCAATATTCCCACCATGAACCACACGCCAGTTGTAGCAGCAAGCTATTTTCTGGTGCCATTACTACTGCTCATATTCATTCATACCACTTGTATTTCACTATCTCTTCGCCGAACTAGTGCACCTATACATCTGACAAGTGTATTAGGTGTGTTGGGGACACAAGAGACTTCTTGCATTGTGATCGCAGGGTTGCTTGAGAGGGATATCTTTGACCTCTTCCTCCCTGAGTTCGATAAACCTTGGGTGATCCACTTAAGGGAAAACTTGCTGCTGTTCTACAAACCTCTGCTCTTGGAGGCCCAACACTGTCTACAGGAAAAGAAGCGTGAGTAGACATCATTGGGCAATTGACAAATAAAGAGGGCATGAAAATGCACATACATATCATGATGAGTAGTGTGAAATTCAATTGGGCATTACGATAAAGTACATAGACCGCTATCCAGCATGCATCTATGCCTAAAAAGTCCACCTTCGGGTTAGTATCCGCACCCCTTCCAGTATTAAGTTGCAAACAACAGACAATTGCATTAAGTATGGTGTGTAATGTAATCAACACAAATATCCTTAGACAAAGCATTGATGTTTTATCCCTAGTGGCAACAACACATCCACAACCTTAGAACTTTCTGTCACTACCCCAGATTAAATGGAGGCATGAACCCACTATCGAGCATAAATACTCCCTCTTGGAGTTACAAGTATCAACTTGGCCAGAGCCTCTACTAGCAACGGAGAGCATGCAAGATCTTAAACAACACATATATGATAGATTGATAATCAACATAACATAGTATTCCATATTCATCGGATCCCAACAAACGCAACATGTAGCATTACAAATAGATGATCTTGATCATGTTAGGCAGCTCATAAGATCCAACAATGATAGCACATGAGGAGAAGACGACCATCTAGCTACTGCTATGGACCCATAGTCCAGGGGTGAACTACTCACACATCAATCCGGAGGCGATCATGGCGATGAAGAGTCCTCCGGGAGATGATTCCCCTCTCCGGCAGGGTGCCGGAGGCGATCTCCTGAATCCCCCGAGATGGGATTGGCGGCGGCGGCGTCTCTGGAAGGTTTTCCGTATCGTGGCTCTCGGTACTGGGGTATTCGCGACAAAGGCTTTAAGTAGGCGGATGGGTAGGTTTAGGGGCGTCACGAGGGGCCCACACAACAGGGCGGCGCGGCCCCTCCTTGGCCGCGCCGCCTTAGTGTGGTGCCACCTCGTGGCCCCACTTCGTATCTCCTTCGGTCTTCTGGAAGCTTCGTGGAAAAATAAGACCCTGGGCGTTGATTTCGTCCAATTCCGAGAATATTTCCTTTGTAGGATTTCTGAAACCAAAAACAGCAGAAAACAACAACTGGCTCTTCGGCATCTTGTCAATAGGTTAGTGCCGGAAAATGCATAAATATGACATAAAGTGTGTATAAGACATGTGAGTATCATCATAAAAGTAGCATGGAACATAAGAAATTATAGATACGTTTGAGACGTATCAAGCATCCCCAAGCTTAGTTCCTACTCGTCCTTGAGTAGGTAAACGATAACAAAGATAATTTCTGAAGTGACATGCTATCATAATCTTGATCAATACTATTGTAAAGCATATGTATGAATGAAGTGATTCGAAGCAATGGTAAAGATAATGATTAAACAACTGAATCATATAGCAAAGACTTTTCATGAATAGTACTTTCAAGACAAGCATCAATAAGACCTGCATAAGAGTTAACTCATAAAGCAATAGATTCTTAGTGGAAAGTTTTGAAACAACACAAAGGAAGATATAAGTTTCAGCGGTTGCTTTCAACTTCAACATGTTTATCTCATGGATAATTGTCAACACAAAGTAATATGATGAATGCAAATAAGCAAGTATGTAAGAATCAATGCACAGTTAACACAAGTGTTTGCTTCTAAGATGGAAGGAAATAGGTAAACTTACTCAACATAAAAGTAAAAGAATGGCCCTTCGCGGAGGGAAGCAGGGATAAATCATGTGCTAGAACTTTTCAAGTTTTGAAATCATATAGAGAGCATAAAAGTAAAGTTTTGAGAGGTGTATGTTGTTGTCAACGAATGGTAGTGGGTACTCTACCCCCTTGCCATACAGACTTTCAAAGAGCGGCTCCCATGATTATTTTTATTTTTGGGTGACACTCCTTCCAACCTTTGCTTTCACAAACCATGGCTAACCGAATCCTTGGGTGCCTTCCAACAATCACATACCATGAAGTAGTGTCTTTTTATTTTAGTTTTATTTAGGTGACACTCCTCCCCACCTTTGCTTTCTCAAGCCATGGCTAACCGAATCCTCGGGTGCCTTCCATCAATCACATACCATGGAGGAGTGTCTATTAAGGTTAATTAATTTGGGGCTGGGAACCCCATTGCCAGTTCTTTTTGCAAAATTATTGGATAAGCGGATGAAGCCACTAGTCCATTGGTGAAAGTTGCCGAACAAGATTGAAAGATAAAACACCACATACTTCTTCATGAGCTATAAAACATTGACACAAATAAGAGATAATAAATTTTGAATTGTTTAAAGGTAGCACACGAAGTATTTACTTGGAATGGCAGAAAATACCATGTAGTAGGTAGGTATGGTGGACACAAATGGCATAGTTTTTGGCTCAAGGATTTGGATGCACGAGAAGTATTCCCTCTCAGTACAAGGCTTAGGCTAGCAAGGCTATTTGAAGCAAACACAAGTATGAACCGGTACAGCAAAACTTACATAAGAACGTATTGCAAGCATTATAAGACTCTACACTGTCTTCCTTGTTGTTCAAACCCTCACAAGAAAATATCTAGACCTTAGAGAGACCAATCATGCAAACCAAATGTCAACAAGCTCTACAGTATTTCTTCATTAATAGGTGCAAAGTACATGATGCAAGAGCTTAAACATGATCTATATGAGCACAACATTTGGCAAGTATCAAATTATTCAAGACATTATACCAATTACCACATGTAGCATTTTCTGTTTCCAACCATATAACAATTAACGAAGCAGTTTCAACCTTCGCCATGAACATTAAGAATAAAGCTAAGAACATATGTGTTCATATGCAACATCGGAGCGTGTCTCTCTCCCACACAATGAATGCTAGGATCCAATTTTATTCAAACAAAACAAAAACAAGAACATAAAGACGCTCCAAGTAAAGCACATAAGATGTGATGGAATAAAAATATGGTTTCACTAGAGGTGACCTGATAATGTTGTCGATGAAGAAGGGGATGCCTTGGGCATCCCCAAGCTTAGATGCTTGAGTCTTCTTGAAATATGCAGGGATGAACCACGGGGGCATCCCCAAGCTTAGAGCTTTCACTCTCCTTGATCATATTGTATCATCCTCCTCTCTTGATCCTTGAAAACTTCCTCCACACCAAACTCAAAACAAACTCATTAGAGGGTTAGTGCATAATCAAAAATTCACATGTTCATAGGTGACATAATCATTCTTAACACTTCTGGACATTGCACAAAGCTACTGAAAGTTAATGGAACAAAGAAATCCATCAAACATAGCAAAACAGGCAATGCGAAATAAAAGGCAGAATATGTCAAAACAGAACAGTCCGTAAAGATGAATTTTTCTGGGGCACTAAACTTGCTCAGATGAAAATGCTCAAATTGAATAAAAGTTGCGTAAATATCTGAGGATCACTCACGTAAATTGGCAGATTTTTTTGAGTTACCTACAGAGAATACTTCTCAAATTCGTGGCAGCAAGAAATCTGTTTCTGTGCAGTAATCCAAATCTACTATGAACCTTACTATCAAAGACTTTACTTGGCACAACAATGCAATAAATAAAGATAAGGAGAGGTTGCTACAGTAGTAACAACTTCCAAGACACAACAAAACAGTAGCAAAATAAAAACATGGGTTATCTCCCAAGAAGTGCTTTCTTTATAGCTATTAAGATGGGCTCAGTAATTTTAATGATGCTCACATAAGGATGAGAGTTGAAGCAAAGAGAGCATCAAAAAACAAGTATGAAACAAATTTAAGCCTAACCCACTTCCTATGAAAAGGAACCTTGTAAATAAACAAGTCATGTAAGCCTAACGCAACCAGCATAGAAAGGCAACACAAGCGCAACTTCAAGATTCTCAACATAAAGAGGGGAAGCTAAATATTATTAAGATGCATATAACCATGTTTCCCTCTCTCATAATAACTTTCAGTATCATCATGAACGAACTCAACAATATAACTATCACATAAAGCATTCTTATCATGAGTCTCATGCATAAAATAATTACTACTCCCAACATAAGCATAGTCATTCTTATTAATTGTAGTGGGAGCAAATTCAACAAAGTAGCTATCATTATTATTCTCATCACCATAATCATCAAATGTAGGAGGCATATTGTAATCATAATAAACTTTATCCTCCATAGTAGGTGGCACCAAAATACCACTATCATCATAAATGGGAGGCAAAGTATCACCAAAGTAAATTTTGTCCTCCATGCTTGGGGGACTAAAAATATCATGCTCATCAAAACCAGCTTCCCCAAGCTTAAATTCTTCCATAGCATTAGCAATAATAGTGTTCAAAGAGTTCATGATAATAACATTGCTACAACTATTTTGCAAACAAAGTTCCATGGGTTTTTTAATTTTCTCTTCAAACACCTCATTTCCTAACTCAAGATAAATACTATAAAGATCTCTAATATTTTTGTTGTTTTCCATTAAGCCTAACTAGTGAAATCACACAACTTAGTGTTCTCAGGAGTATTCATTTTAACAGTAGTAAATTAAGCAAACTAGATAAAGTAAATGCAAGTAACTAATTTCTTGTGTTTTTAATATAGAGAACGCAAACAAGACAGTAAATAAAGTAAAGCAAGTAACTAATTTTTTTGTATTTTGATATAAGAAAGCAAACAAAGCAGTAAATAAAATAAGGTAAAGCAAGACAAAAACAAAGTAAAGAGATTGGAAGTGGGAGACTCCCCTTGCAGCGTGTCTTGATCTCCCCGGCAACGGCGCCAGAAAACTATCTTGATGACGCGTAAAGCACACGCCCGTTGGGAACCCCAAGAGGAAGGTGTGATGCGTGCAGCGGCAAGTTTTCCCTTAGTAAGAAACCAAGGTTATCGAACCAGAAGGAGTCAAGAAGCACGTGAAGGTTGATGGTGCCGGAGTGTAGTGCGGCGCAACACCAGGGATTCCGGCGCCAACGTGGAACCTGCACAACACAATCAAAGTACTTTGCCCCAACTTAACAGTGAGGTTGTCAATCTCACTGGCTTGCTGTAACAAAGGATTAAATGTATAGTGTGGAAAATGATGTTTACAAAGAACAGTAAGAACAAGTATTGCAGTAGATTGTATTCGATGTAAAAGAATGGACCGGGGTCCACAGTTCACTAGTGGTGTCTCTCCAATAAGAAATAGCATGTTGGGTGAACAAATTACAGTTGGGTAATTTACAAATAAAGAGGGCATGACAATGCACATACATATCACGATGAGTAGTTTGAAATTCAATTGGGCATTACGACAAAGTACATAGACCGCTATCCAGCATGCATCTATGCCTAAAAAGTCCACCTTCGGGTTAGCATCCGCACCCCTTCCAGTATTAAGTTGCAAACAACAGACAATTGCATTAAGTATGTTGCGTAATGTAATCAACACAAATATCCTTAGACAAAGCATTGATGTTTTATCCCTAGTGGCAACAGCACATCCACAACCTTAGAACTTTCTGTCACTGTCCCAGATTAAATGGAGGCATGAACCCATTATCGAGCATAAATACTCCCTCTTGGAGTTACAAGTATCAACTTGGCCAGAGCCTCTACTAGCAACGGAGAGCATGCAAGATCTTAAACAACACATATATGATAGATTGATAATCAACATAACATAGTATTCCATATTCATCGGATCCCAACAAACGCAACATGTAGCATTACAAATAGATGATCTTGATCATGTTAGGCAGCTCACAAGTTCCAACAATGATAGCACATGAGGAGAAGACGACCATCTAGCTACTGCTATGGACCCATAGTCCAGGGGTGAACTACTCACACATCAATCTGGAGGCGATCATGGCGATGAAGAGTCCTCCGGGAGATGATTCCCCTCTCCGGCAGGGTGCCGAAGGCGATCTCCTGAATCCCCCGAGATGGGATTGGCGGCGGTGGCATCTCTGGAAGGTTTTCCGTATCGTGGCTCTCGGTACTGGGGTATTCGCGTCGAAGGCTTTAAGTAGGCGGAAGGGTAGGTTTAGGGGCTTCACGAGGGGCCCACACAACAGGGCGGCGCGGGCCCCTCCTTGGTCGCGCCGCCTTAGTGTGGCGCCACCTCGTGGCCCCACTTCGTATCTCCTTCGGTCTTCTGGAAGCTTCGTGGAAAAATAAGACCCTCGGCGTTGATTTCGTCCAATTCCGAGAATATTTCCTTTGTAGGATTTCTGAAACCAAAAACAGCAGAAAACATCAACTGGCTCTTCGGCATCTTGTCAATAGGTTAGTGCCGGAAAATGCATAAATATGACATAAAGTGTGTATAAAACATGTGAGTATCATCATAAAAGTAGCATGGAACATAAGAAATTATAGATACGTTTGAGACGTATCAGTTATAATCAGCTGAAGATACGTGCCACTGATATCCCAAAAACTGCCTTTACCACCAGATATGGGTTGTATGAGTACAACGTCATGTCATTTGGATTAACCAATGCCCCTGCTTATTTCATGATCCTCATGAATAAGATCTTCATGAACTTTTTGGATAAGTTTGTCATTGTCTTCATCGACGGCATCCTTATCTACTCCAAATCCGAAGAAGAACATGAGCAACATTTGGAGATTATCCTAGAAACCCTTAGACAACACAAGTTGTATGCCAAGTTCAGCAAATGTGAGTTTTGGTTGAAGGAGGTAGGATTCCTGGGACATATCTTGTCTGCAAAAGGAATTGCCGTAGATCCCGCCAAGATCAAAACTGTTACAGAATGGCAAGCCCCAACCACTCAGACCGAGGTCCGCGCTTTTCTTGGATTAGCCGGATATTACCGCTGATTTGTTGAAGGCTTTTCAAGCATAGCTAGACCAATGACCCAACTGTTGAAGAAGGACATGAAGTTTGAATGGACGGATAAATGTGAAGAAAGTTTCCAGCAACTCAAGAGTAGATTGACCTCAGCCCCAATTCTGATCATGCCGGACATCACCAAGCCCTTTGACGTCTATTGCGATGCTTCCAAGATTGGTCTTGGATGTGTGCTTATGCAAGAAGGCAAAGTGATATCATATCTGTCTAGACAACTGAAGCAACATGAGCAGAATTACCCAACCCATGACTTAGAGCTTGCAGCTGTAGTCTTAGCCTTGAAAGTTTGGCGTCATTACCTCATGGGTAATCGATGCGAGATCTATTCGGATCACAAGAGCCTGAAGTATATCTTCACCCAGAAGGAGTTGAATATGAGGCAGCGCAGATGGATAGAATTGATCAAGGATTACGACATGGAAATTCACTACCACCCCGGCAAGGCCAATGTGGTAGCGGATGCCCTGAGTAGACTTCCGTGTCACTTGAACTCCATGATCGCAATAGAGCAACCCAGCCTGTTTCAAGAGTTTGAACAGTTTAGACTTGAACTAGTTAGCAAAGGATTCCTAGCCAGCACAGAGCTTCAAACCACCTTGATTAGTCAGATCAAAGAAGCCCAGAAGGGAAATGCTAGCATCAACGGAATCAAGAGCCATATAGCTGCAGGAAAAGCACCGGGATTCACCGAAGATGAAGCAGGAGTTCTTTGGTACAAAGGACGCCTATGTGTGCCATCAGACTCAGAGTTGAAGCAAGTCATCCTGAAGGAAGCCCATGACACCCTGTACTCCATTCATCCCGGAGGTACTAAGATGTATCAAGATTTGAAGGAACAATTCTGGTGGCATGGAATGAAGAGAGAAATTGGAAGCTACATCGCCAAGTGTGATATCTGTCAGTGAGTCAAGGCGGAACATCAGCGACCCGCAGGATTGCTGCAGCCACTGCAGATTCCAGAATGGAAGTGGGACTCAATAGGAATGGACTTTATCACTGGTTTGCCCAAATCCAGCAAAGGAAATGATTCAATCTGGGTAGTTATCGATAGATTAACCAAGGTAGCCCATTTCATCCCCGTCAAGACCACATACCAAGGCCCAAAGTTAGCTGAGTTATACATCTCCAGAATAGTCGCCCTGCACGGAACCCCGAAGTCAATTCTGTCAGATAGAGGATCCCAATTCACCTCAACATTCTGGCAGAAAGTGGATGAAGGACTAGGAACCCGGCTGAATTTCAGCACCGCCTATCACCTCCAGACCGATGGACAGACCGAAAGAGTCAACCAAATACTGGAAGACATGTTGAGAGCCTGTGTACTGGAATATGGATCTAAGTGGGAAGACTGCCTGCCTTACGCGGAATTCTCATACAACAACAGCTACCAAGCCAGCTTACAGATGGCCCCCTTTGAAGCCCTGTACGGAAGGAAGTGTCGTACCCCTCTGAATTGGTCGGAAGTTGGAGAGAGCCAAGTCTTTGGACCAGATGTTCTTCGAGAAGCTGAAGAAAAGGTGCAGAAAATCCGCGAGTACCTCAAGACTGCTCAGTCAAGACAGAAGAGCTACGCCGACAAGAGACGCCGAGAGATGACATTTGAGATCGGAGATTTTGTCTATCTCAAAGTATCCCCCCTGAAAGGAATGCAAAGATTCCAGCTGAAAGGAAAGCTTGCACCCCGATATGTCGGACCCTTCAAAGTTCTGAGTCGCCGAGGAGAAGTCTCCTATCAACTGGAGCTACCGGAAGAAATGTCGGCTGTGCACGACGTGTTTCACATCTCACTACTCCGGAAGTGTCTAGAAGTGCCCGAGAAGACCGAAGTTTTCAAGAACATCGATCACAGATCGGTGGATATCAACAAAGACTTGACGTATCGCGAAGTGCCGATTCGCATCCTAGAAGAAGCTTTCAAGACCACTCGCACCAGGAGTATCAAGTTTCTGAAGATTCAGTGGAGCAACCATACCGAAGACGAAGCCACGTGGGAACGGGAAGACTATTTGAAGAAGGAGTACCCAGATCTCTTTAGTACCTAATTTTCTTTAAGATCTCGGGACGAGATCTTTTGTAAGGGGGAAGGGTTTGTAACATCCAAAATTTCAAATCAATGAAGAAGGAGAAATTCAATTACCCAAAATTTAGAACCAACAAAAACTTTTATTTTGCATATAGTGATATGCATAGGACTTGTGCATTATTGTGTGAAATGCCATGATGATTGTTTATGTGCTTATGTACTACACCCTAAAACCCTAAATTGATCATGAGAAGATCACAAATCAAATCAAAGAAAAAGAAAGGAAATAAAAAGGAGAAATTCCAAAACCCTCACATATGGTTTATGCCATTTTTGTAAATCTTTAACCTAGACCAATTTGGATTTCACCATTAGCTGTATTATGTTACTAAACACTTATTACCACTTTTCGAATCAAAGAAACTCAAATCAAATCAAATTTGAACTCAAATTGTGATCACATGCACTAATGGTCAAATCTGCCATTTTCAGTCTGATCACTACTTTGAGCCTCTGTATTTGGAGATTTTCAAACCAAACAAATCCAACTCTTTGCACAACATCCAAGTACACATCAAGGTGAACAACTTTTGTAAAGATCACCAGTACAAATTCATCTTGGATCAAAAACTATGCTCAAGCAAAGTTGAGACTTTTTAACAATTTCAACATCACCCCACTTTGAAATTTTTGCATTTCTTTTTATTTTGAAATGCCACCACTACCAATGTGTGTTGGTGATCATCTGAAGCAAGTCCATTTCATCTCATCAAAAATTTCCAAATGCACTTGCATGGAGCAAAAATTTGACAAACACATGTGATCAAATCCAACTCAAATCCCAAAAACACTATTCTAAATAGTGTTGGCCCAACCCTACTCACCCTGGTCTCCTACATGTTCCCTTGTTCCCTCTCCCTCTCACCATGGCATAGCAACCCTAGTGGAGGGCTACACATGGCCATGCCGGCCATGCTCACCATGCACCACCCTCCCCCTCTCTCCTCTCAATCCTACCCCTGACCACCATGTCCCACTGGACCCTCTTGATCCCAGGAGCATGCCTACACACGCCATTGCCGGAGAGGAAGGCCACAGAGGCGGCACGCCTCGCGCCCAGGACGGCCAGGCCATGCCGACGACGTCGTGGGCACGCCCACGGGCACGCACGGCGCACCTGTCGCCTCGACATTCTGCCCCACCCCTGTAACCCCTCTCTCTTCCTTGAGCATCACCGTGACACCGCGACGCCACCAGACATGCTCACGACACCGACCCGCACCCGCCGCTGCCGGAGACGATGACCAAACCCCGCCTCGGGCGCGCAGCATCTCGCGACCGCCCGACCACGTTAGGCACCGCCTAACCTAGCCAGCGCCGCCCAGACGACCGCCTGGATATGCTGAACAGGACACCGCCCTTGCCTAGCTCGATAGCTCGGAGAGCCCGCGCCATTGTCGACATTGCCGCAACCCCACGGCCACCTCCACACCTATAAAAGGAGGCCTCCCCTCGACGAATTCTTCACACCGCCGCACTCACCTCACCTCCCTCGACCTCCTCAACCACTCGCCGCTCGACAATAGCCGGCCGTAGCTCGCCAATTGCAACACCACTGCCGTGCGCCACCGCGGAAGCTTGCCGTCGATTGGAGCCGCCCCAGGACACGCCGCCGGTACCTGGAGCTTCGCCGTCGACTACACCTTCACCACGCACACTGCCAACCACCGCTGGAGCCACGGTGAGCCCTCCGACCCCCTAGCTCCGTCGCGCCAGTAGCTCAATCTCGCCGTCGACGACGATGGACGTGGTCCGTCGGATCACGTTCTAATCGTGCGGTCCAAATAGAAACTTACTGTTTCGGTGAATAACACCCGCTGACAGGCAGGCCCCACCCGTCAGGCAGCCCACGCGTCGTGGATGCGTGGTGGGCTGGCCTTGCGCCGTTTAAATGAAATCGTCCCGTTTAGTTTTCCCGCGCGGCCCAAATGTTTAAATTTCGAATTTCTGTTTAAATCAAATTGAATACTGACCCTGTTTTCAAAATTCAATAGAATCTGTTTGGCTCAACCAAATTTGGTGAATTTCATATCATTGGAAAGCTAGTAAAATATCTACACAACTACACTGGTCTCATCTTGAGATTAATTGTATAATTAATGTGACAAAAAGAACAAGTCAGAGACTTTTGCAACTTCAAACAATTATTAAAAATCAACCAAAAATGCTATTGAGTTGATTTCAACTCTCATAGATCACATTTCACATACTCTAATTGATTATGTAAAATATGGCATGGTTACTTTGTGTGATCATGGCCTAGTTGAAATAAAGGACTATATGGCTATTCTAGTCAAATGATATTGTCCAAAACTATTATGTTAATTTTATGAGAGGCTTGCTCTCACTTAAATCTTGTCCCAAGTAACTTCATGTGATGTGGTGACCTTGGTCTACTTACTCTCACATTGAATTACTTGGAGATGTTAAATCATAAGTGGTATTATTAAATGGTATGAGGTATTCTACCTCATTTAAATTATTTTCCCAAATAATGATGATGAATGGTTGACTTTGGTCAACATGGATTCATGCATGATTGTGGAGAAGATTAAATCTTAATAAGATTCAATGAGAGGAAATTATTTCCTCCAAGAACTAAATGGAAACTCTAATATACATATGTAATGAGAGGAAATTATTTTTCTTAAAGAAAGAAAACCAAATGCAACTATTATGTTATGTGTGTCATGATATTAGAATAGTTTGTGTGAAGCCATGGTGTGCTTGGTGTAGCTCTTGAACCTTGTTGGGTGATTGTTATCTCGTATCCGTTTTTAGACGCTAGTACCGGAGACTATCAAGAGGAGGAGGGCTTCTACCAAGAAGAGGAAGAAGCGAACTGTGATCACTACCCCCACCAAGGCAAGCTAATATTCTTGCAAGTGCAAAGCCCTATTGGAGCAAGGCACCATTACTCTTACCTTACTTGCAATGATCCCATCCCAAGTTTTTACCTCACAAGTTTTTACTTGGTTTATTAAGAAGTTACTTTTATAGTTAACTTTGGTCTAAGTTTAGAGTGTTACTAGAGTAGTAAAGTTAGCCTCAAAGATGGCCAAGCAAGATAGTACTCCTCATGATTAGTGCTAGTGCTAACAACTAAAATTGACTACTCTAGATGGGAACTTGTGATTTGAAATGAATTTGAAAACTTTGGAATGATGAGTCATTCTATTGATCTTTGAAGGTGAATATGACTTGAAAGATATCGTGGATTTTGGTTAAAACTGATATTGGTTTGGATGCGATACCTTTCCAATTTTTGAGTACCCCCACAATACATGATTATGGGTAGGGCTGGAAGTTTATACATCTTAGTATGGGTTCCCTCTGAACAAGAATCATAGGGGTTACGCCGAGGCTGCCTCCTTAGAATGTGAAATGATGTGAAATGAGGTGAATGTACGGCCCAAGCCCTGTGCAGGTCCCAGGCTGATGGTTTGTCTTCACTGGGAGGCCAAGCTCATGGGGAGAGGTACCTATACTAGGGTATGTAAGTGAAAGGTTATGGTTGATGATCCGCGTACTGAGTTACGATGACTAGGGTATGTAAGTGAAATCAAATGTCGTGGCACAAGTGTGCAACCTCTGCAGAGTGTAAACCTATTCGAATAGCCGTGTCCACGGTTACAGACGGTTGGAAAAGCCATACTGTTTCCGCTGTCAGATATTTCTTGAAAACACTTGATGAATTGAATGGGTGACTTGAATTGAATCATAATTGAGTTGTGGGAATGACACTAATGTTCCCACTTGAGTTAGTTAGCACATGAAGAGTCTTTTATCAAATACTTGTGAACTAAAATTGGCTTTATGTAAAATAAACTAGAGCTTAGCACCCCCTTACTAGAATTAATAGTACTTACACTAGTATTAGTTTGCGAGTACTTAAAGTACTCACGGCTGTGTCCCTGGCTATTCAAATGGCCAGAATAAAAAGAGGAGCAGAACTACCATGGTGATGACCAGTAGGACGCCTACGACAACTAGGAATCTTCTGATGTCAAGCGTTGGCATGTGGACTAGATAGTCCCTTCTATTACGCTTCCGCTATGAATTGTGTTCGTTGATCATTAGATCAACTATTTGTGTAATATTGGATCATGTGATCTGAATTTGTAAGACAAGTATGGTTTGTAATGAATGATGACTTATGATATCGACTGTTATGTCTCGCAACAACAATATTCCTGGGATTGCGATGAATGGCATAATAGGCATCTGGACTTAAAAATACGGGTGTTGACACGCAGCTCCCGCAGCGGAAACCTCCAAAGCGGGTGGCGCGGGGGCTGGAGCAGAAACTTCCGATGCATTCCTTTTCGGCGTGCTGGATGTGGTTTTAGCAGCGGCACCGCTGGTCGCGGCACTGGCAGCGAGAGTGAGGTTCCTCTTCTCCACCATCGTCGAGAGAATCAGAGGGAGATCTAAGAACGGCGGTGGCGGCGCAGTAGGTTTTGAGGAAGAAGGGCGAGCAAGAAAGAAGGACTGTGAAAAGAGAGAATATAAGGGATAAGTTTTGTCCTCACGGTTATAAACTAAAGGTTAATCAAGGGAGGCTTGGAATTAGGTCACCACGTGTCGTTATGCCTATTTTATCAAGGAACCTTTTCTCCACTACGCATGGAAATCGAGGAGGCGTCTTGTTTACTGCACAAACACTGGTCATTTCCTAATTGACCGCGCAGAAGTAGGGCAGGCCCGTCAGGTCATGTCCTGTCAATCAGACCGCAGCAGTGGTTACATCATCAATGATGTCATAAGAAGTATCGACTCCGCATGAAGCATCTGAGGGAAACTGAAAACAATCGAATGGTTCGGTCTAAGTCTACACACGGTTGCAAGCATCCGTGCCTAGACTTGGGGGCTACTCCCATCAGGAGCACTGAACGCACACCCGATAAAAGTTATGGACTCGAAGACTTTTTGTTGGGCCTAGGATCATGCTCGGGGACTTGATGCTGAGTAGGTAACGTTGTTTTACCATCGGCAGTTAACCAGCATCGATATATCGAGTAAAGGTGGGCACGTTACTCAATATCCTTTACGTACTACCAACAAGCACAACCTTACTTGGAAGTATTGAAGACCCGATATAGGAAGATATGTCGGGTAACCATGATAGCTTGCATAAAACATCGGCAGAAGAAAAAAGAATCGAGTAGTACAACTCAAGTCTACACACGGTTGCAAGCATCCGTGCCTAGACTCGGGGGCTACTCCTATCGGGAGCGCTGAACGCGCACCCGATATAGAAGGCGTTGCTGCTACAAGGGAGCCAAGATTTTTTGGGAATTGTAAACATTCGACAGAAGACAGTTTTAGTCCCTGCCAGAAGTTTTTTCGTCCAGTCACTCGGGGGCTACTGATGTGGGCATTACCCTTCGGGTAACTAGTATTGCGCTACCTCTTACAGCCCAACCATGGGCCCATGAAGAACATCGATCGACCAAGGTGGGCCGCTATATCGGTTCCAAGGGAGGAGGCTTGACAAGCAAGGAAAGAAGATGAAGAAACAAGGAAAGTATAGGCATATGACTCTTTGTAACCTAGTCGTACCCGGACAGAGCTCTCGAGACCCGGCTCATAATATAAGGGCCATGAGAGGGTCTGCCAGGACACAATCATAGTAACCATAGCCACCGCAAGTCTAGAGCTAGGTCACCGTAGAACTTAGCCTCTCGACAAGATCATAGACAAAACCTTCGGCACCCCATTGTAACCCGATATTTTCAGTAATCAAGATCAGACATGCAAGACGTAAGGATTTTACCTCATCGAGGGCCCCAGACCTGGGTAAATCGCTCTCCCTGCTTGTTTGATAATCGATGCCTCGTGTCAGCCTACAAGATTCTATCTACCCTAGGTCCCAAATGGAGGGCATTGCCGAGGAGTACCCTCGACACCAGGGTTCAGTTATTGTTGGGCTAGGGTCGGGCTAGAGGAGCTGCACCAGCTGGTGCCAAAAGGAAGGCGGCCCGGCCATGCTTGATGAATTTGAGAGAGAGAACAAACTAGATTTTGAAGGGAAAAGAGAGAGAGAAGAAAGTGCTATATGGTGCATGGTGGTGGTGTTGACCAAGTTTCCCATGTGCAAGACAAGGATTTTAAGGTTGGAAAATTTACAAATCAAAGGGAGAGAGAGAGAGTTGATCGTGTTGAAGAAGGGTGATGATCCAAAATTTGGTGTGGACAAATTTTGAATGAGCTCTTTGAAAAGGAGAAACGAAAAACAATACTTTTCATTTGAAAACATCAAACGATCATGTTGGCCCAACAAGGTTTGGTGGATATGGTGTTGTTAGAGGAAGGTTCATGGAGGTGCATGATGATGGTCTGGGTGGTGTATAGGGTTTGTCATGTGCTAACACTATTTTGGAAAATATTTAATTCAAAGATGGAATCTATACTCTTAAGACTAGATGAGAGGGAGAGGGTGATGTGTCCAAAATTTAAAGATAAGATGAGAAGGAGCAGTGGTGATGCATAGGAAGGTTGTTGAAGTAGATCAAGCTACTTTTGCTAGGTGAGGTCTAGGGCAAGATGATATAGAGGAGGTTATCGAGGCACAAAATGGTTAGGCCAAGTGGAATTATCTTGGAGAGATGGATAAGAAATGGAGATTATTTGTTAGGCAAAAGATCATTATCCAAGGTCATGATTAGATGGAGTTGAGAGCTTGATGGACATATATGGGAGGTGTATTAATGACAGAGACAATGCCATGAATATTTGATCACATATTCAAATAGCCTTAAAATTTTGTTGTGGTGAAAATGGCCTTTAGTTGATTTAAATCCAAATAAGAAAGCCTTCTTGAATTATTTTGAAGAAAAAGAGAGAGCGTTTTTGGAAGTGAATGATTGATACGTCTCCGACGTATCGATAATTTCTTATGTTCCATGCCACATTATTGATGATATCTACATGTTTTATGCATACTTTATGTCATATTTATGCATTTTCCGGCACTAACCTATTAACGAGATGCCGAAGAGCCGATTCTTGTTTTCTGCTGTTTTTGGTTTCAGAAATCCTAGTAAGGAAATATTCTCGGAATTGGACGAAATCAACGCCCAGGGGCCTATTTTCACACGAAGCTTCCAGAAGACCGAAGGGAAGACGAAGTGGGGCCACGGGGCGCCGCCACAGTAGGGCGGCGCGGCCCAAGGGGGGCCCGCGCCGGCCTAGCGTGTGGGGCCCCCGTGTGGCCCCCTGACCTGCCCTTCCGCCTACATATAGCCTTCATAGCGAAACCCCCAGTACCAAGAGCCACGATACGGAAAACCTTCCAGAGACGCCGCCGCCGCCAATCCCATCTCGGGGGATTCAGGAGATCGCCTCCGGCACCCTGCCGGAGAGGGGAATCATCTCCCGGAGGACTCTTCACCGCCATGGTCGCCTCCGGAGTGATGAGTGAGTAGTTCACCCCTGGACTATGGGTCCATAGCAGTAGCTAGATGGTCGTCTTCTCCTTATGTGCTTCATTGTCGGATCTTGTGAGCTGCCTAACATGATCAAGATCGTCTATCTGTAATGCTATATGTTGTGTTTGTTGGGATCCGATGGATAGAGAATACTATGTTATGTTGATTATCAATCTATCTATGTGTTGTTTATGATCTTTCATGCTCTCCGTTATTAGTAGAGGCTCTGGCCAAGTTTTTACTCTTAACTCCAAGAGGGAGTATTTATGCTCGATAGTGGGTTCATGCCTCCATTAAATCTGGGACAGTGACAGAAAGTTCTAAGGTTGTGGATGTGCTGTTGCCACTAGGGATAAAACATTGATGCTATGTCCGAGGATGTAGTTATCGATTACATTACGCACCATACTTAATGCAATTGTCTGTTGTTTGCAACTTAATACTGGAAGGGGTTCGGATGATAACCTGAAGGTGGACTTTTTAGGCATAGATGCATGCTGGATAGCGGTCTATGTACTTTGTCGTAATGCCCAATTAAATCTCACAATACTCATCATATCATGTATGTGCATTGTCATGCCCTCTCTATTTGTCAATTGCCCAACTGTAATTTGTTCACCCAACATGCTATTTATCTTATGGGAGAGACACCTCTAGTGAACTGTGGACCCCGGTCCATTCTTTTAATCGAATACAATCTACTGCAATACTTGTTCTACTGTTTTCTGCAAACAATCATCATCCACACTATACATCTAATCCTTTGTTACAGCAAGCCGGTGAGATTGACAACCTCACTGTTTCGTTGGCGCAAAGTACTTTGGTTGTGTTGTGCAGGTTCCATGTTGGCGCCGGAATCCCTGGTGTTGCGCCGCACTACATCTCGCCGCCATGAACCTTCAACGTGCTTCTTGGCTCCTACTGGTTCGATAAACCTTGGTTTCTTACTGAGGGAAAACTTGCCGCTGTACGCATCACACCTTCCTCTTGGGGTTCCCAACGGACGCATGCTGTACGCGTATCAAGCTCTTTTTCTGGCGCCGTTGCCGGGGAACTGAAGAAAAGTTACACCACAAAGATTTCTAACTCCCACGTCAACTACACGCCAGCAGCTCTTTTTCTGGCGCCGTTGCCGGGGAGATCAAGACACGCTGCAAGGGGAGTCTCCACATCCCAATCTCTTTACTTTGTTTTTGTCTTGCTTTATTTTATTTACTGCTTTGTTTGTTTTCCATATTAAAAACACACAAAAAATTAGTTACTTGTTTTACTTTACTTAATTCTATGCATGTTTTTATTTCACTAGTTAGGCTTAATGGAAAACAACAAAAATATTAGAGATCTTTGTAGTATTTATCTTGAGTTAGGACATGAGGTGTTTGAAGAGAAAATTAAAAAACCTATGGAACTTTATATGCGTGCTAATAGGAATGTTATCAGTATGAATGCTTTGAACACTATTATTGCTAATGCTATGGAAGAATTTAAGCTTGGGGAAGCTGGTTTTGATGAGCATGATATTTTTAGTCCCCCAAGCATGGAGGAGAAAATTTACTTTGATGATACCTTGTCTCCCATTTATGATGATAGTGGTATCTTGGTGCCACCTACTATGGAGGATAAAGTTTATTATGATTATACTATGCCTCCTATATTTGATGAGAATAAAAATGATAGCTACTTTGTTGAATTTGCTCCCACTACAATTAATAAGAATGACTATGCTTATGTTGGGAGTAGTAATTATTTTATGCATGAGACTCATGATAAGAATGCTTTATGTGATAATTATATTGTTGAGTTTGCTCATTATACTACTGAAAGTTATTATGAGAGAGGGAAACATGGTTATATGCATCTTAGTAATATTAAGTTTCCCCTCTTTATGTTGAGAATCTTGAAGTTACACTTGTTTTGTCTTCCTATGCTATTCACTTTGTTCTTCATTGACTTGTTTATTTACAAGATTCCTTTTCATAGGAAGTGGGTTAGACTTAAATGTGTTTTGAATTTGCTTTTTGATGCTCTCTTTTGCTTCAACTCTTATTTCTTGTGAGTGCATCATTAAAATTATTGAGCCCATCTTAATGGCTATAAAGAAAGCGCTTATGGGAGACAACCCATGATTTTACTACTGCACTTTTATTTTATATTTGAGTCTTGGAAGTTGTTAATACTGTAGCAACCTCTCCTTATCTTAGTTTTGTGTATTGTTGTGCCAAGTAAAGTCGTTGATAGTAAGGTTCATACTAGATTTGGATTACTGCGCAGAAACAGATTTCCTTGCTGTCACGAATCTGGGCCTAATTCTCTGTAGGTAACTCAGAAAATTATGCCACTTTACGTGAGTGATCCTCAGATATGTACGCAACTTTCATTCAATTTGAGCATTTTCATTTGAGCAAGTCTGGTGCCTCAATAAAATTCGTCTTTACGAACTGTTCTGTTTTGACAGATTCTGCCTTTTATTTCGTATTGCATGTTTTGCTATGCTTGATGGATTTTTCGATTCCATTGACTTTCAGTAGCTTTGTGCAATGTCCAGAAGTGTTAAAGAATGATTATGTAACCTCTGAACATGTAAATTTTGATTGTGCACTAACCCTCTAATGAGTTGTTTTGAGTTTGGTGTGGAGGAAGTTTTCAACGATCAAGAGAGGGAGATGATACAATATGATCAAGGAGAGTGAAAGCTCTAAGCATGGGGATGCCCCGGTGGTTCATCCCTGCATATATCAAGAAGACTCAAGCGTCTAAGCTTGGGGATGCCCAAGGCATCCCCTTCTTCATCGACAACATTATCAGGTTCCTCTAGTGAAACTATATTTTTATTCCATCACATCTTATGTACTTTGCTTGGAGCGTCGGTTTGTTTTTGTTTTTGTTTTTGTTTGAATAAAATGGATCCTACATTCATTGTGTGGGAGAGAGACACGCTCCGCTGTTGCATATGGACAAATATGTCCTTAGGCTTTACTCATAATATTCATGGCAAGGTTGAATCTTCTTCGTTAAATTGTTATATGGTTGGAATCAGAAAATGATACATGTAGTAATTGCTAAAATGTCTTGGATAATATGATACTTGGCAATTGTTGTGCTCATGTTTAAGCTCTTGCATCATATACTTTGCACCTATTAATGAAGAAATACATAGAGCATGCTAAAATTTGGTTTGCATAATTGGTCTCTCTAAGGTCTAGATAATTTCTAGTATTGAATTTGAACAACAAGGAAGACGGTGTAGAGTCTTATAATGTTTACAATATGTCTTTTATGTGAGTTTTGCTGCACCGCTTCATCCTTGTGTTTGTTTCAAATAAACCTTGCTAGCCTAAGCCTTGTATCGAGAGGGAATACTTCTCATGCATCCAAAATCCTTGAGCCAACCACTATGCCATTTGTGTCCACCATACCTACCTACTACATGGTATTTCTCCGCCATTCCAAAGTAAATTGATTGAGTGATACCTTTAAATTTCTATCCTTTACCTTTACAATATATAGCTCATGGGACAAATAGCCTAAAAACTATTGTGGTACTGAATATGTTCTTATGCACTTTATCTCTTATTAAGTTGCTTGTTGTGCGATAACCATGTTCCTGGGGACGCCATCAACTACTCTTTGTTGAATATCATGTGAGTTGCTATGCATGTTCGTCTTGTCTGAAGTAAGGGAGATTTACCACTAAAATGGTTAGAGCATGCATAATGTTAGAGAAGAACATTGGGCCGCTAACTAAAGCCATGATCCATGGTGGAAGTTTCAGTTTTGGACAAATATCCTCAATCTCATATGAGAAAATTAATTGTTGCTACATGCTTATGCATAAAAGAGGAGTCCATTATCTGTTGTCTATGTTGTCCCGGTATGGATGTCTAAGTTGAGAATAATCAATAGCGAGAAATCCAATGCGAGCTTTCTCCTTAGACCTTTGTACAGGCGGCATAGAGGTACCCCTTTGTGACACTTGGTTAAAACATGTGCATTGCGATGATAATCCAGGTAATCCGAGCTAATTAGGACAAGGTGCGGGCACTATTAGTATACTATGCATGAGGCTTGCAACTTGTAGGATATAATTTACATAACACATATGCTTTATTACTACCGTTGACAAAATTGTTTCTTGTTTTCAAAACCAAAGCTCTAGCACAAATATAGCAATCGATGCTTCCCTCTGCGAAGGGCCTTTCTTTTACTTTTATGTTGAGTCAGTTCACCTATCTCTCTCCATCTCAAGAAGCAAACACTTGTGTGAACTGTGCATTGATTCCTACATACTTGCATATTGCACTTGTTATATTACTTTACATTGACAAATATCCATGAGATATACATGTTATAAGTTGAAAGCAACCGCTGAAACTTCATCTTCCTTTGTGTTGCTTCAATGCCTCTACTATGAATTGTTGCTTTATGAGTTAACTCTTATGCAAGACTTACTGATGCTTGTCTTGAAGTACTATTCATGAAAAGTCTTTGCTTTATGATTCATTTGTTTACTCATGTCATTTACATTGTTTTGATCGCTGCATTCATTACATATGCTTACAATAGTATGATCAAGGTTATGATGGCATGTCACTCCAGAAATTATCTTTGTTATCATTTACCTGCTCGGGACGAGCAGAAACTAAGCTTGGGGATGCTGATACGTCTCCGACGTATCGATAATTTCTTATGTTCCATGCCACATTATTGATGATATCTACATGTTTTATGCATACTTTATGTCATATTTATGCATTTTCCGGCACTAACCTATTAACGAGATGCCGAAGAGCCAGTTGATGTTTTCTGCTATTTTTGGTTTCAGAAATTCTAGTAAGGAAATATTCTCGGAATTGGACGAAATCAACGCCCAGGGGCCTATTTTCACATGAAGCTTCCAGAAGACCGAAGGGAAGACGAAGTGGGGCCACGGGGCGCCGCCACAGTAGGGCGGCGCGGCCCAAGGGGGGCCCGCGCTGGCCTAGCGTGTGGGGCCCCCGTGTGGCCCCCTGACTTGCCCTTCCGCCTACATATAGCCTTCGTCGCGAAACCCCCAGTACCGAGAGCCACGATACGGAAAACCTTCCAGAGACGCCGCCGCCGCCAATCCCATCTCGGGGGATTCAGGAGATCGCCTCCGGCACCCTGCCGGAGAGGGGAATCATCTCCCGGAGGACTCTTCACCGCCATGGTCGCCTCCGGAGTGATGAGTGAGTAGTTCACCCCTGGACTATGGGTCCATAGCAGTAGCTAGATGGCTGTCTTCTCCTTATGTGCTTCATTGTCGGATCTTGTGAGCTGCCTAACATGATCAAGATCGTATATCTGTAATGCTATATGTTGTGTTTGTTTGGATCCGATGGATAGAGAATACTATGTTATGTTGATTATCAATCTATCTATGTGTTATTTATGATATTGCATGCTCTCCGTTATTAGTAGAGGCTCTGGCCAAGTTTTTACTCTTAACTCCAAGAGGGAGTATTTATGCTCGATAGTGGGTTCATGCCTCCATTAAATGCAGGACGATGACGAGAAAGTTCTAAGGTTGTGGATGTGCTGTTGCCACTAGGGATAAAACATTGATGCTATGTCCGAGGATGTAGTTATTGATTACATTACGCACCATACTTAATGCAATTGTGTGTTGTTTGCAACTTAATACTGGAAGGGGTTCGGATGATAACTTGAAGGTGGACTTTTTAGGCATAGATGCATGCTGGATAGCGGTCTATGTACTTTGTCGTAATGCCCAATTAAATCTCACAATACTCATCATATCATGTATGTGCATTGTCATGCCCTCTCTATTTGTCAATTGCCCAACTGTAATTTGTTCACCCAACATGCTATTTATCTTATGGAAGAGACACCTCTAGTGAACTGTGGACCCCGGTCCATTCTTTTAATCGAATACAATCTATTGCAATACTTGTTCTACTGTTTTCTGCAAACAATCATCATCCACACTATACATCTAATCCTTTGTTACAGCAAGCCGGTGAGATTGATAACCTCACTGTTTCGTTGGGGCAAAGTACTTTGGTTGTGTTGTGCAGGTTCCACGTTGGCGCCGGAATCCCTGGTGTTGCGCCGCACTACATCTCGCCGCCATCAACCTTCAACGTGCTTCTTGGCTCCTACTGGTTCGATAAACCTTGGTTTTTTACGGAGGGAAAACTTGCCGCTGTACGCATCACACCTTCCTCTTGGGGTTCCCAACGGACGCGTGCTGTACGCGTATCAAGCTCTTTTTCTGGCGCCGTTGCCGGGGAACTGAAGAAAAGTTACACCACAAAGATTTCTAACTCCCACGTCAACTACACGCCAGCAATGATCCATAGAGAAAATAGAAAATTAGGATCATTCCATTTTATTATATATAACCAAAGCTGCATATAAAACATTTATATATATATATATTTGAGTCACACAAGTAAGGGTAGGTTCTTGGGCAAATACTTTGTGTTGAAATAAAATAACTTTAGAAACCATTTTGTGATACTATGATCTGGGTGATCATAGCCAATTTGAAAAATATTTTTGTCAAGATACTTTGTATTAAGATTTTGAGTCGTAGGACAAAACAAAAGAGGTTCTTTTATGGTTTAGGTCAAAAGGTTCAATTATTTTTAAAGAGAGGAGGTTAAGGTAGTATAAGAGTGACCATATGTTAACTATTTTTCTTGAGAGTAGAAGATGTGTGTTGAGGTACTTATGGGAGGATACCAAGTAAAGAGGCATATGGTTTTAAGTATTGGCATGGAGAAAGAAAAGGATTTTCAAAGGCCACACATGTGTTTTATTTAGTGAGTTGCTAGATTGGTTTATTACTAGAGGTATTGTTCTTTGAGGTAGCTCAAGACAATTGCAATAAGCAGATCAAGAAAATTTATCTTATCAAACAGATCAAGGCAATTCATCTTAACAAACAGATCAGGTCAATTTATCTAAATTACTATTTAGAAAAACGTTTTTGTTCCCCCTAATTTTTGCACTATGGACAACTAAACAAGGTTGCAAAAGTTGGGGTGTTACACTGTCATCTCAGAAGTCGGCATTGTCCTCGCTGAAGCCTCGATACCCTCGCAAGTGCCCTAGCCGTAGTGCCTAGAACCCATGACGAGAGCCAGCAACCTCTTCCCATCACCGAAGGTGTCGACGAATGCATCGCTGGCAACCGCCCTCCCCTGCATGTCGATCACCACCACATTACCCTGGCTACGACACGTCGCTACCGCCGGTACACATCTCGGTGTACCCAATCTATGTGTACTTTGTAATTGTTGTGAGATCCTGATACGCGTACAACACGCGTCCGTTGGGAACCCCAAGAGGAAGGTGTGATGCGTACAGCGGCAAGTTTTCCCTCAGTAAGAAACCAAGGTTTATCGAACCAGTAGGAGCCAAGAAGCACGTTGAAGGTTGATGGCGGCGGAGTGTAGTGCGGCGCAACACCAGGGATTCCGGCGCCAACGTGGAACCTGCACAACACAACCAAAGTACTTTGCCCCAACGTAACAGTGAGGTTGTCAATCTCACCGGCTTGCTGTAACAAAGGATTAGATATATAGTGTGGATGATGATTGTTTGCAGAAAACAGTAGAACAAGTATTGCAGTGGATTGTATTCGATTAAAAGAATGGACCGGGGTCCACAGTTCACTAGTGGTGTCTCTCCGATAAGAATAAGCATGTTGGGTGAACAAATTACAGTTGGGCAATTGACAAATAAAGAGGGCATGACCATGCACGTACATGTTATGATGAATATTGTGAGATTTAATTGGGCATTACGACAAAGTACATAGACCGCTATCCAGCATGCATCTATGCCTAAAAAGTCCACCTTCAGGTTATCATCCGAACCCCTTCCAGTATTAAGTTGCAAACAATAGACAATTGCATTAAGTATTGTGCGTAATGTAATCAACGAATATATCCTTAGACATAGCATTGATGTTTTATCCCTAGTCGCAACAGCACATCCACAACCTTAGAGGTTTCTGTCACTCCCCCAGATTTAATGGAGACATGAACCCACTATCGAGCATAAATACTCCCTCTTGGAGTTACAAGTATCAACTTGGCCAGAGCCTCTACTAGTAACGGAGAGCATGCAAGATCATAAACAACACATAGGTAATAGATTGATAATCAACATAGCATAGTATTCTCTATTCATCGGATCCCAACAAACACAACATATAGCATTACAGATAGATGATCTTGATCATGTTAGGCAGCTCACAAGATCCAACAATGAAGCACAATTAGGAGAAGATGACCATCTAGCTACTTGACATAGGCATCCCAAATGGGCCTACCGAAGATAGTACCCGGGGTTTATTGAAGGCCCACGACTCGAAGAATAAGAAGATTCGGAAGCCCAAGTTGATATTAAGGAAAGTTAGAATTGTATTAGAGATGATGTTTGTAATCTTGCGGGATGAGTTGTAAATCGTCTCGGACTATGTAACTTGTACAACACGAATCCCTCGGCTCCACCTCCTATATAAGGGGGAGTCAAGGGACAAAGAAAGCATCGATCATTGTCTCTCAAACCCTAGTTTTCATAATCGTCGAGTACTTTTCGGCTGAAACCTTCGAGATCTACTTGCCCTCTACTTCCAACTAAACCCTAGTCTATAACCCGTAGGCATTGACAAGTTAATCCCTTGTCACTACTGCTATGGACCCATAGTCCAGGGGTGAACTACTCACTCATCACTCCGGAGGCGACCATGGCGGTGAAGAGTCCTCCGGGAGATGATTCCCCTCTCCGGCAGGGTGCCGGAGGCGATCTCCTGAATCCCCCGAGATGGGATTGGCGGAGGCGGCGTCTCTGGAAGGTTTTCCGTATCGTGGCTCTCGGTACTGGGGGTTTCGCGACGAAGGCTTTAAGTAGGCGGAAGGGCAGGTCAAGAGGCATCACGGGGGCCCCACACAGCAGGGCCGCGCGGGCCCCCTGTAGGCCACGCCGCCCTACTGTGGCGGCGCCCCGTGGCCCCACTTCGTGACTCCTTCGGTTTTCTGGAAGCTTCGTGTGAAAATAGGCCCCTGGGCGTTGATTTCGTCCAATTCCGAGAATATTTCCTTACTAGGATTTCTGAAACCAAAAACAGTAGAAAACAGCAACTGGCTCTTCGGCATCTTGTTAATAGGTCAGTGCCGGAAAATGCATAAATATGACATAAAGTATGCATAAAACATGTAGGTATCATCAATAAAGTGGCATGGAACATAAGAAATTATCGATACGTTGGAGACGTATCAGATCCCAAGTGACCAGTCAAGAACGTAGGAGCAATTTAGTTGATACGATTTAAGGCTCTTTTGGTTTATAGAATTTGTGTAGAAATTGTATAGGATTTGAATCCCGCGAGAAAGTTTTTCACATGGGTTGTTTAAAAACACTAGCTCTTACCTCATGAAAAATTCTTTTGCTACAATCAAACACTTTTCATGTTTTCATAAGATTCAAGTATGCATTGCGTCCAAATCATATATTTTTCCTATTTCTATGTTTTTTCTATCCTATGAATCAAAGGAGCCCCAACGAATTGATAATGCTGCAACTATGAAGGGGTTCTACCGAATAGATTTATGTCGTCGTGGCATCACTTAATTGGAACAAACTCAATTGATTGCTCCGAGAATTCAGGACACGATAAACAACTTCGCACGTAAACCACTTTCTGTAACAATTCATCTCTAATCATAGCTTGTTACGAAAAGAAAACATAGCCATGTTGTTAAAAAATTCTCATTGGGCAGGACAACCTCCTGCTCCTCCACATCCCTACGAGAACGAGAGACGTGTGTAATCAATTTTGAATCAATTAACAAGAGCATGAAGGATGATTAATGAAACCGACGAATCGACGTGTGGCTTACCATATGCTGCGTGGCCTTGAAGCGAGTCTTGAGTTGCTCGACACAACAAGAAAGAGCAAGAACTGCAGCACGACAACAACAAGCCTGACACCGATCCTGAACCATCGAGTTAGCGACAACGTGACCTAGGCTGAAGAGTCCACATACAATGATGCTTGCTCTGGTGCCCTCGCCGACATTTTTGTAGGGTGCGCTTGGAATTGCATGGGCTGGTGGTGGTGGTGGATGCTGCTCGGGTGCGTTGGGAGAAAAAGACCGTGCTTGTGGCGGCGTAGATGATGTGGAGGAGGGCCTTCATATGACGAATCGAGCCAGAGCCAAGAAGTGAGGAGGTATGGTGAACGCCACACATGGATCCATAATTAACAGCCAGTGCAGCCGCCTCTTGAAATCTTAGCAAACAACAAGGGAAGATACACGACGAACCACCTAACAACACCACCGATTGAGCTTAAATATAAGCTAGGATTTGTTAGGCAAATTTGCTGGGATAAACTATATACATGTGCGATGAAAAAGAAAAGTGTTGGAAATCAGAGTGGCATTTTTCTGTAATTAGGATGATGTGTGATATCAGACATTCACCACGGGGAATATCCGTGAGATGAGACCAAAAAAATTCAATTACTGCTCCGTTTTTGTGGATACCACAAGCCCACACACAATCTCACCTGCCTGGCGGCCTACCTGGCAGCACCTTCACTGTCATCCGTCCCCTTCCTTCCCCAGCTTCGAATCCTCCGCCCGTCTCCAAAACCCACACCCCCCCTTCCTCGCCGTCTCCGCCTTCCTCCACTCCTCTTATAGGCCTCGCCTCGCCCCGCACAGCACTCATAGCTCTACCTCTACGCGTCTCACTATGTTCTCCACGGCCATGTCGCTCTCCACTGCGGCGGTGGTCGCCGGCGGCGCCGTCAGGCCCGACGCGATCCGGCCGGCCGACCTCCGGTTTTGCGGTCTCCGGCGAGAGGCCTTAGGGATTCGCTTGCTAAGCGCCTCTCCGCAGGCAGCAGCAGCCGCCAAACGAAAGGTGTTGGCGGCAGCGGCGACGGGGAATGGTGCCGCAGGGAGCGGCGGGTTCGATTACGACCTCGTCATCATCGGAGCTGGTGTCGGTGGCCATGGAGCTGCTCTGCACGCCGTAGAGAAGGTCAGTTTTTCTACGCTGCCCACTATGCTCCCGGTGTGTGCATGGTCAGCTGTGTGTACTTTCACTGTGGTCGTGATCTGTGGAAATGTAGATGGAGAGATGTTAATTTCATAGCCTGAAACTTCTTAGGACTGGCTTGCTCTCTGTTGTTGAAGTGTAGACCAAAGAAATGGTTAAACTCTACGCCATTTTTATATGGTAAGGTTCCAAAGCTTAAATTTAATGAGGGAAACCCAAAGCTTGAAATTTGTTTGAACAAGGCATGTGTTTCCGACTGCAAGTCTGCTACAACTTGTCAAAACTTAACGGTGAAATCTATGGTTTCATTCAGCTGATTGGTGCTAGATCTCAGTAGCATAAGCCAACTTAGGAGATTCTGTAATTAGATTGTTCTAAGAAGCTGTTGCCTTTTACAGAACTACCAATTATCTGGTAGGTGTGGACCAATGTTGTTAGCAAGCAAAAGGTATTCAGAGTAATATCACGTGGAAGCATGCAGTTGCGATGAGAGGAATGGCGTCAATGTGATCAATGTTATACTTTCATCTAGATGCATATAAGCAAGAGTTAACAATGTATTAGGATAATTTTGACTGGTGGCATTTGTCTTATGGAAGCATGGTTGATGGTCATGGCCTTATGATGTAGTTAATTCTTTTGATATATAGTGCTAGAAGGTGAAGAAAATTGATTTCCATTCAAAAGGATTAAGGATGCTAAACTTATCATCTGATTTGAGAATTAAGAGAATGATTGGTCAGAAAGATTTTTTCATTTATTGATTCCTTTGTTTTCTTCTAGCGTTAGATCAGTAATGTGTGTTTGGCTCCTGTATAGCCAGTTTCACCTGTGATTTGCAAAGAAAGGATAAAGATTGATTACTATCAGTGGAATTTATACTGTATCTTGTCGCCAGAGCTGGAGTTTGTGTGAATATAGTGAAAACTTGGTTCTTCTGTTAGGTTCTTGCTAGTTACTGCTTCAGCAAAAGCGTAGACTTAGTATGTATTTTTCAATCAAATGCACATGAATTTTGTGCTAGTAGACACGTATCACCAACAAATTGTTCACAGGATTACTGGGAGTTACTATATTTTTCGTTGAGCGAATGGAAGAACTTTGAGTAGCACAGCTTCCATGTTTTCCGGACGCATATGTGTTTCTGTAATGCCAACAATTCAGTTACTGTAGATATCAGGAAGCGTTGCTAATGAATTTTTTGTTAATGGACTCATGCAGGGTCTGAAAACTGCCATTATTGAGGGAGATGTCGTCGGTGGGACTTGTGTCAACAGAGGTTGTGTTCCATCAAAGGCGCTCCTTGCTGTCAGTGGTCGGATGCGGGAACTTCAAGATGAACACCACATGAAATCTTTGGGCTTACAGGTGATATATTTACTGTGAACATATAATTGCTGTGCATGATTTGATGCATCGAGCAACGGTTTAGCAGAACACACGAAATCTCGATGAACTCTCGTACTGAATCTGTCCTAAGCTGGGAACAAGGAAACATCAACCTCAGCTTGTTATCATGGTAACTATGCTTAGAGAATTTTCGTTGAGCTCTGCTAGGCCTAACTCCATGCGAGCTATTTTGTTGAGCTGTGCTAAGCCTAACTATGCTTAGAGAATTTTCGTTGAGCTCTGCTAAGCCTAACGGTTTAGTTGAGGGCCAGGCACACCACTGTTGGCTGTTGCCGCGGCCTCCGCTGGCCATGACTCTCTAGTCACACCCCGGCACCTCAAATTGGAAAGTTATTAGATTCTATATTTCTATTGTTAGCTACCTTGCCATTATATGTTAGGTTTTTTTGCCTTTATTGATGGAGGAGGACAGCTACTGCTTACTAATAAGGAACGTCTTCCATATCTTCCCCCCTCCTAATCCCTGCCACCGTCTCTCTGTTTGCTGCCATCGGCTGTCAGTCCTAGTCCTTGCTTGGTCACTCTATGAGATCCAATAGATCTAAGTAACATAAAATAACCAAGACGCCTTGTGTTTGCTTTGCTATATATTTATAATATCGGCATACACTGAATTAGATTTTGTAAATGAGTATTCACTAGCCAATCTTCCTTTACTAATGGATCGCCAATTATAAGAGTGAACTTTTTTTTGTGATGACTTTTTCCTATATTCCACTTGTAACAGGTTTCATCATCTGGATACGACAGACAGTCTGTTGCTGACCACGCAAATAATCTTGCTTCTAAAATCCGAAGCAACCTGACTAACTCAATGAAATCATTGGGCGTGGATATACTGACTGGTTTCGGCACAGTTGTGGTAGGTCACCTATGCATTTGGAATAAAACCATATATTTTGTCCAGATTAATGTTGTATTTATTTGAAGTAGGGTTGACAACTTAGCATATCTTGATGTGTGTATAAACTTCTGTTTTGCTTGCAATTATTTGGTATCACTGGATGATATTTGACTGTATTCTGAAATAGGCATGCTACTTCTAAGTTGTAACACACCTACGACTAAAGCTGGAGAACAATTTTTTTTTGCATATGCACCGTACCTACAGATTACCAGTTTGTTACTAGTTATATCAGCCATTTATCAGAATGGTGCTGGATTTTGAAATTGGAATCAAATAAATTATGTAATGTTGCACATATTTATTTCCTGCTAGATAAGATCTTAGGAACAAGCGTTGGAATGAGCCATATATCATATATGACATTTTGTGTGCAACTGTGCACGTGCTGTAGCTATAAATTGTAGTTTAACTTTGTGTGGTTCTCATGTGTGTAGGGGAAGCAAAAAGTGAGATATGGAAAAGTTGGTTTTCCAGACAATGAAATCACTGCCAGAAACATCATAATTGCCACCGGATCTGTTCCTTTTGTTCCAAAGGGGATCGAGATAGATGGTAACCACTTTTTTCATCAACTCTGTCTCCGATATAATTGGCCTAAGGAAAAGAAAGGTTTACAGAGAAATTGTCATTAATGCCCGCTTAGGATAATTTGTGCTCCTTATTTTACCTAGTATTACATTTAACTTAGCTGCAGAAGTCTAAGATGCTAAACCACTAAAAGGCAATCTCAGACCATTCTGCTTTATGTGAAATCACTGATGACAAGAAATGGGAACAAATAAAACTAGTAAAGTACGTATTCTCTTTCTTGGATATTAACTTAAGTATTTTTTGTCCACTATATTTGTTCATTGAACCAACCATGAAAATTGTGAACAAATACATGTGAAACAAAAAACAGGCTTAGATGTTACCCTGACCGCTGCTTCTATAAATTTACACTATAAGGTGGTTAAGCATTTTACTGTGCATTTTTTTCGAGCAAACTACAGGAGCTCTGCCTCTTCATTAAGCTGAAAAAGAATTGACCAGTTAATAAAGGAAACCGGCTGAATTATGCTTTCAAGCACCAATGATCCTTTACTGTCTCGGTTTCCTCACATGTACATCCTTAATAAAAGCTCGTTGGACGGTTTATGCAGGTAAAACTGTCTTTACCAGTGATCATGCACTAAAACTCGAGTCAGTCCCCGACTGGATAGCCATTGTTGGAAGTGGTTACATTGGACTAGAATTCAGTGATGTATACACCGCTCTGGGAAGTGAGGTAAATGGACAGTTCCTTCGATGTATGATTAACTAAGACATGCTTAGAAGCAAACATGTTTTCTAGTTTGGAAGTGTTCCTTTCAAGTCGATAATTTATGAAATAGGCATGATGTAGTGACTGTAAATACCATACATGGTTAACAGATAAATATGTTCTAGCACGCTGTTAATCATGACATCAGTGATCAATTGGGATACTGTTTACAATTGTTAAGCGCATCTCGTCTGACTATGCTGATGTTGTGGAACAGAGGGAGATTACGAGTCCTTTAAGTAAAAGTATTGTAGTAGGAAATCTAAGAATCTAGTGTGTTAGGAACGGCCTAGAAGCTATATATATTTATATATATCCAGTGTAGAAGGATGCTCAGTATTTTAATCAACCAAGCAAGAAGGACAACTCTGTTCTTCCCCCATATTCTCTTCTCCTAAACTATGTCTTCCTAATCCCCTACAACCAGTATTTTAATCAACCAAGCAAGAAGGACAACTCTGTTCTTCCCCCATATTCTCTTCTCCTAAACTATGTCTTTCTAATCCCCTACAACCATGCCACATGGTTATCTTTAGCACAGTGCTTATCCCACTGCAGAAGTAGGTCTGTGCAGGTAATCACAGAGCTTAGGGTGTCAACAACAACATCAAAGCCTTTTTTCCCAAGCAAGTTGGGGTAGGCTAGATATGAAACCCAACGGAAACATAAGGAAACCAAAACAAGGAGAGAGAAAAAAAGTAAACTAAGACCCCGGCACATGATTCACTGATTTCCATGTGGTCCTATCAAGAGCTAAATCTTTAGGGACATTCCAATCCCTTAAATCTCTTTTTGCCGCATCCGCCCATGTCAACTTTGGTTGTCCTCTGCCCCTCCTTGTATTTTCCATACTCCTTAGAGTTCCAATTAACTGGTGCTTCTGGAGGCATTCATACGGCCTTACCTCCTTGCATCCATTTCAATGCCTCCTTAACCTCAAGCTCTTGGATCCTCCGCACGAAACGCTTGTTGGTTTCATCAAAGGAGTCATCGAGCTCATGTATATTGGTCCCATTCACATCATTGAATAACCCATCAAAGTACTCCCTCGGTCTGTTCTTGATCTCTTCATCTTTCACTAGAAGTCGATTTGCCTCGTCCTTGATGCATTTAATTTGGTTGAGGTCCGTCTTCCACTCACAAATTTTCGCCATCTTGTAGATATCCTTGTTGCCTTCCTTCGTGCCTAGTCTGTCATATAGCTCATCATAGGCCTATCCCCTTGCTTCACTCACGGCTCGCCTTGCATTCTTCTTCACCTCTTTGTACTTCACCATGTTTCTATCGTGGTGCCAGCTCTTGTAGCACTCCTTCTCCTTGAAAGCCTTTTGGACATCCGCATTCCACCACCATGTGTCCTTAGCTTCATGCTTCTTACCCTTTGTCACTCCAAGCACTTCCCTAGTTACCTTCCGAATGGAAGTTGTCATCTTCACCCACATGCTATCTGCACCTCCCTATAAATAGAGCAATTGCATAAATTGGGTTTTGAACCTGTGATCTATAACCTGCCAACATGGGTAATAACCGCAAAGAGCTTAGGGTATCAGCAAATGGAAATTTAATAGTAAACCTTGCAGTTGTATACTATTCGATTCCACGGAAGTATGGGTATACTGTGCTTTGCATATAGTGGCCTTTTCCATGTTATTTGAATCTGACGCTAAGATCAAAAGGTACCATGATTAATTTGACATGTATAGCAGAATGTGAGGATTAACTGCATTATGCATTGCTGTGTGATTGTATTTAACTGCCATCGGATGAAGTTTCACCTTTATTAATTCTGTTTGATAGGTTACTTTTGTTGAAGCTCTTGATCAATTAATGCCTGGTTTTGATCCCGAGATTGCAAAATTGGCACAGAGGATCCTTATCAATCCTCGTAAAATTGACTATCACACTGGTGTGTTTGCAAGCAAGGTTAGTTCCAACTTCAACTTAGCATTTGCGGGCAATGTATATATTTTGGACACTACTCTCTAATTTACAGCTTGAAGCATCTGTGTCTTTAGATTACCCCGGCAAAGAATGGTAAGCCTGTGTTGATCGAGTTGATTGATGCTAAGACGAAGGAACACAAAGAAACACTTGAGGTAAAGACAGTAGAGTTCTTTTTTTTGCCCTCACCTTTCATTGTAGATGATTTGTGCTATTATCTGTATCAGTATATTGTCTTGTGCTGTTCCCTGCTGTTGCTGTTATCCTACAATGAATTAATTGTTCTGGAAAAGTATGATTATTTAGTGTCATCTGTAAAAGAGAGATTTTGTGTTTGCAGGTGGATGCAGCCCTTATAGCTACAGGAAGGGCGCCGTTCACCAAAGGACTTGGCTTGGAAAATGTGCGCACATGAAAATGTTTGCTGCCAAAGTTTACAAAGTTCTATTCTATTTATGCATAAATAATACGTTTTTTTTCTTCAGATGAATGTTGTTACCCAACGTGGTTTTATTCCAGTTGACGAGCGGATGCAAGTTATGGATGCAGATGGCAATGCGGTACGCTAAATTACATAGTGCCTCCTTCTTTTATTTGTTGTTTCAAACGTCGACCCGAAGCCGTATACACCTTTGACTATTTTTTTTTATCTCATAAGTAATACTTAGACATCTATGATATGCAAGTACTTTTGATGAAAAATCTATCAACATTATTTCCATGTGGCAAACAAGAAAACTTTCGTATATAGTGCCAACACACTTGTCTTCCTTTGCAACAAAAATATCTCCAGAACATGACTCATTGCGACATAAACATCTAATACTATGCAGGTTCCGAATTTGTATTGCATTGGAGATGCCAATGGTAAACTCATGCTTGCTCATGCGGCCAGCGCGCAAGGAATCTCCGGTAGACAGTTTGTTCACACTGTACTTCTATGCATGTTTTGTTGCAAGATAACAGTTGTTTGATGAGTACTTGCTTATCTGAATATAGTTGTTGAGCAAATATCTGGAAAGGACAACATTCTAAATCATCTAAGCATCCCAGCTGCCTGTTTCACTCATCCTGAGATCAGTATGGTTGGGCTGACTGAGGTAGGTCAAATTTCATACCTCCATATTAACCTCCTCTGCTCAGTTTGGCGGTAACCTCCTGTAAAGTAAAAGGATCGTGCAACCTTTATATAGAAAGGAACAAATGTGTGTATAGAGGTTCAACATGTGTTTAATTTTGAGAGAATGGTTGAATAAAAAATGTCCTAATCACAATTTTTTTACAGCCACAAGCGAGAGAACAGGCTGATCAGGAAGGATTTGAAATAAGTGTTGTTAAGACCAGCTTTAAGGCTAACACAAAAGCTCTGGCAGAGAATGAAGGCGATGGAATTGCCAAGGTAATTCTGTTTCCATGTCTTATAGTTGAGTTGGGTGCTTGCGACGGACATAACAGCCTGACTAATGCTGAGTCATGCAGTAGTTTCTTGAAGTTTTACCTTGAAGATGACATGTACTCTGACTTTTCTTTGCAGATGATTTACCGACCTGACACTGGAGAAATTCTTGGAGTTCACATCTTGGGCTTGCATGCTGCTGACCTCATCCACGAGGCATCAAATGCTATCGCCCTAGGAACTCGCGTACAGGTCAGTGTGGCAGCCATTTTGTTATTTGTTTCGAGTATGCTTAACTGTTATAAAGTTTATTTGCTCACAACTGTTTGCTCCATGCAGGATATCAAGCTTGTTGTTCATGCGCATCCAACTTTGTCTGAAGTTCTGGATGAGCTCTTCAAAGCTGCAAAGGTATTTATATGTCTTGTTTACTTTTGTTATGTTTAGAGATTAGAATTGCTTTTTGACAAAAATATGGAGAACCATATATGTTACGTTTCGTTTATTTTCTTGTCAGGTCACAGGTATTCCGCAAGCTGTAAGCGAGCCAGTTGCAGCTTAGAGAGGAACAGGAGCGGAATCCAAATCATCTTGCCTTAGGCCATAGCCCCGCTTTGGTTGCCATTTGCTACTTCACCAGCTACTGGTGACCATAATTAGTAATGAGCTCCACACTGTTAGTGCCAAGCTATCAATTTGTCGAGGAAAAGAGAAGATTTACTGCTTCGCTCTATATATGTATCAAATACTTACAATTTGTGTAGCCTGTTTAGCCATTGTAGATTGATCAATTCGTCCACATGAGAATAACTGTCTTGGAGCAGCCTCGAAACACAAGACTTAGATCTAACTTCAGGTGCTAATGACTGCCCATGTATTGAGATTTGTGATGTTTTTTACAGTCGAAAGCAACTCCATTACTTCAGAAAATTGTGAACCAGCAGCATCGGAGTATTATCCAAATTTTAAAATTCAAAATGTTTGAGGTTTTGAACAAAATTTGATTCAAGAGTTGTTTCCCCAGTTGGTTTTATCACAGTGAGAGTTTGAAGCCGAGTCCTACTCCCTCTGTTTGGCATACGAGTCCACTTGTATTTTAAGTCCAACTTTGACCATCAAAATCTGAATCTGAATTCATATTTTTTGTGTCTTAGGTTAGGTAGAAACTTTTTTTCAAAACAAAATATAAATTATACAATGCTGGGAACTCCTTTCATATCTGAATTCAGTGATATAACTTTTGTGGCATATAATTTATATTTTATTAGTCAACTTGGTAGTCAAAGGAAATATGATGGAGACTTGTTAGACCTGGATAGAGGCAAGGATTACGAATGCATGAGTCGGCGAGTCGATCTGGGGTAGCGACTCGCAGACTAGTCAAGACTCATGTTGAGTAGTAAATATAAGTTCAGCAATAGGTACTATAAAATACTGTAATATATAATACTAGTATGTAAATATGTAAAACAACAGAAGACCGAAGAAGGAGAGTTGTGGGAGGATCAGGGAGCAGCAGACGACCAACAAGAGTAGCAACCACCGACTACGGAGGAGCATACCGGCAACAACCAACGGAGGGAGGAGCAGACCAGCACCCACATCAACCAGTGGAGGAGCTTCAGAGCAATAACAACAACATGTGAAGGAGAAGATCAGGAGCCAGAAAGGATATGTGGCGGTGCCATGAGCTTGCAGTTGCGGGGCAGCAGGATCGTGGCAAGAACGACTAGGGGAGAGTTGTAGGTAGGCAGGAGCGAGGATTTCTTTTGGGTTTCATGGAAAAAACTAGGTAGCTTGATCTAGATTTTATATGCAATATGAAAGAAAAAAAAGAGGTGTGTTTATTTTTTGAGTCGTTTGACTTAAAAAAGGGACCAGTCGAGGTTAGTCGTGACTATTCGAATGAGTCGCTCTACTCATCCAACAAGTCAAGTCAAGACATCGAGTCGACCTCGTAGTTGCGACTCATTGACTAGTGGTGGACTAGTCGCGACTAGTCGAGTGACTCGAAATTCATGGATAGAGGGACCATTTTATTATGTTTGGGTGGTTTTTTCGTGAACATGAAAAGCTAATACATGTAGTAATAATATAGTACTCCATTTGATCCCTTTTAATTGACTCAGAATTAGTATAACTGTGTACTAATCTCGAATCAATTAAAAGGGATCGGCGGGACTATGATTTATCATCAATGACTCATTGTCCCACTCTATGTAATCTTGATTTTATGTTATCAGCCGTCCTTTAAACATTTGTAAAATGCGATAATTTTACTTCGAGGTGTTCACCACATTTGCAGGGGTTTATTGTATTAACGATGTCAGAGGCTTTTGGATTTCTTATATTGGCTTAGATTTGATTCGATTTGCATGCTATGAAGGCCGGTTCTTTACACTACCTTTTTAACGTGGAGAAGCCCCTAAGGGTCTAGATACCATTAATAGCGACAACGGAAGTACAAAGTAGAATGGAACAACGAGAAAACAAAAAATATCAACTAGGTGCTTAACTTTTACAAAGAAGGTCCTACAAAGAAATTAAAACATGCAATTAGGTCCTTCGCCGCATCCAAGAGGGAGCTCCAACCATGGCCATCTGAAATGATAGAGATGGTACCCTAGAAGGGGTGAATAGGTTCTACAATTTATTAAATTCTTTTGCAATTTTAGCCTTTGAGGAATAGTAAGTGAGCTTAATTTTAACTAGGTTAGACAACTTAGATGATGATACAAGGTACTTCAAGTACGAAGACTATCACAAAGTTGAATAACACAAGTAAAGAGATCAGTTATAAATAACCGAAGCACGGGGAGACGAAGATGTATTTTTGTATTTCCTTCCTTGGGAGGATGGTACGTCATGTTGGCGAGGTGTGGGATCCCATGAAGGACTTCCCAACACCACGAAGGGTCACCTTCTTCTTCGGTGCCTATCCCATTAAGAAATAGCTCACTTATTCGTGATAGATTTTAGGTTAGCCTCCAAACCATCACAAACTTATTCTTGGAGCAAAATCCACAACCCGGATAGCTTTCGAACAACCCTAGCCGCCTAGGGTTTCCCACAAACTCAAGAGTAACAAGCTTGCTCAATGAACTCCGACCAAAGCCAAATTCCTTTCTAGAAAGCAAGATGAGGTCCCGATCTAGGATCCTCAACAAATGGTGTTTCAGCAATGGTGTCTGAGAGAGAGCATAAGGATGTGAAATAAATGGCTAACCTAACCGTACCTCCTCAAGGAGGAAAATGGGTATTTATAGTCCAAGAAGAAAATTAGCCGTTTGGGGGAAATTTCTGCGACCCGACCCAAACCGGCTGTAAGTTCGGCGGAGTCGAACCACACTCCAGATGGTCCGACTGTAAGGGTATATTGCCCCTATGTGTGGTTTTGGTAATTAATGACAACCCCTATGGACTAATGTTTTCATTGAGTTTATATGAAGGAATATTCCATAGGTACTACTTGTACTCCATGTGTTGGATTCAAGTATGGATGCCATGAAGATAAAGGTATACCCTGTGTATTGGCATCAAGATCATCGGTATGAAGATATATATGTGATATGATCAAGAAGAAGAAATGAAGATGGAGTTCTTATGTGGAACTCAATATTAGCCATGCTCTATCTTATGTGAGTATGAGATGATACAAGGTTGAGTTGGGCAAGTTCAAGATGAGCATCTTGAGTGAATCACATGCTTGAAGCTTGCCGTCCATTTGGTGATAATGGGCATGTGAAGATGTGCATCAATGGAGCTTTCCCGTCATAGTGTATGGGGGAGCATTTGTGAGTCTTCATAAAGAACCATTGATCAAGTGAGGCATTCCGGCTTGAGTGAAGCTTGAAGAGTTATCATCAAGATCGAGCGGGATGCGCAAGGCAAAGGTATGACCTTGCTAGGTTTTCCTTTTACCGGTCTCAAGGTGGATGTTGGGAGACCGGATTATAGGATAGATAGCCGCACTATTAAGAGGGGCTTTCGGTTGGGTAACTTGATCACATCATCTTAGGGAGCTCAATCCTTTGCATACTTTGCATATCCTTATTGCTTCTTAGTGTTTCTATGTGTAAGGCTCTTGAGCTTGTTGCTAGCTTTACAACAAGCCCAAGTTCATCGAAAACGGAGTTCGCATGCATCTTCTATTGCGTTTTCGAGGTTGGGTGATTTTACCGGTTATTCATGATATAAGGTTCTACCTTTTATATTCATGATAAAATTCCCTCCTACAGATTCTTGAGTTTGCACTTTCTATAGGGTAGCATTTGTTGTTATCTTCCAAACAAAATTGGTTTCATTCGAATCGGAGTTCGGGAGCACTAGTTATTAAAGGAAAAGGAAAAAGGAGAAAAGAAGAAAAAGAAAAGAGGGGCAGCCGGCTGGGCGACCGGTCAGCCGGGCCGCACGCCGGCCCACCCGGTCCGCACCGGGCGCCAACCGGACCGGATTTTGGCCTGTAACCGGCCTCGGGCCCGGTCCGCAACCGACCAGCCCGGCGCCCTCCCGGCCCGACCGGCGCCTCCTGGGCCGCCTTCGCCCCGCGCGGCCCATGCGGCATGCGCCGCCCACGCGCCCGCGCGCCTCCTGCCTTTTTGCCGCCCAGCGGCTGCCGCCGCCCCGCCCGGCCAGTGGGCCGGCCCGACCGGGCGCCCAGCTGGGCTGGTCAGCGCCATTTCCGGTCGGCCGGCCTGGCAGCCGGCTGGGGCACCTTTTTGGGCCGTTTTTTATGCGATTTTCACACAGTTTTCTCCCCAACGGTTATTTCTTCCTCCCTTGCTATAAATACCTTTCTCCCACCTTGAGACAAGTAGTTCTTCCTATTCTCTCTCCTCCATTGTTCCATTTTGAAGAACTTGCTCTCCTCTTTGATTCCTCCAACCATTCTTGCTCATTCTTGAGGATTTGAGAGAGGAGATCTAGATCTACAATTCCACCAAACCATTTCTTCTCTAAGTGAGGGAATCTCTTGGGATCTAGATCTTGAAGTCTTTGGTTGACTTTCCCCTTTGTTCTTCCTCTCCAATCTCATCCTAGCATTCGTTGCTTTGGTGGGATTTGAGTGTGAAGGACTTGAACACCTCTAGTGTTCTTGCTTTGCATCATTGCATAGTGTTGAGCTCTCTACCACGATTAGTTCGAGTGAGAGACCGTGAGCTTGTTACTCTTGGAGGGAGACCTCCTAGTTGGCTTGGTGATTGGTGCTCCGGTGATCTCTTCAAGAAGATTGTGAAGAGGCCCGGGCTTCTCCTTCGTGGAGCTTGTGAAGTGGTTGTGGAGCTTGCCATCTCCGGAGCGGAGGAAAAGCTAACCATAAGGAAAGGGCGTGGGTGTGGTTCGGAGAATAGGGTGAGCCTTCGTGGCGCGGGGAATCCTTCGTGGGACCTCCACTCCTCCAAACGTGACGTACCTTCTTGCAAAGGAAGGGAACACGGGAATACATCCTCGTCTCCGCGTGCCTCGGTTATTTTTATACCCGAGCTCTCTTTCCTTGTGATAGCCATCGTGCTTGAAGTACATATATCTTGCTATCACTTGTGCTACATATATCTTGTGCCTATCTTGCTTAGCTCTAGTTGCTATTGTTACACTTAGTTGAGCTTAGCATATTTAGGGTTTGTGCTTGTAAACTAAACGATAGTTTAATTCCGCATTCTTACAAGACAAATCCGCAAGAGTTTGTAATTGCCTATTCACCCCCCCCTCTAGGCGACATCTCGATCTTTCAATTGGTATCAGAGCAAGGTCTCTCCTTGTTTAAGGCTTCACCGCCTTGAGAGTAAAGATGTCGGCTAGAATAGTGCACAATGATACAATTGTCTTTAATGGCACAAATTATCTTTTGTGGAGAAATTGCTTACTTTGTAATCTTCGGACCTTGTGTCCACATATAGAGCAATTTCTAGATGTCGGTTTTTCTCCTCCGATGGATTCTCAAAATCTATCTTTAGAAGATGAGAAAAACTTACATCTTGAAGCTCAAGTATCTAATGAGCTTTTATTCTCCTTGAGACTCGATTTCCGTAGGTTCTTGATATATATAAAGCGAAAATCGTCTCATGAGATGTGGATCAAGCTTAAGGAAATGTTTGGTGGTTCCACTTCTCAATTGGTCGGTGGTGACTCCGAGGAGCTCTCTTCCCCTTCACATCATGAAGAGCTCCAAGTTGCTTCCACCTCCGGTCGTGATGAGTTATCATCCTCTTCCACTTCACCAACGTGTAGCAAGACACGAGGTAATGATATGGTGAGTGGTGGGGAAAATTGCAATGTTGATATTGTGCTCAATAGTGATGATTCTTCATCTCTATCCCATTGCAATGCTTCCTCTTTGGACTTAAACACATCTAGCATTGAAAATAATCTACATGCTTGTGTTGATAGTTCTTGCATATCATGTGTAAATTTCTTACATAGAACTCATGATGATATGCTTACCTTGTCTTGTTCCCATAATCAAAATGCTTCTATTTCCTCTAGTTGGTTGTTGACTAACAATGTAGAGGAAACCGAACACTCTATGGATCAAGACACGATTTCAAATGAGGATTCAAGAATATCTTCATCTTCATTCACCGGTTTGCACATGTGCCTTATGGCAAAAGGATCAAAGGTATCTCCTACTTTGACTCCTAACACATCCTCTAACGATGATAATGATGATGATGATAATGATGAAGAATATAATACCGTGGTGCATAATATGGCAATGGTATATGCTTCTCTCCATGGTAATAAAGAAGGTCGTGCTAATCTCGAACACTCTATGGATACCTTGAATAAATATCGGGAAACCATAGTGGAGTTGGAGTCCCATGTTGAAAATGGGGAAATGAGATTCACTCTTCTCAAGCATGAGCTAAAAGATGAGAAGCATACTAATTTTATGCTTACACAAAAAATTGAATCCTATATGCATGAAAATGAGAAAACTATTGTTGATGCTTGTGCTACTAACTCTACTTCTTGTGAAGCATCTATCTTAAAGGAGAATGCTGAGTTAAGGGCTCAACTTGAGTTGCTAACTAGCAATTATAGGGAATTAGAAGAAAGTCATAAAAAGCTTTCGGGCTCTCATGATGACCTTCTAATTTCCTATGATGGGCTAAAGTTAGCTCATGAGGCTAGTATCACTAAGGTAACATCTTGTGAGCCTCATGTGGACATTAGCACAATCTCTACTACAAATGCTATATTGCCATGTGCTAGTCCTTGTAATCCATCTAGTCAAACTAGTGATACACCTTGTGTTGGATTACTTGCTTTGCCTTGTTGCTCTAACAATGAAGCTTCTACTTCCTCTAGTACTTGTATTTCTACTAACCATGTAGAGGAAATCAAAGAGCTCGAGGCCCAAGTCTTGTCTTAGAAGAAAGACTTGGAAAAGCGTCATGAAGGGAAATCCGCACTTGACAAGATGCTAAGTGTGCAACAATCCCCCAATGACAAGAGTGGACTTGGATTCAACTCCAATAACAAGAACAAGTCCCAGAGCAAGAACAACAAGAAGAAGGGCCAAGACAAAGTCAAGGATTCGGCCAAGATTGTTTGCTTCAAGTGCAAAGTTGAAGGGCACCATGTTAGATCATGCCCATTGAAGAAGAAGCACTTAAGTGAGAAGCAACAAGGGAAACGGCCACAAGGTCAAGCTCAAGCTCAAGCTCGACCTCAAGTTGAAGATAGGCCAATTCCCAAGAAGAATCAAGATAAAGTTCCCCAAGAGAAGAAATCAATAAAGAAGAAAAAGGGGAACACTTGCTACTTATGCCGTGAGAAGGGGCATCTTGCTTCTTCATGCTTAGGTGGTACCTTATCTAACACTATAATTGTTGATGATGATTATTCTCTAGGGAAGGATAAGGATGGCAATGTGTTTGCCAAGTTTGTTGGAACTCAAAATGGTTTCAAGAAAAGAACCATTTGGGTTGCCAAGCCTATTGTGACTAACCTCTTAGGACCCAACTTGGTTGGGGACCAACAAGCTCAAACTTGATCAATAGGTGCATGTGGAGGTCATTGGAGTCTTGGCTACTTCATGAAGAATTAAGGGATCTTCATATATTATATTTTTACCAAGCCAAGTCGTATGGATTATCATCTATATCTTATATCCAATGTTCCGCTTTGCGGTAACTTATACTTCAACTCACCATATTTATTGTAAGTTACTTGCCCCCTTTGCATGTTTGGTTTTGTATCAAATATGTGTTTGTATATGTTGTATCTTACTTTCCTATCTTGTGTATTCAAGTATGCTTGTTTGACTCATCATATACTTGTGTATTGTTTTGAGCCTAATGCATCTTGATGATATCTTATTTGGCTCTCTTTGAAGTGATTAATGGAACATCCCATTTTGGGGGAGTGATATGCTTTGTGCATATCTCTTTCTTTAAAATGTGTGTACATGGGTACCACCACTTAGTATTGACATTGCAAGATTATCTAGTCACTATGTGGTGTGTCATACTCATGAGAAATTCAAATTCTAAATATCCATTAATCATCTCTAGTTGAATTTTAGTTGCCTCTTGTTTAGAAGAAATGTTTTATCACATTATGGGGGAGTAATATGTTTTGTACATATCACAAGCCTAGAAAATGTGAACATATGAGGTTATGCCACTTAGAGTTGATGCTCTTAATTATCTTGTTCCTAGGTGGCATGTTTGCTCAAACAAGCTCCATTCCTAATAAAAATCTTTTATTACTCATCTTGTGGGTTCTTGTTTGAATAAGAAATTCTTGGTGCGGTTTTTCCTCAAATACATATCTCTATATCTTATTTGGGACACCGTTTGCTTCAAAAGTTATTCTAATCATTGCCGTGCGTGATTGTTTGACTAGTTGAAGTTATCAAGAATCTTCATCCGTGCATAGTGCTTAATTATATATACTTATCCTATGCCTTTTATTGTGAAGTTGATCCTTACTATCATTGTCAACACTCCACCGGAAATTATTTCCTATATACTCATTGTCTTTGACAATTGATAATCTTGTATGTGGTTGAATTTTTGGATCATCTTCACCTTGGATTGTTTCTCACTTCCTTATTTTATTTCCAAGAAATCTTTGTAGCTCCCATATGTCTTCCTTGTCCCTTTGAAAAATCTTTTGATAAATCCCCTTGATTCACATCAAGTGTTTGTTTTGGAATACATACATTTTCCTTACGGTACATTGTGCCATTGTGAAAAGTGTAGTGGGTTTGGTTTATTTGTTCGAACCTTGCTCCTTTGGGAGTTTTGCTATCTCATTCCTTCTTTTATGCGTTATTTGGTGAATGAGATAAATCTTTGAGCATGTTTGCTTTATTTCATCCTTTATGCTCAATGGTTTCTTCTTAGTTCATGTAATGTCCCAGGTTTAGAGACGATCGAGGGGTAGATTTTAGAAAGGGATGTGCATTGCATTGTAATTTACGGGGAAATTTCGCGCTTTTAAAACAAAACTGCATCGAAGAGGGACAGGTTTCTCTCTCGACATCCTACAGGGTTAGGGTTTCGAGAGTGCGATGAACTTGTTCCTACTTATCTAAATTAGGGTTTTGAGAAGAGAGAAGTGAAAGTGCATTGAAATCATAAGTTGCATGATTGAATTACAAGTTAAGTTGTTTGAATGAATTCAAACCAAATTTGAATTTGAATTTCAAATTCAAACATCAAATGATTATCACATAATTCAAATTTGAGATAATTTAATAAATAATTATCATTAATCAAGATTATAAGTAATACAACAATTACACAAAGCTCATTAAGGAAAACTTGAGCTTTATTGATATTCACAAAATACAATGTCAATTACAATATCCAGAATTGAAAAATAAATTTACAACACATTACAAGAATTGATGAAATAGAAAAAAGAAAAAGGAAAATTACAAGGTATTTAAATGACCTAAACTACATTGTGATCTTCATGAATTCTTTGTTCAAGATGATCTTGAGTTCATCTTGAGCATCTTCTTGATCCCTGCACACACACACAACAATCAGAACATTAAGCCAAGTGGCAAAGCCACTTGGCAGGTTAGCAAATATTACATAGTGTGGATATGACCAAGCTGCCGAGCTGATCCATTCCACCAGCCCAAGTCCCAAGCCACACACACACAGGCAGCACACAAGGCCTGCTGCATGTGTGCATGCAACACACACACCCAGTGAGTCACCAGGGTGAGATGTGGTGCTGTCGACCAGGGAAGCCATGGCTGGCCATATAAAAGCTTTTCACAGCCAAAACCCTAGTCACTTGATTCATTCATCGACAGCAGCCTCACAGGGTAAGTCACAAGAACACAAGAACACAAGAACAGCTTGAACAGCCACTGCTGTTCAACAAATCTTCACCACCACAGCAAATAACCCAGAAGCATCAAGCTCACAAGGAGGAGCAGGGCAAGCCAAACAAACCATCAGAAGCAAAACCTCTACACCAACACCAAATTCTAGGAGCTGGAGTGAGGTATACCAAGCATCATGAACAAACCAGATGGTTTTGTTCATATATAAGCATATGCACCAATCACACACAAGCAAAAGGGTGTGATACCCAATTTGTGTCATCATCTGGCTACTAAGCCATATGGTGCAAGCAAAGGTAGTAAGGCCACTAGTAAATCATCTAATGGGAACAACAGCTATGAAAATCAATGCATAACTGAAGAAATCCAGCCAGAGATGAAAACACAGCTAGCCTAGCTACACACTTAGCACCTACAGCTAGTCAGGCCATCAGACATAGACAAATCAATGTCTATTTGATTTCAACATCAAGAGCTACTGGCAATCCAATAAATGGATCACCCAGAAAGCATTTAGTGAGCCACAACAAGCCAACAAGAGGGGAGCTACCCTTGGGCAACATATGATTACTGCCAGGGCTACCTCAACCACATCACAAAATCCCACAGATAAGCTAAGCACATCTATCATTACCCAGATGGGTTCAAAAGGGAGCTAGGGTACCCAACAGAGGTTGGCATCCCTCTAGCTCTACTAAATCAACTCAGATGATCATCACTGCAAGGCAGTTCATATCATTTATCTACCAAATTAAGCAAGGTAACAGAGATAAATGAATTACACAAGTAATCAATGCACCAGAACCTTGCACATGATCCAGAGGATCACTGCAAGCAACAGATAATGCTTAAGTAAGCAATAAACCTCACTAGCACAAGTGTATGTGTTACACAGACATCAGAAAGAGCACCAGATAGGCACAAACAGAAGCTTAACAATTAATCAACAAGCCACTGTTGATCACATGCTCACCAGAGTTTGCTAACACTTGATACAGAGGGCTATAAGCAAGCATAGCACCGGAAATGAGCTAGCCACTGAAGATTTACACCCAAACTTTAACTGAATAAACAGATACTATAGTAATAATCATATGATTGTATCCAGAAGCACATCAAAGGCTTGATGAACCACTGGATCATGCTAAACAAATAAAGCACATACCATTAATCACTGAATCATACAATTAAGCCAACTGCAATGCTCAATTGAGCATGCTCATGAATTTGAGCACAAGGAACAGCACACTAATGCTCTGGCACTTGCAAAATTGCAAGTAATACACACAGAACTCAAGCCAGAGTAGCATACATGAATACACTTGATATCTGGCAAGCTTAGTAACAAGAGCAGAGCCACAGAGAGGGAATTAAGCAAGAAAGGAAGGTATAGCAACCAATTAGATTAGGAATTCTTGCACAGAGATATGGCAGAACATCACACAGCAATAGCACATGCCTTGTGCAGGCAAGCACAGCACAGTAATAAAGCTAGCATGAGCATGAGCATCAGTACAAACACATGAACTAGAGCTAGGCCATGGCGGCAGCAGTAGCACAGCAGCACAAGCATCAGAGCAGCAGCAAAGCAGCATACGCACACACAGCGAGCTAGGCGCAGCAGAGCACCAGCACGGCAAGCATCTCCATAAGGAGGAGCAACCGCGGCCTAAGTCAGAGGAGGAATAAGAAGAGCAGGCAAGAATGAGAGAGCAGAGGGGATCAGAGGAGGCGCGTACCTGGAGCAGCAGCACAAGGCGTGCCATGGCGGCACGGCGGCACGGGCCACCCACGGCAGCGCCAAGCCGCGCCTGGCCTGGCGACGCTGAGCGTGAGCGCCCCACGGCAGCACCCACGGCAGCACCACGGCGGCGCCACGGCACTTGGAGCGTCGGCGGCGACGAGATCGCCAAGGCACTTCACGGCAGGAGACCAGAGACGAAGGGGGCGAGGCGAGCAGGCGGCGCAGCACGAATCGCCGCGGTAGATCTGAATCGCCATCGAGTGGCGGTTCAGATGCGCCATACCTCACCGGCGGCGACGGCCGGAGATGGCCGGAACAAATCGGAGAAGACGGCGGCGACAAGAATCGCCAGAGGAGGTTAGGGTTAGGGTTCGGGCACACGCGAGAGAGAGAGAGGGAGAGAGTGAGTGGGTTGGGCCGGACCAGGTGGGTCTGCCAACCCAAAACCGTTGGGCCACCCTGACAGGTGGGCCCAAGGGGCAAAACAGTCTTTTCATAAATCCATTAAAAACCAGAAACTTTGAAATTAAATAGAAAATTGATAAGAGCTCTAAACAAATAATTAAAAATATGAAAATTGATCAGCATAAAATTCTCTATTTAAATAAAATATCAAAGAGAATTTTTGAAGACCAATAAGAATAAGTCTTAATTTGATGATTTAAATAAAGATTTAAATCACACATATTATTTTCAATAAAGAAAATTAGTCCATTAATGTATTTGGACTTTAAAAACACCTTGACAACATATCAAGGTGGTATTTACCCTAAATATAGTATCTCCAAATTATTCTTAGTAATTACCTCTCACATAAAATAATAAGACATCGGAAAGGGGGGAACAAACCTAAAAATGGAAAGCATGCATAATTGCTTCTTTAACCATTGCCCTTATTGGACAATGATGCTATTTTTCAGAGACAGAGGACAAGGGTCAGTCCACACCATCCAACTGCAAAACTTTGCAGTGTTCAGGCAAGTTCATCACTTGCTCATGTCATTTGAGTATTTCTATCAAATTACTTGCAAAGTATTATGGTTATCACTATTGCATAAAAATCAAAACCACTACTTTCATAACTATGAATATGACTATGTGGTGGGCAATGGAACCATGGATTGTGTTGATATGGTGGAGGTTCCATTGCAAGGGTTTATATCCATCTAGGATTAAACAACAAATGTCGCCAGTGATTCTTGTGCCGTAATACCCGTGTTAACCATAAGACCCGGAGTGGGACGGAGTAGTCAAAAGTGTTTCCACCTCTCGTTCATCAACGGATGCGCTTTACCGTAGACACTTGTATCTGTCAGGGCAAGCGGTTGGCTGGGGAAGCCTTAAGTCCCCACGGCATAGTCCGTAGACACTTGTCGCTCGAAGAGCAAGCGGTTGGCTGGGGAAGCCTTAAGTCCCCACGGTATTGCGGTCTATGATGGGTTGCAGCTACCGGCGAAGGAGTTTGGTTCGATCCCAAACTGACGTCGTGGTCGGGGTCCACCCGTGAGTGGGAATAATGGGACCGGCGAGGACCCAGGGTCGGGGCATGCAACAAAGGGTGGGTGTTCGAGGTAGCGGAGGAACATGATTGGCTAGACCTTATACCGGGCCTCACACCGAAGGAAGTGTGGATGGGAAAGCTGCCCGGTTGGCACCAAGGTTAAGATCTCTTATGGGTAAAGCAACACACCTCTGCAGAGTGTAAAGAACTGTGACCTGTCACTCCCTGTTCCGGGATATGGAACTGCGAACGCGGCCGGAAAGGAGCTCCATGAAGTTTTAGTAAACTGGTGAAGGCTGACGGACATAGCTCTTTGGAATAAAAGCAATCTCTTGAAGAAATGTTTATCAAAACTTGCATTGGTATTAGACTTTCTGGTCTAATATCGTAGCTAGAGCATCAAACACCTCTTATCTATAATGAACTTGTTGAGTACGCTCGTACTCATCCCAATCTTAAATCCCTTGCTTAGATTGTCTGAATCGTCTGGAGGAGGACTACGACAACAATGAAGGAGCCGAGATCATAGGCTATGAAGAACCAGACCTCTCCGGAGGTATCGAAGGCGTAGACTACCTCATCGTCTATGGATCCGGGGAGGCTTCCGGAGGAGATCAAGCCTAGAATCATCTAGTAGTGGTAGTAGCCGAGCAGCGTGAACTCTTAATACTTAGCTGCTCGAGAGAATAAATGTACAACTTAATGGGACATCTATATTGTAAGCTAAGTTGGGTTCGCCTCAAACCCAGGAGTACTCCTCTTAGGACCCAAGAGGAGCTCCGAGACGATATGTGTATGATTATTGTAATATTAAATGAATGAGTTATGGACCTGCTATGTTCCGTTGTACTACTCTGAGGGATGTAATATTTGCGGAATGGTACTTCATGAATGTTATATCAACGACTGGCATACTACAACATGCAGTGGTATTCAGGGTCACCACAGTTGGTATCAGAGCAAAAGCTTTGACCTTAGGTTGGAACCTAGTAAATGGGACCAAACGTTAGGAGTCAAATAGGACTAGTAAAGAATTCTCTAAAAATATGGTGTATATTCAATTGAGAATACCACAATCATATCTTTTAGTGCGATAATTCTTTATTATCTATATTATGATGCATTATTACTAATCTTATAATTGTTCTATTCTACAGCCAACATGGCAAGTTCACGTCCGAGACGAAACGTGAAAGTGATGGATTCCACACTGAGTGAATACGAAGGAGGACTTGCAGATATTCTACGTGCCATGTTACTTGAATTTGGGTGTGATCCCCAGATCCAAGTAAAGAAATACATGTACTACGATGGTACTGTATTGGCAAAGTGTAGGGTAGGACTGCGACTTCCCGAATCTTTGGGAATGAGCGTAGTTATGCCAGCAGGTGAAGCCAGAACTATCAACATAGCCTACCATATAGCCGTTATGAGAGCCATAACTGATATTCGGGAGCATAAGACGAAATAGCTTATGGGTTCCGAATTCACCCACATTCCTCATATGCAGGAGGAAGAGGATCCCATGCTTAACCACTACAAATATGCAAAACGCAAACCAATAGCAGCTGCAAAATACATGGACAATATCCGCAACTTACTATCATTGCTCTTTCAACTGAATCATCATTTGATAGGAGCAATTGATACGATGCTAGAGGAGTTTACTGAACCCAAGGAGGAGACTAGGGGGAAAGAACCTATGGAAAATGTGGTGCACACACCAGTTTACTCAGCTGGTGATTACATTAGTATTGATCCTCTTGAGCGGGAAACTACACCCGTTACACCTGGGAACTATCTTGGTAGTTCCTATGGGGGATATGAGGGTGGAGAGGAATCCGGAAACAATCAGCGTTCCGAGACTCCTATAGAAAACTCCACGGGTTGGCGCTGGGGATCTGATACTGGAACTCATAGTACTTCAGTGTATTATGACGGAGAGATGAACGAGGACGCCACAACCCAGAACCAGAGTTATCCTAGTAATGGAGGGTATCCGACACAGGTTGAGTCGGATACAAATGTTGGAAATACCTATGGTGGAACCACCGGGGAGAACACCCGATGGGTGGACTATGATGCACTGAATGACCAGTTTGTGAACACTGATTTCTCCCTAGGATCATCATCTGATTCTGACTACCAGCCGACGGGGAGACCTTATGTTCCAGGGTCTATCAGGAGGAAGACACGTTCGACCGGATGGAAGCCTGGGATGTACCGGGAGTGAAGATCGACTAGAGTCCAACAAGGAAGGCGGGGCTACAATACACAAGTACCACGTGTATTGTAGTGTGTAATATTTGTAGAAATTTGTACATATACTTTAATAAGTGAGTTTGCATACTCACATCGACTTGAGTATTGTAATAAGACCACTTAAGTATGTATATACATGGTATATGTTTTGTATGATTTGGATTTGCTTCTTGATTTCCATTGCGTGACTAGTTCTGTGCACAAAGTTGAGCTCAGAAAACTTGCACATGGAGTAATTATGAGTATCATCTTGTGTTGCAGAACTAGGGGGTTATGTCGGGAGCGTTAGGAGAGGAGACCGAAGCGCAGCGCATGGAGCGTGAAGCGAAGCAAAAGGAAGAGGCTGATGAAGCAGCCAGGAATCAGTTTCCACCACCACCACCACCCATGACGCAACATAATTTCGTCCAGTACATGCAACTGGTAGAGGAGAGACAACGTGTAATGTTGGAGCAGTAGAATAAATTCTTTCAGGAATTGCTGCAACAGAACCGGGTGGAGAGACCCGAGAACCAGGGAGTCACTTTATCAGACTTCCAGAACACCAAGCCTATATCTTTCGCATACGCGCCCGAGCCAATGGACGCGGAGGATTGGCTTATGGATACCGAGCGAAAGCTCAATAATGTTGGTTGTAACGACCAGGAGAAGGTCCGTTATGCTACACACCTGTTGTGTGGACCTGCCGCATCATGGTGGGACAACATCGTAGCCATTTATCCGGCTGGAAAAGTATTCACCTGGGAGGAGTTCGCGAGGAAGTTCAGGGAATCCAATGTCCCTGAAAGTATTGTGGAACTGAAGCGTCGAGAATTCGAAAGTCTCGAGCAGAAGGACAAGGCCATCCTGACTTATGTCAGGGAATTCTCAAAACTGTCCCGGTATGCGGTTGAAGAAGTCAACACCGAGGACAAGAAAAAGAAGAGGTTTTTGAGGGGGTTAAGTCCCCAGTTCAAGGTACAGCTCCGTATGATGAGAGCGACTGAGTTCCAAGAGTTGCTGGATGCAGCCATCACTCTTGAAGATGATTTCAAGCAACTGCAAGAAGAAAAGAGGAAGAAGGCCAAGTTTGAGCCTAAGAGGTTTGTTAGTAACAAGCCCAACACCAGCTTGAGTTTCAAGCCAAGATACAATAACAACAACAACAACAACAGCAACTACTACAGTAGCAGGAGGAACCAAGCGTTTCAGACTGCTAATCCAATGGTTTGCCGAAGCTGCGGACTTCCAGGGCATTTTGCCAAGGATTGTAGAAAGCCAAGGATAATATGCTTTGGTTGTCGCTAGGAGGGGCACATGCTGAAGGACTGCCCCAAGAAAAATAATGGTGGAGGTCAGCCAGGAGGAGGAGGAAGCCGTGGAGGAAACACCGGAGGGAACTGGAAGAATAAGAAGCCCTTCGGCAAGCTGAACTGCACTAGTCTGGAGGAGGTGGTCAACTCCGATCAGGCGGTGATAGGTACGCTCCAGATACTCACTCATCCTGGCAAAGTACTTTTTGATACTGGAGCAACTACATCATTCATTTCTCAGCAATTCATCATCAAACATGGGATTAGTTGCACTAAGTTAGAAACACCCATAACCATACTTTCTGCGGGGGGAATGATAGTAGTAACCCATGCCAAACAAAAACAAGTCATCATGATCAATAAGTGCGCGTTTGACGCAGACCTATTCATTTTACCGATGAAGGACATTGATGTCATTCTTGGTATGAACTGGTTGGAAGCTAATGGAGCATTAATCGACTGTGTGAACAAAACGGTGTCTTTGAAAAGCCCCGATGGAAGTAGAATGATCTACCAAGGTGACAAACATACACAGATTGAAGTGGAGCTACAGCTGAACAGCATGAAGGAGGTGAAATTAGAGGATATACCTGTAGTAAATGAATTCCAGGATGTATTTCCTGCGGAATTACCTGGTATGCCACCAGATAGGGAGATAGAATTCACTATCGACCTAATTCCAGGAACAGCTCCGATTGCTAAAGCACCATATAAAATGGGGCCTAAGGAGTTGAAAGAACTTAAGGAGCAACTGGATGACTTGGAACAGAAAGGATTCATACAAGAAAGTGTTTCACCATGGGGGTCACCTGTAATCTTCGTGGATAAAAGAGATGGTGGTAGAAGGATGTGCGGAGATTACAGGAATCTGAACAACGTCACAATCAAGAACAAGTATCCACTTCCAAGAATACAAGATCTATTCGATCAAGTTAGAGGCGCGGGAGTCTTTTCCAAAATTGATCTAAGATCTGGTTATCACCAGATAAAGATCAAGAAGGAAGACGTTCCGAAAACTGCCTTTGTTTCAAGGTATGGACATCATGAATACCTTGTAGTGCCTTTCGGATTAACCAATGCCCCAGCAATTTTTATGAATCTCATGAATAAGATTTTCATGCCATATCTAGACAAGTTTGTCATCGTATTCATTGATGATATCTTGATCTATTCCAAAGACAAAGCCGAACATGCTGAACATCTGATGTTAGTGTTGCAAACACTAAGGGAACATCAACTCTATGCCAAATTTAGCAAGTGTGAATTTTGGCTAGATCAAGTGGAATTTCTTGGTCATGTCATTAGTAAAGATGGAATAGCTGTTAACCCGAGCAAGGTAGCAGCAGTTCTAGAATGGGAAGCACCCAAGACTGTCAAGGAAATCCAAGGATTCCTAGGAATGGCAGGATATTATCGGAGATTCATTGAAGGATTCTCCAAGATAGCAGGACCCATGACGAAGCTGTTAAGAAAGAACACACCATTCGTGTGGTCAGAGGAGTGTGAGAAGAGTTTTCAAACTCTGAAAGAGAAACTCACCACGGCACCGGTGTTAGCAGTTCCGGAAGTTGGCAAGGATTACACCGTGTACTGTGACGCATCCAAGCATGGATTGGGTTGCATACTCATGCAAGATCGGAAAGTGATATCTTATGGATCGAGGCAACTCAGACCTCATGAAGTAAACTATCCAACACATGACTTGGAATTAGCAGCAGTTGTATTTGCACTCAAAACTTGGAGACATTTTCTCTATGGAGCCAAGTGTGAGCTCTATACAGATCATAAGAGTCTCAAATACTTCTTTACTCAGAAGGAACTGAACATGAGGCAGAAAAGATGGCTAGAATTAATCAAGGATTATGATTTGACCATCAATTACACTCCAGGAAAGGCAAATGTTGTAGCAGATGCCTTGAGTAGGAAGAGCACCGGAGGAGTGGAACAAGAAATATCACCGGAGTTGAGGAAGGAAATAAGTCAAGCCCAAATACAACTTTGGGAGAAGGAAGCTCATGAAGGACTATCGGCTTTGCAAGTAGCCGATGAGCTAAATGTTAACCTGAAGAATGAGATAATGATGGGTCAGCTGGATGATCCATTCATCATGGAGGAGATGAAAATAATAGATGAGGGAAGACCATCAGAATTTCACCGCGGAGAATCGGGATCATTATGGTTCCAGAAAAGAATTTGTGTTCCGGATATTGCTGAAATCAAGGAAGTAATACTCCGGGAAGCCCATCAAACACCATATTCCATTCATCCGGGTAGTACAAAGATGTACATGGATCTAAAGGAGCTATTCTGGTGAAACAACATGAAGAGAGAAATAGCTCAATACGTGGCGGAATGCCACACCTGCCAAAGAGTGAAGGCTGAACATCAGAGTCCGGCAGGAAAGTTACAACCTTTACCCATTCCAGAATGAAAATGGGAGGAGATAGGAATGGATTTCATCACCGGACTACCCATGACCAATAAAAAGAAGGACATGATATGGGTAATCGTGGACCGGTTGACGAAGAGTGCACACTTCTTAGCGGTAAATCAGCAGGACAAAGGAGAGAAACTCATCGATCTTTACATCAAAGAGATCGTGAGTAAACATGGAGTGCCCAAGAAGATCGTGTCGGATCGAGGATCCATGTTCACGTCATCATTTTGGAAGCAACTACACGAAGCTTTAGGATCCAAGTTGGACTATAGTACCGCCTATCATCCTCAGACAGGTGGACAAACGGAAAGAACTAACCAGATTCTAGAGGATATGCTTAGGGCTTGTGCCCTAAACTTCGGAGGATCATGGGAGGAGCACTTACCACTAGCAGAGTTTTCATACAATAATAGCTATCAAAGCAGCATCAAGATGGCACCGTTTGAAGCTCTGTATGGAAGAAAGTGTAGATCACCGATATGTTGGTATGAAGCCGGAGCAAGCAAAGAGTTCAACCCTGATTATGTCAAGGAAAAGCAACAAATCATTGACATTATCCGGGATAGGCTCAAGATAGCTCAGAGCCGACAGAAGAGTTATGCCGATCAAAAGAGGAGAACATGGGAGCCACGAGTTGGAGACATGGTATATCTCAAGGTGAGCCCGATGAAAGGACTTCAGAGGTTTGGAGTAAAAGGAAAGCTAAGCCCTAGGTACATCGGACCTTTCAAGATTCTGAGTCAAAACCGAGGGTTAGCCTTTGAATTGGAACTACCGGGAAGGTTATCTCAGGTTCACAACATATTCCATGTGTCGCAACTCAGAAAGTGTTTAAAGACCCCAGAGGAACCAGTATCACATGAAGAGCCCGAGTTACAACCAGATTTGACATACATCGAGAAGCCAGCGAAGATTCTCGAGGAGAACTGGAAACAACTCAGGAATCGAGCGATAAAGTATTGCAAGATACAATGGAAGCATCATCCCGAGAGGGAAGCCACCAGGGAAAAGGAGGAGGACTTGAGGAAAACATACCCCGAACTTTTTAGGTATTACAACCACAACTTCGGGACGAAGTTTTCTTTAAGGGGGAAAGGCTGTAATGTCCCAGGTTTAGAGACGATCGAGGGGTAGATTTTAGAAAGGGATGTGCATTGCATTGTAATTTACGGGGAAATTTCGCGCTTTTAAAACAAAACTGCATCGAAGGGGGACATGTTTCTCTCTCGACATCCTACAGGGTTAGGGTTTCGAGAGTGCGATGAACTTGTTCCTACTTATCTAAATTAGGGTTTTGAGAAGAGAGAAGTGAAAGTGCATTGAAATCATAAGTTGCATGATTGAATTACAAGTTAAGTTGTTTGAATGAATTCAAACCAAATTTGAATTTGAATTTCAAATTCAAACATCAAATGATTATCACATAATTCAAATTTGAGATAATTTAATAAATAATTATCATTAATCAAGATTATAAGTAATACAACAATTACACAAAGCTCATTAAGGAAAACTTGAGCTTTATTAATATTCACACAAAATACAATGTCAATTACAATATCCAGAATTGAAAAATAAATTTACAACACATTACAAGAATTGATGAAATAGAAAAAAGAAAAAGGAAAATTACAAGGTATTTAAATGACCTAAACTACATTGTGATCTTCATGAATTCTTTGATCAAGATGATCTTGAGTTCATCTTGAGCATCTTCTTGATCCCTGCACACACACACAACAATCAGAACATTAAGCCAAGTGGCAAAGCCACTTGGCAGGTTAGCAAATATTACATAGTGTGGATATGACCAAGCTGCCGAGCTGATCCATTCCACCAGCCCAAGTCCCAAGCCACACACACACAGGCAGCACACAAGGCCTGCTGCATGTGTGCATGCAACACACACACCCAGTGAGTCACCAGGGTGAGATGTGGTGCTGTCGACCAGGGAAGCCATGGCTGGCCATATAAAAGCTTTTCACAGCCAAAACCCTAGTCACTTGATTCATTCATCGACAGCAGCCTCACAGGGTAAGTCACAAGAACACAAGAACACAAGAACAGCTTGAACAGCCACTGCTGTTCAACAAATCTTCACCACCACAGCAAATAACCCAGAAGCATCAAGCTCACAAGGAGGAGCAGGGCAAGCCAAACAAACCATCAGAAGCAAAACCTCTACACCAACACCAAATTCTAGGAGCTGGAGTGAGGTATACCAAGCATCATGAACAAACCAGATGGTTTTGTTCATATATAAGCATATGCACCAATCACACACAAGCAAAAGGGTGTGATACCCAATTTGTGTCATCATCTGGCTACTAAGCCATATGGTGCAAGCAAAGGTAGTAAGGCCACTAGTAAATCATCTAATGGGAACAACAGCTATGAAATCAATGCATAACTGAAGAAATCCAGCCAGAGATGAAAACACAGCTAGCCTAGCTACACACTTAGCACCTACAGCTAGTCAGGCCATCAGACATAGATAAATCAATGTCTATTTGATTTCAACATCAAGAGCTACTAGCAATCTAATAAATGGATCACCCAGAAAGCATTTAGTGAGCCACAACAAGCCAACAAGAGGGGAGCTACCCTTGGGCAACATATGATTACTGCCAGGGCTACCTCAACCACATCACAAAATCCCACAGATAAGCTAAGCACATCTATCATTACCCAGATGGGTTCAAAAGGGAGCTAGGGTACCCAACAGAGGTTGGCATCCCTATAGCTCTACTAAATCAACTCAGATGATCATCACTGCAAGGCAGTTCATATCATTTATCTACCAAATTAATCAAGGTAACATAGATAAATGAATTACACAAGTAATCAATGCACCAGAACCTTGCACATGATCCAGAGGATCACTGCAAGCAACAGATAATGCTTAAGTAAGCAATAAACCTCACTAGCACAAGTGTATGTGTTACACAGACATCAGAAAGAGCACCAGATAGGCACAGACAGAAGCTTAACAATTAATCAACAAGCCACTGTTGATCACATGCTCACCAGAGTTTGCTAACACTTGATACAGAGGGCTATAAGCAAGCATAGCACCAGAAATGAGCTAGCCACTGAAGATTTACACCCAAACTTTAACTGAATAAACAGATACTATAGTAATAATCATATGATTGTATCCAGAAGCACATCAAAGGCTTGATGAACCACTGGATCTTGCTAAACAAATAAAGCACATACCATTAATCACTGAATCATATAGTTAAGCCAACTGCAATGCTTAATTGAGCATGCTCATGAATTTGAGCACAAGGAACAGCACACTAATGCTCTGGCACTTGCAAAATTGCAAGTAATACACACAGAACTCAAGCCAGAGCAGCATACATGAATACACTTGATATCTGGCAAGCTTAGTAACAAGAGCAGAGCCACAGAGAGGGAATTAAGCAAGAAAGGAAGGTATAGCAACCAATTAGATTAGGAATTCTTGCACAGAGATATGGCAGAACATCACACAGCAATAGCACATGCCTTGTGCAGGCAAGCACAGCACAGTAATAAAGCTAGCATGAGCATGAGCATCAGTACAAACACATGAACTAGAGCTAGGCCATGGCGGCAGCAGTAGCACAGCAGCACAAGCATCAGAGCAGCAGCAAAGCAGCATACGCACACACAGCGAGCTAGGCGCAGCAGAGCACCAGCACGGCAAGCATCTCCATAAGGAGGAGCAGCCGCGGCCTAAGTCAGAGGAGGAAGAAGAAGAGCAGGCAAGAATGAGAGAGCAGAGGGGATCAGAGGAGGCGCGTACCTGGAGCAGCAGCACAAGGCGTGCCATGGCGGCACGGCGGCACGGGCCATCCACGGCAGCGCCAAGCCGCACCTGGCCTGGCGACGCCGAGCGTGAGCGCCCCACGGCACCACCCACAGCAGCACCACGGCGGCGCCACGACACCTGGAGTGTCGGCGGCGACGAGATCGCCAAGGCACTTCACGCCAGGAGACCAGAGACGAAGGGGGCGAGGCGAGCAGGCGGCGCAGCACGAATCGCCGCAGTGGATCTGAATCGCCGTCGAGTGGTGGTTCAGATGCGCCATACCTCACCGGCGGCGACGGCCGGAGATGGCCGGAACAAATCGGAGAAGACGGCGGCGACAATAATCGCCAGAGGAGGTTAGGGTTAGGGTTCGGGCACGCGCGAGAGAGAGAGAGGGAGAGAGTGAGTGGGTTGGGCCGGACCAGGTGGGTTTGCCAACCCAAAACCATTGGGCCACCCTGACAGGTGGGCCCAAGGGGCAAAACAGTCTTTTCATAAATCCATTAAAAACCAGAAACTTTGAAATTAAATAGAAAATTGATAAGAGCTCTAAAAAAATAATTAAAAATATGAAAATTGATCAGCATAAAATTCTCTATTTAAATAAAATATCAAAGAGAATTTTTGAAGACCAATAAGAATAAGTCTTAATTTGATGATTTAAATAAAGATTTAAATCACACATATTATTTTCAATAAAGAAAATTAGTCCATTAATGTATTTGGACTTTAAAAACACCTTGACAACATATCAAGGTGGTATTTACCCTAAATATAGTATCTCCAAATTATTCTTAGTAATTACCTCTCACATAAAATAATAAGACATCGGAAAGGGGGGAACAAACCAAAAAATGGAAAGCATGCATAATTGCTTCTTTAACCATTGCCCTTATTGGACAATGATGCTATTTTTCAGAGACAGAGGACAAGGGTCAGTCCACACCATCCAACTGCAAAACTTTGTAGTGTTCAGGCAAGTTCATCACTTGCTCATGTCATTTGAGTATTTCTATCAAATTACTTGCAAAGTATTATGGTTATCACTATTGCATAAAAATCAAAACCACTACTTTGAAGGTTGATGGCGGCGAGATGTAGTGCGGCGCAACACCAGGGATTCCAGCGCCAACGTGGAACCTGCACAACACAAACCAAGTACTTTGCCCCAACGAAACAGCGAGGTTGTCAATCTCACCGGCTTGCTGTAACAAAGGATTAGATGTATAGTGTGGATGATGATTGTTTGCAGAAAACAGTAGAACAGTATTGCAGTAGATTGTATTTCAGTAAAGAGAATTGGACCGGGGTCCACAGTTCACTAGAGGTGTCTCTCCCATAAGATAAACAGCATGTTGGGTGAACAAATTACAGTTGGGCAATTGACAAATAAAGAGGGTATGACCATGCACATACATATTATGATGAGTATAGTGAGATTTAATTGGGCATTACGACAAAGTACATAGACCGCTATCCAGCATGCATCTATGCCTAAAAAGTCCACCTTCAGGTTATCATCCGAACCCCCTCCAGTATTAAGTTGCTAACAACAGACTATTGCATTAAGTATTGCGCGTAATGTAATCAGTAACTACATCCTCGAACATAGCACCAATGTTTTATCCCTAGTGGCAACAGCACATCCATAATCTTAGAGATTTCTGTCACTTCCCCAGATTCACGGAGACATGAACCCACTATCGAGCATAAATACTCCCTCTTGGAGTTACAAGCATCTACTTGGCCAGAGCATCTACTAGTAACGGAGAGCATGCAAGATCATAAACAACACATAGACATGAATTGATAATCAACATAACATAGTATTCTCTATTCATCGGATCCCAACAAACACAACATATAGAATTACAGATAGATGATCTTGATCATGTTCGGCAGCTCACAAGACCCGACAATTAAGCACAATGGGGAGAAGACAACCATCTAGCTACTGCTATGGACCCATAGTCCAGGGGTAGACTACTCACACATCACTCCGGGAGGCGACCATGGCGGCGTAGAGTCCTCCGGAGATGATTCCCCTCTCCGGCAGGGTGCCGGAGGCAATCTCTGAATCCCCGAGATGGGATTGGCGGCGACGGCGTCTCTGGAAGGTTTTCCGTATCGTGGCTCTTGCATCGGGGGTTTCGCGACGAAGGCTATTTGTAGGCGGAAGGGCAGGTCAAGGGGCATCACGAGGGGCCCACACCATAGGTCGGCGCGGCCAGGGCTTGGGCCGCGCCGCCCTATGGTTTGGCCACCTCGTGGCCCCACTTCGTCTCCTCTTCGGTCTTCTGGAAGCTTCGTGGCAAAATAGGACCCTGGGCGTTGATTTCGTCCAATTCCGAGAATATTTCCTTACTAGGATTTCTGAAACCAAAAACAGCAGAAAACAGCAACTGGCACTTCGACATCTTGTTAATAGGTTAGTTCCAGAAAATGCACGAATATGACATAAAGTGTGCATAAAACATGTAGATATCATCAATAATGTGGCATGGAACATAAGAAATTATCGATACGTCGGAGACGTATCAGCATCCCCAAGCTTAGTTCCTGCTCGTCCCGAGCAGGTAAACGATAAACAAAGATAATTTCTGGAGTGACATGCCATCATAACCTTGATCATACTATTTGTAAAGCATATGTAGTGAATGCAGCGATCAAAACAATGTAAATGACATGAGTAAACAAGTGAATCATATAGCAAAGACTTTTCATGAATAGTACTTCAAGACAAGCATCAATAAGTCTTGCATAAGAGTTAACTCATAAAGCAATAATTCAAAGTAAATGCATTGAAGCAACACAAAGGAAGATTAAGTTTCAGCGGTTGCTTTCAACTTATAACATGTATATCTCATGGATATTGTCAACATAGAGTAATATAACAAGTGCAATATGCAAGTATGTAGGAATCAATGCACAGTTCACACAAGTGTTTGCTTCTTGAGGTGGAGAGAGATAGGTGAACTGACTCAACAATAAAAGTAAAAGAATGGTCCTTCAAAGAGGAAAGCATCGATTGCTATATTTGTGCTAGAGCTTTGATTTTGAAAACAAGAAACAATTTTGTCAACGGTAGTAATAAAGCATATGTATCATGTAAATTATATCTTACAAGTTGCAAGCCTCATGCATAGTATACTAATAGTGCCCGCACCTTGTCCTAATTAGCTTGGACTACCGGGATCATCGCAATGCACATGTTTTAACCAAGTGTCACAAAGGGGTACCTCTATGCCGCCTGTACAAAGGTCTAAGGAGAAAGCTCGCATTGGATTTCTCGCTATTGATTATTCTCAACTTAGACATCCATACCGGGACAACATAGACAACAGATAATGGACTCCTCTTTTATGCATAAGCATGTAACAACAATTAATTTTCTCGTATGAGATTGAGGATATTGTCCAAAACTGAAACTTCCACCATGGGGCATGGCTTTAGTTAGCGGCCCAATGTTCTTCTCTAACAATATGCATGCTCTAACCATAAGGTGGTAGATCGCTCTTACTTCAGACAAGACGAACATGCATAGCAACTCACATGATATTCAACAAAGAGTAGTTGATGGCGTCCCCAGGAACATGGTTATCGCACAACGAGCAACTTAATAAGAGATAAAGTGCATAAGTACATATTCAATACCACAATAGTTTTTAAGCTATTTGTCCCATGAGCTATATATTGCAAAGGTGAAGAATGGAAATTTAAAGGTAGCACTCAAGCAATTTACTTTGGAATGGCGGAGAAATACCATGTAGTAGGTAGGTATGGTGGACACAAATGGCATAGTGTTGTTTGGCTCAAGTATTTTGGATGCATGAGAAGTATTCCTTCTCAATACAAGGTTTAGGCTAGCAAGGCTATTTGAAACAAACACAAGGATGAACCGGTGCAGCAAAACTCACATAAAAGACATATTGAAAACATTATAAGACTCTACACCGTCTTCCTCGTTGTTCAAACTCAATACTAGAAATTATCTAGACCTTAGAGAGACCAAATATGCAAACCAAATTTTAGCATGCTCTATGTATTTCTTCATTAATGGGTGCAAAGTATATGATGCAAGAGCTTAAACATGAGCACAACAATTGCCAAGTATCACATTATCCAAGACATTTTAGCAATTTACTACATGTATCATTTTCCAATTCCAACCATATAACAATTTAACGAAGAAGAAACTTCGCCATGAATACTATGAGTAGAGCCTAAGGACATATTTGTCCATATGCTACAGCGGAGCGTGTCTCTCTCCCACACAAAGAATGCTAGGATCCATTTTATTCAAACAAAACAAAAACAAAAACAAATCGACGCTCCAAGCAAAGCACATAAGCTGTGATGGAATAAAAATATAGTTTCAGGGGAGGAACCTGATAATATTGTCGATGAAGAAGGGGATGCCTTGGGCATCCCCAAGCTTAGACGCTTGAGTCTTCTTGATATATGCAGGGGTGAACCACCGGGGCATCCCCAAGCTTAGAGCTTTCACTCTCCTTGATCATGTTGTATCATCTCCCTCTCTTGATCCTTGAAAACTTCCTCCACACCAAACTTAGAACAACTCATTAGAGGGTTAGTGCACAATCAAAATATACATGTTCAGAGGTGACATAATCATTCTTAACACTTCTGGACATTGCACAAAGCTACTGAAAGTCAATGGAATCGAAATATCCATCGAACATAACAAAACAGGCAATGCGAAATAAAAGGCAGAATCTGTCAAAACAGAACAGTTCGTATTGACGAATTTTATCGAGGCACCAGACTTGCTCAAATGAAAATGCTCAAATTGAATGAAAGTTGTGTACATATCTGAGGATCACTCACGTAAATTGGCATAATTTTCAGAGTTACCTACAGAGAAAACAGCCCAGATTCGTGACAGCAAAGAAATCTGTTTCTGCGCAGTAATCCAAATCTAGTATGAACTTTACTATCAACGACTTTACTTGGCACAACAAAACACTAAACTAAGATAAGGAGAGGTTAATACAGTAGTAAACAACTTCCAAGACACAAAATAAAAACAAAGTACTGTAGTAAAAACACATGGGTTGTCTCCCATAAGCGCTTTTCTTTAACGCCTTTCAGCTAAGCGCAGAAAGTGTATATCAAGTGTTATCGAGAGATGGTGTATCAACCTTACCTTGGGCTTTACCCTTACCTTTCTTGTTCTTTTTATTTTTCTTTGATTTAGGAAATATATGATTTCCCCCCGGTGTAGAGGTGAATTCCAGGGTGCCTTCTCCCACATCTATGACTGCTCCCAATAGTTTCAGCAGGGATCTTCCGAGTGTGATTTTTCCTGTCCCTACACATTCAATAACAAGATAATCAATGGATATTGTTCTTCCAAGAATGGTTGTATGCACACCTGCGGCTATTCCCTTAGGAATTATAACAGAGTTATCAATGAGAGTTATTTCTTCTCCTCCTTCATCAACTCCCCAAAGTTTCAAAGATTTATAAATGCTCTCAGGTATAAGGCAAAATTCAGACATAATATCACAATTGGCATGAAGAGTTTGATCACCGATAACAATTTTAATAGTAGGATCCCATAATGAAGGTTTAGAGTTCACTAAAACTTGTTCAAGACGATTACGAACATAGCGATAGTTGTCATCCAAGCGAGATGTACTTATCTCGAGATTGTTTAATCTATTATAAATGCTAATAAGGGCTGAATCAAAGTTATTAGCTGAATCATGTGATGCAACCAACTTCTTTATGGCATTAAAAGCTTGATCCCCATTGCAATGAAGGAAATCTCCTCCCACTAAAGCATCCAAAGCATATCTATAGCGAATCATAAGACCAAAATAAAAATTACTAAGGAGCAAACTTAGAGTCATTTGAGGTTCAGTTTTACGATAAGAAGTAAAAATTCTAGACCAAGCATCCTTAAAACTCTCCTCATCCCCTTGTTTAAAAGTGAAGACTAATTCTTCAGGCGAAGAAGTAACAGGTTCAGAGCTAGACATGGTAACAAAAGTAACTAATTTTTTTGTATTTTTAATATAGAGTGCAAGACAGTAAATAAAGCAAACTAGATAAAGTAAATGCAAGTAACTATTTTTTTTGTGTTTTTGATATAGCAAACAAGATAGCAAATAAAGTAAAACTAGCAACTAATTTTTTTGTATTTTGATTTAGTGCAGCAAACAAAGTAGTAAATAAAACTAAGCAAGACAAAAACAAAGTAAAAGAGATTGGGATGTGGAGACTCCCCTTGCAGTGTGTCTTGATCTCCCCGGCAACGGCGCCAGAAAAAGTGCTTGATACGCGTACAGCACGCGTCCGTTGGGAACCCCAAGAGGAAGGTGTGATGCGTACAGCGGCAAGTTTTCCTCGCATGAAACCAAGGTTTATCGAACCAGTAGGAGCCAAGAAGCACGTTGAAGGTTGATGGCGGCGAGATGTAGTGCGGCGCAACACCAGGGATTCCGGTGCCAACGTGGAACCTGCACAACACAAACCAAGTACTTTGCCCCAACGAAACAGCGAGGTTGTCAATCTCACCGGCTTGCTGTAACAAAGGATTAGATGTATAGTGTGGATGATGATTGTTTGCAAAAACAAGAGAACAAGATTGCAGTAGATTGTATTTCAGTAAAGAGAATTGGACCGGGGTCCACAGTTCACTAGAGGTGTCTCTCCCATAAGATAAACAACATGTTGGGTGAACAAATTACAGTTGGGCAATTGACAAATAAAGAGGGCATGACCATGCACATACATATTATGATGAGTATAGTGAGATTTAATTGGGCATTACGACAAAGTACATAGACCGCTATCCAGCATGCATCTATGCCTAAAAAGTCCACCTTCAGGTTATCATCCGAACCCCCTACAGTATTAAGTTGCTAACAACAGACAATTGCATTAAGTATTGCGCGTAATGTAATCAGTAACTGCATCCTCGAACATAGCACCAATGTTTTATCACTAGTGGCAACAGCACATCCATAATCTTAGAGATTTCTGTCACTTCCCCAGATTCACGGAGACATGAACCCACTATCGAGCATAAATACTCCCTCTTGGAGTTACAAGCATCTACTTGGCCATAGCATCTACTAGTAACGGAGAGCATGCAAGATCATAAACAACACATAGACATGAATTGATAATCAACATAACATAGTATTCTCTATTCATCGGATCCCAACAAACACAACATATAGAATTACAGATAGATGATCTTGATCATGTTCGGCAGCTCAGAAGACCCGACAATTAAGCACAATGGGGAGAAGACAACCATCTAGCTACTGCTATGGACCCATAGTCCAGGGGTAGACTACTCACACATCACTCCGGAGGCGACCATGGCGGCGTAGAGTCCTCCGGGAGATGATTCCCCTCTCCGGCAGGGTGCCGGAGGCGATCTCCTGAATCCCCAGAGATGGGATTGGCGGCGGCGGCGTCTCTGGAAGGTTTTCCGTATCGTGGCTCTCGGTACTGGGGGTTTCGCGACGAAGACTATTTTTAGGCGGAAGGGCAGGTCAAGGGGCGTCACGAGGGGCCCACACCATAGGTCGGCGCGGCCAGGGCTTGGGCCGCGCCGCCCTATGGTTTGGCCACCTCGTGACCCCACTTCGTCTCCTCTTCGGTCTTCTGGAAGCTTCGTGGCAAAATAGGACCCTGGGCGTTGATTTCGTCCAATTCCGAGAATATTTCCTTACTAGGATTTCTGAAACCAAAAACAGCAGAAAACAACAACTGGCACTTCGGCATCTTGTTAATAGGTTAGTTCCAGAAAATGCACGAATATGACATAAAGTGTGCATAAAACATGTAGATATCATCAATAATGTGGCATGGAACATAAGAAATTATCGATACGTCGGAGATGTATCATCGGGGTCCACCCGTGAGTGGGAATAATGGGACCGGCGAGGACCCAGGGTCGGGGCATGCAACAAAGGGTGGGTGTTCGAGGTAGCGGAGGAACATGATTGGCTAGACCTTATACCGGGCCTCACACCGAAGGAAGTGTGGACGGGAAAGCTGCCCGGTTGGCACCAAGGTTAAGATCTCTTATGGGTAAAGCAACACACCTCTGCAGAGTGTAAAGAATCGTGACTGTCACTCCCTGTTCCGGGATATGGAACTGCGAACGCGGCCGGAAAGGAGCTCCATGAAGTTCTAGTAAACCGGTGAAGGCTGACGGACATAGCTCTTTGGAATAAAAGCAATCTCTTGAAGAAATGTTTATCAAAATTTGCATTGGTATTAGACTTTCTGGTCTAATATCGTAGCTAGAGCATCAAACACCTCTTATCTATAATGAACTTGTTGAGTACGCTCGTACTCATCCCAATCTTAAATCCCTTGCTTAGATTGTCTGAATCGTCTGGAGGAGGACTACGACAACAATGAAGGAGCCGAGATCATAGGCTATGAAGAACCAGACCTCTCCAGAGGTATCGAAGGCGTAGACTACCTCATCGTCTATGGATCCGGGGAGGCTTCCGGAGGAGATCAAGCCTAGAATCATCTAGTAGTGGTAGTAGCCGAGCAGCGTGAACTCTTAATACTTAGCTGCTCGAGAGAATAAATGTACAACTTAATGGGACATCTATATTGTAAGCTAAGTTGGGTTCGCCTCGAACCCAGGAGTACTCCTCTTAGGACCCAAGAGGAGCTCCGAGACGATATGTGTATGATTATTGTAATATTAAATGAATGAGTTATGGACCTGCTATGTTCTGTTGTACTACTCTGAAGGATGTAATATTTGCGGAATGGTACTTCGTGAATGTTATATCAACGACTGGCATACTACAACATGTAGTGGTATGCAGGGTCACCACAGTTCATTTGTTAAACTTTGTTGAACAAATCTTTTGAGATTTGCTTCTTAGATATAATTTGGACAACAAATTTGTTTTGTGACACCTCTATGCCTTATTTAATTCTTTTGGTGTTTTGTCCAAAGTATATCTTTCTTGGATCTTTAAAAGTTTTGGTGCATGCTTACATGTAATTTGTTTATACTTGTAGCATGCTTGCTTTCTTTTGATCCATTATGTAGGATATACTCCATCAAATCCTAAATGGCTAAGATGTGCATGAAATTCAAATTTCATCTAAATATGCACATGTTTATATGGAGTGTGTCCTATATATTGTGGTTAGTCTAACCATGTGGACCTGATACGCGTACAGCACGCGTCCGTTGGGAACCCCAAGAGGAAGGTGTGATGCGTACATCGGCAAGTTTTCCCTCAGTATGAAACCAAGGTTTATCGAACCAGTAGGAGCCAAGAAGCACGTTGAAGGTTGATGGCGGCGAGATGTAGTGCGGCGCAACACCAGGGATTCCGGCGCCAACGTGGAACCTGCACAACACAACCAAAGTACTTTGCCCCAACGAAACAGTGAGGTTGTCAATCTCACCGGCTTGCTGTAACAAAGGATTAGATGTATAGTGTGGATGATGATTGTTTGCAGAGAACAGTAGAACAATTGCAGTAGATTGTATTTCAGATGTAAAGAATGGACCGGGGTCCACAGTTCACTAGAGGTGTCTCTCCCATAAGATAAATAGCATGTTGGGTGAACAAATTACAGTTGGGCAATTGACAAATAGAGAGGGCATGACCATGCACATACATGATATGATGAGTATTGTGAGATTTAATTGGGCATTACAACAAAGTACATAGACCGCTATCCAGCATGCATCTATGCCTAAAAAGTCCACCTTCAGGTTATCATCCGAACCCCTTCCAGTATTAAGTTGAAAACAACAGACAATTGCATTAAGTATGGTGCGTAATGTAATCAATAACTACATCCTCGGACATAGCATCAATGTTTTATCCCTAGTGGCAATAGTACATCCATAACCTTAGAGGTTTCTGTCACTCCCCCAGATTCACGGAGACATGAACCCACTATCGAGCATAAATACACCCTCTTGGAGTTACTAGCAAAAACTTGGCCAGAGCCTCTACTAATAACGGAGAGCATGCCAGATCATAAACAACACATAGATATAAATTGATAATCAACATAACATAGTATTCTCTATTCATCGGATCCCAACAAACACAACATATAGCATTACAGATAGATGATCTTGATCATGTTCGGCAGCTCACAAGATCCGACAATGAAGCACATAAGGAGAAGACAACCATCTAGCTACTGCTATGGACCCATAGTCCAGGGGTAGACTACTCACTCATCACTCCGGAGGCGACCATGGCGGCGTAGAGTCCTCCGGGAGATGAATCCCCTCTCCGGCAGGGTGCCGGAGGCGATCTCCTGAATCCCCCGAGATGGGATTGGCGGCGGCGCGTCTCTGGAAGGTTTTCCGTATCGTGGCTCTCGGTACTGGGGGTTTCGCGACGAAGGATATTTGTAGGCGGAAAGGCAGGCCAGGGGGCGTCACGAGGGGCCCACACACTAGGTCGGCGCGGCCAGGGCTTGGGCCGCGCCGCCCTAGCGTGGCGCCGCCTCGTGGCCCCACTTCGTTAGCTCTCCGGTCTTCTGGAAGCTTCGTGTGAAAATACGCCCCTGGGCGTTGATTTCGTCCAATTCTGAGAATATTTCCTTACTAGGATTTCTGAAACCAAAAACAGCAGAACAAAGAATCGGCTCTTCGGCATCTCGTTAATAGGTTAGTGCCGGAAAATGCATAAATATGACATAAAGTATGCATAAAACATGTAGATATCATCAATAATGTGGCATGGAACATAAGAAATTATCGATACGTCGGAGACGTATCAGCATCCCCAAGCTTAGTTTCTGCTCGTCCCGAGCAGGTAAACGATAACAAAGATAATTTCTGGAGTGACATGCCATCATAACCTTGATCATACTATTGTAAGCATATGTAATGAATGCAGCGATCAAAACAATGGTAATGCAATGAGTAAACAAATGAATCATATAGCAAAGACTTTTCATGAATAGTACTTTCAAGACAAGCATCAATAAGTCTTGCATAAGAGTTAACTCATAAAGCAACAATTCAAAGTAAAGGTATTGAAGCAACACAAAGGAAGATTAAGTTTCAGCGGTTGCTTTCAACTTGTAACATGTATATCTCATGGATAGTTGTCAATGTAAAGTAATATAACAAGTGCAATATGCAAGTATGTAAGAATCAATGCACAGTTCACACAAGTGTTTGCTTCTTGAGGTGGAGAGAGATAGGTGAACTGACTCAACAATAAAAGTAAAAGAAAGGCCCTTCGCAGAGGGAAGCATTGATTGCTATATTTATGCTAGAGCTTTGGTTTTGAAAACATATAGAGATCATAAAAGTAAAATTTTGAGAGGTGTTTGTTGTTGTCAACGAATGGTAGTGGGCACTCTAACCCCTTGCCAGACAAACCTTCTGTCAACACCCGGGTTTTTAAGTCCGGATGCCTATTATGTCATACATCGCAATCCCAGGAAACTTGTTGTTGCGAGGCATAATAGTTAAGTATCACAGTCATCATTCATTACAAACCATAATGTCTTACAACTTGGAATCACATGATCCATATTACACGAATAGTTGATCTAATGATCAACGAACAAATACAAGTTCATAGCGGAAGCGTAAGATACAAGGACTCTCTAGTCCACAGGCCAACGCTTGACGTTAGAAGCTCCTAGTTGTGGTAGACGTCCTGCTGATCGTCATCCTCGTACTGCTGCTCGGCTTCATATTCTGGCCATTTGAATAGCCAGGGACAAAGCCGTGAGTACTTTAAGTACTCGCAATCTAATACTAGAGTAAGTACTAACATTACTATTGAGAGTGTTCTAAGCTCTAAGGTTATTTGCATAAAGCCAATTTTCTTTGATAAACATTTTAGTAAACAACTCCTCATGTGCTAACTAACTCAAGTGGGAACATTAGTGTCATTCCCACAACTCAGTTGTGATTCAAATTTCCAAAGTCACCGTTCAAGTTCAAGTTCAAAAACACCAGCCACATAGATGTAAATTCTGATGACGGAAACAGTATGGCCTTTCCAATTGTCCATATCCGTGGACGCGGCTATTCGAATAGTTCTACACTCTGCAGAGGTTGCACACTTGTGCCACAACATTTGATTACATCCATCAGGGATAAAACCCCGAATAATCGTAACTCAGTACGCGGATCATCAACCGTTAACCTTTCACTTACACCCCTAGTATAGGCACCTCTCCCCATGAGCTTGGCCTCCCGGTGAAAACCAACTGTTAACCCGGGAACTGCACAGGGCTTGGCCGTACAATTCACCTCAATTCACATCATATCTCAACAACGGAGGCAGCCTCAAGCATAACCCCTATGATGTGTGTTCAGAGGGAACCCATACTAAGACGCATAAATTTCCAGCTAAGCCCTACCCATAATCAGGTATTGTGGGGGTACCCAAAAATTGTAGGATAACGTTGCATAGAAAACAAAAATTTTCCTACCGCGAACACGCAATCCAAGCCAAGATGCAATCTAGAAGACGGTAGCAACGAGGGGGTATCGAGTCTCACCCTTGAAGAGATTCCAAAGCCTACAAGATGAGGCTCTTGTTGCTGCGGTAGACGATCACTTGCCGCTTGCAAAAGCGCGTAGAAGATCTTGATCACGATCGGTTCCGGCGCCACGAACGGGCAGCACCTCCGTACTCGGTCACACGTTCGGTTGTTGATGAAGACGACGTCCACCTCCCCGTTCCAGCGGGCAGCGGAAGTAGTAGCTCCTCTTGAATCCGACAGCACGACGGCGTGGTGTCGGTGGCGGTGTAGAAGTCCGGCGGAGCTTCGCTAAGCTACGCGGGAAATATGAAGTGGAGGAGCAAAGCTAGGGTTTGGGAGGGGGTGGCCGGCCACTCAAGGGGGGCGGCCAAGCTATGGTCTTGGGGTGGCCGGCCCCCTCCCTTGGCCCCTCATTATATAGGTGGATCCCAAGTGTTGGTGTCCAAGTCTTCGAATAAGACCCGAAACCAAAACCTTCCATAGGAGGGGGAAACCTAGCCCAACTAGGACTCCCACCCAAAGGTGGGATTCCCACCTCCCATGTGGGGGGTGGCCGGCCCCCTATGGTGGAGTCCACTTGGGACTCCACCCCCACTAGGGCTGGCCGGCCATGGAGGTGGAGTCCCTTGTGGACTCCACCTTCCTTGGTGGTTTCTTCCGGACTTTTCTAGAACCTTCTAGAACCTTCCATAGAACCTTCCGCGACATTTTATTTCACATAAAATGACATCCTATATATGAATCTTATTCTCCGGACCATTCCGGAACTCCTCGTGATGTCCGGGATCTCATCCGGGACTCCGAACAAATATTCGAACTCCATTCCATAATTCAAGTGCTACCATTTCAACATCCAACTTTAAGTGTGTCACCCTACGGTTCGAGAACTATGTGGACATGGTTGAGTACTCACTCCGACCAATAACCAATAGCGGGATCGGGAGATCCATAATGGCTCCCACATATTCAACGATGACTTTAGTGATCGAATGAACCATTCACATAAATTACCAATGCCCTTTGTCTCGCGATATTTTACTTGTCCGAGGTTTGATCTTCGGTATCACTCTACACCCAGTTCACCCTCGTCTCCTGACAAGTACACATTACACCCACCGTGGAATGTCCTCACAAACGAACACATTCATATGCTTGCAAGACATTAGACGACAGTCCACCGAGAGGGCCCAGAGTATATCTATCCGTCATCGGGATGGACAAATCCCACTGTTGATCCATATGCCTCAACTCATACTTTCCGGATACTTAATCCCACCTTTATAGCCACCCATTTACGCAGTGGTGTTTGGTGTAATCAAAGTACCTTTCCGGTATAAGTGATTTACATGATCTCATGGTCATAAGGACTAGGTAACTATGTATCGAAAGCTTATAGCAAATAACTTAATGACGAGATCTTATGCTACGCTTAATTGGGTGTGTCCATTACATCATTCACACAATGACATAACCTTGTTATTAATAACATCCAATGTTCATGATTATGAAACTAATCATCCATTAATCAACAAGCTAGTTTAAGAGGCATACTAGGGACTTCTTGTTTGTCTACATATCACACATGTACTAATGTTTCGGTTAATACAATTCAAGCATGATATATAAACATTTATCATAAACATAAAGATATAAATAATAACCACTTTATTATTGCCTCTAGGGCATATCTCCTTCAGTCTCCCACTTGCACTAGAGTCAATAATCTAGATTACATTGTAATATACCTAACACCCATGGCATTTTGGTGTTGGTCATGCTTTGCCCTAGGGAGAGCTTTAGTCAACGGATCTGCTACATTCTGATCAGTGTGTACTTTGCAAATCTTTACTTCTCCATCTTCGATGTACTCGCGAATCGAGTGGTAACGCAGCTTGATATGCTTCAGCCTCTTGTGTGACCTTGGCTCTTGTGCATTGGCGATGGCACCCATGTTATCACAAGAAATGATTAATGGGTCCAATGCACTAGGAACCACACCGAGCTCTACAATGAACCTCTTCATCCATACCGCTTCGATGAAGCCTCGAAGCCGCTATGTACTACGATTCTGTTGAAGACTTCGCCACCGTGCACCGCTTCGAGCTTGCCCAGCCATCGCAGCACCATTCAATATAAACACGTACCTGCATTGTGACTTAGAGTCATCAGGATCAGTGTTCCAACTTGCATCGGTGTAACTTGTTACAACGAGCTCTTGGGCACATCCATAACAAAGAAACATATCCTTCGTTCTTTTCAAGTACTTCAGGATCTTCTTGACAGCTGTCCAGTTGTTCCATTCTGGATCACTTTGATATCTGCTAGTCAAACTAACGACATGTGCTATATCCGGTCTTGTACATAGCATGGCATACATGATAGATCCTATCGCCGAGGCATAGGGGATGTTACTCATCCTTTCTCTTTCTTCTGCCGTAGCCGGTCCTTGAGTTTTACTCAATACCTTGCACAGTAACATAGGTAAGAACCCTTTCTTACTTTCGTCCATTCTAAACTTCTTTAGAATCTTGTCCAGATATGTACTCTGTGATAGCCCTATTAGGCGTCTTGATCTATCTCTATAAATCTTGATGCCTAATATATACGATGCTTCACCAAGGTCTTTCATTGAAAAACTATTATTCAAATAACCCTTAACATCGCTTAATAGTTCTATATCATTCCCGATCAATAATATGTCATCTACATATAATATCGGGAATGCTACAGAGCTCCCACTCACTTTCTTGTAAATACAGGCCTCTCCATGACCTTTGTATAAACCCGAAGTCTTTGATCACCTTATCAAAGCGTCGGTTCCAACTTCTTGATGCTTGCTTCGGTCCATAGATTGAACGCTGAAGTTTGCATACTTTGTCAGCATTTTTAGGATCGACAAAACCTTTGGGTTGTACCATATACAACTCTTCCTCAATGTCTCCATTAAGGAACGCCGTTTTGACATCCATCTGCCAAATCTCATAATCGAAAAATGCAGCTATTGCTAACAAAATCCTCACAGATTTTAGCTTCGCTACAGGTGAGAAAGTCTCATCGTAGTCAACTCCTTGAATTTGTCGGAAACCCTTTGCGACAAGTCGAGCTTTATAGACAGTAATATTACCATCCGCATCTGTTTTTCTCTTGAAGATCCATTTATTCTCGACAGCCTTTCGGCTATCAGGTAAGTCTACCAAAGTCCATACTTTGTTATCATACATGGATCCCATTTCGGATTTCATGGCTTCTTGCCATTTGTTGGAATCTGGGCTCATCATCGCTTCTTCATACGTCGCAGGGTCCTCATCATTGTTATCTACAATCATGACATTTAGACAAGGATCATACCAATCAGGAGTGGCACGTTCCCTTGTCGATCTGCGAGGTTCAGTAGTTTCCTCGTTCGAAGTTTCATGATCATTATCATTAGCTTCCTCTCGTTGCCGGTGTAGGCGGTACAGTACAACTTCGATCTGCGCTACTCGATCAACGAGTATAGATTCATCAATCTCATCGAGTTCTACTTTTCTTCCAGTCACTTCTTTAGTGAGAAATTCTTTCTCAAGAAAGGTTCCGTTCTTAGCAACAAAGATTTTGCCTTCGGATCTGTGATAGAAAGTGTACCCTATAGTTTCCTTAGGGTAACCTATGAAGACGCATTTCTCTGCTTTGGGTTCTAGCTTGTCCGGTTGTAACTTCTTTACATAGGCTTCGCAACCCCAAACTTTCAGGAACGACAGCTTAGGTTTCTTATTAAACCATAATTCATACGATGTCGTTTCTACGGATTTTGATGGTGCTCTATTTAAAGTGAATGCGGCTGTCTCTAATGCATAACTCCAAAATGATAACGGCAAATCAGTAAGAGACATCATACTACGAACCATATCTAAGAGAGTTCGATTACGACGTTCGGACACACCGTTTCGTTGAGGTGTTCCCGGCGGTGTCAATTGTGAAAGTATTCCGCATTTCTTTAAATGCATGCCAAACTCATAACTCAGATATTCACCTCCACGATCAGATCGTAGAAATTTGATCTTCTTGTTACGTTGATTTTCCACTTCACTTTGAAATTCCTTAAACTTCTCGAAAGTTTCGGATTTATGTTTCATGAAATAGATATACCCATATCTACTCAGATCATCTGTGAAGGTTAGAACATAACGATAACCACCGCGCGATGCTACGCTCATTGGTCCACATACATCGGTATGTATGATTTCCAATAAGTCAGTAGCTCGCTCCATCATACCAGAAAATGGAGTCTTTGTCATTTTTCCCATTAGACATGCTTCGCATCTATCAAGTGACTTAAAGTCAAGTGATTCAAGTAATCCATCAGTATGGAGTTTCTTCATGCGTTTCACTCCAATATGACCAAGACGACAGTGCCACATATAAGTAGAATTATCATTAAGTTTAATTCGCTTAGCATCAATGTTATGTATATGCGTATCACTACTATCGAGATCTAACAGAAATAAGCCATTCTTTTGTGGTGCTCGACCATAAAAGATATTATTCATAAAAATAGAACAACCATTATTCTCAGACTTGAATGAATAACCGTCTTGCATTAAACAAGATCCAGATATAATGTTCATGCTCAACGCAGGTACATAATAGCAATTATTTAGGCTTAAAACTAATCCCGAAGGTAGATGTAGAGGAAGTGTGCCGACTGCGATCACATTGACCTTGGATCCATTTCCAACGCGCATCGTCACTTCATCTTTCAAATAGCTTGTCGTTTATTCTTTAGTTCCTGTTTCGAGTTACAAATATGAGCAACCGAACCAGTATCAAATACCCAGGTACTAGAACGAGAACTAGTGAGATAAACATCTATAACATGTATATCAGATATACCTTCTTTCTTCTTCTTGACAAGGCCGCTCTTCAGATCAGCCAGATACTTGGAGCAATTACGCTTCCAGTGTCCCTTCTCCTTGCGTAATAGCACTCAAAGATCGGGCTTAGGGCCGTTCTTAGGTTTCATAGGAGGCGTGGCAGCTTTCTTGCCACCCTTCTTGAATTTTCCCTTAGACTTGCCCTGTTTCTTGAAACTGGTGGTCTTGTTGACCATCAACACTTGGTGCTCCTTCTTGATCTCAATCTCAGCAGCTTTTAGCATGCCAAAGAGTTCAGGCAACTCCTTGTTCATGTTCTGCATATTGTAGTTCATCACAAAGTTCTTGTAACTTGGTGGCAGTGATTGAAGGACACGATTAATCCCCAGTCTGTTAGGAATCACTATTCCCAAGTCACTGAGTTTCTTCGCATGCCCGGTCATGGCGAGCATGTGCTCACTAACGGAGCTGCCTTCTTCCATCATACAATTGAAGAAATGTTTCGATGCTTCATAGCATTCCATCGCCGCATGAGTCTCGAATATAGCTTTCAGCTCATTCATCAACTCATGAGGATCATGGTGCTCAAAACGTTTTTGAAGATCGGATTCCAGCATCGCACAGGATGGCACACTCGAACTTGAGAGTACCGAGTTTTCCGAGTCGCGTAAACAGCTTTTACTTCATCGGATTCATCTTCTGCAGGAGGGTCACCTAGCGGTGCATCAAGCACAAATTGCAGATTTCCGCCAGAGAGGAAGATCCTCACATGACGGAACCAGTCGGTGAAGTTGCTACCGTTGCTCTTAAGTTTCTCTTTCTCTAGGAACTGATTAAAATTGATTGGGGACGCCATCTCTACAACATATATTTGCAATAGTTTAGACTAAGTTTATGACAAATTGAGTTCAAATTTTAATTCAACATAATTAAAAACCTAAGTGAACTCCCACTCAAAACAATATCCCTCGCATTGTCTTAGTGATCACACGAACCAAATCCACCGCACCTAAAACCCGATCATCACGAGAAAAGGTGTGATTTCAATGGCGAACACTCAAAGTGTTCATCATATCAACCATATGATTCATGCTCTACCTTTCGGTATCACGTGTTCCGAGACCATGTCTGTACATGCTAGGCTCGTCAAGGCCACCTTAGTATCCGCATGTGCAAAACTGTCTTGCACCCGTTGTATGTACTTATCGAATCTATCACATCCGATCATCACGAGATGCTTCGAAACGATAAGACTTGATAACGGTGCTACTAAGGATGAACACTTTATTATCTTGAGATTTTAGTGAGGGATCATCTTATAATGCTACCGTCGCGATCTAAGCAAAATAAGATGCATAAAAGGATTAACATCACATGCAGTTCATATGTGATATGATATGGCCCTTTTGTCTTTGCGCCTTTGATCTTCATCTCCAAAGCACGGACATGATCTCCATCATCTTCGGGCATGATCTCCATCATCGTCGGCGAAGCACCAAGGTCAATGGCACCGTCTTCATGATTGTCCTCCATGTAGCAACTATTACAACTACTTTGAAAAACTACTCAACATGAAATTTAAAGACAACCATAAGGCTCCTGCCGGTTGCCACAATACAATAATGATCATCTCATACATATTCATCATCACATTATGGCCATATCACATCACCAAACCCTGCAAAAACAAGTTAGACGCTCTCTAATTTGGTTTGCATATTTTACGTGGTTTAGGGTTTTCGATATAGATCTAATCTACCTACGAACATGAACCACAACGTTGATACTAATGTTGTCAATAGAAGAGTAACTTGAATCTTTACTATAGTAGGAGAGACAGACACCCGCAAAGCCTCTTATGCAATACAAGTTGCATGTCGAACGAGGAACAAGTCTCATGAACGCGGTCATGTAAAGTTAGTCCGAGCCGCTTCATCCCACTATGCCATAAAGATGCAAAGTACTCAAACTAAAGATAACAAGAGCATCAACGCCCACAAACCATTGTGTTCTACTCGTGCAACCATCTATGCATAGACACGGCTCTGATACCACTGTAGGATAACGTTGCATAGAAAACAAAAATTTTCCTACCGCGAACACGCAATCCAAGCCAAGATGCAATCTAGAAGACGGTAGCAACGAGGGGGTATCGAGTCTCACCCTTGAAGAGATTCCAAAGCCTACAAGATGAGGCTCTTGTTGCTGCGGTAGACGATCACTTGCCGCTTGCAAAAGCGCGTAGAAGATCTTGATCACGATCGGTTCCGGCGCCACGAACGGGCAGCACCTCCGTACTCGGTCACACGTTCGGTTGTTGATGAAGACGACGTCCACCTCCCCGTTCCAGCGGGCAGCGGAAGTAGTAGCTCCTCTTGAATCCGACAGCACGACGGCGTGGTGTCGGTGGCGGTGTAGAAGTCCGGCGGAGCTTCGCTAAGCTACGCGGGAAATATGAAGTGGAGGAGCAAAGCTAGGGTTTGGGAGGGGGTGGCCGGCCACTCAAGGGGGGCGGCCAAGCTATGGTCTTGGGGTGGCCGGCCCCCTCCCTTGGCCCCTCATTATATAGGTGGATCCCAAGTGTTGGTGTCCAAGTCTTCGAATAAGACCCGAAACCAAAACCTTCCATAGGAGGGGGAAACCTAGCCCAACTAGGACTCCCACCCAAAGGTGGGATTCCCACCTCCCATGTGGGGGGTGGCCGGCCCCCTATGGTGGAGTCCACTTGGGACTCCACCCCCACTAGGGCTGGCCGGCCATGGAGGTGGAGTCCCTTGTGGACTCCACCTTCCTTGGTGGTTTCTTACCTTCCTTGGTGGTTTCTTCCGTACTTTTCTAGAACCTTCTAGAACCTTCCATAGAACCTTCCGCGACATTTTATTTCACATAAAATGACATCCTATATATGAATCTTATTCTCCGGACCATTCCGGAACTCCTCGTGATGTCCGGGATCTCATCCGGGACTCCGAACAAATATTCGAACTCCATTCCATAATTCAAGTGCTACCATTTCAACATCCAACTTTAAGTGTGTCACCCTACGGTTCGAGAACTATGTGGACATGGTTGAGTACTCACTCCGACCAATAACCAATAGCGGGATCTGGAGATCCATAATGGCTCCCACATATTCAACGATGACTTTAGTGATCGAATGAACCATTCACATAAATTACCAATTCCCTTTGTCTCGCGATATTTTACTTGTCCGAGGTTTGATCTTCGGTATCACTCTATACCTTGTTCAACCTCGTCTCCTGACAAGTACTCTTTACTCGTACCGTGGTATGTGGTCTCTTATGAACTCATTCATATGCTTGCAAGACATTAGACGACATTCCACCGAGAGGGCCCAGAGTATATCTATCCGTCATCGGGATGGACAAATCCCACTGTTGATCCATATGCCTCAACTCATACTTTCCGGATACTTAATCCCACCTTTATAGCCACCCATTTACGCAGTGGTGTTTGGTGTAATCAAAGTACCTTTCCGGTATAAGTGATTTACATGATCTCATGGTCATAAGGACTAGGTAACTATGTATCGAAAGCTTATAGCAAATAACTTAATGACGAGATCTTATGCTACGCTTAATTGGGTGTGTCCATTACATCATTCACACAATGACATAACCTTGTTATTAATAACATCCAATGTTCATGATTATGAAACTAATCATCCATTAATCAACAAGCTAGTTTAAGAGGCATACTAGGGACTTCTTGTTTGTCTACATATCACACATGTACTAATGTTTCGGTTAATACAATTCAAGCATGATATATAAACATTTATCATAAACATAAAGATATAAATAATAACCACTTTATTATTGCCTCTAGGGCATATCTCCTTCAAAAATTGGAAAGGTATTGCATTCAAATCAATCATCAGTTTTTAACCAAAATCACCAAGTCAATTTCATGTCATATTCACCTTCAAAATCTTTCAATGGAATGACTCATCATTCCGAGGTTTTCACCATCATCATTTCATAAACACATGTTCCCATCTAGAGTAGTCATTTTTTTAAATTTAGCACTAGCAACTATGTATGAGGGGTGCTAAGTATTTGCTTTGCTTCTAGACTAAGTTTGATACTCTTGTACTAACTCAATACTAACTAGGTAAATCATGAATCAAAAAGTACTTTGATAAAACAAAGGTAAATAAAGCTTGTAAAGTAAGACTGGGAAATAGGATCATAAGCATTAAGTAAATGAGGTAATGCTTTGCTCATGGTGAGCCTTGCACTTTGCAAGAGTATTATCTTGCCTTGGTTGGGGAATTGGTCAAAGTGGTCTTCTTCTCCTTGGAAGTAGACCTCCTCCTCCTCCTGGTACTCCTCGGTACTAGCGTCTAAAATACAAATACGGAGTACACAATCATCACACCAAACTAATTTACTAAGCTAGGCACAAACATAGTTCACACACTTAAACTAGCATCACATATTACTATTAAGTTGGTCGATGTGTTTTTCTTATTATTTAAGAAACATAATTTCCTCTCATATTAATCTTAAATGTTACTTTGAATTATTTAGAGAAATAATTTCCTCTCATTATCTTATTAAGATTTAATTTCTCTTATGCATAATATGTGACCTAGGTTGACCCAAGTCAACCTCTTCACACTTATCATATTGAGAAAATGATTTAAATGAGGTGAGCACCTCATACTATTTAGTTTTAGCATAGCAAAGATTTAATATCACCAACAATTCCTATGAGACCTAAATTACCAGAGTCTCTACTTCATTTGGAATTGGTGGTGACAAGATTTAAATGAGAGAAACTCTCTCACAAGATTTCTTAATAGTTTTGGACAATATCTTTGACTAGAAATAGCCCTAAAGTCATTTAAATCAACTAAGCCATGATCATTCAAAGTAATCATGGCATATTTTTGTAGAAACAATTAGTATAAGTGAAATGTGAATTATTGGAGGTGGAATTATCTGAAAATCATTTATGGTTGATTTTTAAGAATTTTTATAAAGCAGAAAAGTCCCTGCCTTGTTTATTTTATCACTTTAATTCTACAATAGATCTATGGTTCTATCCAGTGGCATTGGGTAGATAATTTCCTAAGGTTTCCAAAAATATAAAGTTTGCAATTTTTGGCTTAGTGGATTTTTCCCTATTAAATTTCAAAGATTGCATCAGAAAGGGGTATTTCTCCATTTTTCAAATTTGAATTCAAAACTTGGGCTGGCGGGAGATCTTAACGGGCTAGGCAGAGAGAGAGGGAGTTGGGCCAGCCCAGCTTCGCCGTGGGCCAGCTGACATGGTGGGGGCCACCTGTCAGCGGGTTTTGGCCAGCGAAACGGTACGCGCAACGCGAGCCGTGCGATTAGAAGGAGATCGCACGGTCGAGGGAGGCCTTCGTCTCCGGCGAGAGGGGAACTCACTGGCGACGGCGGTAGGGGGTCGGCGAGCTCGTCGGAGCTCCGGCGGTCGTCGGCGATGCGCACAGCAACGTTGGAGTGGATGAGGAAGCGCTCGGAAGAGTGGGGCCATGCCGCACGAGGTGGCCTCCTGCTCCGGCTTGCTCCGTGTACTGGCGGCGGCGGCGAGCTTGCGATTGGAGGCCTCCGGCGACTAATTGGTGAAATTGAGGTGGCGAGGAGTGCTGTGGTGAGGAGGGGAAGGAGTTGGTGTGCTCAGATCATCGGGAGGGGCTCCCCTTTTATAGGCGCGGGAGGTGGCTGTGGGGCGGAGCGGCAGTCGTCGTCGTCGCCGTTCCAAGGTTGCGAAGGGCCAAGGCGTGGGCGCGTATGGTTGCTGGCGTCCTGGCGAGGCTGACGCGCGTGCTCGTGGCGCATCCGAGGCTCTGCAGCGATGGTGCGCTTGACGGGAGTGTTCGGGCCATGGCGGACAGGCGTCGTCGTGGTCGTCACGCCTGACGTTCCCGCGGGCTAGTGGGCGTGTCCAGGCGATCCAGGGACTTGTCCTGCGTCGACTGGCGTTGAGAGGAGAGGTCGAGGTGGCGCAGGGGCTCCGGGCAGCTGGCGCTCTGGCGCGTCCGACGCGGACGCCATGCGCGCTCTGGCGCGGCATGGACATGCCTGGGCGTGTCTGGGCGCTCGTGTGCTGACGCGTGCGAGCTCAGTCTTGGTCAAGGGATGGCATGAGCGTGTCCAGGGAGGTGAGAGGGAGCCAGTGGACATGAGGGTTCGGGCCAGAGGTGGCCAGAGGTGAGAGGGGCATGGTGGTGGCATGCCATGCCACGGCATGGCATGGTTTTGACCATGGTGAGCAAGTGGAGGGGTGGCAAGGGTTGGCACTGGTGCTGATGGGGGTGGTGAAGTTCCAGGGGTGCAGAGAGGGTCAGGGTTGGACCAAGTCCAATGTAAAATTTCAGCATGGGCTTCATTTTTCACCCTGCCTGCCAGGTGTTTGTGGTAATGCCCGCAAGAAAATAATTTTTGAATTTTGAGGAAATTTTTGGTGGAGTGTAATCATATATTAAATGGAGCATTTTCGTGGTGGTGGTGATCAAAATAGAATTGAGATGCAAAATCACATTTTGCATATGATCTTGCATATGTGAGTTTGTTCCAACTTTGCTTGACTCTCATTTGAATTTGGTAAGGAATTTGGGGTGGTGGTTTTGGGCAAAGTTGAATTTCTTGATGTTGTCTTGGATGAGGTGAAAAGGGTTGACAAAGTGTAGAAGTGAAAAGTGAAAATCCAGGGGCTCAAAGTGGGCATCATGTTAAAATTGGCACATATGACCATAATCATATGTGAGCTCAATTTTGATTCAAATTTGTTTTGAATTGAGTTTGATTGATTCCAAAAGTGTTAAAAGGTGTTTAGTATCCATTTACAACTAATGGTGCAAACCAAAATGGCCTAGATCAAAGATTTGTAAAAATGGCATAGACCATAAGTGGGTATGAAGTTGATTTTTAGAATTCCTTTTCTATTTTATTTTTATTTGACTTTGGGTGATCAAGTGATCATTGCTAGGGTTTTGGAATGAGAGTAACACATAAACAAGCATCATGGCAAAAGCACACTCAAATAAATTAATAAGGTGACCTAATATGCATAGTCCTATATGATGAGAAAAAGTTTTTGTTGGCTCTGAATTTTGGATTCTTGAATTATCTCTCTTGTTCCTTTTATTGAAACTTGGGATGTTACAAACCTTTCCCCCTTACAAAAGATCTCGTCCCGAGATCTAGAGAAAACTAGGTACTAAAGAGATCTGGGTATTCCTTCTTCATATCTTCCTCACGTTCCCAAGTGGCTTCTTCTTCGGTGTGATTACTCCATTGTATTTTCAGGAACTTGATACTTCTGGTGCGGGTGGTCCTGAATGCTTCTTCAAGGATGCGAATAGGCACTTCGCGGTAGGTTAGATCCTTGTTGATATCAATGGCTCTGTGGTCGATGTTCTTGAATACTTCGGTCTTCTCAGGCACTTCTAGGCACTTCCGAAGCAGTGAGATGTGAAACACATTGTGTACGGCGGACATCTCTTCCGGCAGTTCCAGCTGGTATGAGACTTCTCCTCGGCGACTCAGAATTTTGAAAGGTCCAACATATCTGGGGGCGAGCTTTCCTTTGAGTTGGAATCTCTGCATTCCTTTGAGGGGTGAGACTTTGAGATACACAAAATCTCCGATCTCGAAGGTCATCTCTCGGCGTCTCTTGTCGGCGTAGCTCTTCTGTCTTGACTGGGCGGTCTTGAGGTACTCGCGGATCTGGTGCACTTTCTCTTCGGCTTCGCGGAGAACATCGGGGCCGAAGACTTGACTATCTCCGACTTCCGACCAGTTCAGAGGGGTACGGCATTTCCTTCCGTACAGGGCTTCAAAGGGGGCCATCTGTAAGCTGGCTTGATAGCTATTGTTGTAGGAGAATTCTGCATATGGTAGGCAGTCTTCCCATTTGGATCCATACTCTAGCACACAGGCTCTCAACATATCTTCCAAAGATTCGGTTGACTCTCTCGGTCTGTCCGTCGATCATGCGGGTGATAAGCTGTGCTGAAATTCAGACGGGTTCCTAGTCCTTCATGCACTTTCTGCCAGAATCTTGAGGTGAATTGCGATCCTCTATCTGACACAATTGACTTCGGTGTTCCGTGCAGGCTGACTATTCTAGATATGTATAACTCGGCGAGCCTTGGGCCTTGGTATGTGGTCTTGACGGGGATGAAATGTGCCACTTTGGTCAACCTGTCGATGACTACCCAAATGGAGTCATTTCCTCGGCTAGATTTGGGCAATCCTGTGATAAAGTCCATACCGACAGAATCCCATTTCCACTCAGGAATCTATAAGGGTTGTAACAGTTCTGCGGGGCGTTGATGTTCTGCCTTGACTCGTTGACAGATATCACACTTGGCGATGTAGCTTCCTATCTCTCGCTTCATTCCGTGCCACCAGAATTGTTCCTTCAGGTCTTGGTACATCTTGGTTCCTCCGGGATGAATGGAATACAGTGTATCATGAGCTTCCTTCAAAATGACTTGCTTCAACTCCGAATCTGATGGTACACACAGGCGCTCGTTGTACCAAAGAACTCCTTCTTCATCTACGGTGAATCCTGGTGCCTTTCCTGCAGCTATCTGGCTCTTTATTCCGTCAATGCTGGCATTTCCCTTCTGGGCTTCTTTTATTTGGCTCATCAAGGTGGGTTGGAGTTCAATGCTGGCTAAGAATCCTTCGCTCACTAGCTCTAGTCTGAATTGCTCAAACTCTTGGTACAGGCTTGGTTGCTCTATTGCGATCATGGAGTTTAACTGACACGGCAGTCTGCTCAAAGCATCCGCTACCACATTGGCCTTGCCGGGGTGGTAGTGAATTTCCATGTCGTAATCTTTGATTAATTCAATCCATCTGCGCTGTCTCATGTTCAGCTCCTTCTGGGTGAAAATGTACTTCAGGCTCTTGTGATCTGAATATATCTCGCATCGATTACCCATGAGGTAATGACGCCAAACCTTCAGGGCTAACACTACGGCTGCTAACTCCAAGTCATGAGTTGGATAGTTCTGTTCATGTTGCTTCAGTTGCCTTGATAGGTAAGATATCACTTTGCCTTCTTGCATCAACACACATCCAAGACCAGTCTTGGATGCATCACAATAGACATCAAATGGTTTGGTGACATCGGGCATGATCAATATTGGGGCTGTGGTTAATCTGAGCTTGAGTAGCTGAAAGCTTTCTTCACATTTGTCATTCCAGTCAAATTTCTGGTCCTTCTTCAGCAGTTGAGTCATTGGTCTTGCGATGCTTGAAAATCCTTCAACGAATCGGCGGTAATATCCCGCTAATCCCAGAAATGCTCGGACTTCAGTCTGGGTGGTTGGGGCTTTCCATTCCTCAACGGTTTTGATTTTTGCGGGATCTACCGCAATTCCTCCTGCAGACAAGATGTGTCCCAGGAATCCTACTTCCTTCAACCAAAACTCGCATTTGCTAAATTTGGCGTACAACTGATGCTGCCTAAGGGTTTCTAGAACCACTTCCAAATGTTGCTCATGTTCTTCTTCTGATTTGGAGTAGATAAGGATGTCGTCGATGAAGACAACGACAAACTTATCCAGTAATTCCATAAAGATCTTATTCATGAGATTCATGAAGTAAGCGGGGGCATTGGTCAGTCCAAAGGACATGACATTGTACTCATACAGTCCATATCTGGTGGTAAAGGCAGTCTTGGGAATATCCGTTGCTCGGATCTTCAGTTGGTGGTAACCTGTCCTTAGATCAATCTTTGAGAATACTTGGGCACCGGTTAGCTGGTCAAACAGATCTTCTATCTTCGGCAAGGGATATTTGTTCTTGATGGTGACATCGTTAAGCTTACGATAATCCGTAACCAAACGAGTGGCACCGTCCTTTTTATCCACAAACAAAACTGGGGATCTCCAAGGCGACGCACTTGGTCGAATCAGACCTTTGTACAGCATATCATCCAGTTGCTTCTTCAGTTCCATTAACTCTGCGGGGTTCATGCTATAGGCTCTCTGGGCTATAGGTCCTGTTCCAGGGATTAACTCAATGATAAACTCGATATCCCGATCTGGGGGCATACCGGGTAGATCATCCGGAAACACATCAGGGTATCGACAAACGACCCTGATTTGATCCAGAGTTGGCTTAGCTACACTTTGGTTGCAGGTGAAATTTCTGGGTAGCTTTTCAGACAAGTGTTCTATTATTATTCCGGTGCTACTAGTCATGGTGATGGCCTTCTTGGCGCAGTCTATCAATCCATGATGTTTCGCCATCCAATCCATACCCAGGACTACTTCCAATCCTTTTGTTCCCAGAACAATCAAGTTTGCATAAAAGTCTATTTCATGGATTCTGATGGGTACATCTTTGCAAAATTTTCTAGCTTTAGTTGTTGATCCAGGTATTTGAACTACCATGACATGTTTCAAGCTGATTGGTTGAATCTTACTAGTGTACACAAAATCTTCGGTAATGAACGAATGCGATGCTCCAGAATCAAACAACACTCTTGCTGGTTTTGAGTTAACAGAGAACATACCCAGCACCACGTCAGGTGCTTCCCGGGCTTCCTCCGCATTCATGTGGTAGAGGCGACCTCCGCGGTTGTTCGGGTTGTTGGGGGCGAACTTCTTGCCGGTGGAGACACGGCGTTGCTGCTGAGCTGGTGGTGCGGGGTTGCCTGCGAGCTTGGCAAGCCTCTTGGGACACTCATTGGAGTAATGCCCCACTACACCACACTCATAGCAAGTGATGGTGGTCTTGTCCTGCTTGTTCGCGACGGGGATTGCATTGCTCCCGGTCCTTGGTGCGGTGTTGGTGTTGTTGTTGCTGTTGTTGTGGTTGGGGGCTCTCGGTGGAGCGCGGTTGTAGTTGTTGTTGTTGTTGTAGTTGCTGTTGGTGTTGTTGTTGTAGTGGCCTCCTGGCCTCGAGTTTCCTCCACTCCGGTTCTGATAACCGGGGCGCGAGTTCTGCATCGGTGGCTTGTTGTTCCTTGGAGTGAAACCTCCGCTTGAGCTAGGGCGATATTTCTGGGGGTGGCTTGATCCACTCTGGTTCATCATGCGGCGCTTGCGGTTCTCGCTGGCTTGGTGCAGTTTGCCCTCCATTTGGATGGCGGAGTCAACAAGGGCTTCGAGGTCGGCGAAGGGGATGTTGATCAACACAGTCTGCATCTCATCATGCAGTCCGTTCAGGAACCTTTCCTTCCTCTTCTCAGTAGTGTCGGTCTCATCCGGGGCATACCTTGACAGTGTGAGAAACTTGTCGCGGTATTCCACCACGGACATCCGGCCTTGCTTCAGTTCACGGAATTCATCCCTCATCTTCTTTATCAGACCCGGGGGCACATGGTACTTGCTGAACTTGAGCTTGAAATCAGTCCAAGCCATGAACTGTCCCGCGTTCATGGCACGGGTGCTTGTCCACCAAGCTCTTGCGGGTCCTGCTAAGTAGTGCGTGGCAAACAGCACTTTCTCATTCTCTTCAACTCCAGCTACTTCTAGATTGTTCTCCATAGTTTGGAGCCAATCATCTGCGTCAAGTGGTTCCTCGGTCTTGCTGAAAACTGGCGGGTTGGTATTCTGGAAGTTCTTGAGCTTGGATCCTGGATGTTCATGGTGGCCTTGATTGTTGTTGGCCAGCTGTTGAAGTGCTGCAAGGTTGGCTTGCCGTTCAGCTTTTTCTGCTTCTCTATCTTCCAGCATAACTTGCAACATCTGCATCATAGCGTCTTGATTCGCGTTGCGAGTTGGAGGGGCCATCTGAGCATTGAGATAGATCATGAGATAAGAGGGAAATTTTCTATGGCTTGTTTTGTGTTTAAGTTCAAAAGCTTAAAACTTGAAGTCTTTTTATGATGACACAAACATACATTCATTCATAGCAAACAACACACATTACAAGCTAACACACTAAGGGTTTTAAGAACCCTTCTTCTCCAAGCTACGATACATGGGGCGGGATACAACTCACACCTACGATAGTGCATAAGTGAACTACTCCTCATCCTCATCCACCTCTATGTCAACATGGTCATCTTCTCCAGCGTCGAGGAACTCGTAGTCTTCCTCCTCGGTGTTCTCATCATCCTCAAAGTCATCGTCGTCACTCAGGAAGGCACTTCCTCCCTGAATGTCATCTCCATCTTCCTCCATCATCTTCATCTGCTCCTCCTGGGCCTTGACAGTGGCCTCGAGTGCTGCTATCTTCGCGCGAAGGCGGGTGATAGTGGCATCCTTCTTCGCCCGCTGCTGGCGGAGAGTCCTGCGGTCATTGGCGAGCATCTTGATGGCGTCTCCTTGCTCGATGATGCGGGCGTGAGTCTGGTTGGCGTACTCACGGGAGTGGTCGAGATCCTGCTGAGTGTGGTACAGCATGAAGTCGAGATGCTCCACATGGTGCTTCAGCTCCGGGTGGGATGACATGTCCATGGGCTCTCCAGCAGAGTTACGCCTCGCGAGGTGGGAAAAGCGAGGGTCCTTGAGTGCCTCCCCGCTCATCCCGCACAGGCGTGCGAGTCCCTCCTGAAGGGCACGGGCAAGTCCGTCCAGCCAGTTGCTCTCCATGAAGGAGAAGAGGATCCTCTCAGAAGTGGGAGGCTCCATCTTGCCCCTCAAGTCAGCGGTGATGATCCACTGCAGCTCGCCTCATGGCTGGTCCGTGATCTGCGATCCGTGGAACTCTGGGTGTGGGCGACCAAGGTGGTCGGACAGGGCATTGAGGTCGTGCTCAAAGATCAAGCTTCCCCCATTCCCAAGCTGGTAAAACTTCGTGTTCACGGGCTCCATCTGAAAGTGAAGTGAATGATTAAGTTAGAGAAGTGAACAAGTGTGGCAAAATTTTAGTTATATTTCTAAGGAAGAGCATGACTTCTTGTTTTTCCAAAGAACTCAAAGAGAAGACAAAGACTTAAATTTTCAGAAATACTTCATTCCTTTTTGAACTAAATTTTCAGAACGTCCATTTCTAACTAGGGTCTCCTAAGGTCAAACAATGGCTCTGATACCAACTTGTCAACACCCGGGTTTTTAAGTCCGGATGCCTATTATGTCATACATCGCAATCCCAGGAAACTTGTTGTTGCGAGGCATAATAGTTAAGTATCACAGTCATCATTCATTACAAACCATAATGTCTTACAACTTGGAATCACATGATCCATATTACACGAATAGTTGATCTAATGATCAATGAACAAACACAAGTTCATAGCGGAAGCGTAAGATACAAGGACTCTCTAGTCCACAGGCCAACGCTTGACGTTAGAAGCTCCTAGTTGTGGTAGACGTCCTGCTGATCGTCATCCTCAGATCGCTGCTCGGCTTCATATTCTGGCCATTTGAATAGCCAGGGACAAAGCCGTGAGTACTTTAAGTACTCGCAATCTAATACTAGAGTAAGTACTAACATTACTATTGAGAGTGTTCAAAGCTCTAAGGTTATTTGCATAAAGCCAATTTTCTTTGATAAACATTTTAGTAAACAACTCCTCATGTGCTAACTAACTCAAGTGGGAACATTAGTGTCATTCCCACAACTCAGTTGTGATTCAAATTTCCAAAGTCACCGTTCAAGTTCAAGTTCAAAAACACCAGCCACATAGATGTAAATTCTGATGACGGAAACAGTATGGCCTTTCCAATTGTCCATATCCGCGGACGCGGCTATTCGAATAGTTCTACACTCTGCAGAGGTTGCACACTTGTGCCACAACATTTGATTACATCCGTCAGGGATAAAACCCCGAATAATCGTAACTCAGTACGCGGATCATCAACCGTTAACCTTTCACTTACACCCCTAGTATAGGCACCTCTCCCCATGAGCTTGGCCTCCCGGTGAAAACCAACTGTTAACCCGGGAACTGCACAGGGCTTGGCCGTACAATTCACCTCAATTCACATCATATCTCAACAACGGAGGCAGCCTCAAGCATAACCCCTATGATGTGTGTTCAGAGGGAACCCATACTAAGACGCATAAATTTCCAGCTAAGCCCTACCCATAATCAGGTATTGTGGGGGTACCCAAAAATTGGAAAGGTATCGCATTCAACTCAATCATCAGTTTTTAACCAAAATCACCAAGTCAATTTCATGTCATATTCACCTTCAAAATCTTTCAATGGAATGACTCATCATTCCAAGGTTTTCACCATCATCATTTCATAAAAACATGTTCCCATCTAGAGTAGTCATTTTTTTAAATTTAGCACTAGCAACTATGTATGAGGGGTGCTAAGTATTTGCTTTGCTTCTAGGCTAAGTTTGATACTCTTGTACTAACTCAATACTAACTAGGTAAATCATGAATCAAAAAGTACTTTGATAAAACAAAGGTAAATAAAGCTTGTAAAGTAAGACTGGGAAATAGGATCATAAGCATTAAGTAAATGAGGTAATGCTTTGCTCATGGTGAGCCTTGCACTTTGCAAGAGTATTATCTTGCCTTGGTTGGGGAATTGGTCAAAGTGGTCTTCTTCTCCTTGGAAGTAGACCTCCTCCTCCTCCTGGTACTCCTCGGTACTAGCGTCTAAAATACGAATACGGAGTACACAATCATCACACCAAACTAATTTACTAAGCTAGGCACAAACATAGTTCACACACTTAAACTAGCATCACATATTACTATTAAGTTGGTCGATGTGTTTTTCTTATTATTTAAGAAACATAATTTCCTCTCATATTAATCTTAAATGTTACTTTGAATTATTTAGAGAAATAATTTCCTCTCATTATCTTATTAAGATTTAATTTCTCTTATGCATAATATGTGACCTAGGTTGACCCAAGTCAACCTCTTCACACTTATCATATTGAGAAAATGATTTAAATGAGGTGAGCACCTCATACTATTTAGTTTTAGCATAGCAAAGATTTAATATCACCAACAATTCCTATGAGACCTAAATGACCAGAGTCTCTACTTCATTTGGAATTGGTGGTGACAAGATTTAAATGAGAGAAACTCTCTCACAAGATTTCTTAATAGTTTTGGACAATATCTTTGACTAGAAATAGCCCTAAAGTCATTTAAATCAACTAAGCCATGATCATTCAAAGTAATCATGGCATATTTTTGTAGAAACAATTAGTATAAGTGAAATGTGAATTATTGGAGGTGGAATTATCTGAAAATCATTTATGGTTGATTTTTAAGAATTTTTATAAAGCAGAAAAGTCCCTGCCTTGTTTATTTTATCACTTTAATTCTACAATAGATCTATGGTTCTATCCAGTGGCATTGGGTAGATAATTTCCTAAGGTTTCCAAAAATATAAAGTTTGCAATTTTTGGCTTAGTGGATTTTTCCCTATTAAATTTCAAAGATTGCATCAGAAAGGGGTATTTCTCCATTTTTCAAATTTGAATTCAAAACTTGGGCTGGCGGGAGATCTTAACGGGCTAGGCAGAGAGAGAGGGAGTTGGGCCAGCCCAGCTTCGCCGCGGGCCAGCTGACATGGTGGGGGCCACCTGTCAGCGGGTTTTGGCCAGCGAAACGGTACGCGCAACGCGAGCCGTGCGATTAGAAGGAGATCGCACGGTCGAGGGAGGCCTTCGTCTCCGGCGAGAGGGGAACTCACTGGCGACGGCGGTAGGGGGTCGGCGAGCTCGTCGGAGCTCCGGCGGTCGTCGGCGATGCGCACAGCAACGTTGGAGTGGATGAGGAAGCGCCTGGAAGCAGTTGCGTCGCCTGAGGTGGCCTCCTGCTCCGGCTTGCTCCGTGTACTGGCGGCGGCGGCGAGCTTGCGATTGGAGGCCTCCGGCGACTAATTGGTGAAATTGAGGTGGCGAGGAGTGCTGTGGTGAGGAGGGGAAGGAGTTGGCGTGCTCAGATCATCGGGAGGGGCTCCCCTTTTATAGGCGCGGGAGGTGGCTGTGGGGCGGAGCGGCAGTCGTCGTCGTCGTCGCCGTTCCAAGGTTGCGAAGGGCCAAGGCGTGGGCGCGTACGGTTGCTGGCGTCCTGGCGAGGCTGACGCGCGTGCTCGTGGCGCATCCGAGGCTCTGCAGCGATGGTGCGCTTGACGGGAGTGTTCGGGCCATGGCGGACAGGCGTCGTCGTGGTCGTCACGCCTGACGTTCCCGCGGGCTAGTGGGCGTGTCCAGGCGATCCAGGGACTTGTCCTGCGTCGACTGGCGTTGAGAGGAGAGGTCGAGGTGGCGCAGGGGCTCCGGGCAGCTGGCGCTCTGGCGCGTCCGACGCGGACGCCATGCGCGCTCTGGCGCGGCATGGACATGCCTGGGCGTGTCTGGGCGCTCGTGTGCTGACGCGTGCGAGCTCAGTCTTGGTCAAGGGATGGCATGAGCGTGTCCAGGGAGGTGAGAGGGAGCCAGTGGACATGAGGGTTCGGGCCAGAGGTGGCCAGAGGTGAGAGGGGCATGGTGGTGGCATGCCATGCCACGGCATGGCATGGTTTTGACCATGGTGAGCAAGTGGAGGGGTGGCAAGGGTTGGCACTGGTGCTGATGGGGGTGGTGAAGTTCCAGGGGTGCAGAGAGGGTCAGGGTTGGACCAAGTCCAATGTAAAATTTCAGCATGGGCTTCATTTTTCACCCTGCCTGCCAGGTGTTTGTGGTAATGCCCGCAAGAAAATAATTTTCGAATTTTGAGGAAATTTTTGGTGGAGTGTAATCATATATTAAATGGAGCATTTTCGTGGTGGTGGTGATCAAAATAGAATTGAGATGCAAAATCACATTTTGCATATGATCTTGCATATGTGAGTTTGTTCCAACTTTGCTTGACTCTCATTTGAATTTGGTAAGGAATTTGGGGTGGTGGTTTTGGGAAAAGTTGAATTTCTTGATGTTGTCTTGGATGAGGTGAAAAGGGTTGACAAAGTGTAGAAGTGAAAAGTGAAAATCCAGGGGCTCAAAGTGGGCATCATGTTAAAATTGGCACATATGACCATAATCATATGTGAGCTCAATTTTGATTCAAATTTGTTTTGAATTGAGTTTGATTGATTCCAAAAGTGTTAAAAGGTGTTTAGTATCCATTTACAACTAATGGTGCAAACCAAAATGGCCTAGATCAAAGATTTGTAAAAATGGCATAGACCATAAGTGGGTATGAAGTTGATTTTTAGAATTCCTTTTCTATTTTATTTTTATTTGACTTTGGGTGATCAAGTGATCATTGCTAGGGTTTTGGAATGAGAGTAACACATAAACAAGCATCATGGCAAAAGCACACTCAAATAAATTAATAAGGTGACCTAATATGCATAGTCCTATATGATGAGAAAAAGTTTTTGTTGGCTCTGAATTTTGGATTCTTGAATTATCTCTCTTGTTCCTTTTATTGAAACTTGGGATGTTACAAACCTTTCCCCCTTACAAAAGATCTCGTCCCGAGATCTAGAGAAAACTAGGTACTAAAGAGATCTGGGTATTCCTTCTTCATATCTTCCTCACGTTCCCAAGTGGCTTCTTCTTCGGTGTGATTACTCCATTGTATTTTCAGGAACTTGATACTTCTGGTGCGGGTGGTCCTGAATGCTTCTTCAAGGATGCGAATAGGCACTTCGCGGTAGGTTAGATCCTTGTTGATATCAATGGCTCTGTGGTCGATGTTCTTGAATACTTCGGTCTTCTCAGGCACTTCTAGGCACTTCCGAAGCAGTGAGATGTGAAACACATTGTGTACGGCGGACATCTCTTCCGGCAGTTCCAGCTGGTATGAGACTTCTCCTCGGCGACTCAGAATTTTGAAAGGTCCAACATATCTGGGGGCGAGCTTTCCTTTGAGTTGGAATCTCTGCATTCCTTTGAGGGGTGAGACTTTGAGATACACAAAATCTCCGATCTCGAAGGTCATCTCTCGGCGTCTCTTGTCGGCGTAGCTCTTCTGTCTTGACTGGGCGGTCTTGAGGTACTCGCGGATCTGGTGCACTTTCTCTTTGGCTTCGCGGAGAACATCGGGGCCGAAGACTTGACTATCTCCGACTTCCGACCAGTTCAGAGGGGTACGGCATTTCCTTCCGTACAGGGCTTCAAAGGGGGCCATCTGTAAGCTGGCTTGATAGCTATTGTTGTAGGAGAATTCTGCATATGGTAGGCAGTCTTCCCATTTGGATCCATACTCTAGCACACAGGCTCTCAACATATCTTCCAGTATCTGGTTGACTCTCTCGGTCTGTCCGTCAGTCTGCGGGTGATAAGCTGTGCTGAAATTCAGACGGGTTCCTAGTCCTTCATGCACTTTCTGCCAGAATCTTGAGGTGAATTGCGATCCTCTATCTGACACAATTGACTTCGGTGTTCCGTGCAGGCTGACTATTCTAGATATGTATAACTCGGCGAGCCTTGGGCCTTGGTATGTGGTCTTGACGGGGATGAAATGTGCCACTTTGGTCAACCTGTCGATGACTACCCAAATGGAGTCATTTCCTCGGCTAGATTTGGGCAATCCTGTGATAAAGTCCATACCGAGTAATCCCATTTCCACTCGGGAATCTATAAGGGTTGTAACAGTCTGCGCGGGGCGTTGATGTTCGCCTTGACTCGTTGTGGATATCACACTTGGCGATGTAGCTTCCTATCTCTCGCTTCATTCCGTGCCACCAGAATTGTTCCTTCAGGTCTTGGTACATCTTGGTTCCTCCGGGATGAATGGAATACAGTGTATCATGAGCTTCCTTCAAAATGACTTGCTTCAACTCCGAATCTGATGGTACACACAGGCGCTCGTTGTACCAAAGAACTCCTTCTTCATCTACGGTGAATCCTGGTGCCTTTCCTGCAGCTATCTGGCTCTTTATTCCGTCAATGCTGGCATTTCCCTTCTGGGCTTCTTTTATTTGGCTCATCAAGGTGGGTTGGAGTTCAATGCTGGCTAAGAATCCTTCGCTCACTAGCTCTAGTCTGAATTGCTCAAACTCTTGGTACAGGCTTGGTTGCTCTATTGCGATCATGGAGTTTAACTGACACGGCAGTCTGCTCAAAGCATCCGCTACCACATTGGCCTTGCCGGGGTGGTAGTGAATTTCCATGTCGTAATCTTTGATTAATTCAATCCATCTGCGCTGTCTCATGTTCAGCTCCTTCTGGGTGAAAATGTACTTCAGGCTCTTGTGATCTGAATATATCTCGCATCGATTACCCATGAGGTAATGACGCCAAACCTTCAGGGCTAACACTACGGCTGCTAACTCCAAGTCATGAGTTGGATAGTTCTGTTCATGTTGCTTCAGTTGCCTTGATAGGTAAGATATCACTTTGCCTTCTTGCATCAACACACATCCAAGACCAGTCTTGGATGCATCACAATAGACATCAAATGGTTTGGTGACATCGGGCATGATCAATATTGGGGCTGTGGTTAATCTGAGCTTGAGTAGCTGAAAGCTTTCTTCACATTTGTCATTCCAGTCAAATTTCTGGTCCTTCTTCAGCAGTTGAGTCATTGGTCTTGCGATGCTTGAAAATCCTTCAACGAATCGGCGGTAATATCCCGCTAATCCCAGAAATGCTCGGACTTCAGTCTGGGTGGTTGGGGCTTTCCATTCCTCAACGGTTTTGATTTTTGCGGGATCTACCGCAATTCCTCCTGCAGACAAGATGTGTCCCAGGAATCCTACTTCCTTCAACCAAAACTCGCATTTGCTAAATTTGGCGTACAACTGATGCTGCCTAAGGGTTTCTAGAACCACTTCCAAATGTTGCTCATGTTCTTCTTCTGATTTGGAGTAGATAAGGATGTCGTCGATGAAGACAACGACAAACTTATCCAGTAATTCCATAAAGATCTTATTCATGAGATTCATGAAGTAAGCGGGGGCATTGGTCAGTCCAAAGGACATGACATTGTACTCATACAGTCCATATCTGGTGGTAAAGGCAGTCTTGGGAATATCCGTTGCTCGGATCTTCAGTTGGTGGTAACCTGTCCTTAGATCAATCTTTGAGAATACTTGGGCACCGGTTAGCTGGTCAAACAGATCTTCTATCTTCGGCAAGGGATATTTGTTCTTGATGGTGACATCGTTAAGCTTACGATAATCCGTAACCAAACGAGTGGCACCGTCCTTTTTATCCACAAACAAAACTGGGGATCTCCAAGGCGACGCACTTGGTCGAATCAGACCTTTGTACAGCATATCATCCGATTGCTTCTTCGGTTCCATTAACTCTGGGGTTCATGCTATAGGCTCTCTGGGCTATAGGTCCTGTTCTGAGGATTAACTCAATGATAAACTCGATATCCCGATCCGGGGGCATACCGGGTAGATCATCCGGAAACACATCGTGGTATCGACAAACGACCCTGATTTGATCCGAAGTTGGCTTAGCTACACTTTGGTTGCGGTGAAATTGCAGGTAGCTTTTCGGACAAGTGTTCTATTATTATTCCGGTGCTACTAGTCATGGTGATGGCCTTCTTGGCGATCTATCAATCCATGATGTTTCGCCATCCAATCCATACCCAGGACTACTTCCAATCCTTTTGTTCCCAGAACAATCAAGTTTGCATAAAAGTCTATTTCATGGATTCTGATGGGTACATCTTTGCAAAATTTTCTAGCTTTAGTTGTTGATCCAGGTATTTGAACTACCATGACATGTTTCAAGCTGATTGGTTGAATCTTACTAGTGTACACAAAATCTTCGGTAATGAACGAATGCGATGCTCCAGAATCAAACAACACTCTTGCTGGTATTGAGTTAACAGAGAACATACCCAGCACCACGTCAGGTGCTTCCTGGGCTTCCTCCGCATTCATGTGGTAGAGGCGACCTCCGCGGTTGTTCGGGTTGTTGGGGGCGAACTTCTTGCCGGTGGAGACACGGTGTTGCTGCTGAGCTGGTGGTGCGGGGTTGCCTGCGAGCTTGGCAAGCCTCTTGGGACACTCATTGGAGTAATGCCCCACTACACCACACTCATAGCAAGTGATGGTGGTCTTGTCCTGCTTGTTCGCGACGGGGATTGCATTGCTCCCGGTCCTTGGTGCGGTGTTGGTGTTGTTGTTGCTGTTGTTGTGGTTGGGGGCTCTCGGCGGAGCGCGGTTGTAGTTGTTGTTGTTGTAGTTGCTGTTGGTGTTGTTGTTGTAGTGGCCTCCTGGCCTCGAGTTTCCTCCACTCCGGTTCTGATAACCGGGGCGCGAGTTCTGCATCGGTGGCTTGTTGTTCCTTGGAGTGAAACCTCCGCTTGAGCTAGGGCGATATTTCTGGGGGTGGCTTGATCCACTCTGGTTCATCATGCGGCGCTTGCGGTTCTCGCTGGCTTGGTGCAGTTTGCCCTCCATTTGGATGGCGGAGTCAACAAGGGCTTCGAGGTCGGCGAAGGGGATGTTGATCAACACAGTCTGCATCTCATCATGCAGTCCGTTCAGGAACCTTTCCTTCCTCTTCTCAGTAGTGTCGGTCTCATCCGGGGCATACCTTGACAGTGTGAGAAACTTGTCGCGGTATTCCACCACGGACATCCGGCCTTGCTTCAGTTCACGGAATTCATCCCTCATCTTCTTTATCAGACCCGGGGGCACATGGTACTTGCTGAACTTGAGCTTGAAATCAGTCCAAGCCATGAACTGTCCCGCGTTCATGGCACGGGTGCTTGTCCACCAAGCTCTTGCGGGTCCTGCTAAGTAGTGCGTGGCAAACAGCACTTTCTCATTCTCTTCAACTCCAGCTACTTCTAGATTGTTCTCCATAGTTTGGAGCCAATCATCTGCGTCAAGTGGTTCCTCGGTCTTGCTGAAAACTGGCGGGTTGGTATTCTGGAAGTTCTTGAGCTTGGATCCTGGATGTTCATGGTGGCCTTGATTGTTGTTGGCCAGCTGTTGAAGTGCTGCAAGGTTGGCTTGCCGTTCAGCTTTTTCTGCTTCTCTATCTTCCAGCATAACTTGCAACATCTGCATCATAGCGTCTTGATTCGCGTTGCGAGTTGGAGGGGCCATCTGAGCATTGAGATAGATCATGAGATAAGAGGGAAATTTTCTATGGCTTGTTTTGTGTTTAAGTTCAAAAGCTTAAAACTTGAAGTCTTTTTATGATGACACAAACATACATTCATTCATAGCAAACAACACACATTACAAGCTAACACACTAAGGGTTTTAAGAACCCTTCTTCTCCAAGCTACGATACATGGGGCGGGATACAACTCACACCTACGATAGTGCATAAGTGAACTACTCCTCATCCTCATCCACCTCTATGTCAACATGGTCATCTTCTCCAGCGTCGAGGAACTCGTAGTCTTCCTCCTCGGTGTTCTCATCATCCTCAAAGTCATCGTCGTCACTCAGGAAGGCACTTCCTCCCTGAATGTCATCTCCATCTTCCTCCATCATCTTCATCTGCTCCTCCTGGGCCTTGACAGTGGCCTCGAGTGCTGCTATCTTCGCGCGAAGGCGGGTGATAGTGGCATCCTTCTTCGCCCGCTGCTGGCGGAGAGTCCTGCGGTCATTGGCGAGCATCTTGATGGCGTCTCCTTGCTCGATGATGCGGGCGTGAGTCTGGTTGGCGTACTCACGGGAGTGGTCGAGATCCTGCTGAGTGTGGTACAGCATGAAGTCGAGATGCTCCACATGGTGCTTCAGCTCCGGGTGGGATGACATGTCCATGGGCTCTCCAGCAGAGTTACGCCTCGCGAGGTGGGAAAAGCGAGGGTCCTTGAGTGCCTCCCCGCTCATCCCGCACAGGCGTGCGAGTCCCTCCTGAAGGGCACGGGCAAGTCCGTCCAGCCAGTTGCTCTCCATGAAGGAGAAGAGGATCCTCTCAGAAGTGGGAGGCTCCATCTTGCCCCTCAAGTCAGCGGTGATGATCCACTGCAGCTCGCCTCATGGCTGGTCCGTGATCTGCGATCCGTGGAACTCTGGGTGCGGGCGACCAAGGTGGTCGGACAGGGCATTGAGGTCGTGCTCAAAGATCAAGCTTCCCCCATTCCCAAGCTGGTAAAACTTCGTGTTCACGGGCTCCATCTGAAAGTGAAGTGAATGATTAAGTTAGAGAAGTGAACAAGTGTGGCAAAATTTTAGTTATATTTCTAAGGAAGAGCATGACTTCTTGTTTTTCCAAAGAACTCAAAGAGAAGACAAAGACTTAAATTTTCAGAAATACTTCATTCCTTTTTGAACTAAATTTTCAGAACGTCCATTTCTAACTAGGGTCTCCTAAGGTCAAACAATGGCTCTGATACCAACTTGTCAACACCCGGGTTTTTAAGTCCGGATGCCTATTATGTCATACATCGCAATCCCAGGAAACTTGTTGTTGCGAGGCATAATAGTTAAGTATCACAGTCATCATTCATTACAAACCATAATGTCTTACAACTTGGAATCACATGATCCATATTACACGAATAGTTGATCTAATGATCAATGAACAAACACAAGTTCATAGCGGAAGCGTAAGATACAAGGACTCTCTAGTCCACAGGCCAACGCTTGACGTTAGAAGCTCCTAGTTGTGGTAGACGTCCTGCTGATCGTCATCCTCGTACTGCTGCTCGGCTTCATATTCTGGCCATTTGAATAGCCAGGGACAAAGCCGTGAGTACTTTAAGTACTCGCAATCTAATACTAGAGTAAGTACTAACATTACT